>NC_088614.1:2420000-3158750 GCF_036013475.1 Columba livia
AACTTTTCTCCCTATCGATCTTTAGATATGAAAGCACAGCAGAAAGTTTTAACAAGCCAGAACTCAAATCAGATGCAAGAAATTTTCAGGGGGCCACTCTATTCATTTGCTCAAAGCACTGCCCAGCAGAACCTTCCTGCAAGTGTCCTCAGGACGAGCGATGCTCCGGCTCCCTGAGCCCTGTGCAAACCGCAGCTGAACGAGCAAACCTGCCCTCGCAGCACACGAGGAGGAGAAAGCAGCGCTTGGGATTCCGAGGTTTTGTTCTGCACTTTCAAGGCTTATCATGCAAACTCGTCCCCAGCCCGGCTCTCCCACCCTGTCTCGCTCGGCTGCGAAGCTGCTGCCAGGGCTGGAGACCCCGGCAAGGCGGAGGGCAGCCCAGTGCTAACATTAGTAGTATTATTACAGCGTTCTGAAGCCTGAACCACCGCTACAAAACACACCCTTCTAGGCAACTTACTCAAAACTTAGCGTCTACTCATGTAAACCAGCCATAATCTACAACTATTATTAGAGGGTGGGGGAGGCTCCTACAGATTTTATAGTGAAGCATACTGCTTTTCCTAGAAAACCGGTCGGTCTCTGTTAAAAACAATAAACTTTGTTATTTACTTGCTTCACTTACGATAGCCATGCAAACTAAACAAAAGCTTCGCTTCCATGCCATCATTTCAGGCAAAATCCAACTTCGCACAAGCACATCCTTTAGCAACAGGCAGCAAAGCTGCTCAGTTAACATTCCTTTCTCACACTCCCACTGACTTTCATTTGAAAATTACGTGCAAAATCAGATGAAAAGACTAAAAACCGAAGAAAACGGCTACTTTTAAAAAGAGTGTTTTGATCTGTCCCAGCTACTAAAAACAAAACCAGCGAACGTCAAAAGATGAGATCGTACAAAGTGAAGATGTGAAAAATCCCTCTCTGCTTTCCCAGCAAGATAATTTCCATTTCAGCTTTCCCTGTCTCTGCCCACTTTAAGAAGTCCCAAATTCTTTCATAGGAGGCCGATGAAAGATAAATTAAAAAAAAAAATTAACGTTTTATCTCCAACTCTTGCTGCAAACTTCAAGAGGAAGTAGAAATAATATGGGAAGAAGAAGAAATACGTTTGCTGAGATGAGAAAGGAGATTATGCTGAGCAAAAGACAGAACTCGAGAGCTCTCAAAGCGCACGAAACTCAGGTAAAAAAAAAATATACAGAAAAAGTCGCCTCCCAGGAACCAAATAACTTTTAAGGAATCTTTCGGCACAGCTACGCGAAGCGAGCGCTGCTATATTCGCTGGTTGACGAAGAGGAGGTCCCGGGGATTTTGGAAGCCGGGTAAACGCTCACAGAGGCAGAACAACATCCCGCAAACTTTCCGACTTGCTTTCTCGCACGGAGCCGGGGACCCTCTCCCGCGTTCCGCCCCCGCGCTGCCGAGCGCTCCGCCACCGCACCCGGTACCGCCAATCCCGGTCGGCCCAGGCCAGGAGGCACCGCCAGAGCGCGGAGCGGCCGCGGGTGCGGAGGGGAGCGCGGCAACGCTTCCTCGGGAAGTTGCCGGGGGGAATCCCCAGTGCTTCCGACCGGCGGGGCCGGGTGGTGAAGGGGGAACGGCGGCGCCCCGGCCCTCCCTTACCTGCCCGGTCGAAGCGCTTCTGCCCCGCGGGGCCCTCCGCGCCCGCCGCCGCTGGGTCCCCTCGCTGTCCCCCGGCGCTCGCCCTCCTCATGGCCGCTGGGAGGGCCGGCCGGCGGGCGCAGGGGGGGGACGCTGCCCCCGGGCCGGGTGTCCGCGCCGGCCCCCGCCTCCCCGCCCGGCGGCGGCTCTCGCCGGCCACTTGTCACGCCGCGTCCCGGGGCAGGTACGGGCAGGGGCACGTCCCCTCCGCCGCCCGCCGGGCTGCGCTGAACTCCGAAATCCCCTTCTCCCGGGAGGGGGGAGGGAAAAGTGGCAGGGGGGAGTGGAAAAAAAAAAAAAAAAAGATAAAAAATATTTCGCACGCTCCCTGTCCAAATCCTGGCGGACACAAAGGCGGCGTTTATTCGTCGCTTAAGGACTTGGGGAGGAAATCGGAGAAAAACAAATAAAATAAGGGAAAAAAAAGGGATTAAAAAACAAATCCCCGCTCTGCCCGGAGCTTCCGCGCTGGCGGGCACGGAGCCCCTCTCCGGCGCGGAGAGTGCGCGGAGCCCGGCGCGGCGGCGGCAGCTCCCGGGACGGGGCGATCCCCTCCGCGGCCCGGCCCCGCGGCGGCAACTTTTCCGCCTCCAGGAAGCTTTCGGTGCAGCCGGAGGCCGGGGCTGCTCAGCGGCGGAGCTGCGTCCCCCGCTCGGCGGGACTGCGGGAGGGTGGGGGGTGCTGGGGTCCGCGGGGGTGTTGCGGAAGGGGGGGGGGGGAAGGCAAGAAAGTGGGTGCCCGGGGGGGGTTTTCCGCCCCTTTCGGGGGGACGGCGCCGGGCAGCGTGTGTGGCCGGACGGGGCATCCGTCCCGCGGGGCTCCGAGCTCAGCCGCCCCGCGGTAGCCCCACTTTGTTCCCCCGCTCCGCGGGGCGCGGAGAAAGGCGCGGGGGGCGCGGATCCATCTCCCGCGGGCTCAGGATGCCAGACCGCCCCGCGGGGGGAGGGCGGAGGGAAAACATCAAAAAACGGAAAGAGTTTGGAGTTTCGTTAAGAAAGAGGCGAAACAAAACGCTGAGTTAAAAAAAAAATAAAATAAAAGCCAAGAACTTGGACCAAAACCCCAGAAGGAACCCCCCCGGCCGTAACTCCGGGAGATCTTGCTGTCCTGCTCCGCTGCCCGGCGCGGTCCCGTCTCCCCGCAAGGTAAGTTGATCTATTTTGTGTGTGTTTGTGCTAAAATGTGTGCGAGGGAGAGGAGAAGAACTCACCATTTCGCTGGGATAACAAGGCCAGATCGGGGTCGGATTGGAAATGCTGAGGCTTCGCCTGCTTCCTCCGCGACATGCTGGCTCAAACATCAGCTGGGGCAGAATAAAAAATTACTAAAAAAAAATCTTCTCAAAATTACGGAAATCGAGCCTCCCCCCCCCAGCCTCCCCAATCCTCCGCGCACCGCGCATGTGTCCTGCTATAATTATGATTATCAATAATGCATTGCGATTAATCATAGAGGGGCTCTTTGAAAGGCGATTGGCACATGGCCAGCTCTATTCAAACCAGCTCGCCTTAATCAATTAGGCGCTGATTTGCTGGAGACCCTTGTCTCTCCGCCGCTCCCACCCAATGAGTCGATCCATGTGGCAGGAGAAGGGGCTGGATTTCCCCAAAGCTGTTTGGATACAGTTTAACCCTCTTAGCAACCAGCTGGGGCTGCATCGCGCCATCCCGGTTACTATAGGAATGTGTCTCCCCTCGCCCCTTCCTCCAGACCCGACGGGCTCCCCGCGCCGCCCTCCCTCCCTCCCTCCCTCGCTTTTGCGCTGCATTTCACTTTTTTCTTAATTTTTAAACATTTTTAATGTTTTCTTTTTTAAACCTCCCCCCTCGCCCAAAACCCCTCGGAGGGAGGGCAGGGTAAGCTATAATCGATGGAGGGGAGGGGACATACGGCTGGGGGGGCAGAACCCCGGCGGCGCCCGGCAAGTGTAGCCCGGGGGGAGCCGCTCCCGGTCCCGCTGCCTCCCGGCCCCGCCGCTCGCTCCGTCCCGCGGCTGCAAAAAGTTTCGAGTGGTTTTTTTTGTGTATTTTTTTTTCCCTTGTTATTTTTTTTTTTTCCTTCTCGTCTCCGCATTTGCAAATAAAGATCCATTCTCGCCCTCCTCCAGCTCTCACCCGCCTTCCCCCCCACAACCCCTTTCTCTTTCCATATATCACGGGCCCGAGGGGTGCTGAAAATAGGAAGGGTTTGTTTTTTACCTCACACATTCCCAGGACAATTAGGGCGCCGCTGGGAGCGGCGGGAGGACCGGGAGGCCGCTCCGCCCCCGCAGCCGGTTGGCTGCGCCCCGAGTCAATCCGGCCGGTGGCGAGGCCCGGGGGGGTGGGGGGGGGCGGGCGGTGCGCCCCGCTCCGCTCCCCTCCCCTCCGCCTTTCCCAGCCCCTCCCGGCGCCACGGGTGCCCCCGCTCACCCGTGGGATTGCTCCTGACTTTTGTTTCCCTCTCGGACACGGGAGACCGAGCGATGCGCATCTGCCTGCCGGAGGCGCCCGCGGCCGCGCAGAGCTGAGCGGGGTGGGGGAGGGGGGGGGGACGCGGAGCGGCCCGTGGGTCCCCGCGCCGGAGCTTGTGGCCGGGGGTGCGCGCAGGCGGAGCCGCCGCGGGCGCTCCGCGGGACCCGCCGAGCTCCGCGGAGTTGGGCGGTGGGGTGCGCGGCCGCGGGCACTGGGGCTCCGCGGGCAGAGCGGGTCCGGCTGTCGCTGCGTTCCCGCGGGTCGCTGGTTGTGCCTAATCCTGAATATTTCAAGCACGGGGACCGTGCGGGCACTGCTCTCCTACCGTGTAATACACCGCGCATCAAACTTTTACGCTCGGGTGTTACTTGCAGAGGAGGAATCTCTTACAAGCGAATTTCACGGTCTTGAAATAAAAACTATAGCTGAAAGAGGCAGCAGGCGATGCTATTTTTAATATATCGGCTATCCAGCGATACACGGACACTGCGGATAAACGACGCTCTCCGCTCCCCGCACCCGTTCGCGTGTCACTGCTCCGGGCATGAAAAGTTACTCCGGAAAATAAACCGAGCTGGGAGAAGCGGCCGCTCAGGCGATTTCTTTTTCTCCACCCTGACCCATCTAGTGTTCTCTCCTCCCACTCCCCCCGCTGGATTATTTACTCTGCTGTTGAAGCTACTCCTTTTTCCCGTATTAATATTAACAAACTCTCTGTAAAAGCAAGAGGCTGATCAGATACAACTCATTTCAATTTCAAATGAGCCGGTAAAACCTAGAGAGCGAGCGAGAGGAGAAGGGAGAGAGGGAGAAATCTTCCCATTCGGGGAACCGGCTCACTCGCGTTTTCTTCTCATTATTAAACGAAAGAGACCGTAAAACGTTTAGCGAGAAGGGTGGAAAAAAACAACAGCGGCAAAAAAACACCCCAAACAAACAAACGCATACGAACCGAAAAAGCCTCCCAGGTGCCACTCCAGGATTTGCAAAGTAGACACTGACGCTTCTTTTCATTCCTGCACAGGGCGACCCCCCTCCCTCCCCGCAGCACCGGGTACAGTAGGTTTTGAGCAAAAGACAAACGGAGCCATCAGCGGGGCTGATGTTGAAGAATGAAGATAATAATGTTGCTATAGGTGGTACTTCACATGACATTATTTTTCACTGAATATTTAAAGAGATGGTTCGGCAGAGATGGATACACTCCGCGCAGGCTGTCACTGTCACCCTCCTTACCCCGAGACGGTGGCAAAGAAACCGAACCTGAACGTATAGAAACGTACGCGTTACTTATAGCTCGCCACGCAGAGATGCCCACAAAATACCCACGCTGATCTATTTACAAGTGTGTCTGTGTCACTCACTCCATTAGCTTCCCACGGTTTCTAATCTAGCCGCTCTCCCAAAATTATTCGCGGTTACAATTTCATTATACATTTGTCGATTAAGCTTAAGACAAATTTCCCCAGATGCGCGGTACCTTTTCTTCGTGGCTGGAAAAAGGCGGCCGTGGACTGGTAATTAAAAAGCAACAACAAGGAGAAAAACAGTGGGTTAAAGAAAAAGAAATTAATCTGGAGAAATTAAGTTTTATAACTTTTTTTTCCCCTCCCGTTTTTCTTCTCCCTCGCTAGTGTATAAAGCGGCGCCTGGTATTTCATCTAGGACCGCTTGATTATTTATTGTTTGTTTTCCTCTCCTTCGCTGGGGGCCGGGAGGGGTGGGGAA
This sequence comes from Columba livia, assembly GCF_036013475.1. Taxonomy (NCBI): domain Eukaryota; kingdom Metazoa; phylum Chordata; class Aves; order Columbiformes; family Columbidae; genus Columba; species Columba livia. The sequence continues at coordinate 2,425,850 of NC_088614.1, forward strand.
AGGGTGGGGGCAGAGCAGCGTTGCCAGGGCTAGAGAAAAATCGGTCTTTATTGTTGTTGATAGCAATACATCAATTAAACGTCATTGTCGCTAACAGAAGTTGTGAGAGTTCACAAGCATAAATACTCTGATCTTGGGTTTTCCCTTTCGAAGCTCCAAATGACAGTGACAGATATTTTTCCCTCCCCGCCACACCTTGGAGATGCTTTTTAATTTTTTTTTCCCTCGGATTATTCTTTTTTAATGGAGGTGGGAGGCTTTCTAATGTGCTTCAATGCAAATCAGCCCGGCTGGAAGACACCCGTGGCGGGGATCGATCTCCAGTTCATTGAGATGAGCACTGAAGGGAGATGGTAAACAGGGGATAATTTGCAGTTCATTCTGCTGAGAGACGTTTTCAATGAGATGCAACACACTAGACTGGATTATTGTTATTAAGGTTTGCGATCAGACACAAACACCCTCAACACGCAGGGGTTAAAAGCTACACAAGCCCCACATAGTTATAATACATCGTTAATAACGATCCGGGGGGGTGGGAAATCCAATTGATTTCATTTTATTTTATGGTTTTTTGCAAATCCCCCCCGCTCCGGAGCAGCTCGGAGGGGCCGGGTCAGCCCAACCTGCGGCTCCGCGCCGGCTCCGCGCTGCCCCGCGCAGGCACCGAGCACCGGCAGGAAAACGCTTTCTCTCCAAAATCGAACCATTCCCGTTTGCACACGAATTAAATACCCGCTTGCAGTTAGCGGAGCAGTTGGTTTTTTTTTTTTTTTTCCTCTCTTCCTCTCTATCTTCTGTGTTCTCATTTTTCTTTCTTTTTTAAGCAAAAAAAAGGGGACACACTGCACAAGTTTCAAACATCGCTCCGTCTCGACTAAGCCGTTTTCCGGCTAACACACGTTACATGTATTTTAGAAATGTGTGTAATTAGGGGCTTCCAGATGCTGCAGTCAGCTGGGAACTTGGCTTTGTGCTCCGATATATAATAAACTTTTGAGACGGTCCTGGGGCGCAGCTACCCAGGGGCTGGGAGCACCAGTTTTCTGGAATTGTTTTATTATCAATAGCCTGGATCACGCTATTCAAAAAGGACATTGCTAGTGCTGTGCCTGTGTGGGTTTAGGTATGAACACTTTTGTGGACATGCTGGCAGGCCCCCCCCCCCCGCCTCCCCAGTTCGCCTTGCTCTCTTCTTTATTTTTTTAATTTATTTTCTACTCGTAACGTCCCATGGAAAATAAAAAAAGGACGGAGGGCACCGGAATTGAATCTTTCCCCATTATTCCTGACAACTAATAATTGATCATCGCTCACAAACGCAAGCTTTTAGCCGCATAATTGAATCGTAAGCAATACGGCTTGAGCCAAAGGGGAAAAAAATACCCAACAAAATAGAGGGAAAGAGCCTCCCCCTGTGTCCCGCAAAGCCCCGGGAATGGCGGTGATGGGAACCCCCCCGCCGCCGGGACGAAAATGAACGTGACTCATGACAGAACCGGCCAAGGTGGGACCGTTTCATTCAATTCTTTCTTTCCACATTTGCTGCCTTTTGTTTGACCTGATGCCTGGCAAATTTTTACACCTAGCTGTCCCTTTTGAGTTTATTGATGAAGGTGCTTCTGAAATGATTATCAAGAGATTTACAGCCATCACTACCCACCTACGGGAAAAGTAGTAAAATCAATCCCTCAATCAATCAGACCCCTCTGTGAATATCTTTTTAATCTGCTATTTTAGCTGTTTTATTACAACGCGAGCATTAAATATGTTTGTTTCAAATTTAACACGAATGCCTCCGAAGGACTCTGTCAATTTAGACATAAATCATGAAGTAAACAAGCTGGATGGAAAATCCTCTTTCTCGGGCAAGAGAGTGAAAAACCGAGGAATAGAAAGATACCAGCAATATCCCACATCCATGTACAGGCGACTATTCTGTATGTACAGCCCACAAGGAAGAAAAAATACAGAAAGGTAAATATGCAGCACTGCAAAGGACTTTAAGACACTTTTGCATGACTACACAGAGAACCTAGAGAGTGCTAGTGATTACAAATACTCTCACATCCTAAAGCCTATCATTAATTCCTCTATTAGATTTTTTTTTTTTTAAAGAGCAGAATGTCTAATTTCCCATATTAAAAATAAGCTTTTAAAAAAATTAAATACCATACACTTGAGAAAATTTTGCTATTTCAACACCATTATTGATCCCAAGGTATAATTCTAACCTTTATATACCTTTTTTTTTTTTTTTTTTTTTACATTAATGAAATAAATTAGAGGGTATTTCTGGCAGGCTGCTCAAGTCAGAAATCTTTCCCACTGATTTGTTAAACACTGGTCATCATGTATGTACAGAATGAGTCTATTAGTTCTATAGAGAAGCAAGAATTTTATTTGATGCCACAGGGGAAGTTTTCTCTGCAAGCCACATGCCTCTACATCACAGTTTAATTTTGTTTCTTTTATATATCCTAGTGTATCACAGCCAAATAAAGGCAGCGTGTGCCTCCATCAGAGAAACAGAAGTTTAGAAATGAAGCGACACAGATTTCTTCTTAGATACAGATTTTTAAACACCATTCAAGGCTGCAAAGACATCTTCCAAAGACATATTGTGATGTCTCTCATCACTGAAATAACTCTGGGTAGAACAGGGGAAAAAAAAGACACTGAAATATGTACATGTCAAAAGAAGAGTCATGAAAAAAATCCATCTGATATTGGATGATGAGATGTAACTACCTATCAGTCAAGATTTCCTCCAAACATCTTGCTTTAAGAAAAGTGCCTTTATACAGTAGGAAAACTTCACAGCCACAATTGCTCCACACCCGGTATCTATTCACAAGAGTCTCAGCATCGTTTTTTTATAAAATATCATAGCTATCATTTCTTCATCAAAGCACTATTTGAAATGGGATAAAATATGGAGGTGGGAGCCATTTAAAAGCGAATGAAGGAGTAGGACTGAGGGTTGTATTTTCCAGGATTTCTAAGGAAAAAGTGTTCTTAAAAAAGTGTTCCCTACAGATTTACTTACCTTCGAAACAAAATTACACAAAAATTCTGTAGTCTGTCAAAACACAAATACAAGGCCAAAATATCATGGGGCAATTGTCTGTGAAATAGAACATACAGGCGATTTGCTACATGGCAATCATCTAACAAACTAAGACCTGTTGTCACAAAAAGATTCTCCTGTCAAATCAGATTTAGAGAGCGCGCATTTTTATTTACATTTTAAGGTTTCATTTATAATGTGGAGAACGTGCAGCGATTATGGGAGAAAAATGTCTCAGACCTCAGGGGAAATGTCACTTGTAGAGTCCCCAATTTCTTACCTGATGAAATGAACCCGACAAGCATTTTCGTGACATATTTTTGATTCAAACACCGTGCAAGTATTTGTAAGTACATAGGTTTTGTTTGCATAATATTGAGGTGCCCTGATTAACGTGTGGTGTTTACAACGTGAAAATTGTCCTACTCTGCATCAACGCAAGACGCCGGCTTGGCAGCCGCTAGTCGCAATAAAGTAAATGCCTCATGAATAACATTCTGCTTTCTGTGCCTGAGCTACGTAGAGTCCTCAAGATCCACCTTTTGCCGCAGTTTGGGCCAGCCTGTTAATGGGATTGCACAATGGATCCCTGCACATGCGTTATCTGGGTCTTGTGGGAAGCCCATTTCCTCACAGAGCCATTTGATCCCCCAGCCGCAGTTTTACAGTTTTCTTCCCATTAGTGATCATTTAACATTCACGTGGCAACAACAGCCATTGCTCCAAGAGTTTCTGATTCCTTAGAATAATTCTATAGGAGGAAAGAGGGGGAAGAGTTGAGCACTGAGCTGCCAGCCAGCTCTTACTGACCCACCAGCAGCTACATCAGGGACCCAGAGACAGCCTTGAGATCAACTGCTCCATCAAGCAGAGCTCATCCAGTTGCCACCTAAAAGATGAAACTCACAATTTCTTTTCCTTTCCTAAGAAAAGCTCCAATCACAAGAGCAGTCTTCAAAAGGAGACTTAAAAAAGACCATTCCTCACAACTCTAGAAACCAGATTTGGGTTTACAAACATTTTCTTTTCCAATCTCTATGTGCTTTATCTGGTAAGCTTGGACATTCAGCCTGGCTGTACAAATTATTTCTTGAATCTCACCCTGAGTTACATATTCCGTGTCACAGTTCTCCTTCACAGAATTTCAAATTCCATCTCAAATGGCGTGTCCAGGATTGCAGAACACGTTTATTTGCATGTTGTAAGCAGCTTTCTGCAGTCTAATGCTCTCCCTGGGACTGTACATGGTCACCAAGATCCTCTGAGCTCGCTCCTCAACATTGACACCCTTGAAGTGCTGCCCAAATAAGAATTTAAAGCTTGAGCAAGTTTTAGATCATACTAAAGGCACTTGGTGCAAAATCATACATACAAAGAGAAATGTAGCCCCAGTCTGTACTGGTTCAGCAATTCAACCATCATTATGTGACATACGTACTGCAACGGGCAGAGCAAAGGGAAAGAATCAGCTTTGAATGTAAGACAACACAGTACATTTAGGAAGAACCTACTTCAGACACCAGAGCTTATTCTACATCCATTCATAAAGCTGTGGGATACATCCTATACTTGCTTCTGAGACCATGAAAAGCCACTTTTCTTGTCCTGAGTTTGCAACGCCAGTGCCCCATCCCAAATGCATCACTGGGGCAATTCCTCCTTGTGCAGGACACAGAGCATGGCGAGTGCTTCAGTCTAGAACTGCATATGTGCAAATGTCCCGTGGGGGTTAACTGTGGGGACACAATATGTCATTTCTGGCCACCGTCTGTCACCGTCCCACACCTGGAGACACTGTCCCACCAGCCGAGCTGCGGCAAGCGGTGGGCGGGCTCTCCCAGCCCGGGCTGCGGTAGCCTGAGCACAAATGTTTGCACAACATCCTCTGCCAGCCAGGGGTGGAAATCTCCTGTGTGGGGCAACAGTGCATGGTACAGTAACTTCTTAAGCTCTTCCAGCTGTTTGCAAATAAAATAAGCCCCCAGTCTATACAAACTGATTCCTGAGAGGAGATGTATTTGTGTGAGCGTGCCAGATCAGGCCAATTACTAACTTCAGACGAGCATAAACAACTCTTACACAGAAAAAAGATCTAGGCTCGGCACCAATGACAATGATTAACATGTAAATAATGTACCTTTTCATAAGATGTCTCTTGTTAATACGTTGACAGTTGCATACCTTTGCACACCTTTGCACTCCCATACATTTCAGGGCTTGAAGTCACTTGCTCTGTCTCTGAAGTTTACTCAACCTGGCTTCTCCTGCAGTTGAAGCAGCTTCCGTATTTATGCTACATGAAAGCACAAGCAAAGCTATAATATGTAAGAACAACAGTTTCAGGAAAACAGAGAGCCAAATACATTGTAAATGTACTGAATTAAGTATGAATAAACAAAGGATAAATATAATTAATTCTCTCCTTCCCCTTCTGCATCGTCCTCCCTGACACAGCACATGCAATCTCCCAGCACAATAAGATTGCTGCACTTGCTCTGTTCAAGCAGTATCATCCACTTACTCTTTGTTTCACTCCTAGAATTTCCTAACAGAAAAATTCCCTTTCGGCCTGTGCTGCTCTCCCGGGGCTGCTGGACCCGCTGCTCCTCTGCCCCACAGCTGATGCATCGCTCTGAAATGGGACGACACCTCCCCGTGCTCAGCGATGGGAGCCACGCCGAGCAGAAGCAATTAGATAAACCCGTGCAAAGGTAAGAAGTGAGATGGACGTGAACCTAATGGGCGAGACACAGGTACATCTGCAGTCAGGGCCAGCATGGCCACCGGGGCCACGCAGCTGCCCAGGGCTGCACAATGTTCTGTAACACTTTCTGGTGCTGGTGACTGTGCCTTGCGAGGGGCCTGCATTTCATGTTTTGCCTAAAGCAACAAAATCGTGTAGCTGGTGCCGGTCGCCACACTCAGGGGAGCTGCAGGATCTGCTCGCTGTGTCTCTAAGCAAAACCACTACGACATTTTAGGAATACAGCTCCTTAAACCACCTGTTCAGCCTGTTAATCACAGGTAATCTTGATTCTTCGCAGGGATTACTCAAAGACAATATGAAACAACCAAAAGCAAAACTGTTACTGGTAATTTGCATCCATTTTTTCTTTGTTATAGCACACAATTATTTTTGTGATAATCATAACCAGTTACACAATACAGAAAAGTTCTCATGGGATTGACTCTCCTTTCAGACATGAACTGTAGAATATGCTTTGCATTTCCTATTATTTTGTTTCCTTATTGTCTTTCTCATAAAATCAATCAAAATGATAACGGGAATGTCTAGAAACAGCCAGAATTTAATCTGGAAGAATTATACATGAGTATATCAGCACTGGAAGTGTATCTGCTTAAAGGAGCTATGTATTAGCACAGAGAATGCGATGTTCTGTGCTTGAACCGCTGGCATGTATCTACAAGATTACCCTAATTTCAGTGTAGAAAGACAGCTTTTTGGAATACTGCTTGGAAACAGACATGTTATAAAACTAAGTATAAATATAGGCTACAAAATTTGAAATCAATTGAAAATACTTTCATTTTATGGTTTTATGATTGCAGATGTTTATATTGTGTTCATTAAATATTAGCCATAAACCCTAATCTACCCCCAAATTTTGCTAGTTCCAGGGCTTTGGGGAAATCCAGGTGTTAGGCCAACATTTGTAGCTCGGACACATGACCAAATCTGTCTGTCTGTCTATCTATCTATCTATCCATCTATCTATCCATCTGTCCATCCATCCATCCATCCATCCATGCATCTATAGGGCAGCACAAACCAGTCCAGTGTTTCCAAATACAACCCTTTCATACATCCCTTTCCAACTGGTGTATGAAGAGCCCTTTTTACATGGGATATGCACTCTTTTCTAGGGTGGCAGAGAGATTGCTTCCCTTCTTTGAATCATTTTCTATTGAGCTGCAGGGACCACACTGAGGAGTCAAGGCATTGGCTCAACAAACAGGAGGTGATACAAGTGAAATACTGCTTTCTATAGCATATAAGGTTCTTTCTACACTAGACACCCCTTCGACTGCCAATCCTGGTGCCTTTTCAGGCAGGTAGGTCCTCAGCACTAGGCCTCAGTGCTCCTGTTTGCCTTTGGATCCTACAATTTTGGGATGTCCAGGACATTTGTGTGAAAAACTTGTCACCATCTTAGAAGAATGAAAAATAAATTTTGTAAAGTTTCCCCTAAAGCATATTTTTCCAAACCACATGGGTGTTACTGAATAGCGTATCCCAATAAGAACAGTCGCACTTCTCAATACATGGCAGGCAAATTTATGAAGAGGCTTCACTGCAACGTACTCTAGGTTCCTCCACAATGAAAGGCTGGATCAGATGATCTTTTGAGGTCCCTTCTAACCTGGGTTATTTTATGATTCTATGACAAACCAACACAGTTTTACATTGGACTATATAATTTGCATATTTACTGCTTTATTGTATCATTCAAAATTAAATAATCAATATAATTTGGACTGTAATGTTGAAAGAATGAAACTGCTTGACTGACACATGATGGTGAACCAACTCTACTAGAAGTTCTGGCTCTTTTATTTCTCTTTCACTCAGAAAAAGGCAACAAAGTCTGGACTTGTTCTCAACAAAATCACAATACTGCAGGCTAAAACTTCTCAATCTAAAAACTTTCCTTCTCAATTTAAATTCATTTTAAATTGTTATGCTTTACAAACTTCCAAATGGGATTCTAATTGTTGACAGACATTTTCCATTACATGTGTCTATCACTTTGATTTAATATGCATTTTCAATGAAATTTAAAAAAGGCCTCTAAGGTGGCAATTTAACAGCAAGACATGCTGTGAATTTTAGATATAAAAAATATCTCGTTTTCAAGGGAGTTTTTTGTACACGTGAAAATGGCCCTGTAGGGAAAAAAAAATCAGAGAATGTCTGTATGGCAGAATTATCAGAAACTAAATATCTCCAAGAATACTACTTACTGTTTTAGTCAATCACAGCCATCAGAGGCAAACCAGGTTTTACATTCATGCAGCATTTCAGTAGTGCACTTCAAAAGTATTAACCACGAAAGAAAGAAAATGTATTTGGAAATCCTATGTCTGGTTTATCACATCTCGTGACCTGATTTAATTTTCTTCTCCAGAAAACCCACATTGAAATGTCTGTAAGTAATAGGGACTTCGTGTCAACGTTGATAAGAGACATTGGAAAGGAATTCCAAATGTATTCTGAAAGATAAGAGCAAAGTGAGCTTTTCTGTGTCCCTCAAAGAGTGGAAACCAGACCTAGGAGAGCACAAACTACAGAAGGGACCTGTTCTGTATCAGCTCTGCTTTTCAAATCATCACATCTACAGTCAATGTGTAAACTATAGACATTGACAGTACAGTGGGAGCAACTCTGCATCTTTAACTTAGAATTTGTTAAACAAAATATTAGCTACTTTTGAATATTTGCATTTTTTTCATAACTTTAATACAAGCATCTTGGCTTCGACTTATTTTATATAAATAGCTTTAGATCATCTTGTTCTAGTGGTCCTGCAGGGTGTCCTAAAACCTACACTTGATGGCAAGAATAAACATTCATTAAACTTCAAAGGCTGCCAAAAAGTCTAGCTATTTTGATTTAGAGGAATCATTTAAATTAATCCCTATGTTTGTGTAGAAAATATGTAATGCAATCCATTTCTCTGTCTCCAGCTTCAAGTCACTCACCAGTGGAAAAACAATGCTTTACTAATGTCTTCTGTCTTGAAAAACTGGGGGAAAAAATGAAGACTTCATATATTTTTAAAGAATTCTGGTTCAATGACATTGAGAAACAACTATTACAACACACAACTGTGTACTTCTATCTCTGCATAACTACTGTGACAACTAACGCACACAATAGAGTTCTTCAGTGGGAGTGGTAAAAACCAGATTTTATATATATGTGTGTGTATATATACATATATATTTTTATATATATATATATTTAACAAAGGAGCCAATTACTTTTTTTTTGTAAAGAGCTTTCTGCCTTAGCATCCCAACTCAGCTGAGTACTGTTGTCCTACACAAAACTCACAGACACCTGTGTAAAACTTCCTCCCTTTTTACAAAGCCACTCTTAAAACTGGGGAGAAACTTTCAATAGCATTAAAAGCTTGGATTTTCATTCAATTTTTATTTAAAATTAAGCCACTCTTCATCTGAAGGAATCATGTAGAACACACTCTGTCACAGGCACCAAGGGAAAAATAAAAGGGGTGAGAACCTCCGCTATTGTAAATCCCCATAATGCCACTGAAACCAACGGGACAACGTGTCCATTTGGACCAGCTGAGGTTGTGGCCTCATATTTGTGCTGAAATGTTGAGGCTGTATCTGTATCCCCAGGCTGTATAAATATTTGCTGAAAGCTGACTTAGGGTGCAGGGGTGGGTTGCTCAGCAGCAGATAGTGAAGACACGTCTTTTCACCTTTCTGAAGGAGAACTTCCATTTTTGGGGGGTGGGAGATATGATCCTTCTTACATTGTGCAGGGACTACACTGGGTGCAGTGAAACAGTAATTTTCAACTGGACTTTTGAACTTGCCCCCGTCTGACTGTGCTACCCTGATTCATGCGATGGACTGTACATGAATGACCAGGAATGTTTACAACATGCATTAGTTTGACTCCAGCTCTCCAGCCAGAAAGTAATCAAAGTGAAGAGCCAAGCTATTTCTGAAATTCCAGCTTCCCCAGCTAGAAACGACATGCTCTGCCTCGCTAATCAGCGTATTAACGTAAAATGTGCATGTTCTGTACTGGAGGACAATTAATAACAGCAGCGATTCTGAGCAGTCTACACATATTAACTATTCCACCTCCATACTGCTCCTGTGTTGTGGGTAAGTCTGATGGTACAGAGACAGAAAACAGTCAAAATGCCTAGCAGTAGCTGATTCATCTACAAGTTGTAGTGTTGTGGGTTTGTTTTCTTTAAATTTCTTTGCTAAATGAAATTCCAAGTTAGCATTTTATTTCACTTCTTTCAAAGCCAATTCATGTATTCATAGATATGTACTCAGGAGTCTTCTTGTGTAAATATTTTTAGTAGGGTTATTGATAACTGGTGTCTCCGAAGTCTTGGAAACTCTGGTTAATTTTCTTATCAACTATCCTAATTTAAGCATTCAGCAACATCAGAATTGTTTTCAGAATAATCTCACCCTGCAAAATCCATCAGCCTCTGTTAGATTTAGCAAAAATTATTATGAAAGAAAACAAAGTTATTTAAGCATTTTCTTTGGGATATTCTGAACCTCAAAGTGGATCACTGAAATTTCTCTCAGAAAACCAACCTCCTAATCTGAAAAGCAGCACGTCATGTAAAGCTGGAGATGTTTCAGAGCCAAATGGTTTGCTCCTGTAAATGGTTAGAGCTCACAGAGGGAGGATATGAAATAAGGCTCTGTTGATTTTCCAGCAGAGCATCTGAACCCCTTCCCCAGCCCGAGTCTGTTAAAGAGGAATTAAAAGAAAAATAAACCCTGATTAGAGCGGGAGCTCTTCATTTGATGCAAATTGGCAGAACTCTGGTGCGTATCTCACTGAAGCAGAGTTATAATGGGACTCACCACCAAGAAGACCTGGGACAGGGTATTTTAGTGGTGATTTCATGTGGGTGGGTGAGAACCTGATCCTTCATCCTTATTCAGGCTGAAAACAAAGAATGCACAACAGAACTAGAGATCAGTCAAGAAATGATTTTTGCGGGGAGGGAGGCTAAAGAGGCTCAGTGCTTCCAAAATCAGCAAGCGCCAGCGTGGTGTGTAGCTCAGCTCAAGTGACGAGTGACCACGATGCTGTCCAACGCCTCCCATCTCCACCACAGCTGCGTCCAGCCCCTCTTGGCTCCTGTTTCCAGACCAAGCTTGCAAATCCAGAGGAGTGGTAAAAATGAATAACATCTGAAGAGAACAGCTTGGCTGGATATCTTGAACATTAGCTAAAAATCAGAGGTTAACAAATAGTTAAATTTAGCTGTAGCTTCTCTTAAGTAGTTTAAGCATAAGTCAATATTTTTGTCTTTTGTTGTCTCAGGATTTCTACGGGAGCACAGAGGATTTCATCAATGATCTTTCCACACTTGATAGCATTATGCCTTTGTACTATTATCCATCCGTACCCTTATCTAATGTGTTATCAGCTGTATGAAAATAACTATCAGTCCCTTCACCCCAGAGAGAGCATCAATAGGGAGAATGACAGCGGCTAGTTTGCACACTTGAAATGGTTTATTTGTTGCAATCCTGCGCACAAGATGTTTATCAGTAAGCACCAGACAGCCATGCAGAAGAAGGAGCCTTAATTCTGTCTGAGACAGCCTCTTATTGCTATTGATAGTTAGCATCAGTGTCCAGCCTGAGAAATGGAAGTGCTGCAGGCAACTTCAGTCAAGACACCCTATTGATCTACTGCTTCCTCTGCCTCCCCGGAGCTAGAGAAGAAAAATAAAAGGAGGAGGAAAAGCTTGCAGGATGAGGGGCAAGGCAGCAGTCTATGACTTGCCATCATTCAAAAGGGGTGTGGATGTGCATGGATATTCCTGATATTCGGTACCTCAGACAGCTGTAAATCACACGCACAGCCGTGATAAATATAAATGTCAATGTCTTGGAAATGTCCTTTATATAAGAGGTGTCAGTAGAACTACATTTTTAGCATGAAACATTTTTGCTGCTTTTTATTTTTCATTGACTTATTGTGCTTCTGTTATATCCTGTCTAACACAATCAATCTAAAGCATAATATCTGAGAGTCCTATTCATAAATAATACATATTTGGGTCATTTTCATTTGTATTCTACAATGAAGATTTACAAGCCAGAAACAAAACAAGAAACAATGTGTGGAATGCTCTTATTCAGTGGATAAGAATATATTACTGTGATCAATTAATCTGCTTTTCTCTGCATTAGGTGGACATCTTTATGGTACATCCATAAGGGTTTATAACTTAGGAGAGAACGAATCAGCTCTAAGGCTCTAACATAAAATGCCTGTAGTCAGAAAAGAGAAACTTTTCCAAAGTTTTCTTTTTCCAATGGGAAATGGGTAAATTTTGGCAAACTCAGCCACAGCGATACCCCCTCTATCAACATAATATTGTCACTCTGCCCTATATTCTACCTCTCATATTAAATGAAACAAATAATTGGCTACATTATACCATAGCTAAAAAACAAAGTAATAATTCTGGGGATTTCTATAGTGCTATTCATCCAAAGATTGTCACATTCTACTACGAACTGTCCAAATTCATTCCACAGAAGGACAAACTGACACACATAATGGTTCCAGATGAATTTTTTTCAGCCAAAAGTTAGTACACAAAATTAAGGTAAAAAAAAAATAAAACTGTGTGCATACAAATTGCAGAAGCAAGTTATAATGAGAGACTTAAATTGGTATTAATACACCAATATCTCAATAAGAAACTACAGTCAGCTGTACAGTCACCAGTAGAGCTGCTATTCTGATGATGGGCTCTGTCAGCAGGGCTGCAGTAATAGACCAGATGTTTATACATTTTGCCTGCATAGAAGGAGCAAAAGTGAGTGCTTGGTGAGTAAAAACCAGTCAGCGTTGCTTTAGGAAGGAAAGTCAGAATATGCAAGAACTTAGCAGGAGATATAAGCTGGTGAGCAAAGTCAGGGTGACTGCAGCGGCTGAGGGGAGCAGGTTCTGCCGCACTGAGTGCTGTGCACTGTGGTCCTCCAAGTGGTTCTTGTTTTAGTTTTTCACCTCTGGCAATTTGCTACAAGTGCATCTCAGATAAAAAGTGAAATGAGTTTTGCAACTATGGCAAAAAACACAATTTTACATTTCATAGGCCTTTTCAATAGAAAATAAGTAAGGGGGGGGGGGAGAAAGGCTACATTTCCATTCCCGATTTTATAGTTTGATGTTGCAGATGTTTCTGGGTCAAAGGTGAAAGTGTCTTTAGGTGTCAAAAGATGCAATAGAAGTCCAAGAAGGCGCAATCCCCAGCCCCATCGCAGGAGCTCGCTGACAGCAACGTGCTCCAGGTGTCTCGCACCCCACAGACCTGGTAGTCATTTCAGTATTTTCCATGCTCATGTAAATGACTTGATGTATGTTCATTCAACGTGGGAAAATCCCCCAGACTTGTGTGCCATCTTCCTGTAAGTAAATAGCCTGCTCTGCTGACAACGTAGTGCGAAATCAGAAAACAGAATGAATATAAGAACGCGTTTGTTTTGTTCTGATTTGGTTTTATAAATCTGAGGCTTAATATCATATCAAAAACCCAACTAGGTTCAAAGTTTCACTCTGTTTGGATAGTGTTGTCCTTTTCAGATGTATGAACATTACCTGAGTTCCACAGAGCTCTTAAATCTGCACCATGTAGCTGCAACGTAGCGAAACCCCGAGCGCACCTGGGATTCTGCAGGACACGGTGAGGGTGCAGGGTCCACATCTGGGGCAGCTGGATGGCTGTGCCGGTGCCCTGGACCAGGAGCCCTTAGGAAGTAGTATCTGACACTATTTCACCACTTCTGGCTGGCCTCAAGGGAGAAACTTAAGCTGAAGCAACAACTAAAAGGCTCGTTTAGAAAAGGCGTCACTGTATTTTATTTAAAACGCAATACCGCATTTGCTTTTCTGTGAGAACTGAAGCCAAGTTTAATTTGATTAATATGGTAGATGCCGCTCAAAGTGTCCATCTTTATTATTTTTGGTCTGTTTTAGACAAGACTGTCGGACAAAGGCAGTTATGTCTGAGGTCCTGGAAGCAGCTATGATGGCAGAAGGCAGGCTGTGGTCATGATGATTTTCAGCATCAGTTGACAGACAAACACTTATCAGAAGAGGAATTTGACATCTTTCTTGTCCTTACACTTGTGAAACTTGCGCTTATACTTTTCTACAGAGAACTGATAATGAGGCCTGGGAAATTTATACCTGAATATGAGTCAGATGTTGTCAAAAGATGTCAAAGACTGTTTCAAAAGTGTATTTTCATTATATCCCATCGGGGAGCGAGATCTAGTCTTGGGTAAAAGACGAGATAACACAGTGGGTAGAGGAGAAAAACATCAGAAGAAAATGAATTGACAAAGCTAAAAAATCCAGACATATGCAATCTAAAATCTCAAATGGATTCAAGGTAAGCTGAAAGGACACCACAGCGTCAAACGTGGTTAAACCACCCAGCGCAACCTGCAGAGACGACAGAACAAAATCACCAGATGCTCAGCAAGGTAGGTCACCTTTGAGACAGGCTCCACTGCTTCATGCAGGCTTAACCCTGCCCCTAATGGCCTAAAATAGGTATTTTAACCTTGCCATCAGCATTATACTGGGGTATAAAAGTTGATAAAAAAAGAGTTTGAAAATGCCTATGATCAGTTAATTGGGAAAACAACCAGTTCCCCACAGTATAATCTGCCCCATTTGCCAAAAGAGACAAGTTTTATATGTTTCCATGAGAAAAGTGTAACTCCTCCAATAATATGGCTGAGACATTTACTTTGAAAATGAGGAATCTTATTTCCGAGGTCAATCTGAGGTTTCCTGGGTTCAGACTAAAATACTTTGTGGGGCCAAAGAAATATTTACGGGGTTCTAGGGAGCAGGGAGTGGATGTGTAGTTTGAACATATTTCAAGTCAGCCTGGGAGGTCTTATTATATATTTGTGTCTCCTCAGACAACCCTTTTATTTCCTTCTTCTTTCTTTTTTTTTTTTTTCTCTCCTGAGAAACTGGAAGTGAAGAAAATGATATTTTTGCCAGTACGTTTCAGCTGGGTCATTTCCTGAACTGGACCAGAGAACCTGCGCTATTGGCACCTTTTCCAGAACGTATTTCTTTCCACTGCATCATATGAAACTATACAGTCAAATTTTGCCCAAGGGCTGCCATTCCTTCTGTGTTAAACTAGGAGTTTCTGTATAAAGCAATGGTTTGCTTTATGTGAGCTTTGACAGTTGGAGAATGACATTACTTGTTGTAGGGCTAATGCTGGGTGGAGCTTCATAGGCTTTCATAGTAAATGAAACAGGAGCATCTTACAAATGAGCTCCATAATGAGTAGGTGATTGAAAGATGTGCTACTGCATGCAGGAGATTAACATCCAAATAGAGTAACTATCACTTAGCCCAGGAATGCCAGTAAAAGGTTAAAAGAAATATTCAATATTATCAATCATATTGAAAAAAAAGAGAGAGAACTTCTTACAGCTGCTGAAGGAGCTTGAGAGAATTAAGGTGCTCATGTCAAAAGGATTGAGAAGTGAAACGGGACTACAGTGGCTGTTATAATCTTACTTGCCTGGAGAGATAATATTGGACATTCAGCTTACCTAGGCAGATGCCACGAATCTTCTTGTGGATGCTCTGGAGCAGCCTTCAAATGTAAGAATGTACAATGACCCCTGTCTTCTGGTCCTCTCTATGGTTTCCGAGTTGCTCATTAAGCTGGGGAAACCTCCAGTGAGGTGTGATGACCTGAAAACAGACAGGAGCCACAGAATCAATGTTTTAAGTAAAACAGCAATTACAAAAAGATCTACAGCTCCTTCCATGTCATCAGGTAAATTACCAGGAGTGGTGTAAAGCACCTAAATTGGAGCGAGTGTGGAGGAAGGGGGAGTGGGGGGAAAAGAAGGTCCCTTGGGAGATATCTGATAGGATGCTTAGTCTGTGTAGAGGGCAAAAGGTTAAGTGAAAATGAGATGAAGGAATGATCAGATACAGTCTGATCAGAGACAGTTAAATAAGGGAATGTGCTAACCTCAAACAAATGTGCAGCAGCGTGCCCATGCTGAGCGTGTTGGTGGAGCTGCCCAGGACCAGAGAGGAGGAATTCCCCATTCCCATTCGCACCAGTCCCCACTGGAACGCTTCTTGGCAGAGGAGCAGAAGGGACAAGGACACTCTCTGCTACTTCAGTAGCATAAAATAAAGTGCTTCTAATTATATCCACACTTTCTGCAGGTCCTCTTTTACTGCTGGTGTGATGTAAATCATCCTTAGTGATGAGAAAGAAAGTCAGGCTTGTGCCGTCTGTGCTTTTGAACAGTGGGAAAGATGCTGTTTAAAGAATATGGAAACAGAAGTACTGAGAATTACTTGAAAAATGGAAACTGTTGGTTTGCTAATGTTTTCATAGGTCAAAGAGCTCTCATTAGAAGGGGTTTCCATAACAACCAACAGCATTTGGTTAAAAGAGGTGCATAACGTAGCAAATAAATCCTTGGGACACAGCTTATATAAAAAAAGTCATCAAATACTTTGGTAAATCTCCATTCTTAGTTTACTCAACAAAAATGGCCTGGGATAACAGACAGCATCAGAAAACTCAAGGAGTGTTTGTACCGACCAAGTCTGGAAACGGCCACAAGAATTTTGTTCAAAGCCTTTGGTGGCTTACAGCCTTCAAGTGTTTCTAAAAACAGCCTTAAATTTCTAAACCGCAAGACTAAATTTCAAATGCTTAGACACATAATTTAGAGGTCAGTACTTCTTGCGTTTCCTCAGGAGCTTAATGAACATATACAATTAGACCTGGGAATTAGGAAGTTGGAGCTTTAACTCGTCTGCTAGATGCTAATACTTGGGGAATACCCAAACTGTATTTCTGAAAATAAACTCTCAATAATTTTTTATTGCAACTCTTTGAGGGGAGAAATTGTTGTATCTTCTTCACAAAGAGTCTGATCAGTCACAGAATTCAGTAAATCTAGCTGAACTTGTCTTTAAGACTAACAGAGATCTCACATGCATTTATGTCAACCCTAAGCTACAATGAAAGAAGTGTGAGTCTATAAATGAGGAGTTTCCAATGAAAGAGGTGGTTAAAGCATTTTAACCCTATTCAATCAAGGTCAGTTTTCTTCTGAATTATACCTGTTCCCTTGTCCAGTGTTTTAGATACCTTCCAAGTGTCTATCGACAGAGTTTATAAGTGGCATTCAACAACGAAGAAGAAAGAAAGCTGCTCACGAAACTCCCCCTTTCCCCATGCGATAAAAAGCAGTGTTCCAGAGGAGGAGACAAAAGAGTGGTTGGGTCCCAGTCGTATGTGCCCATGGGAAAGAGGTGGTGAAAAGAGGCCAATGGCTCTGGGAATGGGGGACAAGAGGGAAGAGCACAAATCAGCTTTATGAGCTAGCAAATGATGGATGGCCGAACGCCAACTGAGAGCAAAACATACGACTGAGTTTGTATTGTTGCGATTATTAAAGGTTATCTTACTTTTAATTTTTTGTGGTAGGTGCTCTTACTCCTTCCTTACAGAAACCCTTGATTTTCACTTGCTAGATACTTAGATGCACTTGTCATACCCAAGAGGTGATTTTGGTTCTCGGATGCCAGGAAACCTTTCTGCTGATCAAAACACAGCTGCACAGGCTTGCTGAGCTATTAACGGGTGCCACAACTCTGGGGTATGTCTGTCTATACCTGTGAAAATAGATATAATTAATATAACAGATATCATATGTATATGAAAACCCAGGTGATAAAAAAAAAGATGACTTATAGTAAGACAAGGTTTTAATTTGCCAAACCAAATCAAGATATCTGAATCACTTAACCAAGTGTATACAATCTCCACCGGACTACTGCCGCTGCAGGGACATCAGCAAGCTCTTAATCCATTTTATTTTACGTTGAGCTTGTTTTTTAATGAAAGATCTTAAGAAACACAATTTTAAAATATACTTTAATTGGCTTTTTCCAGGCTGTCACCTCTCTACAGCCTTTAAAAAGCTCCTTCCATTATTTCCCACAAGTTGCTTGGACATACAACGTCAGACCGCAAGACTATGTGAATTGCCATTCAGTGGCCATTGAGCCTGGGTATTAAAACAATGAACAAGCAACTTCCTATCTTTTATATAAAATGCTTTCAGTTTAAGACAGGGAAAAGAATATTTTCTTATGGATAACCTTTTTATCCATTACAGAAATGCATATCATCCCCTTTTACTAACAAATAACAGAGAGCAGCAATATCTTCACTATACTTTATTATATTAATACATTTTATATTACAATTTTATCTTCTTCACTTTGACATTTATTTCCTCTTTAATGAGTCAAAAAACCTATCCAAGAGCTCTTGACTTTAAGCACATTCTTAACATCAGCATATTAACTGTCACATTCAAGCTAAGCGGCTTAACTTATCTGTTTGAGATCTTTGTCAAACAAGACCTAAACCTCACGATTTAAAAAAATTGATGTAAATGGAAACTTTCACTTTAGTGGTACTGAAAAGACAATAACGCTGCTCCATCATCATCATAGTACAAACATTCAGTATTATGGTTTTGCTCCCAAATATCTTTATCTGTGATCACTGCCTTTTCATGTAATAAAAAATACTGACCAAAACCGAGTTTAACAGAGATTCTGAAGTCTTGATTTGCAACAGTTAGTCCATTCTGAACCTTTCCTTTTATTTCCTTTTCTATTGTGAGGGCAAATGATTGTTGTAGCTTTCACCATGAGCTCAAGCAGAAGACCAGGCTCCAGTTCATGCAGATGGGTGTAACACTAATTTTCTTGAAGGATATTACAAATATAACTATAAGTAAATTAATGCAAAAACAAGAGGGGATTTTTTATAATCTTGGGTAATTCTGAGCAAAGTTTCAAAGGACTCCAGGTTCCTCTCAGGAATCTGGATGAAACAATTGAAGGTTTAGAATATTTCTGAATCCTGACTCTTCAGTCACATTATCATGAATCATATTATCAAAGCAAGGGAAATCACACATGAAAATATACCGTAGATATGATTAATTTTCAAGAACAATTTTAGAATCAGATTCCTTGTTAATTGTGACTATTTTAACGGAAGGAGATAAAACAATCTGCCTGGCATTTTGACAAGAGTCCCATACTTCTCCTCCCTCCTAATCCAAAACAACTTGGCAGGATTTGGGGTTTCTGAAAGAACACTGGTGATAGATTTTCCGTATATACCTTTCTTTTTTTTCCCCTCTCTGCTCAGAAGAGCATCTCTTGGTGGGTCAGAAATACCCTCCGACGTCAAGGAAACTGACCTTACTCTTGAATATTTGGTCCAACAGAGTGTTTCTATATTCAAGCTGTCTTTCAGTGGTTACGGTATTTCTGACTTCTTGCTCCTTTCCTGTGAAACTGGGAGATAGCGTTTGTTTGCTTCCTTGTTCGCATGTACGAGGAAGTGAGAGAAAAAAAATGTAAATTCTTTGAAGAATGATTGCCACATGAGATAATTCCATCTGCCCGCCTCATTTGGCATTTTCAACTCAATTTCTCCATTTCTCCTGAGGAACAATCCAGATCTTCCTAGTAATATGCACCATTTAAGTGCTGGACATGTGCTACAATAATAACAATTACAAATAATTAATGGGGTGAACGAATAATGCCAATTAATTGGTGCAATGATGTTTCTATGACAGACTCCAGCTTTATGGAGTTGTTCATTTTTAAGCCTAAAAGCTTTCTGATACCTTTTGTCAGGCAACAATGTGACTTGACCACCTCAGTTCATAAATCTGTCGCACCAGATGCACATAGTCATGGGCTGTGCTCCTACTTCAGTCAAAATTTCAATCAACACCTAGTGCAGAACTAAGTTTAAGCTTAAACACTTGGGCATAATAAAGCAGATTTCCTGATGAATACTTACGAAATAATTTCATTGCATATTCCCTGAGGAAACTTGACAAGAATAGAAGTGTTGGTGTGTATATGTACTTCGTTATGTATTGTCAAATCAAACCCTGGGTTAGAGCAAGACTTCGGCCTCTTGTTAACTCCAGGCTTATTAACCTCAGTCATCAAATACAATGGACTTTACAGACATGCCTAAACCTATGCTGAAGCTACATTCAGAATAGAAATGCTTTACTGGACCGAGAGTTAAACCGAGGCATGGTCTTGTTCTGCCACATTTTGAAGACCCTTTGTACTTCTCACCCTTCTACTGTCAAGACCAACAGTTCAATCAAAACCCCAATCTTTTCACTTTGCATTTTGTTTCTTTCTGCACCACATCTTGACTGCAGAGAGAAAAAAATTCAAGAATCATGCAGCAGATTGTCACAAAAATTTTCAGGTCTACTGAAACAAAATCCACAGCTCCACTGAAATAACCAACAGGTATCAAAGAGTTTGTGTTGATTCACGTGTATCGGCACCATATTCTGTCAGAAGCGATGGAGGCTTTTCATCTGCTCTGGTGTAAAAATCAGACACATGGATGTGAAATCTGGGCTCACCCCCCAACTCTCTGCCCCCCGTTCCGTTCTGCAGATGACCCATGACAAACCCTTGCTGGTGGGCAGGGGGAGGGAGATACAGACAGTCATGAACCGGACGTCTTCCAGACCTCGCTAGCAGCATTCCACAGAGAAGACATCAGCGCTTTGTTAAGGACTTTAAACAGGAAAACGACTTCAGAAGTCACGAGCCAAAAGGATGGTGGCTGTTTCTGTGAAACTCCTAGCCAGGTCAGCAAACGCAACCACCAAGTGACCAGAATGCTTTATTGGATATTCACTCACCAAGATGTTTCTCTGTGCACGTTTAATGTTTCTTGTAAGCCACAAATTATTTTCTCCAAGCACACTCTTCTCAACCATTCACACACTTGGTCAGATTTGGAGCCTGGCTGTCACAAAGTTCTTTCACCACGTTGTAGAGTTGTTCCTCCAGCCTGATGTCTCTGTACCAGGCAGTTCTGTGCAGTCACCAGAGCTCATGACACCCTCATTTGCAGTCACTAATACCTTGGAAACAGAAGGGGAAAAGAGACAGACTTAAAATGCCCAGATTAAATAATAACAATATGAATATTCTTATTGCCTTTTGGCAAAAGTCAATGGCACTTGAGAAATTAAGAAGGTCTTACAGCTCTGATTCGGTAACTCAATGGAGTTACACTAGTATATATGGTGTCTCAGAGTATTAAAAAAAAAGCAATCAGACCAGTAACTTCTAGCTAAATAGTGATACTTGGGTCAGAGAATAGAATCCTGCATGCACTTCAGCAAGCCAAAATTTTACCCCCTTGATACGCACTGTATAGAATACAAATTGTGTACGATTTTTTTGTTCATTTGTTTTCAGATTAAAATTTAAAGATATTTGACAAGTTCCCAAACTTGCTTGTAAAAATCCCCAAGTCACGAGCCAGGCGGATAAAAATCTGTTCACTGTAAAAAGGGAAGGGGGCAGGGTGGAGAAGGAAAGATTTGTTGATAAGTTTGCTACACTATCAAATGTTTAACCACAGCCTGGAGTTCAAATTGCCATTCATGGGAAGTTCCTGTTTATTAGAATATGAAAAGTATTCAGCAAAACTATATTTTGTTTTTGAAGGGGATGCACCCCAGTAATTAGGTGTAAGACCAGATCTGTTTTTTCGGAACACAGCAATGCGAGTCACAAAACCACTCTGAAACTATGCTTCATCCCATCTAAAGTTTCTTGAGAGCATACTCCTACTTGAAACAAGCAATAAAATAACACAGGAGAAAACGGATGGGGGAGAAATCACAGAGGCATTTATCCAGCTGAATGTAGGACCATGTTGACTTGTCTAAATCTATATAAAGAAAATGGCCTGCGAGTCACTCCGAAAGTGATGAGAACCCATGCTTCAAACACATGTCTTGAAAGAATGTCAGAAATCTCGTTCCCCTTTTGGCTGCGGTTACAGATGCTTTCTCCAGACAGTGGGCTCACTAGTTTCAATTGTCTGGAGTACTCAAAAATACATTTTCCCCTGGAAGATAGTCTGCATATGCTTACAATAAACATTAACAAAATCAAATGACTTTCACTTCGGGATGAATACTTTCAAGTAAGTCTGTTAGAGACACTAATAGCAAATTGCTATTAATTAGTTTTTCCAATCTACTTTGGTTGCACTAATGAACACAATTGCTTCTAACATATTTACACGCGGGATAAATCGTGACTCTCTCTATATGCCTGTGAAATGCCCGAGATAAAATGGAGATATTCTGCTGCCAGAACACATGGGAGCCACATTAGGGCAGGTGAATCCTGCTGGTTTTCGGTGTCTCTGGACGCTGTTGGTTGAGGAACAACCTGGAGCAGCTGCCTGCACCCCCTGCCAGACGACCGTCCGGCTGCCGGGGCTCGATCAGTGCCAATTCTGGCACTTTCTGGCCACAAAATTTCTAAGTTACATAACATGGAAACTCTCAGCTCTGCAAAGCCAATGAAACCGCATTTTCCTATAATCGCTACTTCCCCTTTCTGCACGTTACCCACTTGTAATGGCTGGTTGTAAATTATACGATAGTATCTCTAGAGGTGGGAACTTCTTTTCTTCTGCTTGTGAATGCAACCCAACAAGAGGTCTCCAGCCCTGATGGGACATTTCAGGGCATAACTAGAAGGACAGCAATCGTACTAATGCCTCACAGATCCCTTTTGCTAAGCTCAAATATGGAACAGAAGTAAGAATTAGAATTATGTCTATACCACAACTTAAAAAAGAAAAAAAACATAATGTCGCCTTCAGCAATTTGAAGTTGGTTACTGGAAAATCCCTAGAGACAGCGAAGCAAAGCTCCTGGTAATTTGCTTCACCAAGTCCTAAATAGTACTGAAACGCAATCCAATTATTTTTAGAAATTATCTGCTCTATTTTTGTGCAATTTTTCCTAACAGCTCTGAGTACCTAAAGAAGTACTGCAGCGGACCACAAGGCCTAGATAGAGCTGAGAAACCTGCATGCATCACATAAAGCATATGATTCCACAACTCATTAAGTCTAATTTATGGCATATGTAATTAAGCACCTTTGAATTGAACCCAGGCCTCTAGAGATAATAACACTTAGAACTTATATAGGGCTTTTCATCTTCAAAGTGCTTTACAAACATTAACTAATTAACAACATAATAAGACATGAAAGGCCAATGTACTTACCCATAGTGCTGCATAGCCTCTGTATAATTCAGATTTTGATGTTTTTCAATGCGAGATCCAATCTGGGTGCGCTGGGAGGGTTTACTGTGGCCACAATCAGAAAGCATGACTTTGTACACATCCTATATCTGAATTTCCAGAGTATTTTCCCTTCTCTGCTGTTTATTGCTGCGTCAGAAGAAACAGCTCCCAAAGGTGGCGGAAGGTCTGGAAACCAGCAGCTCACAGTGGTCTCAGGGTTTTGGAGTTTCCTGGAGGATTCACTGCACAGGATTTCTGGTACCACCTAAACCCACATCCTTCCCGATGTAAATCTAATAATAATTATATGTAGTATCTAGCCACTGGCTAAACTATGAGGGAGAAGAGCTTATTTCAGCTCAAATACATTTTTCTACTAAAACCTGCAATATTTTGTCACTTCTCTCTACTCTCCTGAAAAGTCTGAAGCACATAGCCAGCTTACTTTTTTTTTTTTTTTTTAATTGCTTGGTCTAATTTACAAACAAGCCTCTTGATACAGCATACATTTGCCTTATCTCAATGAATGTTTTCTTGGTGAGAGCAACGTTGCAGATATTTTATCAGATTACTTGAACCCCCCCTAAACATTTCTAATATAGAAAGATGAAGAATAAAATAAAAGGGGAGCAACTGATCTGGACAGTTTAAGTGACCGGTCCTTCAGACATCAGCCTGTGCAGATCGGTTTCACGAGCTCAGAATGTTGACCATTGTCTGTGCATGTGCTGTGTTTGAGCATCACCTGTCCACCAGATATAAAGATAACGGATGTTGTGGCAGCATCTCTTGTCTCCACCCAGACAACATTTGCCTCTGTCCCCTTGGGGATCTTACTGAGCACCAAAACCTGAGAATTTGGACGCCACTGGGAAAATATACCAAGCACGTAAGAGAGAACTATGCACATGCACCTCCCTAACTGCACATTAAACATTTCAGAAACAAACCCAAATGACTCAGCGGTAGCGGTACAGGTGGAACCCCCGGAGAAATTAAAGAAAATGAGACATATCATGGACCAGAAAGCGAAATGCATGTGAACCCAGCGAGCTTTTGTGCCTCCCCACAGACAAGCAGTCCAGAACAAGTCCTGAAAGGTAACAATCTCACAGTAGTAATGCACACAAGAGATCCCACGATAAACATAGGGTCTAATTAAAAGCGTTACAATTTTTAAATGCAAATGTAGAATAGAACTGTCAAAATGTTTTATCCCTAAAGTGTGAATGCTAACCTTCCCATGCTTATTACATAGCAGCACATTTTAATTTGCCTGAAGCGGAGTTGAATAAAGCAAGTATCACAGAGTCAAACGGATATTTCAAAGTACTGCTCTTCACAATAACTGTGTGTCTGAGCAAAGCTTCAAATGGTGATCAATTGATTACCAAAATCAAAGAATACATTTCCCTAATGAGCCTCTAGAAAGCACTCAAAAGCACCAGAGAAAACAGCATAAAGCTCCACCAAACAACATTCTTCTCTAAAATATTTACAAATGCAACTTTTTACTGCTTTTCTTGTTTATAGCTTAGATCTGCACAGCTCTAGAGTGAAGAATAAAGCACTTCTGATTCAGTTTCAGCGTGGCAAACTCAGTTAAATAAAGATGGAAAACAGTTTGAAATGATCCAAAGGTATACTTTAGGTCGTATTGCAAATCACACTCCCTCTGGTACAATTGCTCAAATGGCTTTTAAACAAAGTTCTGGTAAAATATATACATTCTCTAATTGCAAATCGTGTGTGAATATCCTTGTTTGATAATGCACAGCTCTTGATTTTTTTCCCCCTAGAAATGATAGATCTGTTCACACTTACTTGTTCCTATGGAATTTTCTTTCTGCCCAGCACTGCCTGTCAGAGGGTTCCTATACGGCCCTGACAAGGATGTTTAAAGGTGAGATGCTGGGCCTGGTTTTGAGCTCATCTCAGCCAGTTACTCTTTGTTCAGCAGAGGCCTCTGCTGAGCTGAGTGCAGCACACACAGCACTTATGGGTATCCTCTGGCTCCTCCCCACGTCAGGACAGCTATTCCTGAGAACCATTAAATATTAACCATAACTACTGGTGTTCTGTCCATCTGCCATCTTCAGTGAGTTGGTCCGTGCTGCTGGCATGATGTTGTGCTTCTATTGTTCCGTCTTCCATAAGGGAGTTCCTCTGTCAGTGAAGGTCAGAGAATAACTGTTCACCAAATACACCTGGTTCTCATTTAATGACTTTAACCTGAAAAAAATGGGATGAAAATAGGAAAACTAACTTTCAAACCAAAACAAACCTATTATATGAGCTTACTCATGTTTTATCCATCCTTCCACATGCAGGTTGTTCTCTGGTACCACCTCTTGCAGTCGCCTCATCTGCTGTGCTGCCCTCACCATGAAAAAACCTGAGCTGGGGAGCAGATTCTGCCATATGCTCCCTCTATAAGTTCAAGGGTTTTCATAAGCATATTGGCCCTTCTGGGCACTCTTGCTTTTACTCCTTCATCTCAGTAAAAGGTATTGTCCTAAAGAACACGATGGGATTGAGCCCATCAGGTGACTGCTGCCCTAGTCTGGAAATTTTAAGGGAAGAGCCTGAAGGATCAAACTCATTTCATTGATTTAAATGAAACGTTTGCTCAGCTACAACTGGAAATACCAATCGAAAAGCCTCTACTCTCTGAGCTTCTGACATTCGATATTAAGGTTCTGACCTATCGGGATGTAGATTTTATAGCCCTTAACCTTTCCCATAAGATGCTGCTTTGTTAAAGGGAAAACAAACAAACCAACCCAACCCACGCCACATTACACTCTTGGTAATTCGTAGAGTAACAGAGATTACGCTGACCCACAGGATTTCTCTCTTTTCCACACAACCACCTTTCTGAAACATGCCTCTATGCTGAGATCCTCTTGTGGAAGCAGAGAGTTCTCCAGGATTTCTTGCATCTTAAGCAAGCGAACAAATATTTAGCCGTATGACGATTAGGCAGTTGACTCTCCACCTGTACTTTCAGCTCCAATCTGGAAAAGAAGCACAGTTGAAGAAGCCTGTCATGGGGAAAAAGAAAGTGGGAAGAAAACAACAGAAATGGTGACTGGCCAGTGCTGACAGAGGAGCCTGAAACATGGAAAACACACAATTTATAGGGAAGGAATATTTTCATTCTCCTTATATTTTTGCAGATCATTCCATCTGGGCCATGTTTCACTTTAACAAACCAGGATTTATTCCCTATTGCTCTGTGCGTGATGGCAAAGGGAAGTTTCAGTGAACACACAGATAACACAGGAAACTTCCCAGCATTTTGTATGACCTCAGGGTGCTGAGGAGGTGTCACAATCTCTGTCTCTCACTGGTATTTGCTGGTTTTCTCTGGCGCTCACCAGGAACATCAACTCATTCAGCAGCTGGGTGGGATAAGACACATTTTATTCTACCCTGTCCCATCTTTCTCTGTTACTGAGAGAATTTGCATCGGCAAAGCTGGCGACATTTTTCTTCCAATGCTGTTATTCCCATACTGCATGTACACCTGCCTTCTCCTCCTTTGATGCTGTATCAGATCATCCTTCAGTATTTCAGTCAGCTCTGGGAGAAAACAGCAATTCTGCCTCTGGATCTTGGTTTTGATACAGGTTTGGTAATCACATGCATATCCTTAGTCTTACAACAGGTGATTTAATGGTGCTGTTAATCCCATTTTAAATCTACAGAGGTCAGGCAGACAGTAGGACTGGAGGTCAGGCACCAAACCCAGATTTCCTGTTCAACGTTCATTCATTTTCTGATACATCAGTTTTTGCTTTTTGCTATTAAGTATTTGTGTATCAGGTACAAAAAAGGCATGAGTGCCACAAACAAGTCGACGAAAGCAATTAAATGAAGTATTTAAATAGGCAATGGTGTTTGTTTCTTCTTGCATGGGACTGTCTGTCCATCCCACAAGGCAAGAGGAGGTTCTCCCTGTGCCAGCAGGGCTGTAACTCTGCAGAGAGTTCCTGAAGTGCTCGTATTGATCGGACAAGATGGAACATGTTACTGAGGCAATTGGTCAGGCTAAAGCAACGATGGCAGCACACGGGATATTATGGATGGCTGAAGGAGCCGAGAACATCTATCTTTCTGTCTATCTACCTCTTTTCCAAGATGTCTATCGCTATTGACCTCAGCTACCAAGGAACGATGACAGCACTTAATCATCAATAGATAAATACTGTTTATGCCATTAATTGGGAAATGGGTCAGATTTTCCTTGTTTGTACCTATGCTGGTCTTTTTTCTTTCTTTCACAGTTGTGAGACAGTAGCATTTTCTCACAGCCTGTGTGTGTTGTTTTGGGGCTTGTATCAGTGGCAACAGCATAGCTCTGTGTGTCTGCCAGGGCTTACTCAGTGCAGCTCCTTCCCAGCAAAGCAAAATAGCCAACTGATGATAATCCCTCTAATATTTCAAAAACCCAGTGCCTTTTCATCATATCTGGAATAGGATTTTGAAGCAGCAGCAGTGTGACCAGTTTGCACACCTGCTCCTTCACCTGTGGCCAGAAGTTTCCCAAATACCTGCAGAAAACCCACAGCTCCCACGGCTGTGTGTTCTCTGTCGTTAGTATTCAGCGACGAGACCGCAACAGTGCAGAGCTGTGTGGTTGCTGCTATTTTGCTTGCTCAAAGCTTTTGAGAACACTTCAGTGAAGCACATAATGCTGCCTTGGAATTGGCCGCTAAACCACATTTTGAGAAGAAGAAATGCAGGCGCTTGGCTGGGTGGCTTTGCCCAGTGCCACGGCTTGAACAGCCCCCAGCTCCCCCTGCAACACCTCCTCTCTCATAATGAGATTCCTCCCTAATACAACAGCTTCCCTCCTTTTTTAGAAAAATATATATTTTTAAAAATTATTTTTACATTACCTTTTCCCCTTTCACTCTGAGATTAAGGCTCTTAGGTGGTTTTAAACTCTTAGGAAAATTCATTTATCATTACAGAGTCTTACATTAAAACCAGGTTTTTAGGGGTAGCATTAGAAGCAATCGTGGTGCCCCCTGGTTTTATATGAAGTATTCCAAAAGGAGAGTTAGAGAGTCTAAATTAGGCAATGGAGTTTTTGCCTTGACATTTGGGAGGTTAAATTTTGCCTGTGCCTGTCAAGCTCAGAGAAGAGGAGATGGCATTTGGAGTAATCCAAAACTCCTGCAGAGTTACATTACCGTGGCAGCCAGACCGGAGTAAATCTAGGCTGAAGATCTATTGGTTCAATTACTGCTTGGGGTCAGGACATGCCATAAATTATTAGATATGCAAATGGAAAACTCTGACTCTTGATGAAAGAAAGATGGATGGATTTCTTAAATACTCATAATTAGTGCTAAGACTAACTATAGGCTGATGTCTAGTCACTTGCTTGTTAGAGATTTCTGTTCTTTAATTTTACCTGTGTGCACATATAAATAAATTTTTTTTTTGTTTTACGTGTGTGCCATATTTTAAAAAGAAACTTAAATTCAGAGGTGTGTGTTGAACTGTTTCTACAGTGCCCTGTAGTTCTGAAAAACAGGTTCAGAAAGAAGTTTAGAAGATGCCAATTCTCGTTTTGTTCTCACCATAGCGTAAATCTGAAGCGTAAATCTCTATATTCAGCCAGGACACCCTAGCAGTGTATTTGAAAGAGGACAAGTTCCCTTGCTTGGAGGAGGTGGGGTGTGCAAAGAATGCCACAAAACTTACTCGGGTTTGGGAATTTGCTGCACAGTGAACGAGTACTGGCGCACAATAAATATGAGCCCATCACAACAGCTCTGTGGTGCTTCGAATTTGTCATTAAGACACTATTGTATCACACCTGTTTTTGCTGCTCCTTCCATACATTATTAGCAGCCTTATTTCTCAGTGTGAATAAATTTGGAAGGATCTGACCCCTGTTTTTTTTCATGCGGAAAGTCTGCTACATCTATAAAAACTTGCCAAATTTCTCTTGAGGGTTCTCTCTCTTGGGAGAGAAGTTTTTAGTACATGTAAGACAAAATGATTATGAGTGTGAGAATAACGTGAGCTGCTCAACGCCACCTGCTGCTGCAGGGGGAAACATATTCTCAGATGCACCTTGGCCGAGCAGAAACAGATGCGGAACCACAGAAAACTTGTTCTGCTCCATAGCGAGCTTGCTCAGCAAAAATATATCACAATACGGGAGAGAATATACTTTCCTAAAACCGACGCTAAATTTCCAAGCAGCCTGTGTAAGCCGCCGGTTTCTGAAGGACACGCAGTGATCCCCATGAATGCTCTCATTTCTATCACTCTATTATAATAGATAGAATGCTTTTCAAAACTACTCTGGGCATCCTCAAGGCTCCTGTTTGCTGCCTAAATATCCACCTCTTGGCTATTGCTCTTGCTATTATTATTTTATTAAAAGTGGTTACACAGTGGCAGATGACAGCTAGACCATAAATTGATATTTACTTAAGTATTCTCGAAGTAGAGATCAGACATTATTAGTTCATACTGTGCAGTTTCCCTCAGAGAAAGAATATCAGGAAATACATTTTAGCTAGTTACAATATATATATTACTTTGAGATAAAAATGTTGTTTATATATGCAGGTACAGAGGCAATGGAATAAAATCTATTTCCTTGAACATGCCCATAAGATGCTGCTCTCACCACTTTTAATCTGGTGCAAGCCAGTGGTGTGTGTGGGGTTTGAAGCAGGATTATTTGATTCCAGCCGGACACCAACAGAATTGGGAAACAACTCCTTAAAGCCAAGGAAACTGTACATGGAGAATCATATAAACGAGATCAAAGAACTGGACTTTAAGTCTTTTCCTATACAATTCTGACAATTTTACATTTGTGAGGAGGCTTCAAGAAATAACCCAACATGCATAATTCATAATTTCTGTGTAGAAACACTAATAATCGTGAAAAGGAGTACAATTTTTCAAGCCTTTAAAAGATGTTTC
The DNA here is from genome assembly GCF_036013475.1 of Columba livia. Classification (NCBI taxonomy): domain Eukaryota; kingdom Metazoa; phylum Chordata; class Aves; order Columbiformes; family Columbidae; genus Columba; species Columba livia. The sequence goes on from NC_088614.1 coordinate 2,455,870, forward strand.
ATTTCAGATTTTATAACTGGTTCTTAATATTCATTTTGATTATGAGTTCTGGTCTGAATCAATCATGGATGTAGCAAAGTCAAAATTCAACGAGCTCTCCATTGACCAGGCAATGTACTCCCAAGTGGATGAAATTGGAGAAAAGCATCTGAAACACAACAGAAAAACAAGCAAACTAGAAGCACTAATCAATACTATCTCTTAGCTTTTGTTGTAAAAAATGTTTTTTAAAGAAATCCTATACACCCATGACAAAATTTGTAACAAGGCAACCAAGCAAAAATCCATGTTGGGAAAGTGACAAACAGCATAAACTGTATTTCTGCTTGACTTCTAGACAAAAACCAAGTGTAAATTCTGCTTAATGATGTTCAATTCTTCAGTGTTCTAGTGAGCATGGTCACTTGGTATCAGCTTTGGGACTGTTTATGCAGGTTGGCAGTTTTTAGGAAAGAATAATGCTAATTTCACAGAAACAGCAATTTCAAACTTACAAGAAAGATGCTGTAGAAGTTTAGCAGCATATAGGTATATTCTTTATTTCTATTCCCACAGCTCCTCTTGTGCAACTCATTTGATAAATATAAACTAGGTTGAACTCTCTCTCTCTCTCTATATATATATCTGCTATTTTGCAACATAATAATTCAGTGCAAGTAAATAAAAGCATATTTTTCAGTAGTTATAATAATCTGTGGCCAAAAAAAAAGCTCTTCACTAAACCTTCTGGACCTGCATAAAAACGTAGTTTAGTGATCATCTGGTAAATATTTTTAAATTATATTATAATTATATTTCCATGAAATGGCACAACGGGCCCATTCTCCCAACTTTTGTCTCATTCTCGTATAGAGGTTTGTTTAGATTGTGCTCAGTAATAGGAATTTTTTACAGCCAACTCAAAGTACATTTTATCATCTGGCCTCCTCTCCTCAGTTTGCTTATAGCCAATGACAAACTAATTATAATACACTGAATGCACTGTCTCTTCTTTTATTGCTTGTTTCTCTACTGCCTTCCCAGAAAGTTTGCAGTTAAAACAATTTTTACAGCTTTAAAGAACTGAAGCTAATTCATATTTCTAGAACTTCAGCCAGAGGTAACTATATTTTCAGCAACTGAATTTTCATTAAAATTTACAAAAGACCTCTGCCTTCCCTGATTTATTGTTGCATGAGGTAAAACTCCACCCAGTGTATAAAATCCTGTGTTACTCCACTTGTAGTCTGATCTAACACGTTATCAGCGGTTGCAAGTACATTTTATATCCCCGGCTGCTGAATCAAAAAAAAAAAGGTGCTACGAGCATCAATCTCCAGGATAAAAATCAGAGCAGGGTTTGACCTTAGCGATGCCTTTGGATAGTCTAACTTGTCTAAGTCCTCGCAACAATTACCAAGGGGCGGTTTGAAAATGCGGCTTTAATGGTGCAGACTGGAATTACCAGCAGCATCAAAGACTCGGACACCAACCCCAGAGATTTCCAAGCCCAGCAACAATTTGAGGAAACTCCGATGCTGCTGCAGGAATAAAATGGGCTGCAGACACCAGCCACAGGTTTTATCTGTGTTCTTTATTGGCTGCATCCCTGAACTCTGCAGTGTCGTTAGCAAATTCAACAAGCTACGAATAAAAAAAGCAGCTACAGATAACTAGACTTCAAGATACAGCTGACTCCAGCTATAGCTCCCAAAGCTTATTTATAGCAAGAGGAGACACAGTTAATTACAGGTCACAGAATGGTTAATTTCTGTCATAACACAAGTTACAGTCTAAGAATGAAAAAGTTTATTTTTGTATGGAAACAGTTTTTCCAAAGGGAACTGTTAATTTGAAATCTCATCTCATGTTTGTGGACTACAGAATAGGCAGACAAAGGATAAATGTGCCTTACCAATCTATTCTGTGGTCCTAAATATAATAATATTCAAATTCACATTATAAAACTAATCCATTTTTGGCAAGACAAAGGTAAAAAATAGTTAGGCAAGATGATCTTAACAGACTGTTTTGAGAAATGACACATATCTGTTTATAATTAACATTAAATATTTTTTTAATTAGTACAACAGACTTTAAAAACACTCAGTCCTGCTGACCTAGAAAGTGAGCAAAAAATACACCTTATGAACAAACCTAACTACGCTGCCAAGAAAAGAATCACCAATCATTTAAACTATTCTAAAGGACATTGGATAATTATTAAGATAAACATCATGTGAAGGATGGAGTTAATCATATTACATATAATCAGACACTAGTCACTCCACAAGCTGTAATTTATTTTCCCCTGATTTGCATTTAACTTCAAAGGTATTTCAGGAGATGTAAAATAACGTGATTTAAGAAGTTACAAAGATGATAGATATTTAACTTCAAAACTATGCTTCAAGCTCTTAAAAATAAATTATGTACAACCTCAGGACATAACACACCATTCTCACACAATCTGTAATTGTTGCTGCAAAAAAGGTGAACTCGTTTTTGGAGAGAAATATCACAATTTAGGGCAACAGTACCCGTTTGACAGGTCTTGTAGAGAGACAAGACAACAGTCAGGTAATTCGCATCGATACACTCATCTAAATTTATCTATGGAGTCTGCTTGGTTAAGAAGATCATGCAACTGTGACTTTATAGGGACAAATTGGTTTGAACTGATCCCCAGCTCTTCCTGCAGATCAAAGTCTCTTCAGTAAAATGGGAAGGGCTTGTGGTCATCAACACAACTTTAAAAACAAAATTTTGTTTCTTTTTTTTTTTGGGAGAGGGGGAACTTCTTGTGAGTTTGAAAGTCCTCAAAATAGGTTTACAATCCCTGTCTATATAAACATATCTAAAATTCCAGCATCTAGGTCAGTATTGAGCTTTCTAAATCCCTAACAAACATCCTTTTGTATCCCTTCATGCCAGATTTAATTGTCCATGGTGAAAGGAAACGTTAATCAGAATTCAAGAGAAGTACGCTACGACATGTATCTTTCCAACCTGAGCTATCCTAAGATCCTGCAAAAGCATGGAAGGAAAAAGCAAGTTTGCACCTCCTTTGAAACACCAGAACAAATTAGATCATTTAAATTCTCATTCTATGGTGTGACTTTTATACCACAGCTGTATAACAGGGAGGTGCAATGGAGGAAAGCTCCATTCACAAACACCCCATTCCTCTCAGTATTTGGCCCTGAAGGATGATATTCGGGGCACAGTATTAAACCATACACGGCTTTTACAAAATGATTTTACAACCTATCAAAAAGACCTGTTTTCTATTCTCTGGTCCATGGTTTCCCCACATATCCCTAATATCTGTTCATTCTACGTGGTTGCCCACCACAGGAAGAACTGTGGGGGCTAAGAGAGGAATAAATGAAGCATGCAGGCTTGCACTGCTGCTTCCGAGTAGAAACCCAGCCAGCGTAACTCTAGTTTTAGTAGTTTACTACACTAATACCAAACTTAGATACACACCTTACTGGGAAAGGCCTAAAGCAAAGATCAAGGCCAAGAGCTGCAAAGCTGCCGGCAGTGACCGAGGCCTCTGGTGAATTCACGTCAGGACAATCCACCACAGGGTCACAATTGCAATTCTGTAGAAGATGATGACTTCCCTGGAACCTGCCCTGTTCCTACCCTCAGCTACACCCAGGTCTAAGCTGTCTATGAGCATCTCTGTGTGTCTCTCACCAGATACAAGGAGGAAAACCCAGGCCCATCAAAGTCAACAGAATCTTTCCGATTGTTTTCAAAGATGCTCTAATATCACCCAGAGGGAAGCAGTTTCCAGATCCACATTTGATCTGCGTAACAGACCCTTCGCAACCGAGATCACTCTTAATTTGTTCTTGTGTGGCCCTGTCTAAACAACAATAATGCAATTCAGACTGGATATTACTTGTTAGAAAGTCTTTATCCATCATACGAAAAGCATTAAAAGAAACTTCATTTTCATAGATGATATATGTTTTCATCTAAAAATGACTAGAGAAATTTGAGAACATTTCTGTATCTCAGCACAAAATTGATTTAGAATCTTTAAATAAATGACTTTATAAAAGTCTAAATGTACTCTACAAAAATTACAGAGACAATAGATTTTGTTCGCGGCAGCTTTGCAAACACATGGGCTTACAGCACTAAATTTCTAGCCACGGTTATACAGCTGCGATGTTTTGCAGAGCCATTTGCAGACAAACAGGGAAGCAAGGTCTTTGAGCGGCTAAGCTGACAATTCCAATAAGGCTGACAATCTAACTAAAAGTGACAATAGTGTCGTTCAGTGGGTAGGAAGGGCAGCAGCAAACAAAGAGAAGGGGAAAGTGATCTTGCAAGAGCATTGTTTTGAAGGAATCCAGATGAGCACACTGTTGCAATACCTTAGGGTTGGTTCATTTGCTTTTTAATTATAGGAGGGCCAAATTCAGGCGTGACTGGCCAGAAATCAGCAAGCTGATGCAAAATGGATGAATTTTGGCTTGGAATGGATAATGCGGGAGGACAGGAAAAGCATCTGGTAGAAAATACATGGGGAGGAAGGATTTAGAACAGCAGCATCTTCTCCCAGGTCTGGCAACATCCATAAAATATCAAACCATACTAAGTAAAACAGTGTTGGGTAAGTGCTTGAGGGGGACAGGGACAGTCACGAATTGCAGCAGTACAAGTGAATACCTAATTGATGAAGTTTCATACCATTTTTGCAACAGCTATTTGGACATATCATAGCACATAGGTCTTGGAGAGCCTGTTTGTCAGGGCTGCTGCTTCTATAGAGAACCATTCCTATAATTTCTGCAGGTCTAGCAGCAAAATTATCTGTTGCAGTAAATTCACAAGTTTAGCATTTGTTGCCACTGTGACTAAAGGTTAATGCCTCATCGGTTGACTGAATCAAGATCACCAGTTGCCCCTTATATATTTTTGTGGTCTTACTCATATGTTTGATTTCAGTAGATTGTGAGTAATTTAATTCTCTGAATAATTTAATTCTCTGAATGTTAAATGAAAGCCACGTATGTAAGAGATTAAGTTTTGTTACTGCAGAACAAAGCAATTTCACAAATAATTTTCTTCTCTAGCTGATGGGGTCACTGGGTACACCCAGGCAGCACAGACAGCTTCTGGCTGTAAAGATGCTGAATAACCATCCTCCCAGGGAATACATGGAGAAGGAGGGAATACAGCGATCCTGCCGGACTGAACAAATACGTGACGTTTGGGCTACAACTCCTTTTGGCACAGATGGCTCTGGGCAGCGGATCTGCCAACGCCAGCCCTGATGCAAATGAACAGGACAAAAATGTTAAAGACTTTCAGGGAGAGGATGGAAAGGGTTCGGATTACCCTCTTCTTTGAATCCACGTCCAAAAGCTAGGGTAATTTAACACAATTTTTTAAAGGATTTTCTAATTGATATCCCATAAAACTTCTCTTTACTTTAAATACTCCACAACAATTGAATGAAGGGTTTTGCATTTGTAAAAAAATGAGAGTAAAGACCTGAAATTCTTTCAACTGATGTGCTATTGTGTGGCTCTGCTCCTCCTCAGAGTAACTAATTGGATAATTTAGCCACAAAACCGACCTAAACAACATCACTCAGTTGAAAGTCCACCTTTCTGTCAAGTTGGCAGTGAGTTAATTCAAACTATTTGAACTTGTGATTGCAAAGTGGTGCCTGAGCAGGGTCAGGGAAAGCAGCTGCGTGGGACAGGGGGTGAAAGCCTTAACCAGGGATGTTCCATTTGAGAGCACAGGTCTGCCAGTCCCACGCTGAACTTTAAACTTGTTATGCAAATGCCAAAATTAAAAAGCCCTGAACTTTTCTCCTGAAAATACAGTGAGACTGTGTTAGTTCCAGCAGGCGAAGAACACAAGTCACTGAGGATGAGGAGGGGCAGTGCAAGAGCCAGAAAGCAAGCCTGAAAGGTAGAGGGAGCAGGCGATTTCTCTTTGTTATCGAGTGAAATGACTCCACAAATATGACAATAAATCACTGCAGGAATCAATCTGAGTGGAGGCAACTGCTCCATGCTGATAATGCATCAATCAATATTTAATGTTTACACTTTAATTAATCTGCACGTAGGAAGCATTCTTTCAGTGACAAAAAAGTGATGAGAAATAAAACACCTTTTATATCAAACAGCGACGAACGGCTGCCTATCTCTTAGGCTTTGACTGGGCCCTCAATTGATCATTGTGGCCTTTTTCGATTGCACCAGCATGCAATGTCACATTTGGGTATAAAACAAACACGGTCTCTGTGAAGGAAGGAGGGGGAGCTTCTGAATCTGCTTTTGAGTGATTACAACTTAATCAGAACAAAGACAGACTGATAGCAAAGTATGGGTTCTTTGGAAAGACTGGGCAGAAGCAAATAAAAGATTTTCAACATCTGCAATGACACCTATCTGAACAGGTTTCTACCATGTTTTACAATTATTGACACCTACTAAGGCTTTGTAGAGAAAAACAATGCAGATGTTGCCTGGCAAAGCTGCCTTCCCTTATCAGAGCCACCAGTGGAGCGGTTTGTTGTGTCACGATTCTGTAGGGCAGCAAAGTGCCAGGTGCTGTGCAGACTCAGGAGAAACCACAATTCCTGCCTCCGAGGGTTTTGCTTCAGTGCTCTGTTTAACCCTTGTAAACTCTAGTTTCTTCTTCTTTTTAAAAGGGCCTAATTCATTGTTCATTGATGTCAACTGAATGACTTCTATTGACTTCAGCCGGCATTGCATTAGTCCATAGATGAATGGTATTGAAAGGCGCAGTGATGAAAGACAAACGAAAATACAGTGATACTAGACCAGTAATGTTCAATTATGTCTTTAAAAAAAGAAAACTCCAGTAGTACCTTCTCCATACATAACTAAAGCTTTTCTACGCTTATCTCTAAAATAGTTGTTTGAAGCATACAGAGTTTCACATAAATAAAGTAGTATTTACTTTAAAAATACAGAGAGCTTAGCTTTATGGAGCTTAGGCTCAATCTAAATGATAGAGATCTAAATTCTGATACAAAATTGCCATAAATTTACACAGGGTAGAAAGCAGAGAAATTTTACTGTATTTTGCATGTCATGTTTAAATTATTTTGCAAGACCCATCATGAAGTTAGGAATGTGCAAAGGACCTATACAAATGTCAAATCATTTTAAGCTTTTGAATAGATCTGCTACTAATTAAAAATAATCACAGGTTAGGTTACTTTTACTGAAGAACTTTCACTGTTTTACTAGTCAACAAATAGAAAGATTCTGCTTAGGATTTAGTCACAACAGTTGCTGAAACACCTGCCCAAATTTGGAACTGCCCAATTCAAGGTGCTCTGACTGCTGACTTAGGCAATAATCGAACAAGGATGTAAATAATACTATGGCATGAAGTCATACAACAGAAGGAATTTGAAAGTATTAATCCTCAACTTCACAAACAAGTTTTTGTTTCACTGAGACTGGAATATCTTTTTCTGTGATTCACATTTTTTTCCTGGCTATTGCAACAGTCCAAGGCACTCAGAAATGCACTCCTAAAACTGCTGGCATTTTTGGATACCAAGAGCAGCAAAGTATTTAAAGCATGAATTACATCAGAATATTTCCAGTTATTGGTCAAAAAGTTTTGAAATATAGTAGCATACAAAAATTGGAGGAACTGTTCACAGGGGAAATGAAAGAAGATGAATATGACATTTAAAATTCAATAATAGAACCTAAGCTAACTTTTTTACTTCTGATGTTTACTTTATATTCCTGCTAACATTATTTTCCATGGAACTTTGTAAGTAGATAAACAAAACCACAAAGATGTCGTTAGCTCTGTAAAAATGGAGACAATGCATTCTCACTAAAATCCATAAATAGTTTTTCAGCAGATTTTACTAAGGTACACACACATATCCACACAAAGAGTTGAGTCTGCAGTTTATCTTTTCCATAAAAACTTCTTCCCCCTTCTATGTAAATCAGATGAACAAGCTAAAAAAAAGGGGGGCAAAGTCAAAAGAGAGGAATGCTCTATTGTAATGCATGATCAACTACAAATATTTATAGAAAAGATGAAAACCCTACTGCGTGCACATCAGGATTGCCTTAGCACAGCTTTAACGTGCATAGTTAATGTTTATGGAACAAAAGAAAAAACTTACTGAATGTGAAATCTTCATTTTCTTCATATGCATCCAAAGTAGAAGTAAATTCACTAAATATTACTTGCATGATAAAAATCTTTAAAGCCAATTAATTAATATCAGTGGTAGGCAGAAAATCTCACAGGTGCATTTGCTGCTGATTTTATTCAACACTTCAACCTGGAAATCCAAATCCTGGTCCCCGTGAACCTCAATTTCTTTGGAGCTCCAGAGAGCTGCACGGTTTGGTTTGAAGCAAAAAAATCCTGGCGTGCAGGGAGACTTGTCTCTTGCTGTGATTTTCAAGCCCTGTAGCTGACCTTCTGAGAACTCGAGTCCATACGGTTCTTTGCTATATAGTCCAAACGTTTTAGCTAGCTAAGAATCCCACCCAACACACCTGCTTGGCTCTGGGGAGGCCCCACCTCAAATCCTGGGGTCAGTTTTGGGCCCCTTGCACCAAGAAAGCGCTTGAGCTGGTGGAGTGAGTTGAGAGAAGGGAACGGAGCTGGTGAGGGGCTGGAGCACAAGTGTGATGGGAGCGGCTGAGGGACCTGGGGGGTTCAGCTGGAGAACAGGAGCTGAGGGGAGACCTTCTGATCTCTGAACTGCCTGAAAGGAGCTTGGAGCCAGGGGGGTCGGGCTCTGCTCCCCAGGAACAAGCGCCAGGAGCAGAGGAAACGGCCTCAAGTCGCACCAGGGGAGGTTGAGGTTGGATCTGGGGAACAATTTCTTCCCCAACGGGCTGTGGGGCATTGGAACAAGCTGCCCAGGGCAGTGCTGGAGTCACCATCCCTGGAGGGTTGGACAGACATGGAGATGAGGTTCTTAAGGACATGGGCTAATGATGGACTTGGCAGTGCCACATTAATGGTTGGACTTCATGATATTAAAGGTCTCTTCCAACCAAAATGCTTCTATGACCTGCTTCCCAGCAGATCAGGACTATGAGGAGTACCCAGGTCTAATCACTGTCTCACACCATCAAACACAAGGGCCCTCTCCCAGCATCACCTCTGGCCACAGCTGTTGGCATCAGCCTAAGTACTTCCATCTTAGTTCCATAAGTGAGATCTAAGAGCACTGGTCCCTATTTAGCACCAGGGCTTAGGCTACTTTTCCACCTCAGCCTTGTCACAGCTGTCTGCTGCATAAAAAGAGACTGAAATGTACTAAAAAAACCTGGAAGACTAATAATTCATTAAGCTGACAAATGAAATGTAAGTCCTATCGATCAAGAGTAGAACTTCTTAGTTATAAAGGAAGCATATATTATCCTGACAGTATTTTCACAAGATAAACTGAAGTTACAAAGAAGGCAACCAATTTGCTTCAAATAACTGTCTCTCCTCAGAAACACTCATGATTATAGTCATCAAGCAGAAGCTGGTGGGATAGTGTTACTACCCCCATTTTCACAGATTTGGATAACTGCGTAACATCAAGGAAGTGGGACCGCGTTGCTCTCGCAGCTTTGCTGACTGCTCATCCTATGGAAAACACAAAGCAAAAGACTGAATCCTGCACCATGGAACCATGACACTCTTAAATACCAGCATGAAAAGATGTGAAATGACACACAACCCCCCAAAATAATCTCTCCTGACTGCCATCACCAGCACCAAAAAGCTCAGGGCTCATTGCCCACCTAATGAGAACAAACCCACTTGCAGCTGGCCTTCCACTGCCTGTTGAAGGTGAAAGTTGGCCAAAAACCTACAAGACTCTCCAGTTGTGATGAACGGATGGAAACCAAAAACGTGGCTCAGGTTCAAGTCCTAGACCAGTTACAACCATATAATACTTATGCCAACAGACCCACTTCAGAGGGGATGGCTCAGAGCGAGAGGCAGTTGCTGGTATTGCGTGATGGTAAAATATATTAGGGCAGGCATCAATTTACCTTGGTTAGTTATGGCTTTAGTTATGCTGTATTTTGGTGCCCAGGGGCCTAATTTATAATTCTAATAATAAAATGTATTACAAAGTATAAGCCAAGCACATGCAGGTTCTAATTCTATTTCCTCTCAAAGGAAAGAGCTAAGCTGTTAAGCTCCAGGTTCTTTCAACATTTCCTATTTGCGACAAACACAAAAATCTGAAATCAGCACTGTACCACTGCAAGACTTTGACAAAGCTGAGGTACAGCAAGTTAAATATCTGTTTATTTTTTGCAGGTAAACTGAATTTACATAGAAGCAAACCAATCCAGTTCAGACAAACTCCCCAGCTCAGAAAAATCACCATCCCCAAGCTTGCGGGGTGGTACTTCTACCTTCGACTTCTTACCGAGAGAACACCCAGGTCAGCTGAGGGATCTTCCCACTCCCTGAGGATGCAGAAAATCATAGTTCATTTAGCAGAACAGACTTTTGCTCTGATTTGGTTGGAGAAGTTAACTGCACAGCCCAGCTGGTAATGTAATACTATATGTGCCCTCATTTGCACATAAGAATTGGGGGCAAATGTTCCACTGTTTCCTTTTCCTCCCAGGTGGAGGACACAACACCCTGTCCCAGCTCTCCAGGTCCCCTTGCTGAATTCATTTACTGGGACACATTTAATATGACAGGAAAACAATTTGTATGTGTGCGGAACCGAGTCAATGTTAACAGAAAATTAATGATTCAGATTGTCAGTAACTTATTTAAAAAATATGCTATCAAGGAGCAAGACTAGCAGCTGTACAATTAGTAGCTTTTATGCTATAAACATAAGTTTTAATAAAAAAAAAAAAAATCACTGCAGTCATTTTCACTCTGCCTTCCACTGACTAATGTCGATATTGACAACCAGGTAATATTGTTCATCTTATTTAAGCAGAATGAGAAATGAAGAAGAGTTAGTAAGAATGTAGATACCAAACATAAAAATGATCTTTAAACTTATGAAATTGTTCTTTCCTCACGGCAGTAACCAGTCTCACTAATGTCAGTGGCCCAAATTCTGCAGCCCTTAATCACAGCCCTCACCTTCAGCAGGAATTGTTCTCAACTGAGGATCAAAGCCCGCACTTTGCTGGGGCCACTCTTTCAAGAGAGGATTGGGCCCAGGCTTTTAATAAGGGGTTTGGTGGCTTACAAAGAGGTGATTAAGATCTTCCTTTGAAAAAATAAAACAAAACACAAAATGTAGAGTTCTTCTTTTGGATTATAACAGCACAGATAGCCGTGGATTTCAGAGTATTAACCGTTAATCCACAAGTGAACTGAAAGGTTTTTGTTTGTTTGTTTTGCTATTACAGTATTTAGTTTAACTGGTCAACCTTCGCTTCTCAGTAAGTCATACTTGAGTTTGTTAGCATAATATTTTATTTAAGGAACCCAAAGTTTCTGTGAGTTCTTGTTCTTTTTCATGTATTCCTCCCCATTACCTTGAACATTGCTGTGAATATGTCCAAGAGTTCAAGAGATTTCCTGGTTATATGCAAAATCTAGGGGAGTTTTTCTGTTTGCTTCGGTTTTATTTAACGAAAAACTTACAGTTATTCCTGAGAATTCAAACCATGAAGTTCTGGAAACTAACCCACAATATAAAAGTTTCTATTTTCCTGCAGTGACATTCAAGGATTGCTGTTCGTCAGTGACAAACAGAAAGTACTTAGTGTAATTATTATAGCACCTCGGTAAAAATCAGAATCTAGCCGTAGGTGATCGTAGCTATAAAGTTTCCAGAATAGGAACAATGAGCCCTATGAAACTAATGAAAAAAATCGCCAACTTCCTCACTCCAAAGTCTGAGTTTTACAAGGACTCCATTTCTTCCTGGTTGCCAAAAATGAACCGTTTATTTGAGCCTAGCTTAGGTCTCCAGGAAAACAATTTTAATGCAAAATTGAATAATGTTGCACCAATGACAGGATAATTAAGTGGTTGCAAAATGGAGCAATGTTTAGGTGCACTACTGTAGCCTGCCCCAATAATGAAAGTACAGAAATCATATCCTAATGATAGCACAGCTAAAGATGATAAATATCCAGACATACCCCTGGCTGTATCACTGTACTGTAATCAAATGAATTACAAATCTAATGACTACTTTGACACAAACAGGTATTTAATGTGCTGAAAATGTACCAGATTTTCTCCCTCAAGCATTAGTAAAATCCCCGAGAAAATTAAAATCCAGGTCATAGCTAAATTCCTTTGAAACTGGGATTTAAATAAAAAAAGAAAAGAGTTTAGTCACTGCAAGAATTCTTTGTGCTGTTACATTTTTATAAGGTTAAAGCTAAAAATAAGATCAAAATCTTTTTGGAGGTCACATTAAAAAACAGACCAGGTGTGTTCAGAAACCCATCATGCATATGCCTGTTAAACAGATGCCGACCAATAAATTAATTAAAGCTACTCTCTTTTTGAATCAGAAAAGAGGAAAGAGCTGTTAGGGACATTTATGGGGTGATATTCTCTTGACTGACAAGTTTCTCATGCTTGGCCTCTATTGTAAAAGTCACTGATACTTTTCAAACATTTTCCGAAAGGAAAATTAAATTGCTGATTGTCCATAAAGCAGAGAATTAAGTAACCTGCTTCCAGGTAGATGTGGAGAGAGATGTTTCTCAGTCTTGAAAAGTGAATAAGGAAACAAGGTTTGGATGCTGACTTGATGAAAAACCTCACTAGTAAGTCCTGCCATCACAACTCAGAAAAGTCAGAATTTACAGACGAAATATCTCGCTCTCCTCAGTATGCTACACCTCATTGTCACCATTAGCATTTGAGCTGATCAAGTAAAAAAGCACACTGTGCTGACATTAAAGCCTACTATACCTATAGGACTTTGAATCCTAAAAAGAAAAGGAACCTGAGGAACAGCAAATGGTCCTGAAAGAGCTACATGGCTCCTTGAAACATAAGCTTCTGAAGCACTTTAAGGACAAATAGCATTAATTTCTACATTTCTTCTTCCAATTATATAAATATATTATTATTTTTTTTTTCAAACCACACAATTGCTGGAAAAAGGAATTAGTAGGCGTAAAGGGTTATTAAACATGCACCCACTGCTCTTACACAGAAAAGGCAGCCCTGAAAAAAACAAAGCTGATTAATATGAAAGGCAGCTAACCTAAAAACGAGAACTTGAACTGAATGGTGTGCACTAATCTTTTTGAAATACACTTATGAAAGCTAAATTTGCTGGTATTTGTCATTGCTATGCAGGCTAAGTGTTCATGTGAATGATATCTCCTCCATTCCGAGCAAACCAGTAAACAACATGGAATTTTGTCCTCATTGGTAATTTTCTGAATCTCCTGTCCATCCACAGCTGCTTTAATAGTAAACATTTCACAATCCAGGGTCATTTGTGATAAACTTTGTTAAAAAGCTGCCATTCATTCCTGGTAATTTCTTTAATCCTCAAGTTGCTTGTAAGGAAGAGATTGAAATTCTGTGTTACATTATTCGCTCTGTTGGGTCCACAACCAAACTAACTCAACATGTTAGCCACATTAATAAAATACTTGCCAGGTAGAAATCTTAATAGCCTGTCTTGGACATGCCATTGTTTATTGATATTTGTTTGCCAGCCTATCTGGAGACATGAGGAAAATCTTAATAGCCCTGGCCACTCATTAACAAAGTACCATGGAGTTCTAATCCCATAAAGATATTAAACTATTTTTCCTTACAACAGCAACAAACTGAGGGAATTCTCATTGCTTATTAAGATGTGGTACATTCTTTGCATATTGAGTTTCTTCTTATACTTTGAACTCTTATCCCGCATCATTCAGTTTCTGAGGCCAAGATCAAAGTCGAGCGGCCTCCCAGAGCTGCAGATGAGTGGCTGCCTTTCAGAGAATATTAATGCCCTCTTGACGAGCGGGATGAGAAGGAGGCGTAATCCCCTGAAGAGCAGCCCTGGGAGCCTCCTGGTACCCAACAACATGCTCGCTGGACCAGCTGATGGACAGCACAGCCTCACCAAGGCGAAGCTGCTGCTCCCAACTTAACAGTGTGGCCCAAATCTCAAAGCAATAGTGGGACACCATCTTATTTTTGGAACCAGGGAATCATATAAACATGGACACTGGCAGACCGGCACAGAGCAATGTGTTTTATAGCAGGAAAATATGTGACCGATGTTGTATTTTGCGTTGCAAAATGTTCTGGTCGTTCTGATTCAGACTTGTGACTTCTCCAGTTTTGGTTTTTACTTCTCGCCACTCTACCAACTCAGGGATGGGTCTTATGGGTGAGCTCGTTGGCACCAAGCAAGACAGTGTCCCCCTTCAATCCTGCGCTTCCAGCAACAATCCCACCACACAGGGTTTCTTTCTTGCCTTCAGATTGCTCACAAGCCTTTTAAAGGGGAATTACTTTAGACCCTTGTTAAAGCTAAGAGTAAACATGCTAAGTACTAAGACATTCAGTGGGTATCGTTATATGAAAAGAAGAAATGTTATATTCATTACAGAGGAAAAATCTAGTAATAAAAAGTATTACCTGCATTTATAGCCCTTGTAACCTAATTTTTGTGACAAAGCAAAGAAGTAAAAACATTCCTTTCTGCCTTTCAGTGACCCCTATAAGAAACCCCCCATGGAGTCATTTAGGATAGTAATTTGAGTGAAAATATATGCAGTCTTTGTTTTGCTTGCTCTTCTTAAATTAATAACCCTTACCAATGATAAATCTGAAAGTTTCTAAAGATATTTGCAAAAATGCCTTCAAATTAGTAAGCAATTAAAATAAATAAAAACTTAAAGACATTTTCCACAACATAAAAGAGCGACAGAACACGGAGCTGTGTTGTTCAAACGTTAAAACTGTACATAAAATACCCCTTCAATATATGCTGCCAGTAAAAACCAAGGCAAAGCAGGTCATTAAAATGTCAGACTTGGGGCAGAGTGGAAAAAATGCTGCTTTTAAAAGTAAACATGTAGACCTTTTATAATTATTTCCCCTTAAAGTGTTCAAAAAAAAAACAACAAAAAAAACAAACAAAAAAAACCCACTCAACCAAAACAAACCAAAACTAACCCCAAAACAAACAGCTCAGCATCACCAGGATGAAGAGTCAAACTCTGGTCCTAATCTTGTTCCTAAGTGAACCTGGGGAGACTTTTGGGGCCTTTTTGCAGTCTCTGTCTATGAAATGTTGTTTTCCTTTTATTCAGTTTTTCTAAAGCAAAACCAGAGTAGTGTGTTCATGCCGTTGATACTCTGACACATTTCTGCTAAGGCTGAATATGAATATCAAGAACATTACAAAGCTTTGGCGCCATGTAGAGAGCTCAGGCTAGAAAAACGTGCTCAAACTCTTCTCCTTGCATGAACTAAACTGCCCACTGAAGCCGATGGAAGATTCTGTCAGCAGAAAGAAGACGCTATGCGAGTTCGGGGTGGGGGCTGAAAGCCAAACTCCTTAGCTGAATTAATCTGTTTTGCAATCCAAAGCAGATGAACCAAGATGGTAAAAGGAAAGCCAAAGCCTGTATCTTCAGATACAAAGTATGTTGCAATACTGAAATGTAAAAGGTTGCAATTTGCTGTCATTTTTCCTATTTCTGAGCCTTTTGGGCCAATACCAAAGCCCTTCTGACTCATCAATTCTGTTCCAGTCTTGTTGCCCTCCTACTGGAAAAAAGTGCACCATGGCCATGAAGAAAAGAATTTCCATCTCATTAATTTTGTGTATTTTAAGCAAAGAGTCTGCATATGAAATCAGTATAATATCTGGACTGTGTCTTTTACTGAGCTGAATTCCTAAACCGCACCTAAAAGGTGGCAATGCCCCAGTAACAAGTCTGTCCAGCGGGCACAGTTCCACATTAACCAGGCTGGTGTATATCTGAACACCTCTGATGTATATGAAGTTATGCCAGATTAACTTTGATTTAACCGAAAATAAAGTAGTTGGCTCATAAAACTCAGATAAATTTAATGATTAGAAAATAAAAAGGTTGTACCCTCAGGCAGTTTCTGGGACTCCCACTGAAGTCCGTGCAGGAATACAGGTATCTTACTTTGTCCTCTAACATTTCCATGTCTCTGTTCTCTAAAACTAACAAATACCACCACTGAAATTACAGGTTGTCACATTTACAATCAGCAATTAAAACCAACATTCTTCTGCTTTCCATCTGATAAGAGCAGAGCTCAAAGCCGAGAGACAATGGAGAAACACAAAATAGCACTGAGACCCAACTTTTATTTAACCAGTCATTTTTCTTTAAACTAGTTCTACAATGCAAATAGTTTTAAGTCAGAAAAAAGCCAGTAATTGTGGTTTGAGAAGTGTTAGACACAAAATACACAAACCATGGCAGAGTATTAATCTTCACACTTATACTTTCTTTTTCTGGTTTCTAGTATTTTACGTAAGATAATCAAATATATCAGGAAGAGACAAAGCAGTGGACCAAGTTTTAGACTGGTATAATTGACTCAGCAGGAAAACAAAGACATCTTTAGACAGCTGTGGTTCCATTACTATTAATAAGAGATCTGCTATGATCAATACTTCATCAGTGTGTATAATCAGTATATCTTAGTCATCAGCTTACAATGACAGTTCCGTGAAAACAGTATATAATATATGTATTTTTTGCCAGCTCTAGGGTTTGCATTCTATGACAAAAATGCTGAGTAATACTTAGGCAGGATTAAAATTAGATGTTGGAAAGGTGGTTTCTAGTCACACCTAAACTTACAAGTAGAAAGGCAAATTTTTTTTTTAAACAAAATTTAAACCAACTGGGTGGCCTTAGTCCACTTCAATGCTTTGCATCATTTCATTCACAATCTTGATCCAGTAATAGGAGCATAAAGCTAAGCTCAACATATCATGGAACCCATGGCTTGTGGCCTGTGGCATTAATGAAGGCAGCACACCATGAACCTGGAGGGTTGGTACTTAATTAAGGTGGTAGGTTTGGACCCCATTTATTTTCCTATTATCTACAAGCATTCAGGATGATAATCCTAGTTCAATTAGATTTACGTGTTTCACAACACCTCTGGAAGTTCTTATTTCTTTAAAGAGAAGCAAGAATGTTATTTTTCACCTGTACTCTTTATGCAGAATCATCATCTATCAATCCAGAGCTGGGAAACAGGTTTTGTTTCAGGTTCTTCAACCTTGATAAAAAGAATAGAATAACTTTTTCAAGAAATGTTTACTTGCTTGCAGTTTATTGTGATAATATCAAAAGCTGGTCCTTTGCTGATTTATTATATACATTATTTATTATATAACTGCTGCCACAGGCTAAAACCAGCAGCCTATTCTCCATTACCAATCTACCAAAATCAGTTTGAAAGTGCACATTAAATCCTTCATAGATTTTAAGATCTTCAGAAAGACTCAAAAGAGATCTTCTGAAAACCTGTGCCATATTCCAAGGAAATCCCTTAAAAAGATGCATTTCCTGAGCATTTGGCTTTGATTGCTCAGAAGTTTAAGGAAATTTGGCTTCCTGCTATATTTCCAGAGCACAGTCTCAACCAGCACGCAAATGGATGTAACCTGCTCAGAATCCTCAGGTCTCCACATGCCTAATTTCTAGACATCCAGCAGCAAAGACATAACTCCCCAAACACCACTTATATTTGTATTTTGAGATTTAAGAGCGCATGGTAAACATAACATTAAATACCACCCACCCTCCACCATCACAGCCATCAGTGTTCCAAGCTTCTATAACTTAATGATATAACCAGCATATAGCCCAAAAATAAACTGTAATAAGTCATCGACATCAAGCTACTTTGTTGTTCTTATAATTTCAGATGTTTTGGTTGGTTGGTTTGTTTTTTAAGAGCTAATCAAAAAGCTCCTTTTCACATCCCAAATTCTGGTCAAGCTCAAGACTGTGGGCCTGTTTTTTTTTTTTGCAATTGATGGTTTGCCTTGTACTCAAACCAGCATTGCCATTGGAATCAAGAATCACACCTACCTTGCCAGCAGGTATTTGTTTCCCCGGTGTTTCAGCCCGTGCTGCAGAAGGGCAGGCATTCCTATGGCAATGGAGGTAATTCAAGCTGCAGGTTAATATAGTTTAAAAAAAAATAAAAGGAGAGGGGAAAAGGGAACAAAATAAATAATTTTAAAAAGTGTTTCAGTATCAACTGTTTGCCCAGAGAACAGGCAGCGAGCAGCCTCTGGGCAGGGAAAGCCGTGCATAGGAAGGCAACACAAGACACCTGCGCTCACTCACCTTTTAACCCAGCACAGCAGCTTCTCTGCCCACAGCTGCACGTAATCTGCCTGATTTTCCTCAGTTACAGCAGGGGAGAGATGAGGACTAATTCAAATGAACCGGTCAGCAGCAGAAGTGGGGGAGTTGCAAGCTTCTACCAATGGATGGGGATAAAACATTTTCAGTGAGAGAAGCTGCTTGTAAATATAAGGGTTGGCTACCCAGGCTGCCTGCAGTATTTTAGAAAAATGTGAATGTGATCACTTGTGCCAGAGGATACGTGGAGTTATATCTCTGTTGTTCATGGAAACACCTGTAACCGGCACAGCTGCCCCTGGAGAAGCGGGTGATCCACACCTTTCATTTCCTCCCGTGTTCACTCAGTCTTTCCATTTCTCTGTGCTGGAGTCAATAGATCTTACAAAGCCGCCCAACAACTAAATGCAGTGCTGATGTGTAGATCTATAGACGCCTTCCACTTGTTCCTTGCCCTCGGATTAGGCAAACACTTTCTAAGAAACAGAAGGATCTGATTTCCCTTCGTTTATGTTGTCATTACAGTTTGAAATCAGTATTTGCAGGCAATGGTTCAGAATCAGAGGCATTCCAGCCTGAGCTGTCATCACCATCTGCGCTGACATTGACTTGTTCTTGCCTGATCCAGTCGAGAAATAACTAGGCTGAAAAAGAGAGAGGCTGGTGCTGTGATGCGGAGGCCGGGCCCTGTGCCTGCGCGAGCGCGGCTGCTGGCACGAGGCCGCAGGAGCAGCGGGAGCCCGGGCCGCTGCAGAAACGCAAGTGCAGCCGCATTCCTGGAGACACGAGCAGCCGGCCAGGCCGCCTTAAAGTCAAATGCCCTTAGGTGGATTCTGATCTTTTTTATAATCATGCGTTTCTTCAAATTCCAGATCAAGCCCGTCCGCAGAAAGGGTGTATTCCCGGTGGATCTGTTCACGCAACACTTACTGTTGGCAGCTCATCTCCGCCTTAGTCATGTTTTCGCTTTTTCTCCAGCAGATGTTTACAATTACTCCTTAAAATGTTTCCATTTTCTGTGATCATTGAATGTGAATGAGGTGACATTTTTAAAAATAATTGTAGCTTTTTTTTCTGGCCAGAAACCATGTTGTTAGATTCAAATAGTCTTTGTCTTTTCAACTGTGGTAAAGGTCTTATATCTTTGTAACAGCAGCATCTGCGCTAGCTTGCCTATTCCTTTCTTTTCGCCAAATCAGTGTGTTATTTGTCATTATCTGACCATATCTGGTAATCAGATGTGTATATGTCTTTTTATTTAACCTTAAAGACATGAGGCCTATTCTGAATTTGTGCTTGAGGATTTCTGGGGAGGACTGCAGAACAAATGGCATTTCGGCAGCCTGGCCTTCTGAAAAACGAAGGAAGGATTTCTTTGCTTTTCTTTCAATCGCTTCTTTTTTTTTTTTTCTTTTTTTTTTTTATTATTTGTTTTTATTGACCTCAATTTAGATCAAAGTTCTCACAAATAATTACCATGTTGCCAACACTCGTAATTACGTTGCCATGTTTGCAACGCTGCAAACATTCTTCAAAAACGCGTTCCTGGGAGTCGTGCAAATTTTTGAGCAAGCTCATCTGTTTCTTCTTTTTTCTTCTTTTGTATTGAAAAACAAGATTTCCCTTTGCAGAAGAAGTATAAAAATACACCATACATTTACCATAAAGGCTAAAAAAAAAAGAGTGCCATATATATATATATATATATATATATATATATATATATATATTTTAAAAGATGGCTTTTTTTTCCTGCAGTCTCGTGACGTTTGGAGTGCTGACTCATGATTTTTGCATGCTTGACATCAGCAATACCACAACTGAGAGAAAATCTTTGTGAAAGATTCTTTTCCAGTCCTCTTGAGACAAAGGGATCCTCCAGGAAAAAAAAACAGAGAAACAACTGTTTCTTATTCATGATAGTTCTCAGTTAAAAACAAGCACAAACCCCAACTTTAAAGAGCAAACAATCGATAATATCTGCCAAACCATTCCTGCTTTCTTTCTGTACCATAAAGACTCAAAAAAGGTACACATACATCTTTTTCTTTGCTTTGGTAGGATGACACTAAATCATATAATGTAGGAAAACAAAACTTCAAGTAGAAGTTAGTATTTTTCAATAAACAGCTCTTTTATAATATGCCAGATTCCTCCCTCTCTCTTGTCAAGCAAGAAGTCTGGCATTAGGGACAGACAATGACTTTTTCATTTATGATCATACGTTATTTTTAATTATACTGTCTGGTTTTTAGCTTCCATAAAAGAAATGTAACGATTTTATTATTACATTCCTTGTGCTTAATTAAAAAATGTTTTCCTTTGCTAGGAATAAAGTCTTAGAGAAACACGGACATTTCAGTGGTAAAAAAGAAAAATATAGAGCCTTTTTGCTATTAAATAAGAACTTTGGCCAAGGAGTTAATGCACTTTCATTGCAGTACACTAGGTGATCTGTGACCTCAAACTTCTACTTGTTGGAAACGATTACAAATATTCCCTATTCCTAATAATACAGGAGGTAATCAGTAGCTAACATTAACATTACTGATAATAGTACTAGAGGGAGCATAATAATCTATTATACTAACAGTAAAAGTTTGATGCTAGAGCTGGCTGGTTCAGCAGTCAAAACCAGACTCCTTTATCTACCACAACTTCCAATTAATTCCAAATAGTTTTTCTGCATTAAGACTAAAGATAAATTGCTTGTGGGTGGGATAAAAATGGTTGGTATGTGCCTGTATTAGAATAAATATTTTTTGGCATAAACTCTTTCGGAGGCAAATCAGGTCAAGGGATGATTTACAAAACTGTCTTTGTCATATGGCATTCATTTGATAGCTCATTTCAATTGACATCTGTGAGAAACAGTTGGACATGTCGTTTCTCTCGCACTAACCAGGCTTCTTAATTAATTATGCAAAGCTGAAAGCAAACAAACAAAATCAGACTGAAAAGGAAAACAATACTCAAGTAAAGGTATATATTATCCAGCTAAATTCACACTATAACAGAGTCTCAACCTGTACTGTGCTGTGAATTACCTTTGAATTGCAACCACCATCAGAATTATCATTCATAAAGTGCTGCTCAGGAAATAATATGGAGCATTCTCCAGCACCATAGATCATTCAATTTTTTTCCACATGCAGACATGAATAAAAATATTATTACTACTTCTAAACACTTCCAATTTTTCCAGTACCATTCCCACTACAACAGTACTATTATTTCCTCACCATCAGTCTTTCATAACAATAGGGAAATTGGAAAAAACCTATTTAATTCAAAGTTGGATCTACTGAAGACTCTCAAATGTTCCTAGTCCTTTAGCTGATCGCAGGACTCATGCTGGGTCTTTCTAAACATCAGTAAGTGTGACACTAACTGAAGAATGCCAGAGCATCAGTTCATAACTGCTCCTAAAGAATACTATCTCACATTTATAGTAACTCTTTGTAATGCCTGATTTACTCAGAAACCCATTTTTTTCTGTTAAATTCAGTCTTTTAGGAATACCGCATTTTCATACTATCCCAGCAGAAATGCATCTGAATAGAAAATATTTCCAATTTTTTATGCTCTCACTTGGCAAGCTTCAAACCCATCAATCCTAAGCAAAGGGCTTGTTTTTTTCCCCCCAGAGAAGCCCATATCCAAGTTGATGCTGTTATTGGATCAAGATGGGGGAAAAAAGCCCCTTCTAAGACAATGTCCAGAGTATTTCAACACTTCATGTGGCTTGAACTTGCCTATGTGAGACCTTTTCTTTTGGGACTGCTCTCCTGCAGAATCCAAATCCTACTGGAAGATCTCAAGCCATCAGCCTTTTCCTTCTTCCCAATATAAAACCAAAGCAAAAACTCTTTAAAGTCTTCAGCTCAGCGTGTGCTCTGGCTATATAACGTATCACTCAATTTATGTAGGAATTCTCCAAGAGAAAAGCAACTATTTCTGCATATGGGTTAAAAAATGTAAAGGTGCCTTTCAAGTTTAGTACGATTTCTGAAAAGGACTCTGTACCAGAAATCAGGGTAATCTTGGAATTTCAAAAAGCCATTTGTAACAGGAGTGCTGGGCTGTAGATTGTTGTTGCAGATCCGGGGTGGTGCAGCTGAAAGGCCCGTTTGTTGACTGTTTCCTCCTGCCCCGGAATCCGAAGCCGTTCCGAGGTGGTCTGCTGGTTGCCTGCAGTGCAGAGAAGAAACTGTTTCCCTTTTGATGTATGATTTGGCTTCTGTTTTTTGTTTTGCTTTCCTTAGAGCACTGAGGACTGACCACGACGTCAGACCGACAACTGCAGTTGCTCTCACTCTACCCGAGTGCCTGGCCAGGGTGTCTTGCTCGTATTAAATCCAGCTTCAGATGTGAGGTCGGGAAAGCATTTCCCTCAAATCAGATCTCCGCGAACTATGAGAATTTTTTTAGTTTTTCATTCCTCAGGAGGTTTGAATTATCTAAAATAATTTGACAATTTTACCCCACCCCCCAGCTATAAGTGACTGAGTCCAAAAGCAAAATATTTAGGAAATGAGTTCTTGTTTACAAAGATTACGTTAAAAAGTTCTCTTTCTGTCCTCATAAAAGCTGTCGAAGTACCACATGTAGAACTATTTATGTTCTTATGCTTTTAAATAAAATTTGTGCAAAGTTCCAAGGAACGTACTGTGGTCAATTATTGCATTACGTTATCAGAGCTGCCAAACTATCAAAACAAATTTCCAAAAGTACTGTATTTGTAATACTGAGATTCTGAGGAGGTAACAACTGAATAAGTGTCTCCGTAACAAGTGCTCATGTATCTAATTATAATGACTTGGTAAGAGGAGAAACTCCATTTGTCGGTAACTGAAAACAGAATATTTCAACTCATTATTTACAGCCGGGCGTGTTTATCTGATGCCTTGCTGGGCAAAAGTTCCCAGGCTGGGCAAAAGACATCCAAACCTGGACTATCTTTCAACAGAACAAACACTGTCAAATTGACGGATTGACATGGATGTAACTGCTTTGACAAGTCAAAGAATAAAAAAATCAAAGCGACCTGAACATGTTTTCCATTGGAACGTGTTATCCATAAGTATCAACAATCTAAAGAGAACACAATGGAATATAGAAAGTATCATCACACAGGCTATCTTCTCATCATTGACACCGTATGTTGAAACAGAGTCTCTTGGGAGAATGAAAACATTTCAAATGTGAATTTTTTGTTATATTTTAGTGCACAGGTATTTGTGTTAGCAGTAGAAAACACAAATATACAGTATTTTCTTGGCAGGTATTGCACAACACTACAAGTTCATATTGCTAGCTGGCAATTAACCTAAGTATATGCATGCTCTAATTACCATACAACTTACAGTACCATCTAGTCTGGGGAAAGGATTTAAATGTGTTTATCCTATAGTTATCCAGCAGTTTGTTTTCTGTAATGCAATCAACAGCTGTTTACAGATGAAGATAATAAGCTGTGTTGAAACTCTTGCTTTGATTCTGGCCACGTCATGTCTCACTGAAATTACTGGGACTCAGCATAAGATTAAATGGACAAATCCTGGCCCATTTACTTTATTAGCATTCTTTTACCAGGGATTTAGTAACCAGCCACTTCCCAGAGACCCCTGCAATAAATTCAGCTACAAAACACTTCAGTCTTACACTATAAATAAACAGCTTGCCAACCAACTGGCATTTCACAGATGATTCTCTCGTGTTCTCAAGAAATGGGTAAAACAGTTGTGATGAAATGTCAATAGAAATATTGGCAGACCGGAGCTGAGCGAGTGAATAGGAAAGACATTCTATTCATGTGAATCAGCACTAACTCTTCAGAAACCCAGTTATCCCTTTCATCAGCCATTGGGAGGACTAAAAGAAAGATTTCATTAATGAATAAAATGTTATCTGAGAGGTTAAGTCAAAAAATATTTCAATGTATCTAAAGAATAGATACTGATTTGAAAGCTCGGACACAGCAGCATCTACAGAGAAATGGTGCAAACTGGTCTCCACTGTCTGCACAGATTCGTCCTTTTCTTTGATAGATTAGAAAAAAAATGCTAGGTCAGGCTAAGGAGCACATAAATTTGACATATCCGAGACATTCTAAAGGCTCATCTGTCAAAAACTGATGGCAATCTCTTGCACTATCTAATTTAGATTTCCTGTTTCATTCAGATGTTAATTTATACATAAAAATTAAGATTACTGGGGGCCATAGTAGGCCCTACGGTCCAGACTCTTCCACTGTTGAATGTTCCAGCATCTTCCAAGAGTAACCACGATAGGAAGTTATGCCCTTTTTCTTTCACACAGGCAGCCCTTGGGGACAAAACTCCCCACAATGACAAAAAGACATTAAAATGCTGCTGCTCAAAGAACTTGTAATGGGTTTCTTATTGCTACATTTTTGGAGGGGTTCTACAAAACCCACCACGTTTAAAAACATACCACGGCCTATAGCGTGGTACAACTTGCTTCTTGTCAGCTAGACTGGAATGGGTGAAAATAGCTAAAATTATAGTCCGTTTCCTACCTGATGCCTTTTGAATATTATGTTGAAATGTCAAATTCACGCAGCTCCTGAGCTCACCAAAGCTGGAATCACCAACTTTTCGTGCAGCGACAACAGAAAACTCATCGTGACGTCTTTTACCCACAGATTACACTGGAAGGCTCATTCCCATCCGACACACACTTTATTTTACACTTATCTCTCCTTTTATATTTGAGGTCAAGAACAAAACCCATTGGAACTAGAAAGAGCTCAACACACCAGTGTGAGTTTACCTGGATTTTTGGTTGGTGTTGATTTTCCTCAACACAAACATACTGATTAACGATAACGTTTTATAAACCTGCTCTGGTGAGACCCTACAGTCAGCATACCTGTTTGGTGGCTATTTTAAAAGGGATCTAACTGAATCTTTTAACAGACTAAGTTAAAATTTCTTAAAACCGCTTAAGACTTTCATCTGAGAAGACTTGATTTGGTCAGGGACTTTTGCTTTCCTAAGGCCACCAATCAATATGAAATAAACTGCATATATAACTGTTATTATTATTTATTATTTTCAGCTAAGGTGGCAAACAGCCTTTTGAAGCGCAGTGTCTATGAGGCTCTGGCAGACACTACTTCATCTAACTTTCATGACTGCATTTACTTTTAATTGATCCTGCAGTATTGTGCCCCTTATGGAGTGTTTTAAATCAATGTCAACCATAAAGGGGCACTACACTGTACAAGATCCCTTTTTAGTTGTGGTTAAAGATAACTTATTTATGAGGACATGAATAGGACTCTAAGGGTGTGAATGTAAATATGGCCAAAACTTTCAGAACTCTTTTCCTTTCTTTCATAGGCAGGAGAACATGAGGCATCAAAGCACAGACTTTTTTTCCATTTTCCATCATGAAAGATTCAACAGGGCCCTTTGAATGTTTTCCCTCCCCTTATGTTTTTTCCCATCCCTTTATCAGCTGGATACGATGTTGATTTTCTCATTACAGAACTTCCAAAGCGAGTGGAAGAGCAGCTCCTCCAAACTTTGCAGTGCTCTGGCATTCACCCAGCACTGTCATATCACCCAAACATGCACTCTGCCAGACAAGATGCACGATTCTCACCAGATAGAGCTGCTTGCTCAGAACTACTCCTAAGTAACTTCATTTTGAGGGCTTTTAATCCCCTTCGCACTGTACGGTGACAATGACAACGCGGGGAGCGACTGTGGATCGCTCCATCAACCGGATCCCTTTATTTTGGGACAGCCTTCTCAAACATATGCAAAGTTCTTCTGAAGTATCACTCTAAACAAGAGGTTTGTTCTTAATGCAGAAGTGAGGAATTGAATGATCCAAAATCCTGGCTAAACCTGCCATGGGTTAGTTATACAAAGTTAACTTTGCAATAACCTGTTGAGGGCAGAGAACACTGGGAGGAATTAGGGAATTTGTGCTGTATGGTTTCTGGAAATGCAAGAAGCTCATTCTGCTCAAGTATTGCTGACATAGAACTGATGAAGGCATAGTGATGAAGTGCAGAATAAGAATGTCATGCAGTCTTCAGATATTATATTTTTCCTCTTGGAAAATAAGGAGGGAGTAAGTCATTATGGGAGATATCTGAAATCTCATAAAAAAATCAATACGGAAGAAATGAGAGATGGTGAATTAACTATAAAAACTATTAGTGCTCATGAGTTACAAATCAAAGATCACACTGAAACAGAAATTAGAAAGCTCATTACCTTACTTGATTTTTCCCTTTTGTGGATTAGATTTTACACTTTTAGGAGTTCAATTTATTTTGTTTTTTTCCCCAGTCAGAGCATAAGTTTTACAACTCACCTAGACCCAGACTTTTTATTCTGTAGAAATCTTCAGTGTTCCACACATTAAATGCAGGACATATTATTCCACTGGCATGGAGCAGTTTGCCCCTGAGAATGTAACAGAATAAAGAGCTCAGAATTAATATATTCCTCAAACCTGAGTTTAACATGAATCTTATGGAAGATGCTGAATCGCACCTGCTCAGAATTCAAAGTAGATCATAACATCTTTAAAATGTCCATCCTGTATCTGACAGTACAGCTCCATGTGCTTGGAGCACAACTGTTCTTTGAAGGGTAAATTCCACTGAACAGGCAACCTGTGAAGGTAAGTTAATATAACAGCAGTATTGTCCAGCCTTGCAAGGGTTGAGGCACAGGGGTCCTGCTGTGCTTACAGAAGCGACAGAGCCAGAAAATCTTACTGTGTTTGCAAAAATAACTCACTTTTTTTTGAACCAGAGTTCGTCCTTTTATATCCCAATTTAAAAATACAACCTATCTTTAAAACAGGGGTTTTTTTTCTTCTTACTTTTCCTAATAACAGTAAAAGTTTTTGTGAACTATTCAGAATGATACCAGGTTTGGCCCCAGCCCAGCAAAGCACATGTTTAACCTTCTGCATGTCACTGGTTTCTGAGATCAATGGCACTGCTTGCAGCCTGCGAGTAAATCATGTGCTTCAGTGCTCTACCACAATAGGACCTTTACAATTGTTTTCTTCTGTACAGATAATTCTAGGAACCCTCACAGAGCCTCAATGACTTTCACATATGATGAAGAATCTCTGCTATAGGTAGGAGGAAACTCTGCTAAACACCTCTTTTTACAGCTTTATAGCCTTGTGTCCCATTCCTTTGTCAACCTGATCCCAGAATTTGAGTCTTGTTGGAGACATAGATTAGGTATAAGCAGAAGGAGTTAAGTACATGTACAAAAGGGAGGCCTTTCCTGGCAAAGAAAGGAGGACAGACATATATAGTAAAATAATTGTAGATATATAAACTAGATGTGCAACAAATAAAGGGCTCATTTAGCCCTGACGCTGGAAAAAAAAGGCTTTTCTCTTTGTATCCCCAAGGACTTGTATCTTTGCACAACTGCCTTCAAGCAGACTCTTTGGGGTACAGAATTTCACCCATGAAAACTGCATTGAACACTTCTTTTGCTCTGCAAACCATAAGCAAACACTTTATAGGTGCAGCAGCGCTGCAGGTTTGGAGCAAGGTGTGGCCTGTTTGCACGGAGGCTGGTTATTGACATTCTGCCTTGGAACAGTACAAGTGCCCTGAACTACTGCAAACACCTTTGGAACATCAGGAGCTATAGCACCGAGGCTGATAGATTTACAAAATAATTACGCCTGTTCTCTCTGGGAGAATATTATTGAAATTTGGATAGGCTCCATCTAAAAAGTGTGTTTAAGGAACTTTTGAGCAAGAAACAAAAATTAAATTGGCACTTTTTTTCCTAAATATCTTTTGCGAATTGCCCAGGCTCCATCTAATAAATGGCACAACTTTAGTAAAGAAAAATTCGCCCTAGTGTTCTCAACACCAATCCATCTTTTTTTGTGCAATAAAAAATAAGACTCGACTCACCTACTTGTTGCTGGCCAAAGAGCCCTCTCATGAAAAAAAACGGAGTTTATGGTGAAATCCATTATGTGCATTTAAGGCAAGAAACTACTACCTTCACCCCGGATGAAAACCACTCTTACCTTTGCCTCAGGACGCTAACATGGTTTATGAAAAAATGTTTGTGCCCTTAACCTGGAAAAACAAAACAAGCAAACTCAAGAAAAACAAACAAAAAACCCCAAAACACCCCCCCCCCCACACACACTTAGAGCAAAACAAGCAAAATTTAACAAAGTTTTACAGTAGTGTGAGCAAGCTTGTACTCAGCGTTGGCTGAATTTATACCTACAATCTCAATTTTCAGTCGCACCTGCACCCACGCATTAGTTCCTACACTGCTCCTGTCAAGCTGTGCTTCAGTCTTGCCCCAGGTGAAAGCCCTGACTCCTCTTTACCTACAATATCTTTACACAGGAGGCAAAGTGGCAAATCTTTAAGGGTATTGAGCTTAATTAATTTACCTGACTCTGGTGGGCAGGGCTGCTGCTTCTTGAGCGTGGCAGAAACCCCCTGTACCCTGGCATCTGCAGCTGGGAAACACGCTGCTCTGCTGCCAGCAGGAGGAAATATCTGCGAACAGAATATTGCCCGAAGACGCTGATGAAAATAAAACTGCTTTTCGGGGTATTTTGCCTGGCTGATGTTTGATTTGTCAGCTTCACTCTGCATCTTTTCTTGGGCAACAGCACTGGAGGTTTATGTGCGCTGACTTCTCCATCCACGCAGCTTGTTTTAAAACAGAGGCAGCTTCGAATTTGCTACGAGATAAAAACCCTAATTCCTAGCATACCTACCTCTGAGTTCAGTGATGTATTTCAGCCCTGTGCATCTGACACGCAGTAAAATATCAGCATCGTACAGTACCAGATACCAATTAGAAAAAGAAATGTGTTCAATGTCAGGCCTCAAGAAAGCAAACTTCACATTCTGACAGCAGCTGGAGAGTGATAGCCATAATCAAGCATTGTCCCTGTTACATCTGTGCCAAACAACCTCGCTCACTCCCAGCTCATTCTCCATCAGAGATGATCTTTCTTTCCTATCCCGAAGAAACCCACTGTCAGGTCCCACCTGCTGGCATCGCTGGAAATAAAACCCCAGTGGATGGGATGCAATAGGCCAGCGGAACAGAGCATGGAGCTGGTGTTCGTGCTCCCAAGCTGCGGTACAGGGGGTTCACTCATATTTATTAACCCTTTCTCAAACCATGCCTTTTGTTCTGCTTTTGCAGAGTACTGAGGTTTTGAAGGGTGAAAACACGTCCTTTTAGGAATTTCAAAGGAAGAGAAATTTGGGCTTGCTGCCAGGCTAAAAGTTCGATATCATTTGAAAAACAAAATATATTAGAGAAGAAAGAAAATGCAGATGTCAGCCTAGTGACACAGAGTAATCTATTTGCTCAGTGCTTGTATTTTCCTACCAATTTTGTATTTTTCAAAAAGGACAATAAAAGAATTGTGCTCACTGCTAATTAATGACAAGCTGGTAAAAGCATCTATCCATTGTTCCATTTATTTCTTCATTTCCAGCAGTTAACAGCCCTGTTCTGAAATGAATCAATGTCGTTTACACAATGCTGTCACCCCTATTGTTTCTTTATCATCCTTGCATTTTCATAAATCGGAGGTGTTAATCCCTTAATGGCTTCTCTCAGAGCTCTAAAATGTATGCAAAATGGTAATCCATCCCCTAAACAATTCACATTTACACAGGCACCCTCTTAAATATGTTTACTATTAAAAAGAATCCTTTGTTTGGATCTAACCCTGTTTGTTTTCTAAACACTGGATCATAGCAGGTATGCAGAGTCTCATTTTAACTAGTGCCTACCAAGTAACCCTGACCTTTTAGAAACCTTTTATATTTTCTTTTTTCTCCAAGGAGTCATATAATGTACATATGAAATTGAGTACATGCCCGTCAGGTTTTGAAGGAAAGATCAAGGACTTGATGCAAAGATTACTAACGTAAGGCAAAGACGTCTCCCGCCCTTAGTGCTCTTTGCTTTGGGCCTGGGTTAGCAGCATTATATGCTCTCTCAGAGACTGGAAAGGAAAACTGTGGTATTTAGCCATAATAATTTATAAGTAGCAGACTGTGCTTGTGGATAGATCCAGTACCTTGGTATTCAGAAGAGTCTGTGGTGAAATCCACGCAGGGTTGGGCTGGTAAAGCTTCTGGGACACTCTACACCTCACCTAGTGTGTAGACACCTGGATAACTAATCTATTTGCAACCTTTTGTAGTCAGCATCAACTGAAGTGATCTTGCTCTCTAATACAAGTTTTTAAAAGTAAATTCTACACAGCTTAACGGCTTCATCCCTCTGAAAGGATATATATAAAATACTTTTTTCCATTTGTTTTATAAAAAGGTGACTATCAATGCCAATACTTCAGATGCATTTTCCTGAGCCTGATTCAAAACAATTTACATTGAGTTTCATTTCATTGATGCTATACGCCTTTGGACCAGCACCAAAACAAACTGCATTGAAACAACTTTCTAGGAGTTATATGTAGAAAAGTATAAGATAATTTCCAGAATCAAAGTGCAATTCTTTTAAAACGAGATTTCAAACACATCCTGATCTAAAGAAGCTACAGCTGGATGAGATATTATGCTGGCATTGGGATCAAGATGAAAATGGAAAAAAAGAAATGAACCTTTAAACTGAAATGCCTGACAAATAGGCCAACGAGCATTTCAATAATGTAGGGGGAAAAAGGAGCATCGGTGGTAATATAATCCACAGCATGAATAAAAAATAAAACCAAAACAATACTTAAACCCTCATTTATGTATTTCTGCCTAATTCACCTTCGCTTCCAGTTGCCCAATCTGGACTGCTTGGAAGCGCCGCTGAAGTCCCCCAACAATGTGCAGTTGCGTGATGTTTGCTGCTCAAAGGACGGCTCCTCGGAGCGGTGACACAGCCCAGGGCTTGGCAGGGACCAGGACACGCTGCTACACAGCAGGCGAGCGCTGGGGCCCAGCAGCTGCACCCAGCCTTGCTTTGATTTGTGTTAATCACCCATTGTTCTAGGTGGGAGAGCTAAATTAAAGGACAGCGTGATCGAGTAAGAGCTCCCATTCAATTCGAGGAAGCAGGTCACTTCAAATTCCACCGCACAAGGAGGGGATAAACAGGAATTAGAAGTATACCTGGAGAGCTGTATCGTTTAGAAGTAGGCGCAACAGCCTGATTTTAACTAAGGCTAAACAAAAATACTTCATAATCAATACCTGCCAGTGGAGATCTCTGGAATTCTCCTTTTGCCATGAACTTACAGCACCAGTTTTCAGGGGTAGAAGTGTAGCGCAATGGGTGGATGGAAAGAGATAAATGGGAACAAAATGAAAAAAAAAAAAAAAAGATCACCTTGAATCTTTTCTGTATGTTGCTTTGGAACAACCTGCAATGTGTTCATGACATCCTGCAGAATTAGATTGTCAACACTTTTAAGCATGGAGAGAAGTTTGGCTCTAGAAGTCTGAGCCTATCACATATGCTGGGATCTTTCTCAATGAAGGATATCACTAAGAATCATTAATTTGGCTGTACTGAGGTGCATTTGCCATCAAATAAAATACTAGCAGGTTCTCAAATTTTATAAGAATGACATAGGTACCAAGAAATCTCTCGACGGTGTGTGGAGTGCAGCCTCCCTTGATAGAACAGACAGAAGAATAAAGGGCGGGTATCATACCTACGGCTGATTAATGTCTCTGATGTGATGATATCAAAGTACATCACTGGGACATTCAACAAGATGTGATTTGGAAACAGCCATCAGCAGTTCTCCAAAGACCGATAACGCAATTGTTCCAGGGACAAAAGGGCTGCAGATAAATTGGAAGTGTCACTCTCCAGCTACAGGTAGCATGACATAGTTATTTGGACATAAACCTCTTGCTGAGGCATAATGCAACTTTTGAAGCTTTCAGGCTCCTCCATCGCTAGGTCCTCTGTTTGTGATCCACTGTCCTGGGACGGATCACTACGTTTTGTGGTGTATGTGAGGAGGGGACACTTTCAATCAAAGCAAGTGCTGACAAGCCCTATGTGAATTAATAAAAAAGGAGAAAAAGTGACTGATCTATTGCTGGTTTCTACTGATTTATATTTAAATGTTTTCAGTTTATAGGAATGGATAACGTGGCTTTATCCATACTCCTTTTTTATTTCATTGGGCGTAACTATCAAACATGGCCTAAAAAAATCAGGATTTCCTGTGACCTGACTTTAAATAAGATGGAAACCTCTCCACAACAAAGCAAAGAGCAGCATTTCTGTGGCTCTGTTGCCTGTTCTAAGTCATGGACAGGAGACAAAAGAATTGAGCATACATTGTTATTTGCCACAAGAGTCCTCAAGTATTTCACAATATATATTTTTCAAAGGTATCACCTGAAAAAATTATTCTAGAATAAGCTTGAACTGTGAGGTCTGCCAAAGAATTCCCAGCCTGAGGTTTTTAAACCTCATTCTGTTGCAAATGCAACTGCTCTGATTGTTTTGATTTAATCAAAACTGGCTGTTAAATCTCTAATTCTAACGTCTTTTCAATCTTTGCTCAAAGTGACACATACGTACTCTGTGACTGTGCATTGTGAAGTTAACAACTTGTTATTTGGCCTATCAGTTGTTGAATATTCAGCCCCTTGTTGGAATTGTTCAAAATGTAAAACTACTTCTGCCTTTATCGCTCCTGTCTCTCAATTCATTCTTAGAGATCACAGTTTTTCCAGAAATCAATTAAGAAAAATACAGAGATGTTGTATTTTTAACTTCTGAGGCTGAAGGTTTCCAGACTCTCTTTGTAGTTGAAGAAGGAAAAGAATTAGGAGGAGGAAGAATGAAGTATATATTTCATCCTGTAATGGTAACCCAATACAGAAATATACCCATTTGTAAAGACTTAGTGAAAAAAAGACACCATTAAAATAGTCCACGTGTTATTTTAGGGTAAGGACAGGAGTTATCAATCAATTTTTTATAAGATTACATGCTCTTCTTTGAATAGCGGAAGATTAATTAAATCCTATGTATATTACTTAATTTTTTGGTTGTTTTTATTTACCAATCGTGGAAGTTCACAGTGGCTTTAGGCCTCAGCATAATCAGAGGAAATAATTTTAGTTGGTGAACACTGTTCAACCCATTGAGAAAAATCCCTGTTTACACAACAAGCCAATTAAGGCTTATATTTAAAACAATCTTCAAGAAATGAACATTAAAATTTCATAATAAACATTAAGATTTTCAAGAAAGACTGTCAAATACAAAACCAGACCACTGCAATTAAGGCCATCCTAATAGTTTTTCAGAAAGAATTGCCAAACCTCACATATGTCACATCTAGCTATCTACATGCATACTTAGTGGCCAGAGAGAATTGGGACTTTGTCAGCTGATTATTTCTGTAATCAAACGCCCCTTTGATTAAATGAAGCATCGCTTGACTATCACTGAATGGAATTAAACAGAGAGTATTTATTAAATTGTTTCTAGCTACCATCGCTGTTGGGAACATTTGAAATAATTCTTGTTCATATTTGTATTTCTTTTTGTTTATCAGTGAGAGCAGCTGTCACGCATGGGGAGACTCAGCATTTCTGTATGTAATGAAAAATACTTGTGCTCTTTGCTTAACAAATGCTTAACCTCTCAGTGATTAATTACCTACAGAATCCAGCCGCAGCTTGTTCACAGTAAGTTTCATACCCTATCAAGGAAAGTGGAAAAAAAATATTCTTCATCAGATGATGCAGAATTTCATGATCTAAATCTTCCTGAAATCAGCAGAGACTCCTGCAGACTTCAGTAGGCTTTGGATGAGCTCTAAGTGTACATGAGCTTTAGCAACATGTTATTTTGGTGTTATTTTTGTGATGCCACACCGCCTATCCAATAGGCTTGTTTGCTCCATCGGTGCTAACACCTGGCCCAGGCTGGTCCATGTCTTCATGGGAAGGCTCATGCCTACTCTTATTTAGCTTTGATTAACATCATTAGCCTATCATACACTGATGCGACGTGCAGAGCAAATTGGTAAGCCAATTTGAGCAAGCAACATAAAGCAAAGAACAGCTTGGATTGTCAGATAAACATACCCAGAGGTGCAGTTAGGATGCTGGAATTATTAGGTGAATGATAGGAAGCCAAAAAATCAGTGAGCCACTTGAGCAGAGAGTATAAACATAAATATCCAAAAGCATGCCACAGTGCCTGCGTATTTTATGTTGATGTGCTAATACATTATCTGCTAAGGGTTTATTTAAACCATTTTTGTATTCCCTGCAATTCATTTATCTGCATAAAGAAGAGCCACTAACAGGACAGTGCCTTATGAACAAGCAACCCTGTATGTTTTCCACTGCTGTTTATAATTCTTCATGCTCATATCTATAATTCATGAGCAAACTGGTTCGTGAACGTTTCCATAAAGGTTGAACAGAGTCTGGTGCTGTTAACACTCGCACTGTCATGCACAGAATCGAAATGTGCCCGCTCTCATTCTATTCATCACAGCTCAAAGACATTTTGGCAATGATATTATCCAAATATTATTAAAACTTTGAACCTTGTCCCCATAAATTTTAGCAAAATGGCTTCAGAGCCATTAGGCAAGGAGGATGTATGGGCTCCAGTTGCTTTGGAGTAATTATGTGCTTAAAAGGAAGCGTGGCTAAGCATTCTACCAGTAAAAAGAGAAAAGCTATGATCATTTGTTACTGCTTCAGTGCTGTACACAGTATTGCTCACACAGGTCAAGCCAACCTTACAGCAGGACAATTATCTGCCTAGAGAGACCAAACATCTGTTATTAAGTACGCAGAGGCACCACTGCAGCATGCGAGAAATCTTGTCCACTTCATTGGTTTGGCTTACGGTGAGGTACTTCAAACACTTGGCTAACTCTGCACAACATCCCCCGTTCTTATTGTTACTGCAACAGTTCAGCTTTGAAATATGCGGTACCTTCACTCCCCCGTTCCTTCCTTTAATATGCGCACAGCTGTTAAAGATGATGGTGTAACTTTAGATGAGTCTCTCTTTCTCTTCTTCTTTCTTTCTCTCTCACTCTCTTTTTTCTTCAAAATGTGTTGCGAGACGTCCTTGTACATTTATAAGCTACCCACTGAGAACCACTGTGGAGATTACGAGTGGTGCAAAAGCACAGGGACGCACAGTTTTTCTATTATAAAGCAAACATCGTTTGATTTCAAACATTCCTTAAGCTGTCCGAAGAGGCGCAGGATGCCCTTTCACACAAGATACATGTTTAAAACAAACAACAGCAGTGGAACAGACATCAGACATCACAATCCTTTTTTTTTTTTTCAAATCAACTTGACTGTAGAAAGTTGCTGAAAGAAAAAGAACGAAGACTTGATTAGTAACTAAGGAGATGGCTAAGTGGATATGTGACGGTAACCGAGACACCAAGAGCAGATGCAGCCAAAATCTATTCCAAGTGGATATTGTAAATCCATTCTGGGCTGTATTGATCCAAGGCTGATTGTTCTTCTGTGGTGAAAAATGTTGCTTAAGCAAACTGCACTCCCTGCCACGTAGGTACAGCTGCCCTCTCCTGCCAGACTGATTATTCACCTGGACTGAGGACATTCTGAACTGTACACAATTTGCTCCGCTTTCTAATAGCTTGGATGTTAATAGACAACAGTTTTTCCCCCTCTGATATAGAAACTGCAGATGTAACTGACACATTTGCTTTCACAGGGCATAGCGAGAACTCTAAAAAAGAGTAATGAATGGGTGGCAGAGATGTCAGGGTTAGAAATTAGATCTATCTTATCTGTCTTGGGGTTTTCTAAGGCGTCTATCACAGTGCAATAGTCAAACCTCTGGAGGAGGTGTTAGGTGGGAGAGCTACAGAAATTAAAGATCCTAACTATTTTTTTTTACAGGCTTTGATGAAAAATGTACAACTTCTGTATTTGCTTTATACAGACTGTACTATTAATATTATAAGACGAGCTGATACAACAGGCAGATTTACACCATCCAGAGATTCTATCAGCATAAACTTCTCTTTAAAGAAACCCAGATTTCCTTATCTTAAAAATAAATGAGAATAACACTCTGGGATGAAAAACACAGATCCACAGTGCTACATGCATAGGTGGAAAGTTAAAGAAACACACAAACAAACATGAACAGGATCACAAGAGGAAAAAAACAATCTTACAATAAAGTTGACATTGCCATGTAATCACCAGATTATTTTGCCCTGTAGAAAAGACTTCAGAGGAAAACACGTGCCTCCTCACTGTGATGCGTAGCTCACTTGAGCCGTTCCCATCCACATTATGCTTTTTTCAATATACATGTGCTTGTGAATAAAACAGCAGTTAGGCAGAGAGTTTGAAATTGGAGCAGTGAAGAGGAGTGTGTTTTCTGTCTGAACTTTATATTCACTTGTGCTATAATGGATATGTTTGTCAAACAACAGGCAGAGAATTTAACACCTAATTCAAGAGGAGGTATTTAGGGCAAGTTTGAAAGCGAGTGCACTAGCTGAGAGATTTCATTGTTCTAAGACACTCTTGGAAAATATCACAATTCAATGTGCACCTTCCTTGGAATCAACGTTGATTCTTATCAGTGATAAGCCTTATAACACTCAGAGCAATGGTCTGAAGGCAAGAAAGAAAATGACCCTTTTGAATAGGCTCTCCAAGAGGGTGTTTCAGAGAGTTCATGTAGCCTTTCCAGAATTTGTGGGGTAAAGAAACACATTACACAAAGTATCCAGAAATAAGATGGTTTAGCAATATGTTTGATTTAACTGGGACATGCTTAGAATAACAGAATAATTTTGTATGGAAGAGACCCTCAAGATGCTACATTCCAACCATAACCCACCCCTGTCCCTGCCCCATGTCCTTAAGAACCTCATCTCCGTCTGTCAACCCTCCAGGGATGGTGACTCCAACACTGCCCTGGGCAGCCTGTTCCAATGCCCCACAGCCCTTTAGGGAAGAAATTGTTCCCCAGATCCAACCTCAACCTCCCTGGTACAACTTGGGGCCGTTTCCTCTGCTCCTGGCGCTTGTTCCTGGGGAGACGAGACCAACACCCTCTGGGTGAGAGATGCCAGAACATCCCAAAGAACCAAAATACCTTCAGAAATGACTCAGAAGTTGCACTGGATTGATTATATATATATATATATACACACACACACACATGTATATATATATATATATATATATATATGCAGTTAAGAAGCAAATTCAACAGTACAGCACAGGTGGAGCAAAATGACACCTCTATAGGTCACAGAGCGATGGATAGAGAAAATATAGTAACTGAAATGAGATTCCTTTGGGTAGAACCATGACCCTAATCACACGAAGAACTGATCCAGTTGGTCTTAGTAGACCATGTCATTGCTAGCAAGATATTAGAGGGTTTTCCTGCCCAAGATACCAATACTTAGGTAATGATTAAAGGTGTAATTTTTAATATGCAGGTAATACCAAGTATTAGTACCTCACTCACATTAGGCACTTTCAGAATGTACTTACAAATTCAAACTGTAGAAATCTGTAGTGGGATTATGATTTTATATTATATTTGGTATTTTGAAAGTCCAATAGACAAGGTAATTTTAAAAACAAATTATTTAAGGTTTAGAAGCATTTACTATGGAATATTTTTCTGATTTTACTTTGAATCACTTGGTTTTGTCCTTCTGAGTTCATGATGGGACATAGAATGTCATTTTAAAATGTGGAACTACATAAACAGCAATGGGAGCTTTGTTTAATAACTACAGCAGCCTCTGGTTACAATATAAATGGCTTTTTGTCTCACATAACTACAGTTTCTAATAAGCAGCCATGATAAACCAGGTGTTTATTTTCAAAATGAGGCCATGTCTTTACTGATAAGATTCTTCCAAAAGAATATGTATATACATATACCGTACATATTTATCTCTTTACAAAATAGACATTTACATAGTGCAGATGCATAAATTGAAGATGTATTGTGCTCAGCCACTTGCACAGCTTGCCACAGTCTAGTGTCTCTACACTAGATACTCATGTATACTTAAATGAAAAAATAAGTATTTGTAACACATATGACAATAATATCTGATGGCTATTTGAGTATTTGACTATGCAGTAGTAAAACCCCAGAATTTGTTGAAATTTTCCAAATATTGTCTAGATTCAGGTTATAGAGGGATAGTTCACTAGAAGGAAAGAACAGATAATCTCTTTGAAGAGCACAAATGGAAGTGGTGTGGAAATGACTAAACTTTAGAGAGGGCAAATATTCCCCATTAAGGAAAGTGATTAGCACATTAAAGTTATCACGTTACAAGCTGTAATTTCTTCTGTACCTGTAAAGAGGAAAATCACAGGAGGGCGTGCATTAGGAAAGAGGAGACTTACTGATGTTGGGGTAAAATTCTTAAAAGTTAAGATTGAGAGGTCTGGCTGAGAAGGAACCTTTACTAAGAACAACATCCCTTTTGACTAAAAGCTCAGTCTGAGATTCCGTCCAACTCCTGACTTGTCAGCTGGGATGACGCTGGGTGTGCCACTCCTGTGGGCTCCACCAAGAGACATCATTCCACATTGTCACATTATTTACTGTTTGATTCCTCAGTATTGGGGCAGTTAGCAAGCTGCTTAAGGAGCCCATCCCTCCCGGCCTTGTTAACATCAAAACAGTCATTTTTCCTCACCTCTTTTTTTTTTTTTTTTCTGAAACAATGTATGGGTTGAGTCTGTGCAGCCACTTGGCAGAGAACAGGGAGCAGAGGGGGAGATGCTATCCCATGTTCTCTCACCGTGCTCATAGTTAGTAAAGCTTATAGAATGATAGAATCACAGAATAGTTTGGGTTGAAGGGACCTTCCAAAGCTCAACCAATCCAGCCCCCTGCCATGAGCAGGGACATCTTCACCAGCTCAGGTTGCTCAGAGCCCCGTCCAGCCTGGCCTGGGATGTCTCCAGGGATGGTTCATGCACCACCTCTCTGACCAACCTGGGCCAGGCTCTCACCACCCTCGTTGTGAAAAATCTCTTCCTCATGTCTAAAGCTTTTGTCTAACCTGTCCTAAATCATACCCACGTTTTTCCACACCTGGAGTTCCCAGATTCTCTGACACAGAACGTAGAAATGTGATGTGTAAATGGTGGTTTGGATACCCAATTTATATCACCTGTGGCGATGCAGAAATTGGAAGGAGGAAAGCAGGAAAAAAAAAAAAAAAGGCAAGTTAGTGCAGCAATCCTCCAATGCTTAGAGTCCAAATTGTGTTTCTCTACTTCTTTTTATTTACACATTTACACATTTACATTTACATTTCTGGATCTGGCTGTGTTGATAGAGGGACTTGGTATCTCTTCTTCCCTTCTGAAACAAGTCTCAGCACAGATATTACTCTTGGTTTAAACAGGCCTTAGTAGTCACTACTGAATTTAGTACCCAATTTGCTATCAATTCCATTATAAACAGTTAAACAATAAGCTTCATTTTTGCTACCGTGTTCAAATGCTCTACCTTCTTCTGACCACAGGGGTTTTCTGCAGAGCATCATGGCTGTGACATTATTTCAGGACTCAGTTTATAGGCATGTTCAATTACCAGCTCATTACCAGGGTAATTGAAAAATATGTCAGAACAGAGAACATTTTGAGAGCATAACTGGTTTATGACAGCAAGACATGATGAAGATTATTGCTTTCTAAAGGAAAAATTCTTGCTCTAGACATAACAACACACCATTTGGGTCTATACATACAAAGAGTGGAACCATTTTCTATCCACTTGTTTTTTATGCTCAGTCAGCACATCCAGTCACATCATATTTTTTGTACAGTGACCAAAGGCTTTTCCAACAAATATCACATTCTTTGTAGAGTAAAAGAAAAGAACCTGGAGCATGAGCAGAATCACTGATAGCACTACAGGGTACAGCTCGGAGTTTATACAGCAATAATTCTTCCAAGAATCTCCTTCTCCTGACTGCCTCATCCAAAACCAACTCCAATGCTCTTTTCATGCTCTCAAACTTATTTGACAGGGTAGTGAAACTTGCCTTATTCCTTCCCCTTATGTTTTCAAACTCCATTACCATGTTTCATTTAAATACTGACTGCCCAAGAGATATCTAGCTACCAAAACAGATTTCAAGTAAAGGGCCTTTTTAATCTGAACAAACCTCCAGTAAAAGAGGAGAAACCAAATTACAATGAAACAAAACATAAAACCCCCCAACAGGTTAAAAAGGAGAAGCGTGGGTATGAGCTTGTCAAAGGCGGTTTTTGATCTGTCTCACAAAATATTTGACTGTGTGAGGAGACAAGTACAAGTAGCTGAAATTTTCTGTATAAGAAAACTCCTCCACAGTCTAGTTTCAAAACAAAGAAGTACACACATTAATGTCAACTGTTCTGTGCCATCTGATTAATTTTTGCAATCTTGTTTTAGGTTTCCTCTTCAATTGTCAGTTGTAGTTTCTTAAGAAATCTGCACGCAGCTGCATTTTTAAGCACTCTCTACTCAAATTAACTAATATTGTATTTGTCAAAAAAACCTTCCAATATTCTTTTCCCCCATGAAGGCATGATTTCTGGTAAAGCATATTTTCTCAAGACCTTCCCTTAATAGAGGACATATGTGAAACCGTGGGCAAAATTCTGGACTATCTTTTGCCTTCTTCGTAACAGACACTCTAGGCTGTGTTTCTAGAGCACTTCTTTATGCAGGTGGACAGTAAAACCATCCTTCAACCTGAAGAAAAGAATTGATTCGTGCAGGCGTGATTGCAAGTCCAAACAGGTGAAAAGAACAGGTATTTTCACAAACTTATTTGAGGCTTTCTTACCTTGATACTAGAAAGTTATTGCTTCCTGAGGGCAGCTGCCTTGCACTGGTCAGAATGTGTTAATCTATCCAGTTTCAGACCCGAAGATGGAAACAAAGTGCCCCCTTATGAATACACTAAAAAAATACTCTAGGTATCAAGTAAATTTTAAAGTTTTCATTACAAATTTGATTTCTTTTTTCTGTGGTAGCTACTTTCACTACTGGGTTGTGGCAGAGTTGGAAAATAACATAAACATTTAACATGCAATGAAAATTCAGGAGCCTACAGGGAAAAATCTTTCAGTCCGTTTTCAAGAAGACAAACATCCAACCAAAACATTAACAGTTTCGGTCAGCAATAATCACCCTGGTTAGCAATCTAAGCCGGGATTGTACAGACATGGCGACTAAGCTAAAATCGAATATTAGTATGGTGTTTTTAAGTTGACTTGGTAGATTGAATCAGGAAAAGTGGGCTGTCTAGACAGTCTCAGCTTTGTAAATAGAGAAAAGATCCCGTTCCCTGTTTATCCAGAACTTTGAGGTGTTGGCTTGAAGACACACACACATTCCAATTCACTTCAGCATCTAAGAAAAGCAGTATATTCCTTTTAGGAAGTATATTGGGCACTTGGATGCAAAATTCTAGAGAGTTTTTGTTGGGCCTTTTGGTAATCCTTGTAATGTTTATACGAGTGTGGTTCTGCCACTAAATTATTTGCAAATGTTCCTCTTTTGGAGGGACTTGGAGCCAAATTATAATAAGCAAGAGCAGATTGACCCAGATTAAAAGATACAATTAGTCTGTCTGATTAGTAAACCTACAAAGTACTACTTACACAAGTTATTGTTATTATGACAAAAGAAGACATCCTGGCAGAACAATAAAGTCAGTGCCATGGATGAGAACCTTGCAATTTACTCCAAATAGTATGAAAAATATCGGTTTAGAGATACAGCAATTCAAAAATCAGTAGAACTGAAATATTATTGTGGCAAAGGTAAGTCTGACAATACAAGTTCATAGAAATACAACTGTATATGCCTGATTATTTTTCATATCAAAGCCATTGTACATTAAAATTTTAATCCTATTAAAATCACATTCAAAATTCCCCTGAATCACAGTAAGACCAGGCTCTCACATAAAATGGATCTTTTCCAGTGAATATTCAGACCCAAACCAACTTAATTTTACAGCCCCAGTAGGACTTTTCTTAGTAGAAATGGAAGTGAAAATAAAGTCTCCAGGTTTGCAAATATATACACATCTATATACATATATTTTTTTACTGATACTGAATTACAAACTGCTTCCTTTAGGGACCACACCTCAAAATATCTTTTTCTTCACTAAATTTAGCATTAATGACAAACGATGCATCAGTCACTACTTGTGGAGTGGGGGCAGGACAGAACTGAATCCATTTGCTATCGTATAAACCACTATTGTTAAGGTAATAAACATATTTATAGTATTATATCAGAAAGATTTTATTGTGCTCCTCAGCACTTCTATTCAAACACCTCAGAGCAAAGTGTTGTGCTTCCATCATTCTCTTCCATCACTCTCCTTAAAGCCTGAAACTTGTGTTTCTTCTGTGAACCTGTTACATGACTCGGCTGTGGTTGCACATAACGCTGCCAGTAAAGTGAATTGTACTCACGAAACATGGGTATTTGTGATGGGCAGCAAGGAACCTCAGCAAGAACTCTGCCCAACATGGAAAAGTGTATGGTGGTTGTGGCCTGAAAAGTCGCTCCCCTAATGGACATCATTTCATCAAGCAGCTCAAAGCTGGTGGTTCCACCACTTGATGCTTCTGAGAAGTCTGCTGACACACATGCAGGCCTCTAGTACTGGTTTTACACCACTGGCTTCCCAAATTGCTTCTTCAATACAGGTCATGACTAGGAGCTTAGGCCTGCTTTCCCTCAGAGTAGGTTTCTGAGTTCATCAAGAAAAAGAGGTGTTTTTTTTCCAGATTACACTACAGGATCTTTGAAGAAAGGCCATCACCTGATTTTGAGTGACTCATAGAATCATAGAATCATTTTGGTTGGAAGAAACCTCAAGATCATCAAGTCCAATCTCTAGCACTAAACCATGTCCCTAAGAACCTCATGATCTCAGGGTCTCCTGAACAGCTCTCTCGGGTAGGAAATGGAAATTTTATTCCCATGTCTCTTCCTTATAGAATATCTGCTGGTTTTCCTTTGTTCTGTGAGACAGCTACTGCTGAGTGCTATGATGCTATAAGTGTGACCATACCCTAAGCAGT
Organism: Columba livia; assembly: GCF_036013475.1. Taxonomy (NCBI): domain Eukaryota; kingdom Metazoa; phylum Chordata; class Aves; order Columbiformes; family Columbidae; genus Columba; species Columba livia. The sequence continues at coordinate 2,499,307 of NC_088614.1, forward strand.
TTCAGAATGACAGTGAAATGTGCATTTTTAAGACTAAAGGGAGAAGGAAAAGCCTGATGTCGAGACAGGAAGCTGCTGAGTCTTGTAAGAGCTGACTCTGCTCTACACCGTCTTCATGAGAACAGGAGAGGAGCAAAAAGTGCCTCACAAGAGCTCTGGGAAAAGCTTGCTGAATATTTTGAGAGCCAATGAGATGATCTATTAAAAAAAAAAAATCATTTGAGCTATTATATTCATGCTTTGAGTCTCGGATTAATTGTGAATAACGTGTATATGTGTAAAGGCATGTATTATTGGACATCTTTGTGTGTACAGGTAGCTATGCAAGGAATTAATCCTGCCTTGTGTGTCCATCTGATCATACTCCCTGAGTGTTCTTTTTCTGATAGAGTAGATTTAGATTTACCGAGTGCACATACAAGATTTTATGGCAAGTGATGTCAGGGATTACAATGAATCGCACATGACTCAAAATTGTGACTGCAAAGGTAGCTTCAATGGGTTTAAAATAAGTAATAATACACTAAATTGAAGATGAGGAGCAGCAAAAGTTTTCACTGAGCACACAGAATGACCTTGAGAGAAACTGAGCACCCTGCCATCCCTGGGACAAGGGCAAAACCCCTTCAGCAGGCAAAATGTGAGACATTCCTAAGTAGCAAAAAGGGCAGATGAACCCTCTCCCAAGCTGGTATCTCAAAGGACAATGCTTGGTTGTATCCCTGCAAGTCAATGGGAAAAGTAGCACCCTGTCAGGATGCAAGGAGAATGTAAGTCATCAGTGAGTGGAAATGAGGACTTTGCAGATATGCAACAGTTGCTTCAGACAAAGTGCATCGTTGTCTACTTTTCTCTACATACAGTTGCAGCAGTTGATAGACCTTTCCTAAATGGTTCTTAACGGTGTCCTGAGGCGTTTCAACTGGGGCCATTCCTTCTACTTCTAATTCCCCCGCCCCTAAAATCCCCCATTAACTGAAACCAATGTATTTTTACAATAAACGTTCCACTAAACACATCCATATATAGACCGTTTCGATTATTATTGCAGAGCAGCTCTGATTTTCCAAAGCAACTTATCTTAGTCATCACTGTACAACACAGAAAAAGTCGTAAAATGTGAAAGTAAAAAAGAAACTTAAAACCTTCTCTTTAACTTTCCTGATTGACAACTTCTTCTTTACGTATTGTACTTTGTCTTAAGTGTTTCTCTAATGCTTTGCTAACTTTATATACACTCCCTACCAGTGAAAATGAGCCAAACAAGGCAAGCGCTTAGAAGGGCACATTTTTTTTAATGCAATAAAGGAAGTGAAATATCTCCTGTGAACCTAAACTGCAAAGCTTGGGGAGCCTGGAGAGGAGGTTGGGAAAGTGGAACCAGAATATGCTCAAAACACAGACTGAGTATCCATACTGCAACATTACCATAGAATATATAATTACGAGTACTTGGGAGCTCAGTGTTTTATCTCAGCCTCGTTAAAAGCTGCATTGTGACACAGGAGTCAGTATCAACTCTAATTGTGCCTCCAGTAACAATGACAGTTATTATTACTTTGCACTACACGTAAATTCTCCATTTGTTCCTGCAGCTAGTATGCCCCTTAATCTGGTACCAGTATGGCATAGGTGATTTCTGTTTTTACTGGCAACAGCATATTCCCTGCTGTGAAAATATGACTAGTCACGGAAAAGGCTTAATCTTGAAATTCAGCTATTTTTTGTTTCTTGGTGGCCTCTAATTGCAAGCTTGAGGCAGTGCACAATAATTATCAGTCTGCAAGCATGAAAAGGAGTAAATGCCAGTCAGGCTATCTGGTTGCTTTGTGCATAAAACAACATCTAAAGAACTCTGCCATGTCAGTGCTGGGCTCGCTGCTTCGGCGGGATGGCAGCGGTTCAGCTGGTAAGTGCATGAAAAATTGCGGCAGGTTTCCCTGTTATGATTCTTTCATGCATCTCTGTCAATGGCAGTTTACATTCTGGGATCGAGATCATTTGTTTCCTGTTTGCTCACAGCTTCAGGCTTTTCTTGTTTGCCACCACAGATTTACAGCCCTGCCCCCCCCAGCAAACCACATCTAAGGGGCTGAAGGATTATAAGGCTTAATACTTTGCAGCTCAGCACATGTAGCAGAAAGTTAAAACTACTGTAGAAGGAATGATAACTAGATATTCTTGTGAGATAGATACACGCACGTGTGCAGATATGTACATGTCTGTGTAGAAAAAAGCCCACAGAGCAGTCCACACAGTGGAGAGATGCCTAAAAGCTTTGTTGTCAATCTGTCTTCTTGGAGACTAATAGACAAAACCTCAGAAAAAAAAAAAAAAGATAAATACAAACAACCTTTTTTTTTAAATTGGTTTCTTCCCCTAATCCTATTTGGAAAACAATAGCAAAGTAAAATACACACTTCAAAAGACTTCCAATAGTCAGACCTTTTTATAGTTTAATGAAAAAGATGTTGCCAGATTCATACAGTCATTAAACACAAACGAGAGCATAAACACAAGTATGAACTACCTGAGCCAGTACTTACCACACATGCCCAGTAGGAGAGATGTTATACCCCGTGATACCAGCCTGTCTAGTCAGATATTTTAAATATTTTACTCACATGCATCACTACCATCAATACATTCCCCCTCCCAACGCCTTTCTGAAATAGGGGACCGCTACTCTGTACATTAGCAAATGTGCATGTATCAGCAGACACAGGAATGCTATGACCTGCATTTAACTCCTGCTAAAATTAACTGGAGTAGATTTCAGCCTTGAAAAATATGACCCTAAATATTCAGAATAAAACATGAGAGTAAATCACTGAGACTAGAATAAAATGGTAAGCATGGGATTAAACGGAGACCTGAATAAAAGTTGCCCAATCTGTCATCTTTCTTACTCAGCTATTCTTTGTATTTATCTATGAAAGGAAGTGGTATTGGTGTTAATCACTCTTGTCATGGCCAGCAAAACTGGGTGAAACACATCACTTACTTGGTAAATGCCACCTGTTTCTTGTTTTTCCACTCACTCACTGCTCAGCAGCAGTTTAGCTTTTCCTTGAAAGTTTATTTGTATTCAGAGAATTATTGGGGGTTGCCAGCTTATTCACAAGCAGCTCATTACAAGTGTTCGCTCTTTAAGTACTCGGTTAATTTTGATTAGATAAAGTGCTATAGGGTATGTTTCTATCCCTGACTGGATCTCTGAGTGTTCAGTTTCTTGATTAAGTACTCATGTTTGCAAATTTCCAACTCTCTTTCCAAGACTGTTCTTCAATATTTATTTAATATACACTATTTCAAACATGCCGGCCATAAGAAAATAAGCTTTGTCACCGCAGTTCAAGCAACAGTCTCTGGTGACCGAAGCTTGAAAAGGTGCATTACTTGTTTGAGTGAGTACGACTGAGGTTGCCTTATTTGAAAATGAAAATGTGATGTATTATATTGCTTAGCTGTGAGAAAACTATTCCTTAGAGGAGACAAAGTGTCTTATATGAATCCCTCTGAGCTCACTAGAATATTTCAAAGTATAATAGCATAATCAGATTGTTAGCAATATTTCTGGATGAAGACCACTGAATCAGATGCGTGGGGTTTTTTTTTGGCTTCAGTGATACTAAACTGTTGTAAAACCAACCTCAGCAGCCAGTTTATTAATGCATATGTCAAGAGAACAGCCCAAGTAAGCCTTTAAAAGTGTTCTTAGGCATTTAAAAGGGGGCAAAACATTGCAGTATTAGCCCCTTGTCTCTGTCATATTCACTCACATTTACTGTACGTTGTATATATGAATTGTAAGAATGGCAGAGGTGCTCTTTGGGAGAGACACTATTAAAGGATCTCAGGACCAAGTCTTGAATTGGGTTAGACTTGGAATATCTGTTCTTCATGCCTGATGAGGTTCAGGGGAATGTCCAAAAGAGGCAAAGGGGCATGCAGAAGTGGGCTGGCAGAGGTAGCCAAGGAAAGAAGCCAAGCAACCTCCTCTGCAGCGACTGCGTTAAAGCTACTCTCTGAAATGATCACTACGAGCAGATTCTCCTGGAAAGAAAGGCAGGAAAAGGATAACCACTTCTGCCAACTGAGTCAAGCCACAGTCTCCATGCAAAACTGACACTAAGTATTTTACTCTTTACAAATAGTCTTTATAATTGGGATTTTTAAATAATCCTTCTTAAAAGGGATTGCAGCTGTAATCAATTTGTGGAGGGCTGTTTTAATAAGAAGCTGCTCGAATAGGATTAACTATGAGACCCTAGACCTCTTTCCTCCGGTCCTTAAACTCCTATTTGAAACATTTAGATACCCCATAAATTATTTATTGGTCTTACAAGGTGTCATCAAGCTGAGAAAATGATGCTTGACAAGTTGAAAACCGTAGCCATTTCCACCAATTTGTTAACAGCCTCTCCCACACGGCATGTAACGTCTCACTTCTGCCTTGTCGTGCAAGAACAGTAGTTACATTCACCCAGTGCCCCCAAAACACACGTGGCAGATCTTGTGCATTCTGCTTATTTCAGGAAATGTATTAGAAACATAATTTATAGATAGGTTGAAAACAGAGCACCAGAGTGGATTTCCTTTGCTTTGCAAGGTTCTTAAATAACAAGGGAACAGAAAAAAAAGGGAGGTTTTTACTCCCTTTGTCTTCCACCCAAAATGCCCGTAGTTGACATTTTCTTTGATTTCTGGACTGCACAGATAAATCCCTACATAGGCACACTATAAAAAGGAATATAAGGAAAATCTATGTGGGCTTTTGTCAGGGAAAGAAGAATCACCTCTTCATCTGAAGTGCGTCTCTCAACAGCTGTATCTGTCAGCTAAGGTTGGCAGGAAGGCTACAGAAATGTTTTTTGCAGGGCTTCTCTGGCAATCCTGGTCAGCAAAGCCTGGTAAAAAGGGAACGGGATAGGGGACATAACTTTTCTGCAAGGGATCTGCTGAAAGGATCACTTCATGCTTGAGGCAATTTGCATTTGGCAAATATCATCTGAAGTGCGTCTTTATACCTGTGGTTATCTGAGGAGGACAGAAACTCACTACCCGAAAATAGGTTTTTGCTCATCACTGCTTCTTGTGGGAATGTAACAGGAGGTTTGGTGCTTTCTTTCATCTGCAGAGCCTTAACACACCGATTCCCACACCAACAACACTCCATGAGCAATTACAGCAGTTCTGTGGGGCTTCGAGGCCATGAGCATTTTGTCTAAGACTTTGTTAGTTAGTTTGTTTAGGTTGGTTTTTTTTTTTTTTTCTTTCTTACAGACACTATAAGGTGACAGATTTGATCCATGGTGCAACCAATCTTTCTACCATGAAACAGTCTGTGTTAGTGTATCACATAAAGCAATTTAAAAACTGGTCAAAGACTTCAAAGTGTGAAGCTGTAATTTATTACATGACACTTGTTTACTGTATTATTCAACTAATAGCAGATCAGTCAGCCTTCAACAGCAATAATAAAACTGTCCATGCGACCAAGGCTCATGGGGGAGTGACCTCTAGTTCTGCAAGTGTACAGTTTCCACAGACGGAATATCTGAAACTAAATCCCCTTAAGAGCACAAAACTGGGGAAACTACAGATGCACCCAAGTAAGGTTTTGTCTGATCTACTTCCTGATATAATTTCAAGTTCATTGAACTTCTTTGATGTTTGGTCATTTCAAGAGACAGCGACTGTGGAAAACTTCTCTTCCGTTCAGTCACAGTGCAAATGACACCAAGGAGAGCAGCAAGGACCACTATTGCTTATAAACTATGGTGCACATGTGAGTTTATCAGACATTTTAAATATTAGGACTGGGTGTGGTCGTCTAATAGAAAATCCCTCTGTGTCTTTGAAAGTGGGAAAACAGAATATGAAGAAGTGAAAAAGATCACGGACATAATTATATGATTACTTTCAAAAATATTTAAGCTGTTTGCTTTTGTTCCTTCATAGACACCATGAGATTATGGGTCTGATCCTTTATACAACCACCTGTTTATTATGAAGCAGCATTAGTATTTCATGTAAAGAAGTTAGAGGAACTGGTTAAATAAAGACTTCAAAATGTGAAGTCTCTGGTAGTCCTGGCTAAAATATTTAAAATACAACACAATGCCTTTCCCACAAACTACTCTATGAAATAGACAATGCCACGTAGACTAGAAACGTCAGTGGAGATGTCACTGAAAACATAATCTTAATGCAAGAAAGTTGTTGCTTTCCATCACCTAATTTTTAAATGCTTGTGTATCATGGGCTTTCTACTTTAAAAACAAGTACTTCTCCCTCAGACTTAGAAACTTAGACATGATGATTTCAGAAAGATACTGAAAGCAAATAGTGCTTTCCCATTTTTCTTTGAAAAACTTGATCTTGACTTAAAGTGTATAAATAGTCAGCCATGAAAGTTACTGTAAATTGCAGCAGAAAGACATATCTTTTAGAAAGCTGTGGTTTACAGGTGAGAAACATTCACTAAGAAATGCCTGAATATGCAGAAATATCTGTATATCAGTTTTATCTTGTTCTAGGTAATTTGCAGGGCTTATATGGCAGCACAGCTCTGGTCATTCATGAACAGGCATTTTGTGGGTTTAGGCACACACAGGGAAGTAGATGAGTTTAAAAGATGTAGGAAGCAAAACAATTTAGCGGGGGAAAACGAAGAAATTCTCAAGCTGCTAATGTAGAAACTCCTTTTTGTTTATAATTTCATAAATGGAGTCGGTAGCCTGAGACAAGCCTGTCACATCTTTGGCTTTGAACAAGGGTCAGTGATGGATAACTGACCTCCTTTCTCACTTTTATCAACAAATGTCAAAAAAGGCAAACAACAGCAATGACATCCTGCCCAAACAGCCAAGAGTGTTTCATTTTCTTTGCACTTCTGTTTCCTCTGTGCCTTTAATCAGGGCCGGGGGATGTAATTGCTCTGTCTGGGCACAGCTTAAGGCATGCTGTGCAACTAACAATTAGTTTAGAGACTGAGATCTATAAATTTTGAGAAAAGAGTAAGAGGATTTGGTGTGCTTGAGCTATCCTTTCTAATGAAGAAAAATATCACACCGGAAGGGACCCGGAGTGTTATCAAAGCAACTTAATATCATCTGGTAGTGATTTGTAGGCCCTGATAATCTATTGTGATCATGTTGAAGGGGGAGGAAAAAGTCCACGTGCTCCACTATTTATGAGATTTCCAAAATGATGGCCGCCATCTGTGCAAACGCCACTAATCTCAGCCACCGTCTTCGCGGCAAATGGCTCCATGAGATCGTCCGAGGGAAGGGAAACACTGCAGGAATGTTGGGCTATTTATTGTTTATAAAAATAAACCAACTGGACTAAGACATATGCGAGGAATTTATATCAAGCAGCTGCAAAAGCAAGTCCCCTCAATAGGGAGGGTGCACTGATGATGCAGTTGGACCACACTGAAAGATTTTCCTATTAATCTTACAATATACGTGGCACGCTTGAGATGCTGGTTTTTCCCCATATACAACCCAACTCACTTCACATGGATATTCTTAAAGTAATTTTTGAAAACAGTTTATATAGACGGAAACTAACTAATTGATTAAATAAATATAGACAAAGTCTAAGAACAGTGTGTCCCCATGTAGGCTTGCCTCTCTTACACATTTCCTCCTTGCTGTCTTAAACAAGCAGAATCCAGATACTAACAGTCAGTGTCAGCGAACCTTCATCTCATGTGTACCAAGTTTCTAGGATTTGAAAATTCCTTGTTTTATGGTTGGCTGTCTAATTCTATTAAAGTCCTTTCCTAGTTTATTAATGAAGAAGACCAAATCCATCACAAATAAGAAACAACGTTTCACTGTGAGCAAGGAGTCAAGGAATAACAAGATAACACCAAAATGATAAATGGTGTCACAGCAAAACCACAAAATACAATGTTTTAGTACTGGGACTGCGTAACAGCATCAGGCAAAGGGGAAAAAAGATTTAAGAAAAGAGACAAGCTTCTTGCCTTTGCAAATCTGGTTTAGCAGACATGCTTGACACTGGAGAGAATCTTACTTATTTAACTGTTAATGGGTTGGTATATCCACGGCAGTCTCTGGGAAATTCTTTTTCTAGGTCTACATGCTTGAGAACAGCTATCTTCACTTTTCATTAAAACTGCACACGCCTGGAAACACCTGCCTTCAGGAAAACTCTCAAGATGATTGAGTCTAACATGAGAATTAATTCAGGCTGCTTTAGCGCGCGGCTGAGGCTCCGCGGAGCAGCATGTTGGTATCAGGCTTTGCCATAATGCGAACTGGCAAGGATTGCTCTTCTGGGAATCCCGCTTGGCTGGAATTCAAGCACCTTGTTTGACAACTGACTTTCAAGGTGTGTGTCCTTTTAAGCACACACACGTGATGCTTGAAAGCCAAGGTACAGCAGTGCGTGTATACATTGATATAAAAGAATAAAGGACAGCTCCTAAGAAATCCTTGGCTGTAGAGTTTGTAAATGTTGCTTTGCCATGCTGATGCCAGAACTTTCTAGCTGCAAGGGAGGAAAAATGTTTTGTTTGCTTAATTTATTTAAAAAGAGTGGTTGCAAATGTCACTACTAGATACTGTTTGTGCTTTCTGGCTTCTAGGACACTCTAGGATTTGGGTCTTCCTTGTTTTAGAGAAAAAAATCATTGCATGGTCACAAGATATTTTAGCTCAGAGACATCAACAGTGAGGTACACACTTGAACTGGATGCTTGTGAGCTAAAAAACCCTACAAATCCAGTCTCCCACCCCAAAGCAAACCCCTTAAACCACTGGAATGATAGCTCGTGTGCTACAGGCACATGTGTGCGTTGCTCACCCTGTTTCAGTGAGGGATTTCCCTGAAGCACAGACCCCTAACACCACCAAATATGCCAAAAAGCTCCAGAATTCCCCTGCAGACCTTCCAGCTCTGCCTCTTCCTCAGCTCTCACAGGCAAATATCGCTAAATTCTCTGATCCATGATCCAAGCAAAAAGCTTGGACAGTAGTTCAGGTCATAGTTTTCCTGCAGTTACGGCTTATCTATTAAACAGCATAAAGTATGTTTAAATTTATTAGTGAATCTGACAATAAACTTGCCATTTTAGAGGTAAAAGATGGTTGAGGAACAAGTTCAAAGATTTCTGTTGTCTTAATGATCAGCAAAATGCAATCTTGGTGTTGCTCAAGGTGTAATTACTGACATTCTCCTCTGACAGTAAGGCACAGAAATTCTCGCATTCCCTTTCAGTCTCTGACTGTTCATTTCTGTTCCTGGGCTGCAGTTAATCCTCTTTGCTGTGCTGAAATCTGTAGAAGTGGCCTCACAAAAATCTGAAGCAGCAGAGCAAAGGTGCCGTCTGTGACCCAGAAGCCAGGGAATCACCGAAGGTGACTTCAACGCCAAAGAAAATAGATCCTCTAAATGCATCACCAATAGACTTCACTTCTGAGCAAATTCTAAACTGGCTTTAGTTTGAATGCATGCAAAGTCCTAAAGGCTATTTCAGCAAAACTCTGTTTCAAAGCATGCTACGTCTACTAATCAAGTCAGTCTAAGAAATTAAGCTGGGAGCATTTGCTGATGTCTCTTTTGGAACTGGATTGAGACGTTTTACATGAACAAGGTCCCATCAGTATTAAGACAGTATGCCTAGGAGAATTTCCTTCTATCGCTCTTCACCAATATCTTATCACCCACTTGTAAATACATGTATATTTTTAGGTCTATTACCAAAGATATAAGTGTTCTTAGGACTGGTATGTATGTGGATTCACGAAAAAAAAAAAATAAAGCAAACCAACTAAATCTCAATGCACGTAAGATAAAGCTAATATAGCCTATAGGTAGGTGCTCTTATGCATCGCCCCTGGCCAGACACTGTAGAAACAGCTCCAATACCCCCCATGTGTTTCTGCCATTGGTGGAATTTACCGCCAGGATGGGTGTGAGCACACCTTGGTTCAGCTTCCCCAAGGGAAATCTTCGCGTTGATAGACTTGTTCCCATCTCCAATTTAGTTTGTTCTGAGTTACACCACTCTAACTGGTTATGTAGTCATGCTATAAAGTCCATTGTAAACCAATCCAGGTTCAAAAGCTATTGTGAATTGCTGGCGGTGGAAGACATGAGGTTGGCGACAGTCTCTTAAACCACCTGTGCTACACAAGAAGTAGTGGAACTGTCTCTAAGGTTATCTTTGACCTAGCAACTTCTGTGTTTGATCTCACTACATTCACAAATGGGTCACAGAACCTGATGGGAAAAAACTGCAGAGTGTGAGCATCACCAATGACTGACCTTTCCAAAAGGAAACCTTACACTGGCACTGGTTTGCAAAAACACCTGCAGAAAGACCCAAGTAAGCCTAAGCAGCCCCCAGTCTTCCAATCTAGAACCAAGATTAGACTGTGTCCTCCGGTACGTGCACGTCAGGAAAGTACAATCACACCAGAGGATCTGAAATGATACCTGGGTTTTGCTCCCATTAGCTCAAGCACAAAACAATCACATAATAAAATTTGGTAGCTGATTGCTTTTTAGACTTCATTTAAAAGAGTTCTTTACAACTCCTGTGTACCTCTCACTCCTACTTATTCCTGCATCATCAGTCACCCACAGCCATGTAAAATACCACGTTTGTCACTCTTCTGGAATGTAAAGGTTTATGCTACCTGCAAGATGTTGTTTCAGGACTGCTGATTCATACTATGATGAATTCATACTATGATGGGGGACAACAGGCACTTCAGCGTATACCAGTAATTAACTTTTTTTTTTTTTCACAAGTTATTTATCAATCTTTCAAAAGATTATTATATTTTTTCAATTAAAATTCAGATACCACCCAGGAGCTAGTGGAAACTAGTATTTTGCTCCTGTTCACAAAATACAGGTGAAAGTACTTGTAACCTAGAAATATATATTGCTTTTTGTTTTGTATAGTAAGCACGAAGGGTTGCAGACTGCAAGATGCACAATTGCTTCATACCAACCAAACAGAAAAGTTCAATTTCTGCAGAACCTGGATATTATTTACATTCTGTCTAATGTGAGGAACCTTATACAGAATTTTCTTCTAATTAGCAAGTATGTATGTCCAAGACAATTGAGAAATAGTACTCAAAAAGCCTTAAAAGTAACATTTTATCTGCAGCGTTATTCCCACTGTTTTGAACACAACAAGATCAGGTTAACAAACAGATACACAAAGGGGATCTTACCTTTCAGTTCTCTTCATGGATGCATAATTTGAGAAACAGTCTGGCCTTTAAAACTAAAAGAAAATAGTTTTCAAGCGATGGAATCTGACTTGATTTTTTTTTATAAGGTGGTATGTTGAAGGCTAAAATGGCACTTCTTTCCGTCTCTACACACTGCAGCATTGCTGCAGAAAGAGGCAGGTCAAAACCTCAAAGAATACTGAACTATCACCAGTGTTGTACTATGCAACTTAAGTGAAACACTGATGGCTATGATTTACCTTTTGGCAGAAAAGCCCACAAGAAAGGAACTTATTTTTATAAATTAGAGCACTTCATTTAGCATTTTTAATAAGATATGTGACAACTTTTTAGTATGATATAACATTAGTTAATAAAAGCTGTCTATAGCGAAGAGTCACCTGGAATGGACAAGATAAAATTTATGACCTACTTTGTATCAAAGCCAGCTGAATCCACTGGACGGTCAAGGATTAAACATAAAGTCTTAGTATAAACATTAGAGAAACTCAGATTTTAGTTTTATGATAAAAACCCATTTCACCTGTAAAAATCTTGTAATGGATAACAAAAATAATCTAATACACACATCCTCAGTTTTTGGTTTTGATCCTTAATACACTGCCAGTGCACAAACCTAAAACCTTCCAAACCAACAAATCGTTTGTGTGTGTGAAACTGTTGCCACAAAAATGAAAATTAATACATGAAAAAGCATTTTAAGATTCCAATCAAGCTTAAGCAACATCACCACAATACGATACTTTGTATCGTCACATTTAATGACCAGAGCAGAACCAGAGAGTTGATCAAATCTGAGCCAAAAGGACAGAGGAGAACCTGGCAGAGCTGAGCTTTGCCTGGGGCTTCCTGAGAGTCCAAAATGTGATTCGACATTTATACCAAACACCGTGAAGTGCAGCCAGAAGCTAAAACTGGTTTTCACTTTTGGTAGTGCTATTTTCTGCTGGTTTTTGCTCTTTTAGTTGCTTTGCCTTTCTGAGGTTTTGTGCAGTAATAAGGACCATGTAGCATGGAGTCTACAATCAACAAGACCTGGAAAAATAGTCTGTGACATTAGGAGGCAGAATATGAGCTGATTTTTTTATATTGTGCCGCCAAATGGAAAAAAAAAAGTAGACTAGCCTAATGGAGTGCTTTTTTGTTCGTATTTTCCTATTCTTAAAAAATAAAAGTGTTTTTCAGGTTTCAGAAATGAAGGAATAAAAATCAAAGTAAGGAAAGTTCTCAGCATTCTTGGAACAAGTGATTCTTCATATTACTACTTTTTATGGGAGTGAATGTCAATCATCAATCTTTAAAAATGTCATAAACACCCACACATGCTATTTCAAAGATACCTAATGTGGGATATATAATACCATATTTCAAACTGGATTCAAAGCTTTTCATCTATCTAATAGTTAAGAACAAGGAAAAACACAAACATAAAGGAAATGAAATGTATTTGTTGATGCTAACTGCAAATACAGGTTTTATAAAAATTAATAGTCTATTACTATCCATTTAAAAATCATTTTTCATATCTGAATGATAGAGATCCTGAAACGCCTGCATCCATACAGAACCACTGATGCTAGCAGGTGATCATCCGAGCATCAAGGACCAATCTTAAAATGCAACAAACTAGAGTTTGTTCTTGCTGTAATGGAACCAAAGGAGAAACACTGTAGAAAGGATCTACTGGTGATCCCTCACTAGGCTGTGTTCTACCAGACCAAGGGCCTCACAGGGTGCAACCAAGCCTGAATCTGCAGGCAAGTGTGTGCAGATGCTAAATAAAAGAAATTATGGATTACAACAATATTTAACCTAAGATTCTCTTTTTTTCGCAGCCCTTAAGCAAAAAGTTCAACAAGGTATGGGGAGCCCAGGAGTCGACAAAGGTGTGGAAGGAACATGGGGCGCTTGGCTCCCGCGGCTGGGCAGGTGGCAGAGCCACATGTGCACCTCTCCATGGCTTCTCGCTCCAATCGGGCTCGTTAATGGGCCTTCAGGGCCACTGAAAATTACTGGATATATTTCTTGCTCTCAACTCCAGCTTTCAAATGAGTACATTATTTATTCATTAGTACCACAAAGTGCTGTTTCCCTTGTTACTTGATGAAATAAATGAAAGAACAGCAATATCACTCTAAATCCCAATTTACTGCTCTTGGAAGGCCCAGTTGACTGTATAATAAAATTCTCCTTATCCTCCCTCCTCTGACTCTTTTCTGCTTTACATCTGATTGACCGCCCACTGCAAGAAGCTCCAGGTTGATCTGGCAGCCTCACTTTATTGGGATAATCTATTGTAACCGTCCACAGATACCAAGTGGGAGGAAGGACAGTCCTGTCCTCGACACCCTGAGCTTGGATTAGAGGGTCAGGCTTTACATGTGAGGTGCACCTGCAAATACATTTCTCTTCTCGAGAAAAACTGGGTTAAGAAAGTAGGGAAGACAACACAGTCAGAAAGTATGACGTATGGACACAGTTCATCTACCTGGAAAATTTTTTCGCTTCCTTGTTTGCTTACTTATCCTACAGGAAACAAAATATTTATGTAAAAAAATTTAGACCTGATTACTTCCTGAATCTTGATTGTATGTATTTTGAGAGACACACTAAAGCATCCTCGTTTCTCGTGACTGCAACACACAGCTCAGTCCTTTCTGTCCTCATAAGCTTCCCCTGGCTAAACTTGCAGACTTACTATGTGTTCCTGTGTTGGAACAAACACAGCAAAATGCAGGCAGTTTAAATTGCAGATGGTTTTCAAATCTGACAAGCTTAATATTTTATGTTCAGGTCCTGGCCTTTTATAACTATGGAAGAATTCCAGCTTTGACTATCCAAAAAATTCAGCACAGACTGCACTTGGGGTTCTAACCCCTGCTACCTTAGACACATCAGACCTGTAAAGAAAATCGTAAGCCCAAATGCTTATATGTGAGAATAAAAAGATTTCAAAGATTTAAAAATCTATGATTTTTAAATTTAAAAATCTATGATTTTTAAACCATATCTAGTGATTCTCAGCATCCTGTCTGCTGAACACTTGTAACACAGCGATGTGGCTGACAGAGGCAACCCTTCAGTCGGGTACGAGGGGAAACTTCACTTCAGACTGTCCCACTGTCAGCACTCAAGAGCTTTTAGCAGCTGCCTCCACTGCACCTCTCCACGTGTTGTGAAAACCCTCTTTCATCATGGGGAGGGTGTGATTTTTCAAAGGATTGTAGCTGTTAAGCACCCACTGCTGACTGACTTCAGTACTGATTTAGACCCCAAGGAGCCCTAAGTGTCATCGCAGAGCAATCCTTAAAGGCAATATTATCTACCACCTCTCACCTTTCAATTCCCCAGGAGCTGCTTTGGACTATTTAAGACAGTCAAGTTGCTTTACTACCAGGAAGTGTGAATTTGTACCTCCCCAAATATTCAAGCTCACAGGAAACAGCAGATGCTTGACCCACAGAGGTGTGTACGTGTGCACGCGTGTGGGAAAGAAAAAATGTGTCTGTGTAAGAGCATGACAGTCAACTAGGACATGGCTCCTGATGCACACTTAGCTGTTTAAACACACCCAGCTGCTTTCCAACGGGCAGGAAAATACCAGCTGTTTAGGAGATGCAGATGTAACTTATAACTCGAGAGGAGGATCTGGTGTGACAAAACCAAATTCAGTCTTTACTATCTGAATAGGCAGCTCAAAGACGCTAAAGTAGGCAGAGTTAAATTAAACCAAGGTCAGGAAGTAACCACTGCTAAGACTGATCTAGGTAGGAAGCCCCAAATTGCTTGAGGACACAAAACCTGGTAGTTTATCCTGAAATCTAACATGCACTATCTGGCAAAGGCATTGTTTCAATTATGAAACGATTCACATCTCGGCCGACACATGTAATGAAGCTTGCTACTTGCCTAGTACATAATTTAAGGTAAAATAAGAGAGGGTATGTTTTATCATGGTCTATCATATCTTTGTCTATTGTTCTGCAATCCAATTTGCATACCTAAAGGGAAATGGCCTTTTTAATTTCTTTCCCCTCTCCTAATCATCTGAGGCCTATTAAGAAGTGTTCTGTATCCTGTAATCAGGCAATTTATACAGTGTGCACCCTTAGGCTACAGCCATTACAAACAAGCTGAAAAACTCCTTTACAATAAATGATTAGCATGGGAAGACACCATTCATAATTAATTTTTTTCTGTTTGTGTTGGCAGATGGTCCCAGACATTGAAACATGGTCTATTGCCCACACCTTTATTCCAAAGAGAAAAAAAGGCAGCCTTAGAAGAAAAAGAGAAGTGTCTAACTGCTTTACTTTGGGAACAAACATGCTCCCCAGCTTTTCATGAATTTGTGCATGTTAAAGACCGGGTTCAAAGACTGTAGAAGTCAAAGGAAAATAAATCCCATTAGTTTCTGACCAGGACCTGAGTTAAAACCACAAGGAAATATTGACTTGAAGGCCAGTATGACTGCTTTTTTTCATCATTTTCCATAAAGGTTATTCCTGAGGCAGTTCAAGCAGACATATTGTGTGGGTGGATTTGCAAATGATCAGCTTTGTATTTCTGAAAGCTGGGTAATCACTAAGGCAGTAAATAAAAGAGAGTTCTGCTTTTAGCCACATTTTACAACATGCATTTTCCTGCTTCCACAGAAGGACAGCTGATGACAACTTCATTCTCCATTTACTCTTGTATTTGCTTGCTGTTTACATGTTGCTTTTCAGTACTTTAGAACAACTTCTGATGCACTTCTGAGTTGTTGGCATCATTGCAAACTCCCCCAGAATGAGATCCAGCCAAGCAGACTGTCATTTCAGTGGCCTGTGCCAGCATTTTCTTGATGGTGATGAGATAGTCCTAACTGCTACATAGCAAATTCCTAACTTAAGAGTAAATAGTGGGTTTTCAGTCATGACTCAGAATGCTCTGACCTTCCCTTTTGCTCCATAAGAAAACAGCAAGTGGCATTTCCATATGTGAGCTCTAGAATGTGATCTAATCCAGTCTCACTAAAGTCTACAGGATGTTTTGAGTGCTGGCACTGAAACCCAAAGTCACTGACGGCCCATTCAAGATCATCTGTCTGGATTTACACACAGAGAAAACGCAAAGTGCCTGTATGAACCCTGAGGCATGGCACAGGGATTAAAAGGTTTTGTATAAAAAATTAGTTAGCTTTATCTACATCTCATATCTGTGATACATAGTCATAGCTACACTTGCCAGGGAGGCACATGTACCACACCTCCTAGGGCAAACACCAGGTAATCCAGGTGTCTTCCTCTCCAAGGAAGATGTAACATTGTACCCTTTAGATAGTGACACCGCCACAGAACAATCACGTGAAGTTAGAGGCCATACTAAGCTCTAGACCGCTTTTGTCTCCGCTCATCGAGTCTCCATAGGCTTTATGAAGTTCTTGCTGTTGTCCCCAGGGCCTTCCTCAGAAAATGTGGCAGCTTGTGCTAGCACCTACAAGGCACTGTGTGCTACGGTTTCCAAATGAAAAAGAGAATAGGAACACTCAGTCTCCAAATGTTTTCTCTTGTACCGAAGCTGATCTCCAGCACAGTCCTATTTCAAAGGGCAGAGTCGGGCCTGAGCGCCCGGCACAGGGCAGCCTCATCCAGTCACTTCCAAGCAACACGTGCATGGGAGAATGGAAACTGGGTACAGACTTTCCACTGTGGTAAATCCTACTGACTTCTGCTTTAACGGTGTTTTGAGGATCACCAGAGTTGCCTAATGTTGCTTCGGTATTCTCTTTTTCCCATCGTGCCAAAGTCTACTTGGCCAAAGAGACGGTTTGAAATACCAATGGGAAAGGTGTTTCCACTCCATATTGAACCTGGCTTAAACCATCGGTTTTACCACCAGATCACATGGATTTTCGTACACAGACCAAAGAGTTTCATCAACTTTGGAAAAAATAAAGCTTTTGAGTTTTCAAGTTTTGTCATTTACCGTATGTCCCCTAACCCTATCAGTCCTATCTCAACAGAGAACTGATGAAAAAGCTCTCTGAAAATCTCCAATTGTGAAGAAATAACAGTTTTTAAAATGGCCTTATTCTCTCTGCAATGCGTAACCACCTGGATGGGCTACTGGCACAGGGAAACCTACTTCCAAAAAACCAATCTGCCTCCTTCAGCTGAGTACATGACTCTCCCTGTTTCTGGCAGTTGATGCAATACAGATGTGTTCCTGCATCTCCATGTAGCTTTAGTGATACCTGTAATAATAGTAATAGATTGCTACCAACCCTCAGAATGAAAACTAGCTTCTTTTATTAATACAGCCAAATCTTGAGGCCATTAAAAGATTGTTTGCTTAGCCCTTCATTGTGTATTCAGTAGAGATGGTAACCAAGGCTCCTGTCTTTTTCTCTTCCAGCCACATAATATTAGCTTTCTCTTCTCCCTCCTTCCCTCCCTGACAGACACTTAAAATTTGAATTACAATTATATTAGACCATAACAATATACAGGTAAGGCAGATGTTGGAAGCAAGTTACTTGACAGAGCCGCTTTATTTGTTTGGATGACTTAATAAACTGCAGAAGCTGAGGTCATCAAAACCTCTCAATCATGTTGCAGGCTAGTGCCAACAGCTGGAGCAGAAACTGGTGATGTAACACACGTTAAACATGCCAAACCCAAGTTTTGGACAAGGCAGTCTGTTACAAGATTATTTTCTACTTGAACATTACACAGCAGTGTGCTCAGGTTTATTTATGCTGTTCTTGTTAGTAATAACCAGAAACCTAGTTGTGCTTTTTCAAGGATGAATGCAAAGATTGTTTTGTCATGAAACAGTACGAGATCTATATTGCTTTTACTTCCAGTTAGGCAGAACACAGGTATTCAAATTGGATTGTAGAACTTGGGTTTCATCTTCTGTAGGAAAAAAAAAAACCCAAATAACTTCTTATTAAGAAATACTAATTATTACAAGATTGGGTGGAGAAAGACAAAATAAATGTATGACCATTATTTTCTGCCTCTTACATGATTCTTTATACCTCTAATGAAGTTAATCAAGAATTCCATAAAAAGCAAGCATGAATAATATTAAAAAAATAGAGCAAAATTGATTAATCAGGTAAAATAAAAAGGCCTTGGGCAGGATTTCAGATCATGAAAAACAACCTACAGGCAGAACATATACAAATTGCTTTATAGGTGAACTATATGGCAGTCTATTAATGGAAAGAAAGTAAATAGAAAAGAGAGTAGAGTCAACTCAACATGGTTTTCCTGGGACACCACTGTGGCAAAGCCGAAGGGTCAGATTCCAACATCTAACGCACAGCACGGATTGCCACACAAGTCTCCAAAAATCTGCTGACACTCTTAAATTGCCACATGTTTGGATTTCCAACAAGGTCTCACAACAAGCTGTGTTACTGCAAGTCATTATTTCCTTTGGGGGAAAAAATGTCTCTCGTGATGTTAAAACTCAGGGCAGGATGTACTAGAGTGTCAGGATCGCTCACCGGGGAGCATTTCTGCCTCAGGGCCAGGAGGCTGGATATAAATTCTGCACCTGGCCAGAAGCTGGGGAGACTGGGACTAAAGTTTACGCAAAAACTGTAGAGAGTCAGTAGTGGTGGACAATTCCATCCTAACAAACCCTGAGAGCGAAGGCAGACAGGAACAGTGCAAGCCCCACATTGCTTACGCATGTCTGAACTCTCCTGTGTGGAACGTGCGTCTGAAAGGCGCTCACACCAGCACTTGCCTTTTCAGAGCTATATGCTAAGCTATAACAAGCTTTAGAGACTCTTTTGCCAGACAGACCCATGCTAATTAGCCAGCCTGCATTCCTCCAAAATCACCGACCAAAGAACCGCAACTAATATTTCCCATAAACGTGCGGTATGGACTTATTGGGTTTTTCTGGAATATGAAAACAGAAGAAAATGGCCCGAAGCACTGAGCCAGCTTGCAGATCTTGCGATCTTTTCAAACTGATTCACAAGATCCCAGAAGTTCTTAGATACTTTATATTTCATGATGTCACACAAAACTATTATTTTTTTCCTATATACAGGAAAAAAACATAGAAGATACTGATCTGGAATTGCTTAAAACTAAACATTAATGGCCTACAGAAAGCTCAACATCTTGCCTGTTTTGTCTATGCTATTGCTTTAAAAACACATGGATTTGTGACATATTGTTTGTCTTGGCCTCCTGTTGATGTGTTGCTTCCATGGCCTAAAGTTAGCAGAGTAGGCATACAAAACTGCTGCTGAATTTTCCCAAGATTGGACACAGAGAAAAGAGAAGTCTCAGCACCAGCTTATCAATGCTGTTTGATAGGTAAGAAGAGGGTGAACTACCTATGTGAAGAACAACCACAGATGGGTTCTTCACAATGTGCCTCGTTTGGCTGAATTCAGTTTTCACCAAGCAGCTGCTGAGAGGCAGGAGCAGAGTGTGCACAGACATCCATGGAAAACAATGACAAAGCACCCCCCAAAACCACGCAGAGCTGAATGTCAAGGCATCTGTATTTTCCAAGGACACACCTGTATCAAAGCTGAAATTGAGGTCTGTTTTTGCCTTCTCAGATAACGTCCATACACGAGCCAACACATATCAAAAAGGAATATTGCATGACGCTTGCATCAGCCTCAATACATCTTACCAAAATAAAATCTGACATTTCGTATGCGTGAATGTTACTGCTAATGGCATGTGAGTGGCTGCTTTTGCCAATACAAGGTTTGGCCTGAAGTCGATAGAAATCTCTCCACTAGTCCTAGTGGGCTTTGTACCACTGTCAGAGCCAGCAATGCCTGACCACATATTGAATAAAGAGTACCTTGATGAAATTACAGTATGAAAATTCAGATCTTATTCATGCATGTCATGCACTACGGTGAGTCTTTAGAATAAAAACGAAACGTTTATTTCATATTATGTTTTGAAGCAAGAAACCCCCATATGCTTACATTTCTGAGTACTGTTTAATTTAGTGACATGCCTTTGTCTTACTCAAAAAAATGTTAAAAAATATCTTATATACTGGTAGAAGAAGAAATATTACGAATGTAACACTATGCTCCTCTAGATATATTCTCATTTCAACAGTACTGCTGATTTCAATCACATGGTATTTTTAAAATATATTAAAAAATTTTCTCACAAAACACACTAAAAACCACCGACCAATTCATTAATGAAAAACAAGATACATTTAAATTAATATTTCAACTACAAATCATTTATCTTCTCATCAAAATATCATAATTGGTTTATATATTTACACTTAGTATTTACAATTAATACAAAACTGAGTTGAACAAAAGATTTGTACTACAAGTATAGGCTTGACTTCATTTCTTAAAGAGGCATTTTATTTTATATACAAAAAGTATTTCTATGTGTGCAAGCCTGTTAAGAACATAAATTAAGTTCTCATGAATAAATGTGCTGACTCAAACAGGAAAAAGCTATGAAATCATTTACTGTATAAATCTCTCAATTTCTACTACAACACCTGGATATTATAAATATACCAGCAAAGGACTTCAAACTGGGAGCAGTTGGAGTTCGCCATTTGTTTTTATTAGACTGGTCACTCCTTATTTTTTAAATATATATGTGTACATGCTGCCAGGAATCTACTGTAGTTTAGGAAAAATGTATGAAAACAAAATATATGTCCTGGATATATATGTACACATCTTACTGGGCAAACTAATTTATTTATTAGATTTATAGAGGGTGGGACCCAAAATTACAAGTCCGTCTAAGTTCAAAAGGCATATCTAGTGACGTTTGAGAAGTGCTTAATTCCAATTGTTCCTGTGAGATCCAACCCCCCATCTCCATGGCCCTAAATCTGACTCCCTGTTTGTGTTACAGAAAGAGGTCAGAGCCTGTGCTTTAATTATGTAACCTCGTAATGGGATGTAACGTAACAGCACTATCTCAAGTACTAAAAAGTCTTGTATTATATGATTTTGGCTGAATAAAAACCAGTTTTCCCCGAGCATGTATTTAAAGGTCTGACCTTTAAGCACAGTGAAAGCAACCCAAAGTATTCTGAATTTATTGGACCTGAGAAGAGCAGTTAAGAGGTGCTGATTCAGAAAAGCCCATCTTTATCTTAATCTGAATCAGGACATATATTTAAACTTTAATCCGGCATGTATAAAATTCTGTCAGCAGTGTTGGAAACAGGAGGATTGAGGGCTCTATAAGCGGCTGGGCCTGCTCCTTGCAGCTTTGTGCACCCCGGGTGCTCCACGGAGCTCTATTTCACACAGATATGATTTCAGCAGATGGAAATGATAAGCAGAAAAGGCAAAGGGCACAGTCCAGCTTTTTGTGAAGTAACCTTATGAAACTCTCGAAGAAAATAAATATGCTCTCTTTTTGTTTTCATAAAAGTGTCACGATAAAGTGCCTTGCAGTGAGGGAGATTTTTTAAAAAGAATGCGAGGACATGGCAGATTGACAATATTATGAAATCATCTGTTGCATACGTATACCCCTCGTTTTTAATAAAGTCCATATAATATTGATCTGTAACAGTTTTGAGTCCCTATCTTCAGTTATGCAGTTGTAGATGACAATAATAATATGAAAAAAAGCCAAATAAGATTCTTACAGCTGTTTCCTTACATTGACAGAAAATATAAAGGTTTATACTGCTGTTTGAATGGAGAATAATATAATTTCTACAAGCTATTATTTTTGTGCAGTTGTGAGGTGGAAACAAATGATGTATTGTAACAATATATACTTATACATGCACGCAATCACACACAGCACACACACAAATATATATATAGCACAGATATTATTATTATTTCTCAAAATGTACCAGACTTACAATCCTAGAGCTCAGTCTTCTAGAAACTTATAGCATTAATTACTTGATGTTTATGAATATGTCACTTAAGTCAACAAAACTAGATATGTGTCTTTAAATAATGAGATGCAGAACAGCATGTAAGGACTTTCTCACTAAAATTAGTGGGGAAAAGGCAAATCCATTAGCACATGTATTTGTAATTTACCTAATATAAGTCAAAATATAGTGAGTCAGTCTCCTGCTTAGTATAAAACAGCACACCCTACTGACTTAAACCTATTGAGATAGCAACCTGATAGATGTAAAGATAAATGTGAAAAGACTGATGATGTTTTCTTGTCAGATGACTAGTTAAAAAGAACAGAAGTGGACCAAGTTATAAAAAATCTTCTCATGAAGTTTAATTTGGGGAAACTAAGAAAAAGAAATGGAAAGAAAAGAATAAGATACTCAAAGATCATTACCCCAAAATACTCCAAATATAGCTTATGATGAATTCCATTCCCTATAACAAATAACATTTGAATATTTCATATGAAGGGGAAGACTAAGGATGTTTCACCCCAAAGTAGCTGATGCCGTGGGGGTAAACAGTTCCTTGAGACATCAGAGTCCTTGGTTAAAGTTCAGTCTCTGCTGGATTCAGTGCCTGGGCAGAAATTCAGGCTTTTCTGTCTTCCTAGCACACGTTCGAACTACTGGCATGGGAGGAGGATTCCTCCTGTGCTCAGTGATGCACAAGTCAACCACGCAAAACAGATCATCATCAAGAAGATGGGAATCAGAGTACGCACCGCCTCGTGGGAATCTTAGAGATGTGCTTCAGACGAGGCATCGCACCGAGGTTATTTGGGAAGAGGACACAGCCCCCAACTAGCTCTGTGAACTTGGCCTTTCATTTCTTGGCTTCCATTACAATGCACGAAACCAAAACATTTTGAAACGTCGAAACACTTAATTTTGACATTTTCAAAATGAAGCATTTCAACATTGTGTTGAAACGGTTTTGTCAGTTTTGTTTCTTCTCAGACTATTTGTCACATAGTTTCAGCCACTCTGAAGCTTCTTTGTTTGGAAATAAATGTTATCCTGATTTCCACCCCCCCCCCCCCTTAGCTTTGATTTTCAAACAGCTTAGGCACAGCCCTACTTATACTCAGTAAAAATTTTGTTATATTCTATTTCAAATGGTAATTTTAAGTACAAGACTTGCTGTAATCTGCAATGGAACAGACTGTTTAGTCACCACCAACCTTGTGGAAGTTTAGGAGACCCTTTGGTATTTAGAAGGAAACAGTATATGTAACATTCTGTTAATTGAATAAGACAACTATTTATTACTAAGCAGTGTCTTTCCATTTCCCACTATAGCCAAGGTATTTACATACACCTAATGCTTCAGTTTACAGGCTATAAACGGCCAAGTTGCTGCAATGCAATTAATTTCTACTGTATTTGCATGGAATTATTCAGCAATTAATATTGTACAGAAAAGAGTAACAGCTAATTTTGGCCTCACAAGAAAATCTATCTAATGACATACTTCCTAGACCTCAGAAGCAACAGACTTAGAAAAACAGGTTGACACTGGCATGAAATGATTAAAATCCAGGATTTTCAGTCACCCATTTCTACACATTTAGATGTGCGATTTATATATTCATAGGAGCTTAGGTGTAGGTTTGAATCAACAGCAGCAGAGCCTGCTGAACTGAAGTGTCTGTATTCAGATCAACTAAATGAATCATACAAGTTTCAAGGAATCTCTATGGTCTTTTGTCAGTGTGTTTTCATTTAGAGAGCAGAACAGAAATGCCAGTATCGTACCATCTCACAGCAGGGAATTTGCCTTAAAATGCATATTTGGGGTTATTAGTCTGGTTTTAATGTGTTGGAGATCCAATGATATCAAAATACATCTTACAAGCTTTACTGAAAAATGTGTACACACTCAGGCTACTCAACCAGCTGGAAAGACAATTTCAGGCTAACCCTGGATTAAATGTTCTCCTGACTAAGAGGAAAGTTTCAGCCATGTTCAAATATGAGCACATGCTTCTAGACACAGAGCTGGCCATTCCTTTCAACAAATGTAAATATTATACCATGTACTAACTGTAGGAGGAATTAGAGTGCATGTAATTTTGACTTATCTGAAATGGAATTGTAGCTGTTTAAAGGCACAAACTATGTAAAACTACAACAATTTTAAACCAAAAGGTGTTTTTAAGCAACAAACTACTGCAGTTTATAATCAGGCTTATCAATGCTACTATCATGAATCCTTTGCAAAGGTGTTATTTTGCTGATTCTCCGATTAATCATCATCAACATCACTTCCTTTGACATGTCAAAGAATGTAAAGTAAATAAAGCAGAAGTTTTTCCTACTGAAAAAAGAAAGAAAAAAAGAGAGAAGAGAAGAGAAGAGAAGAGAAGAGAAGAGAAGAGAAGAGAAGAGAAGAGAAGAGAAGAGAAGAGAAGAGAAGAGAAGAGAAGAGAAGAGAAGAGAAGAGAAGAAAAAAAGAAAGGAAAAGGAAGGAAAGGAAAGGAAAGGAAAGGAAAGGAAAGGAAAGGAAAGGAAAGGAAAGGAAAGGAAAGGAAAGGAAAGGAAAGGAAAGGAAAGGAAAGGAAAGGAAAGGAAAGGAAAGGAAAGGAAAGGAAAGGAAAGGAAAGGAAAGGAAAGGAAAGGAGAAAAAGAAAAGAAAAGAAAAGAAAAGAAGAGAAAAGAAAAGAAGAGAAGAGAAGAGAAGAGAAGAGAAAAGAAAAGAAAAGAAAAGAAAAGAAAAGAAAAGAAAAGAAAAGAAAAGAAAAGAAAAGAAAAGAAAAGAAAAGAAAAAAAAAAGGAAAAGAAGAAAAGAAAAGAAAAGAAAAGAAAAGAAAAGAAAAGAAAAGAAAAGAAAAGAAAAGAAAAGAAAAGAAAAGAAAAGAAAAGAAAAGAAAAGAGAAAAGAAAAAAGAAAAGAAAGAAAAGAAAAGAAAAGAAAAGAAAAGAAAAGAAAAGAAAAGAAAAGAAAAGAAAAGAAAAGAAAAGAAAAGAAAAGAAAAGAAAAGAAAAGAAAAGAAAAGAAAAGAAAAGAAAAGAAAAGAAAAGAAAAGAAAAAGAGGTCTTCATTACAGGAATGATCTGAAGCCCAGTGAAGTCAAGAGGTAATTTCACAGTCTTCAAGGTATTATGGTACTCCACTTTCTATACGGTAGCAATTTCCCCATCATCCACCTAAGCCTGAGTGCTTCACAAGGATAAAGAAAGTACATTTAATCACATTCACCTTGTTAGTGCTTATGCATTTCAAGAACTTTTTTATGCTCAGCCAAATCCTACAATCTAACACGCAAGGAAACTTTACAAATATGTGTTGCACCTGGAAGTCACTGAAGAATATATGAGAAAGGTTCATCCAATATGATTCTACAAAGGCTCAGATACAGCTTATAATCAACAGGCACGGAGACCTCGTCAATGGCTGCCAATGGCAAGGA
Source organism: Columba livia (assembly GCF_036013475.1). NCBI lineage: Eukaryota > Metazoa > Chordata > Aves > Columbiformes > Columbidae > Columba > Columba livia. The sequence continues at coordinate 2,524,873 of NC_088614.1, forward strand.
AGACTTTGTAAAAGTGTAAAGAAACGTTGTGTTTCTCAGTGTCAGTGTGATCCCTCAAGAAATTCAGTCAGGCACACATTCCTGGTTGTTTGTGGGGTCAGAATATTGCCACTGGTATTTTCTCCAGAACTGCACACTACTGTGATCCTCTAGAATCAATATTCAGAAGATGCACCCTGGCAATAAAATCAAATTTGCTAGCAGAGTTTCAAAAGCCTGTTAGAGACTCTCTCCAAACTATCCCCAAAGAGCAGAGCAAGAAAGTTCAAAGATTACAAAGAAAAGCGACAAGCTGTGTTTCAAAATATCTGTGAAAAAGACTTAAAGCTTGTTGTTTTAAACTCTTCTTGTCATCATTCACGGATTTATTTGCTCGTACAAATCCTCAAGAGAGTAAGACCCAAATCCTGTCAAAGTCACTGCACAGAACATTATTTTTACTTTTATATGTGTTGCTCAAAGCCTTGTGCTCAGCCCTACAAGAACATGTCTAATCTCAGAGTCAAACACGGTGCAGTTCCTCACATCGACTGGTAACTGTTAGTAATACGAGCAAAAGACATTGCACGGCTGGTGCCAAAGCTTTGAACAAAATTACTTCCTTTAACACACCGCCACCTTAATTATGTGCTGGGGAACATAAAGCAGGTCAGACAATTTGTACTGGGACATCATAATTCCATCAGTATAATGCTGACATTGCTAAAGATTTATGAACGGAATGTCGTAATTATTTTTTTAGTCGACATATCAAGTTTCACTAATGGGGGGGCTGGAAGTACTAATTAGCTTTTTTTCTTTTCTTTTCCTTGTATCATATAAGATGTAGGGAGAAGGGAGGGGGGTAGGGATATGTGACAAAAACAAGCACACACACACAATATATGTGTGGCCTGTAATTCAAGCAGATGTTCTTCTATAAGGGCTGCGGGGATTAAAGCCTTTCTGCACATAATTCCATTTGCTAACTACCTTCTGTCTGCACGAACCTTCCAGGCTGTGATGGACTTTTGCTAAGCTACATTTCTTTCAAAGCAAACAGGAACAGAAGAAAAAGAATCTTAAAAATTTCTGCTGTTAAGTACCGGGGTTGGCAGCTTGACTGAGGCTCTTTAACCTTTAACCAGCTGAGTGATTCCCCTGGAAGTTCTGCTGGAATTACGATAACTGTGTCCAACAAGCTCTGGCTCTGGCAGAGTTGCCTTTGGAAATCCAGTCAATCCAGCGCTTGACCATAGTGGGCACTTACACACTGGTGCTGCAGCAGGAAATTGTATTCATGCTCAATCAGGAGGATTAATATTAAAATTACATAAATATGAGTAATAAAAATAATAAAATAATATCCAGAGCCTCCCATGGTAACCAAGCTCAAATATTTGTCAAGATAGACAGACAGCTCAAAGAGTAGAAAGAAAGAGGGAAAACCAGTTAAGTGGCCAATATTACAATGTGGCAATGTCACAATACAATGGCAATACTGCAAAAATTGGGGGCAGAACATTCCAAAATTACTATTTTTAACACTTGCCCGACAGACACCCTGCATCCAAAAGAAAAGGACTGGTCCCAACAATGATGAGTTCTAAAACTTCCACTGAAAATCATATTCACGTATCTAAAGGAAAAAGTTATCCAAAGCCTTTCCCCAGACACAGCGACATCCATGGAGTAACACAACATTCATACCAAGTGATATCCAGGGCTGTCTCCAGGTAAAACCTTTTTCTGTGCTCACCTGTAGTCAGATATACCATATGAAGAAAGTACAATAAATATAATTCTTGCAGCAAGGAGGAACTGTTCAAGACTTCACATCTCTATTATTCTTCCTCTTCTGTCTCAAGAACCAGAAAAAATACACCAAGATAATCTTTCTAGAACAGTGTCATGACTCTTCTATCACATTTACTTCTTATGGGTAAGGAAGGAGAAACAACCATGAATTAATTCTGTCACACCTTTAGGGACACAGCACCTATAACAACAGCACAGCCCTTGCAGTGTCTAAATAATGCTCCAGCTCTCTCTGTATGGAGAGAAGCAGAAAGGAGAGGGAATGGGATTCGGTTCTCAAAGTGGAGCTGGAACAGAGTTTTCACAGTCCTACATGTCGTCTCGTTAACTACCTCAATACATTTTAAAAAAATCGAACAGAAAAGATCCATCCAAATTTATCTCTGATAGAGCTGGTGTAAATTGTATTTTTGTTTCGGATTTGGATTTCGTAAGAAAGCTAAATGCTGCCCCACCACCATCTGCAACTGACTTAAATAGTTTTAAATACATCATTTAAAGGACATCTTTACCTTCATCTACAGATAATGGGCTGACACAATCTAGTTCAGGAATATTTTGTATAATATCTCATGTGGTCTCTCTGGTTCATGAAAACTTTCCTGAATATGTTGCACAAACACTGTGGATTCTTAGCAGCACGCATCTCAGTGCATCTCAAGATGGCTCAAATTATTTTTGAGATAAAAGAAATGGAAGTAAAGCAAACAAGACAAGTACATGATCCTATAAATGTGAGAACTCATATACAGTGATATGATAGATTTCTGATCTCAGAATAAAGATTAACATTAAATCTTTATTCAGAGATTGGTTCTCAATTACCCTCATATTAGAGCACTTCCAAAGAAATCTGGAAAGCATCCAGATAGCTTGGGATCATTTATTTTCTTTGAAAAGGCTTTTAATACATTGTTGATCATAGACACTCCCATGTTCTGTGCTTCAAATATGTGACAGAAATGCAGCTGCAGCACCTGCTCGTGTTCATTTTTCATATTTCACTAGTGATTTGAAGCTTTGTAGAACAGCTCATGGGCACGTTATCTAATTGTAGTCTTCCTATTCATGGTTTTGTCTTCAAAACACTGAGTATCAAATGGAGAACAGTACTGAATTGTATGCTTCAGTAGCATCACTATGAGTACCACACATAAAGGAAGGCTTTTCTCACATATAACACTTGAAATGTCTTAAAAATTTGCATATAAAGGATGAAAAATACCCCAATTATTATAGAGACAAAAAGACAAAGCATACTTATTGGTGTCTGGATTACATTGCGAACAAGATACTAATATTTTTTTCAGCATGACCAAAACAACTGATCCTCAAAAGCTGGGTTTAGTCAATGAAAGTAGCACAATCAAGGCATGACAGTGGAAGCTTCTAAGAACAAGACAGATATACCGAGGTCACCACTCACCTGTGAGGTCTCCTTCAGAGACACGATCATCAGCTGTACGTGGTGTCAAAGGAAAACCCCACACAGGAACTTTCTTCACAGTCTTAAAGGAGAAAAACAATCCTCAGTGCGATTTAAATAGGAAACAATGTAGTCTGAGTCTTTTTTTATCTTATATTTTTGTTTCTAATCTTCCTATGCTTTTGCATCAGATATTGGAAGGATTTATTTAGTGTCAAAGCTATAGTTAAAATGAAATTAAGCTGAAACTGCTAGACCACTTTACACTTACACTGCTTTCTGAAATCTGCACTGAATCCAGTGTGCGTAGACAAATCCTTAGAAAAATCTCACATGATGTATTTATAGTATTTTCAAAATAATTTCATAACTATTTTTAAGCAGTTGTTTTAAAAATACTTTCACCTTTTCTGAAAGAAAATGAGTGGGGGAAATGTATTTTTTCCTTTTTGTATCACAGACTAATGTTTTCTTCACACTACTTCTAAACACTTCATTGGTGAAGAGCACATCACAAGAGATTAAAACAGGATGAAAACACTAACTGATGTCTTGGAAGAGAGAACAGATGGTGAAATGCCAACATTACTGGTAGTAACAAGAAATTCAGAAGTGTAAGAGGAAGCACTAGAACAGGGCACAGCAACAGCATCAAATTAAACTTCTCTTCTGTACCATTTTAAAGACTATTACTTGCCTGGATCAAGGACTTGTGCCACCAGTGGGCTTGATAAGAAACATATGGATGAATTTTACATTGGTGTGAGGATGCGATTCTGGTATTATTAGATCAGTCGGCAGCATTCCCCCCAGGCAACGGGCATATTGTGAGCATAATGGTATTAATTCTACTTCATTTGCTACAGCTTCGTTGTTTCCTCAGCATCACAATCCTTGTAATGAAAAGAGAGAGGGCAGAAAGTTTTCCAGTGCACTGAAAGCCATTTAGGTGCATATTCCTGAATAGCTCTCATCCAAGGGAGAAGTTATTAAAAAACAAGACATGATTTTACTTGACTGGTTGCAAAGACTTAGTTGTACATTTCAGTGCTGTAACGCTCATCACGTAGAACGCCAGGTACCACCGTTTCATGGATATTTGTGCACGTGAACGGAGTGGGGAGCGGGAAGAATCCACTCGCATACATGGAGTACTCGGAAGGGCTGGTTTGGCAACAAAATGAAGCTTTATTCTAACAATCACATAAGTAAAAACCAGATATTTCACACTTATAGTGATCAGACAAAGGGATTCTGAGCTGTCTTCAAACTTTGCCTTGCTCAGCTGCAGCTTTTACTTGACCTAAAGGATTTTTGCACTCAAAAAAAATCTATAATGCCTGCTGTGTACAGAGTTTGCGAAGATTTCTAATGAGAGCAAACTCTTAAAACCCCTCTTCCTTTTTTAGATAAACATATTTGATCTTTTCAGTCATTATCATTTTAACTTGCAAAGTGACATTATGCCAAAAAGAAGGAATTCATAAATTAGTTCCAATTTAGAAAGTTTTCTTGTCATTGTATAAATGACAGATCTTTAAAAAGACGACTTAAAATGAAATGCAATAAAAAAAAATCCACTTTTGTGGCAGGTTTTTCTTTTATCTTTTTTTTTTTTTTAAGACTGAAAGAATAAAACAATGTTCTATCAAAAAAGAAACGAATAGTACAAAAATTACAAATGTGCACGGACAGAAAACTCATTAAAATTCTCAGATTGTTTTACGAAAGCCAAATTTAGTTGAGACAGTAACTAAATAAAACATAAGCAGAAAATGCTTTGCAAAGTTAAATTTACTTGTCAACAGAAATTAGTAAAGCAGGATTCACATCCAGCTTTTTATTTCAAAACCTGCTAGTGGCTAGAGCTAGTGGTATTTTGGATGTAAACTAGAGCTATTGGTGTTTTGGATGCAAACTTGCCTTGTTGAACTCAACTGGAAATCTGCTAATCGTGTTACTGAGCCAATGTGTCACCCATGCATTTCACTTCTATTGTTTTTAAGGACTGTTATATTTACATGTAGAGTTCGGTTTGGCTTTCTAATACCTTTAACATTTGGGAGCGCTTGACTCAAATTCCTTGAGCAGAGTGCATTTCTGTAAGGAAAATGATGACATGTGAAGCGTGAAGAAAGATCATGAGCACAAATGATGCCAAGGTGACAAACATTGGAAGCTAATGGAAGATTTCCATCAATGATGAAGAAAAAAAACCCCAACAATTTTAGGGTAGTGTGCGAAGATTTTTCACACTAGGAAAGCATTCTTAGCTTTGAAACATTCAAGTGAGGCACCACTCGGGGACTACAGACAATTCCTGGGGCGTCTGGAACTGAAGGATCCTTCAGCAGATTCACCGCTTTAGCTTGATCTCAGCACAAAGTGCTGAATCCCACAGGGATGTTCTGGGCTTACGGACAGCAAACTCAAAAAACACTGATGCACTGCAACCCAGCAATTTAACTACAATATCATTAACCTATAGGAAACAATTTCCTGTCATCTTTTAGTCTCCTGCTAACTATCCAGAATTACGTACAACCCTTTAGCTCCAAGATTTAACTGGCATGATAAAGTTTACTTTCACACGTAGTAGGTACATCTTTGGTTCTCTAACACTGTGATTTTACTACCCTGTTTTATTTTTTTTATTTCTAGGTGCCTTTTCTGGAAGTTTAATAACTGCCAAACCTACAATTAAACTAATCAGAGGTCTGTTCAGCACCTCAGCTTTTGACTGTTCAGTTCTCCCTGAGTTTTCATTGGTAATTTTTATGAATTCTCACACAAGAAATTTTAACTTCAAGCTTTAGGTAATAGAATTTTAGAACAAAGCTACTTTTTCTTATTCACTGTTCTGTCTTCTGATTGCTGCATCACCACACACTGTGAACAACAAACAAATTAATTTTTGAGGCATTTTCACCATTTGCAGCTCTGTAGAAGCTTCAGTTGAAAAGCAAGTCTTTAGGCAGCCTAGTGATAACAATGTGCAGCTTTAAATAATACATCTGTCACAAGCCAGTAGATATCAATATACGATACTTTAATATTTTTTGTATTGCAAATTAGTACATAATTTACAGAAAACAGGTTTCTGTAAGAAGTCAGTGCTACCATTAGCTAAGAGAACACTTTTTGATGTGCAGATCTGCTGCCAAAGTCCTAATGGTTTTAACATAATCCATTATTCGTATCTGGAAAAACAGTGATATCAGGGTACAACCTCCCAGCTTTCTTTTCGAGGGCCTCTCTTATAGTGTGACGAAATTTGTCTGTCAGTATCTGGTTTTGGCAGAGAATGCTGAACACACAGATTTTCTGGATGTCATCTAAAACTATAATTCAGTCCAGCCATGAATGAATCATTAATTCCTGAAGTGTGTTTCTTCTAAGCAGATAGTTCTTGGTTACAAGCAGGTTCCCTAGCTAGTCTGACCAAATACAGAAATCATATAGTGGAATTATGGTCACTAATTGTCTATATAAGTGTACATACGTGTGTGTATATATACACACTTATCTCTACAGAATCATGTTTCTGAGAATAGTTGCAACTAAGGACTTTCAGTTCTGAAAATGCTTTCTACAACATTACCTTAACAGCTGCTCAGACAAAAAAAACCTGCTGAAATACTATTAGAAAGTGAATAATAACAATAAAAAAGGAACAGGACGCAAAGAAAGTAATGCCTAAAGGTTAAAAGTATTTACCAAAATCATTTGTAGTGACATCTGAGGAGAATATTTATATGAGAGGACACGATGTACTACGGTCACAAGAAAGAATTCTTTGATTGATATACAGATTCTGAAAACTCTTTTTTCCTGATCCCAGACTTATACAAAATATAGGGTTTTGCATCATGTTTTGAGAAACTTTGAAAATAACATTTTAGAGGTCAGTTGCAGATCAGAGCAAGGTATCTATGAGGATACACACATTTGTGTTAAAAAAAAGAATGGGGAGACAGCCTAATGGAGGATCAGCTAGCCTCTGAAAAGTCTGCGGATAGGAAGGAAACAAGTACCCTCTTTTAAAAGCATCTAAATAAAACCTTCAAAAACTGCCTTATAAATGGTGTATGTGAGATGGGACACTTCTAAGTCAATGTTAAGAGGACAAATCTCTTGTATTAAGGCAAAAAGATACAACTATGCGTTATCTATTGATATATTATTCTAGAATAAGTTTAAAAAATAACCTAGAGATAACCTGGTTTCAGAAAAGAGCCGTTTAGATTCTGCAGACAAATGAAAAGAAAAACGTTCTATTAGTCCTTTACATGTCTAACATTAACTAGAAAAGTGAGGTAAATTGAAAAAAATAGGATGAATTCCTGCCTTTACATAAGGTAATTCCCTTGACGATGTGGAAGCGCACATTTCACCTTCACTACTGGATGTGCAGGGAAAGACCATCAGAGCTAGAGAAGAATCCAATGATGCTACTGAATCAGCTTCCAATAAGAATCGATTTAATTTTTTGAACATGAATAGCTGCAAAATTATAAATAGTTCATACACTTTCATAGGTTATAACTTCATTCTTCCAAAGCAATACATGCAAAATATCTCCTGCTTCAAGCCAATAACCTTATTTCAGCAGGGGATGTTGGCTCCGAGTCTTTCACTTTCCAGAGACTGAAAATGCAGCTGATGTAGACCTCAGCATGATTAGAATGATCTGTTATCCCCACATATAAACTTCTCTCTTTTTCATCTTTTCCTTGTGTAGTAGACCTCCTTTTATTACTTTAATGGCTACATTTAAAGCGGAAAGTAAAATGATTTTTAGGATAATGTTTTAGTGTCTGTTTCACAATGGTTTTTATTGAGCTGTAAAGCACTTGCATGCACAGAGAAAAGAAGGTGCATTTTGGAAATAAAACTATTAAGTAACATTATCTTGCCATGGATAATTCCCACTGGGATAGAGGAACCATTTGAAAGCATAACTGAATCCAATTAAAATATGATAAATTCTGATCTCCATCTTAACCACATTTTTAGCATTGCATGCTGGTCAAGAAACTAATAAAAACATAACTTTATATTTAGAAGCTTTCGTCTAACCATAGAATGTACATACATATACATACTACTTATAGTGGGGTATAACTTGACTGTAACAGCCTCAACCTAGAAAGGTGGATGGACATGTATGTTCCCATACCTAATTACCAATCTGGGGTCCATCAATAGCAATCAATATCACACATCATTCCCCAGGGATGCCTTTGAATATCATGGCAAGAACAAGTGGACTCCAGACCATGGAATAAAATCACTACTTTATCTGGCACAAAATCACAGAAATGTGTATCCAATGTAAAATTCACAGAAACAACTTCATCGTAATTTTTCTGTACTGTATATATCTTCTTTCTTGTGAGTGGACATTGACAGAGACCTTGTCGATATGCCTATTAATTATCTTGAAAAGATTGTTTACTGATTCTCTCTAAAGAAGATAGAAACCGTCTTCTTTAGTTAATTGAGAGTTAAATTGGAATGTATTTCTGAAATACAGGCCCCATATCCATTTTGTAGGTAGCTGGATCCTACGAGTGCTCTGCACACAGGAGACTTTACAGTGTCTTTTGAAGTATATTGGTTCTCCTACCACACTTCTGAACACTGTCTAACACAGAAAAGTAATATTACAACCCATGCACACAGTAGGGAAACACCAATTCTGCTTTACAGACGGCCAGCTGAGACATGAAGAAATTAAGTGATTTGTCCAATGTCAGAGACCTGTATCAATGTGGAGAAAATCTAGGCCTTCGGAGTCTTGGCTGATTTCCTGAGCAATCAAATTGTTCTTCTGTTCTGGCATGAATGAACCTCTGGTTGCAAATGGGATTGGTGAAAGCATCAGTTCATCATGGGACGAAAAACAACAAAGAGAAGAACCATCTGACACAGTATAATATAACCTGTACAGGAGCTTTCTTCTCCAAAATTACATCCCAAAGTCTCATTTAAAGTTAAATAACACAGTAATTAAAAAAAAAAAAAAAAAAAAAAAAGGAGCAAAAGAAAAATAAGAGTCTTACACAGAGAAAAAGATGTTTCAACTGACGCATAAAAATAAACGTAGACAATAATTATAATTTATTCCATGCTTTTAATCTTCAAAATGCTGTATAAATATTACTTTAAAAATCCTCACAACACCTCATGAGGTGGGAAAATATTAAGCATAACACAATAAGTTATACCTTTATATGATTCAAACCAATTTTATTCTAGTAAACTAAGGGAAAAAAAAAAGGTTGTAAGTTTAAAAGAGTTTTTTAAAAGACATGAGCTGGCCACATTCTGCAGAAAAGACCTGTAATTCTCCGAGGCGTATATGTGCTAGTTTTAATTAATCTAGGATGGACTCAGCATGAGCATGGCAACTCAGGTTTAACGAGACAAAGTCTATCCCAGACTCCCGGCAGATACCATGGCACGGTTAAACTGGACTGCATTGGGTACTACGTGGTTAGTAGCAGGATGCAAATTGCTATTTAAAAGTTGACCTGAGTACCTTGTCCAAAGGGCTGTCGCATGTCTAGAAGGCAGCAGAGGCAGATCCACAGCTGGGACTGGCTCTGTAGAGCTGGCTTGGGAGTTTTGTCCCCTGGCTCAGAGGTGACGGAGCTGGTAAACGCAGTGAGGATTCTGCACATGTGATGGAGATGGAGCTCTGACACCTGCAGAACCTGCCAAAATCACAGCAAAGGGCAAAAGGGAAGGTGGGAAGTCAAATCAAAGACGTTTTGAACTGAATAAAACACTTAACCGCATGGAAAATTCCATTAGGCTGATTAGATACTTGCCTTAGGGCCCTCTTAAAATAACTGTTAAAAGAAAAAAAAAAAAAGATAGCTATTGCAATGCGGCTTAAAAATATTGGAAAAGCAGGAAATGGAGCTTATTAGAGCTCAAATTAGATCCAAGATTTATGTGAAGAACATTTGGCCTCTTTAAAAGGCCTGCCTAATCCCTAGATGGTTTTTATTGTTTCTATTATTATTATTTATTTATACAGTGCCATAGGTATACATTGGCACTTTACAGACAAATAAAAACAAACATGAGTCCTCTCCCAGAGAGTTTACAATACCTGATCCAGCAAAGAGTGAAGTACACGAGTAACCTCACTCGCAGGACTAAACTGCCTTGGAACCAGTAAGATTTACAAAATAAAAATCAACTTACTGACGTGATGATCTCTTCCAGATCAGCCCCTCTGGTCTCAGCCATTCGGTCCAAGTCTCAGGTGTATAATCCAGCTCAAGGCAATAACTACCTGAGGTTGGGGAACTTATCTCAAGCAAATCTCACAGTGGCATTTCCTTCCAAGTTATGGATGATAAAGATAAGCTAAAGCAACAAAGGGGTGAAGATAAACTGCTGTAGTACTGCTAAGTTGGCTTCAGTGAAAGTCTTTTACTAGCATTTGTAATATTTTCTCAATGGGACCAGCAAAGTTTGCCAGTGATTGAGAAACAGCTGCATGCGGTGGTTTAGCACAAGCCAGGGAAGCTGCATCATGTTTCCCTTCCTTCTCACCATACACGTGTCAATCAGCTGTTCCTTCCCTCTACCTGGACTCTAAAACTACCAAATTTAAATGTTATTACAGCACATGTATTATACTTCAGCTATAAACCCTGAAGTACTATTGTGTGGAAGTATTCTTATTTTACTTTGGAAAAGCAGCACTTCTGGTTCCCATTAAAAAACCCCAATATACCATTGGGTTTTGTCTGGAAAATGAGGGGATCCTATTCTCCTTCTTGCTGTCCCGATGCTCCTGTTTCTGTGAATGGAAAGTTGGAGCCACCTCAAGCTACTTCTCTTTTGGAGGGTAGTAATGCCTACTCCAAATGTGCAACCCTATTTGCCTGCATATAAACTTTTAATAATGTTCATTAAACTTTATTAGAATTCTACGTGCAGCCAGATCAGAGTTACAAATTAAAACCTCAATCCTGCAAACACTTAAGGAGCTTTATTCATGCGAGCAAAGAAACACTTAAACTGAATCCGTAACCTAAATACAATGCTATTTTTTAAAAATCCCCTGGTATTAAAGTTAAAAACATATAGTCAAAGGAGAAATTGTGGTTAGTAGTGTACAAAATAAGCAAACAACTCCCCAACTTTTTTTGAAATTGCATCTTTTATAAAATTATCATTATGTGGGAAAAATTTGTGGCACAACAGACTTGGAAAAGTCAAGGAAGAAATGCAGCACGTCTGTGTGCTTGTGGTGATACACAGAGTCCTGGTCAGAAGAGACACTGAAATCTGCTGAAGTTCTGTAATAAACTTCACCGGCAAAAGGCTCAAACCTGTAGGACCTGATATGAAAGCCCAGTGAAGCCAGAGAGAACTTCCCCACTGATAAGCTTTGAATTGGTTGCAGGGTGACCGACAGAACTACAGAACTACAGGCCAAGAAGCCACCAGAAAAGCCACAAGGAGTTTTTAAAGAAAACAGACATGAGTGTCATAAAGCCGACGTCAAACTCCATCACCAAGACAAACGTGGGCAAGAGTTTTACCTCTTTTAGGGCTAAGTACAGTATTTAGGAGAATTTATTTTTCTTGAATCAAAAGGTAAATTAACCCATTTATTTTTAAAAGCATGTTTTTATTATGTTGAGTGATTTCCTTTGAAAAATAAAGATGTTTCCTAAAACCATTAGCAGTTAAGCTAGATACTTTTTTTGTTTGTTTATATCTGAGATGAGACTGTGTATCATTATTCATGCATAAACTGCTTCCAAATGATTACTTGTTTACCATTTGTGTATTTTCTTATGTAAGCAAGAATTAATATACCCTGGCATGGAAGAAATATGCTATATTATCTTTTACTGTATTTCTTTAGAACATGCCATACATCTTGCTTAAGTCCCCAATGACGTTCAGAATAGCCTGAGGAAAACACTAATAAATACACATATAAACAAGAACAATAATAAGAAAATGATATAAGATATAGACTTGCATGTAGGTATGTTAAGCACATGTAATATAAACAATGGGAATCATAATGACTCCACATTTTTGAATAAGAAAATACATAATATTTGTCTAGCTCAGATGGTACTGAGCACTGACACATGTCAGAGCTTGTTCTCCTACAGACAAAACCCCACTTCTTCCATTGCCATTTCCCCGTGTGAGAAGGCCCCCCCACAATTCATATTCTCTTTTCTAAAACCAGCACCCTCTGGTGTGCGCACCCAAGAACACGCACCCGTCCTGCGCAGGAATGCGGATCCCAGGAGGAGCAGCAGAGGCTTTGGTACAAAGCCAGGAGTGCCCGATTCCCACTGGGGCGCTCAAGGAAAGGTGGAAGGATACACAGATCTGACAATTCTGATAGAATAATTCAGATGAGAAATTACTGTGAAAATGTCAAGATTTACTTTCAGATCCACCCATTCTAACCCCACCAGGTTTCCTACCCTCACTCTGATTTCTCTTACACGTTTTCACTGAGCTTTACATGAGGGAACATCCCAGACCACCGTGACTCAACTCAACCTACTTGATGCTTTTCTTTTGACTTTCTCATACATTTTTACCGTGCTGAGTCACAGAGCCTGAAGCCTTTCATTGTGTGTGGGCAGGCATCTCCTCTGAATTCCTTAGTGTTAATTGCGAGGAAAAAAGGCCAAAAATATATTTTTTTTCCATATACAAAAGAACGTATCCATTATAGTAGGTGAATTTGGACTCAAAAGGTTATGTCTCACGTAACTGATTTAAGTTCATCCCTCTGTTCTTATTGCAATATAGTGCAATAGGTACTTGTTATTTTGCATTTTGAGTACATGGAATGACAAGGAAAAAATTTAATGTTCAGAATGCTAAGAGACCAGCTCTCCTTTAGCAGTTAATAGTCCAGGGGGTTCTGTTTCTTTTTCTCTTTTGACATCCTCAGTCATACTTGCCGTTCTCAACAGTTAGCTTGCTTTTCATTGATTTTCCCTATTTTTTTAAAATATTTGCAGTTATAATTGATTTTTGCCTACATGTAACAATGTATTCTAAATGGCATTTAAGAAATCAAATTTCATATGGTCCATTTTTCCAAACCATAATCCTGCAAAAGCAGTTCTCAAATTCACATAGATGGGAAAGATGAAATAGATAAAATATCTCTGCAGGAATTATCTGTGGTAGTAACTGGGTTGTAAAGTTTGACCTTATGAAATAAGTAACGTGATGACCGTTGGAAACCACCATTGGAGCTCTATAGGATTTCAGGGCCAGCCACAGTGTCCCTCTGAATGCTCCTTAGCCATATAAAAGCTGTCTAACCTGTCTGGCAACTAAAATTAAAGTTCATTCCTACTAATCTACTCAGAGCATCAGATTCTAAGGGCGGCTGTGTCTTAACAAAGTCCAGGCCACATTCATCTTTGTGGAAGAGATCTAAGTACCTCTTTTCCATACCAGAATTCCTTTTTTTCCATTTAAGGTGTAATAAGGAATCAAAGACTTTATTGTAAATTTGTTTAAAATTTAGATAATATACTTCTTGTCTAGATGTATGATTTATATCACTACATATTTTGCCAATAGTATTTTCCAATGCACTAGACCCAGTCATAACCTTAAGTGAGTACTGCACATCTTCATAGACATTTATGTGCCTAAATTTTAATGATTTACTGTAAAGTAGCCACCTCATGTCTTCCAGGATGTAGATTGAAATCTCATATGATTTTTACCCATAGATTAATGTTGATACGCAGAATCTTAAGTAATATAGCTGGTTTTGAAATCTGTATGTTGGTATGTCATGTACTTGATCAAGAATGATGATGCAACATGTTGAACATATTTTATAGCCAAATCTGGCCCTGAAGGTAAATCTGAGAGACATGTATCTCTGAAGGTAAATCAGTTATATATAAATCAAAAAAATCACACAAAAATATAATAAGAAAACACTTCCTGGGAGCTTAGAAATAGGCTTTGTAACCTGTCTTTTATATTTTAATTTATCAACAAATTACGAACCAACACTATCATCAGGCACAGAAGCTCCAAGGCTATGTTTTTCAATTATATAATTTCCACAAACATTGTCTCTAATCAAAGTACCCTACCTGCTAATTCATGTCCTGACCTGGCATTTCAGAAGAGAGAGTGGGATTCCCTGACTATTTTCCAATATAATTAAAACTGTTTGAACGATCATATCTTAACATACTTTCAACCTGAAATCTTGCAAATCTCTAAGGATTTACAGGGCCATGATATCACGGGTAGATTCTATTCTGATGTCTGTTACTGGCACACTGTTTTTCTGAGTTTGATCATTCTTACCTTTGCTATTCATAGTTGTCTCTCCCTCTTCTAGGCATTTAATGGCTTATTTGTTCAGAAGTCACTCAAGAAAAAAATGTGACATAGTAACATTTTTGTACTTTAAAGTAATGAAAATAATGTAGAAATGGTGCTTATTAAAATATGGTCACTGACTTGAACTATATAGAACAGACATACTTATAAGAGAAAATGCTTGCCATTCTTGTCCTCCCAGGTGCAAAGCTATGTATTCACTCTTGCTTTCAGTTCCAAATCACATGGATGTCCAACTGGAAAATGCACCTATTTTCAATCACGGCACTCTTCGGTGCTCCCGTCTGCTCTTTTTCCAGTGACTGAACTGAAGGGCAGCAGCGAAAGGCTGGATGGGAGCAGTGAGAGATGACATCGCATCTGTCTGAATTCACAAGGTGAGAAATAAGTACAGTAAGTCCAGCTGGATGGAGCAACAAATAAGCAGAACTATGTTTTCCCATAGCTGCCTGACATAAATCATGAGAACTCCAGTCTTTGGAAAACTCTCCTCTAAAGCGAGACTAATTAATTTCACATTCTTGCTTTTTTTACATATTAATACCTCTTATAGGTCCTGAACCTGAACACTCTTTCTGACTTTTTACATTTTAATGGGTCATACGTCCTTAATACATAACTGTTAGGGTTGTTTCTTCCACCTTATGTTTCTCCTATTCGCACCAGACATACTTCTACATTTTCTGTTTATTACAAATGCTATGCCTACTGTATCTATAAATCAAAAAGGATTGTCTATATTTAAAATTATCTACTAGGTTTTTCTTTCTAATTTCATTGATTAATACTTTCATTCCTTGACCATGTATCAATAGTTCTAACCAACTCTCTTGTTTTCAAACAATGCAAAAATACTTACTACTAAACAGCAATAATTTTTCAGTTCATTTCACCATGAACAATGAAGACATGGGTTTTGTTGGTGTGCATCATGTTTACAGCTGAGAAATGAGCCTGGAAAAATAACTCCCATCCTTGACTTTGCCATTAATTTCCTTTCTAATCTTGACCATATCAAACAAAACTCCAGCTAAACTTTGTCTTCAAGGTTTCTTAATAATTGATTCTGCTCTGCTGTATGGGGGCCCAGAGCTGCCCTGCGGTGACCCTTGGTGCAGTGACGTTTCGATGGCAGCCTTGGCTTGTCTCCTGCCACCCTGGAGGAACTGGAAAAGAAATATATCCACACAATGGCAAAGAGCCATTGAGAAGGGTTAAGCAGCACATTTTCTATGGGTTGGGTTAAGGAGTTAGCTGGACAAGAGCCAGGATTAAAGAACTGCAATAACTCTGGATTGCAGACCTCAGCTGATTGTCCACAGGTGTGGCTTAGTCCAAAACCACTCTGATTTTTGGCAAAACTGAAGTTCTGCCTCTTCATTAACAATTCTAGAGACGTGTTTCTTAGAGAAATATCACCAAAGCAACATGCACAAGGAAGACAATGTGAGAAAGGGAAAGGGCTTCTGACGGACAAGCTTCATGATCAAGCATATGCAAGTAATAATGGGCAGTTTTAAGACTTGTGTGACCTGAACCGACAATAGTGGGTAAGTAAACCTCACTGGTAACTCAGAGAGAGGAAACTTTAAGAAAACCCACATTTGAGAGGATTTATGTTACTGAATTGAACATTCTGAAACTAGACTGAAAATCTTGGCAAAGTCTTTATTTCCAGTGCTAAGAAAGAGCTAAAGAACTGGACTTGCTCCCTAAAACTATTTCCCCTGCTGTTTTCCTACTCCATTGATTTTTCCCTGCAGAAACTTGGGCTTCAGCTCAGCTCTCTACACAAACCATATCAAGGAACAGATGGGGTAATACATAATTACAACATCAGAGTGTGCAAATCTCTAGATATTCGCTGTGGAGAGAACCAAGAAACTCACCAAGCTTGGTGTTAAAACTCAAAACATCTTCTAGCTGGACATTCAGCTCTTTGCAAGCCCTGATGAAGCTGCAACATCAGAAGGGGCAGATTTATGTTTGATGTTTATTGATTGATAGTTAATAATTATTCTATTACAAAAATAGATGCCAGACTGCCAAGTCCTCAGTCCACACCTTTCACTGCACTTGTTGCTAAGAGAAAACCGCACCAGATCCTTGGCTGATATAAATGGGAGTAGTGTTCGTGTCTCCAGGGGAGATGTACAAACTGAAATTACAGAGAAATTCGCTCACAATATTGTGATGGTTCGTAAAAAATTCTTAAAAATGAAAAGAACTGCAAGCAGTCTCACCTTTTAAAAAAATTATATATAATTTTAACAAACACCATTCACTCCCCTTCCTTCCAGGCTCCTTTCCTGCTCTTTACAACTCCAGTGGATTATAATAATAAGGAAAAAACTCCAGTACTTATTGAACGTTTCCCAGTACTTAGTCAAGGATTGTGGTGTGGTAATAGCACTTGGTACACTTCTTAATGGTGATAACAAGAAATAACAAAAATGAAGGATTTTCAGGATTAGTCAATCTAGGTCTCAAATCACATATTCTGTAGCTAATTTTCACAGTTCCATGTCCAAGATTCTTAAAACAACACTTTAATGCCTGTTGGTATGTGATCACTGGCACAGTATTTTCACAACAAACCTCCAGGAAAACAGGAATAGATTTTTCATTACTTTTTGTTTCTAACAGGCAAACTGAAGAAGACTGAATAAAATACTTCTTCCAAGAGTCATAGATTAAACTGGATCAAGAACAGGGGTTCTTGAATCTCTTATCTCCTTTAATTCAGATTGCTAAACCTTTTTTTTCTGAAACCACTTAGGGCTGTCCAGGTTTTGAAGTCTTCTTATAAAGCTGTCGCTCTTCTGCAGCACTGCTGTTTCTATGCAAAACAGTACCATTTAAGCTTAAGAATTTCACCACTTCTGCCCATACATTGGTCTTCGAAGCCCTTAGTTTTGTTTAGTATTAGACAACTAATAATTTTCATAAAGGTCAGTAATACCACATAAAATTACTCCTATTCAAGAAAAGACTTATTCCACTAAAAGACACCAGCAGATTCCTAATGACACCGTTTAGTTAAGGAGCCCCCTCATTTCTTGGCTTGAGGTGTTTCAGCATGGAAATGACACCAAGACAGCTCCTGGATCATTTGGAGGATAATCTTTGCCAAATAAGGAAGATATTTGCATTTTGCAAATTATTGCAACAGTCTAAACAAGAGATGAAGATGACTACGTAATTTCTTTGCTCCTTCTCCAGAAACAACTGTGTTTATATTTACCAGGAATCTCCTGCGTGAGCTTTCATTCCCAAGCAAAGTTGTTCTACCATACATATCAGATGTTTGAATTTCCCTAAAAAATATTAAAAAAATCAGTTAATTCATGACAGAATATTTCTTTGACTACTTCTATAGCCTACTTAGGCTGAGAATGATGGAGGAGACTGATAACTGTAAGTTTTCATCTCTGCAAAGATGAAATGTCCATAGTTGTTTGCTGCAGAAGATCTAAAATAAGAGGTAGGAAACTCAGTCTGGTGGCACACACACCCTGAAGGTCCATGAGGGATAAAGCTACTCGCCTAGCAAAATCACGAGGTTTGCTCCTGGACTGATATGTTCACGAGCTCTAAGTTAACAGACGTTTACAAAGACTGTTTTTAAACTGATGTTATCATTACTTAGGATAACGGACATCAATATGATGAGAAACAATTCCTAATTTGAATACAGAGCTAACAGACATGAAGGAGCAGGCATGTGACAGCCCAAATGGAGCTCAGGTCTATTTCTAACACACAAAAACCTCCCATCTTCCTATCAACATGCTGATTAAGCTTTATCAGCCATACGAGAATTGTTGCCCTTGTCTACTCCTGCATTGTCAAAAATGGAAGCTGCCTTTTAAATGTACAAAACGTAAAAGTCACCATAATTAAAGTGAATGTTGCAAGTTCATTTCCGTGAAATTCCAACTAAAAAAAAATCTGAAAAGGAAAAAAGGCAGGAAGGAGGGAGTTTAAAGCCTAGATGTTTAGACAGCCCTGCAAGCCCCCTTGTGACCTTACTCTGATATTTAACAAAACATTAATCTTCTTGCCAGCAATTATAAAGAATACAGTGATGTAGCTGGGGCTCAGTGAGTGAGTAATAGTAATTCCATTGTTCTCTTTTATTTATGCCTTGGCTGTACCAGGCAGATGAGGTAAGTTGGGGCTTTTTATATGTTATTATTCTGAACTGGCAATACATAAAGGCTGATTACACAAATATCTGTCTGTTTCTGAAGCACTGTTTCACACCTCCTTCCAGCTCATGATCAAAGCGTTTCAACATTTTATTATGAAATCATGAATCCCCTCTTAGTTTGCATGTGAATTATAGTCTTTTTTTTAAAAAAAACACTGGTGTATAACAGTGACAGTGCCTTTTGAACCAAAGAACAAAACAAGGTGTTACACACTACTTCTTGAAGGCAATGACTTGCTGAATAATTCTGTTTGTTAGAGCACAGTCCAACCTCCCTACTGAATACAAAACCTTGAGACCAAAGAACTTTTGTCTGTGAACAGGCCAGTGATTTTGTTTCACTTGTAAGAAAAAGGAAAAATATAAAAGCAGAGACCTATTAATGAGCTGAGAAAACGTTGCCACGTAGCTGTAATTATAACAAATCTAAAAGAGCTTCCCTCTGCTTTTCTGAATGCCCACAGTTGTTCTTTTACA
Organism: Columba livia; assembly: GCF_036013475.1. Lineage (NCBI taxonomy): Eukaryota > Metazoa > Chordata > Aves > Columbiformes > Columbidae > Columba > Columba livia. The sequence continues at coordinate 2,544,177 of NC_088614.1, forward strand.
GATACCATGAAAATATACCATGTTTTCCTCCACAATGGTCTGAAAAGTGCGCTGCCTTTATAAAATATATTTTTATTCTATGGATTTTTCAAGTTTGCTTTACAGAACACAAATATGAACTGGGAACAACCTTATGAATACAAAGGACATTTTATTAGACTTTACTGTCAGTGATTTGCAACTATTCATGCCATTTGTGCCACTTCAGTCACAGCAGGATTTGGTCCATACCTTACCCTCTTTTGTTTGTAATGCCACCTTGTCTTCCTGTTCATTTCTCTGTGTTGGCAGAGACAGATTCAGCTCATCTCTAGAAATCTCATAATGTCACCAAATCAAAATTTAAGGTGGGAGGGTAAAGAGAAATTGCTCCCATGTTTCATTACCCGCCTGAAGAATGAAGGATTTAATCTCTGATCACAGCACTTTCGTATGGCTGTATCATGAAAATCATCTAGTCAAGGCAGCAGCCTAGCTAAGAATACTTGGTTTGTTAATAGATTTTTTTCAGCTCATCAGTAGGTGGCTAAATTTTGTTTTCTGAACAGCCACAGGCTTAGCTTGTAACACTGAATAGTATCGACAGCAGCTCCCGTGACATAGCTCTGTATGGACCACGGGGCAGCAGGGCTGGGAAACCCCCACTTCTGGGGCATATGACAGAGTTTCTTTTGCCAGCCAGTTCGGTACTTTTGAGACGTTTTACAAAACTGGCTACTACTTCAGACTTTTGCTGTGAAATACCTTTGAATATGCACAGGCTGCCCAGGGCAGTGGAGTCACCATCCCTGGAGGGTTTAAAAGGCGTTTAGATGAGGTTCTTAGGGACACAGGTTAGTGCCAGAGTTGCTTAGGTTGTGGTTGGACTTGATGATCCTGAGGGTCTCTTCCAACCAAAACGATTCTATGATCTTGGACACTATGATCAGTTCTTCAGTACAGCCTAAAACTGGGGTGGGTTTAGATTTTGCACTTCAACATAACCATATTTTCTATTCTAGTGTATTTTAAAGCAGAACAGAATGGCATTGCATTGTGTGAGATTAAATATTATGTTTTCTTCGGTGTAAATACGTTGTTATTGACATATTAATTCATATTTAAAAAACCCAGCATCACAATCTCCTTGTGCAGACTTAACAGGAGTGCCAGACCAAAACAAAAAGGAGATATCCTTGTCTTAATGTCAACCTTCAGAAAACAATCCATCTGGTCCTATTCACAGACAGACAGGCCACATCTCTGAGCACCTTGCAAAATCAATGCTCTCCATGCGTGAGGCACAGATGCACAAAGGCAGGAATGCAGAGCTGAGCCTTAAGCCCTGCTCATAATTTGTCTCATTGTGGCAGCACATATGAGATATGTAAGACCCCCAGCAGCTCCGAAGCTCCCGTTCTGTTCCCGCACAATAGGGGTGAGTTCAGGACTGCATTGTATCCGGATGCCCTCGGTTCTGCTGCCTGGGTACGCTTTAACCAGGATATTTAATATTATCTGAATGAGGTTTTATGAGAATGTTGGAGAAACAAAATAATATTTGGGAAAAGTAATATAATCCTCTCCCAAACTAAGATACAGTAAAACTGCCTCAATATATCATGCAACCCATTATGTGAGATTACACCATTCCTCCGAGCTATGAATTTACATAGTACTGGAAACCAGAAGAGATAAGAAAAGGGACTTGTAGCCAATTCTGTAAGAAAGACATTTTTTAATTTGAAAAAATATACGTTTGCAGGACAGATACTTATAAGACCAACCTAGTAAATGTCTGCTTCAAAAAACTAATTTTAAGGAACAAAATTTATCAAAGCTAATGTTATATAATGTGGTTTTGCCCATTTTTTACATTATCATCTTAGCAATTATTTTGTAGTCTCATGAATCCCAGACTTCATGGGATAGATATTGCATTAGCTATACTTTAATGGATCACAATGACAACTGCTTTAGAAGCACTACTGTCTCACATGCACAGAATCCACCACCACGAGGTATTTAAACATACGGAAGAATATCACAACTAGATGAAGTTCTCAAAATAAACTTAATTTAAAAGGATTAGAAATCCTCATTCTTTACCTCTTTTCTACTTAACAGCACTTAAGTTTGTAGAACGTGTGAGCATTTCTGTAAAATTTATAAAAACAATGCTCTGAATATTATCAATACAGAATTAAGCTGCAGGTTGCATAAAGATCTTGAGGCACTCAGAATGAAAAAGGCTACCGGGGAAAAAAATGGTATTGTATTTTGCAGATGCAATTATTCTAACATACTATACCATTTATCACATTGCTGGCCCACATAGCCATATATTCTCTGCCTAGAAACATCTGATGTTTTTGCAGGTTAACTAGAGATAAGAGCATCCACAGATCTAGAGCTCTAGGTCAAGATGAATTTTAGGTCTCCCAAAATTGGTACACGCACTGTATTTTAGTTAAGTATTGCTGACTCGAGGGCATCTTTAAGAATGAAAAGTGAGCCACAAGATCAACACAATTAGATATACTAAAGCCTAAGTTATATTCACTTCAGGTTTCTGAATTATCAGGGCTCTTAATACCCAGAAGCAAAGTTACAAGTAGTAATGGTTTAAGAAATAGACTGAAGAAATATAAGGTGGAACAGTGTGCTATTCTGGGAGTAAAACAATGTTTTCTGAGAAATTTTGCTCTTTTTTTATTCTTCTTGTCTCTCCAGCTGCACAGTTACTAAACTTCTGCTGAAGTGGATGAGGAAAGAATGATATCTTTTGCCTCTAACTTGGCGTTCTACATGGGACTTCTGTTGTGTGAGGTAAGCTTAGCTTGCCTTGCACTTGTTGCCATATGGGATTTAGCCTTTGACTCTGGTTTCTCCCCTCTTTCATATTTTCATCCTACTATTTCCACTTGTCAACTGCATTTAATTCCTGTAGTCTGCACCTCAGAAATATTTACGCAAAGGAAATGAGATGAAACTTGGGTTCTCGTGCACCTTCATGTCATCCTAAGTCCATAAATGACCTGGCAAGCACACAGAAAAGACACCTGACTGGCAAGAGCAGGGGGGCCAGCACTGAGTTTGCAGCTCCTAAATCAGCCACATGTTGCACTGCTGAGCAGAACAACTACTTTTAAGAGTTAGACTCTAAATACGCAGAAAATGGCGATGGGATTAAGTCATATACAATTTTTGAAGATCTATTTTGTCTCTGTAGCATCTGTTCTCATTATGAACTAATTTTCTTATCTATGCTTGTGTCCGTTTCTTAACTCTGAATACTTGACAAATATTTCCACTGGCTTACATGGATAATCAAAGTCTGAAAATAATACTTTCAATATGCTTAATTAATTAGGAAAATTAAAAATACTTTTGGACTGTTTTAACATTTCTGCTTCTAATGTAATTTTACATTACTTCGTAAATTATGCTAATATTTATCTATACAATCTCAGCATCTTTAACAAATTAACAGTAAGGAGTATCAGTGAAAAGCAAGTTATATCCTCTCGAAATGAAGATGCTGTTTATATCTGATATGCATTCTTCCCCGTCACGATGGGGTTGATGTAAGACCATCTCTTCAGGCAGATATTCCTCTCTCAGACGTTTCCTCGCTCCCTGTTGCCAAAGTCGATTGTTAACTGTTCATAAAAGGTCTTCGTAGAGACTGATATGTTGCATGGGGTCCTTAGCATGCCTCTCTTTATTCATGCTGAGATCATATCTACTGATTTTCTATCTCTTCTCCTCCAGGTTCTGTACTGCAGTCCTTTCCTTTTTGAAGTTTCCGTTTTCATAGATGACCATTACTTTCTTATATTTAATTCCCCCTAAGTGCAGTAATTTCCCAAATGTTTTTAATTCCATAAGCTGTTTCCTGTGATCTTCTCCAGACTACTTCTCAGCATGGTTTTCAGTTTTCTCTGGGGCTATATTTTTTTTTATCCACCTCTTCCTCTCCTCTCTCTTCCCTCGGCGTACAACAGCACTGGCCTCCTTCAGCCATAGCTCATTTGTCTGTTTAGCATCTGTTTGTCATTCATACCCCTTGATGTTGTAACACTCATCTTTTTCATATTCTCATCTATGAATATCTCACTGTGAATACTTGCACAATGCTTTAGATTCACCATTTAGTTCTATTTCTTCTAATGGGATATTTGCCTCCTTATCTTCAACCGTCTCTCTTCTTCCTCAGGAAGTTTTAATATTGTCATCACTACTTTAAATTTACTGTTTCCTGCAGCTGATCTTTAATTAGAAAGCTGTAATGGGACAGTGTATTTGCAGAAGCCTTACTTGTCCAGCCTGCAGATCTAAGAATCCACTCCTAAATGCAGAGTTTGTCAGATGCCAAAATGCAGACCTTCCAGTACCTCAGCTACAGGTAAGAACGCCTACTGAAAATGTCCTGATTTGTCTGAATAGTCAGAACTCACAAATACCACAAGTACACTGGTACAATTCAATGAAAAAAAATGCGCTAACATTGCAGAATTAACTTCAGGTACAACAATTGCTAAAAAGGGTATGTCATGGGCACGTTCTTCTAAGTTTTATATCCTCTACGCATCTGTGAATCAATGCAAACTAAACAAAGTACAAGTTTTGCACATTGTTCTACCCTGAGGCTAAATGAGTTTTGTCCATTGCACTGAAATTATTATAATCGGTGTTTTTCACTAAACTTGAGGGCCAGAATCATATATCAAGGCCCAGCTGGGACATGTAGAATATATCTTGTTTTTATATAAAACAAGAAAGCTTACCAGCGGGGCATCTGGGAGATAAGGTGAATACAAAGCAGATGAGGAAAGCCCAAGGTAACAGTGAGATGCTAAGGGCTGGTGTAAGAAGCAGTGCTACTGCACCTCCACTGCTTGGTTATGATTAAACTAATTTAATAACTGCTACCATGCTAAGAAAAGGAATTAATAGCAGAATGGTAGTTTATTGTCTTCTCTCTTCTGTAATTTGCTCAGCACCAAAGTATTTATTAGAAACATGCTTATTGTGTACTCACTTTTGGACGTGCCGTATGCTCTTCTGCTTATGATGTAATAACTTGTGTTCGGATATTTTTTTAAAGAGCTGTAGAAAAGGACTAAAGCTAAAACTGGAAAAAGTCACTAGATATCAGTGCTGAATGTGAGATCAATTTCATAGGAAGAAATTTGTGCCTCTAATGAGAAGTTTGCTCTAATGAAATGAAAGAGATCAAAGCTGATAGAAAGCAAAGCTGTGTAATGAAACAGTGATTTAAGAAGCCTGGGACATTCATTTTATTTTCATTGTAAGATAGGTTACTTGCCTTACTGTTTGGTATTGTTTATTCTGGTGTCTGTACATGGTTTTGATTATATTAATTAGATTATTGGTCAAATTCTAAACTGTTGTAAATCTGAATTGCTCTTCTGACTCCAGTGAATGACAGTGACTTATACCAGCTGATGATCTACCCTTCAATGTCTAACAAATAAAGGATAAATATTTTGCAAAACTTCTAAAAGCCTTGCTTGTTTGTGAAAATGTTACAATTTATTGCAGTTTTGCAAATGGATAGAATTTCTTGCTGTAAATACTTGAATTAGTATTATAAAATGAATTGAAATTTAATTAAAGATGAAAAAAAGCGCAGTGGAAATTTTTAAAAGGGTAAAACCAGCAAGAAACACTCCCAGATTTGAAAGCCATTTTAACAGTAATCTGAACCAACATCTGAAATGTGTTACATAATTTTAAACATATACTAAAAATCATTTTTTCCAGCTCCGAGCAAGTGCAGACTCACTAGCTGTCCCAAGGCTTTTAGTTATTTTCCCCCCTCAATTTCGAGACGTAAACAAACAAGAACGTTAATTAAAAATGTTACTTCAGGCAAGAATCTTGTCAAAGTGGTTAAACAGGGTTAGACTCAATCATCAGAAGGTAGGGTAACCTCTAGAGAAAGCATTTAGCATGTAAACACATTGCATTTATTCAAACTGTGATTCTCCAACAGTTACAAACCAAAGCCTTAGTGTATTATTGAAAAATATTCCTTTTGCTCTTAATAAAACAGTCAAATACGTGTTCACTTCTTTTTATGTATACAATGAACATGACACTTTTCCAAAAGGCATTTAGGATCCTAAGTAGCTGGGCAGGTTTTATTGGAGCTTACTGTACCCTTAATTCTTTGAGTTTTCCTTTTTTCTCAGAGACTGTTACCAATGGCTCCATGTGCAATGACTGCAGCTTTCCTTGGGTTTATGAAATGTCTAGTACAAAAGGGAAAAGGTAATCTTGATTTCTAAAGAACATTTGACTAGCTTGTATACAGCTAACATGAAAACAGCTTGGCTGTTAGGTAGTTTGACACAAGAAATGTAAATTCAACAGGTTTTACCTGGGTACGTCTAAGGGGCTGGAAACTAAAGCATTTCCCAGGGGCTGAATCTGGCTACACGTACTTCTGGTGTTCCCTCTAGAAGGTGTTCAAAGCATTTGAGCAGGGAGAGTCGTTGTGTTTTCACAGCCTGGATGGCCAACAGACCAGGACTCCAAGGTACATCATGGTGGTACCCACTTTGGAGTTTAGACACAGCCAACGAGACCTGTCAGATTTGAACCTGGAAAGTAGTTCTGTATGGGAACAGTCCAGAATCACAAGTGTCCTGAATGCGAGAAGGCTCCAACTGAAGAAGAAACACCCTAATCTGCCAATCCAACAAGACCTATTACATTTTTTATTGCGGCGTCCATGAAAATCAATAAATTCCCTAGGGAAGCGGATCACTCCATAGCTACTCTAATGGCACTCACTGGCCATTAAAGGTCTTCAGAGATGCAGAGAAGCTGAGAGTTTGGAAGAGCAGGTGATGGAATAGCTCCATCTGAAAACTTCTGTCTATTTTGTACAATGAAGCAGAAGTTCCTCAGTTTAAATAAGCACTAACAGTTTGAAAACTATATGGATAGTGTATATTTATGTACTTGTTCTTATGTATCTTGTTCTCTATCTCTGGCAAACTGTCTCTGTCTACACACAGAGTGAACTGCTCCTGCAGAAAGTGTGTGACCATATTCTCAATGCTTTCAATTTGGTTTGGATGGTTTTCTTCTGATATACAATGTTTATGTCTCAGTGGTTCTGCAGAATTGTCATTAGTTTCTTCAGTCGTTATTTTGTTACTTGAGTATAGGGTTACATATTCTCTCACTTTCTACTTTTGCATTATATTTTTAATGAGGTCATCGATTGTACTTTTTGCCTGTAGAAGAAATGTAAATGTCTGTTGGACACCGTGCAATGAGGGAGAAGTGCAAAAGGAGGAACAGTAACATCAACATTCACACAGATTCTTATCTATTCTGTAATACAAGTTAATGCAGTTAAGTTTGTCTCCTTTATGTTCAAGACAACAGTCCTCCAAGAAGTTGAAAGTTTTTCATGGATGACTTTCATCTGACATAGTTTTGAGTGAGTTCTAGCTAGAAAATTATCAGGTTGTGTAGTATTTTAGATTTTCAAAAGCTTAATTTCAATGTACTTGAAACAAAATAAATATTTAACCTGATTTCACCTCCTATTTTTTTTTCCTTGTGGGGTAACATACCTATAAATTAATATAAAAATGTAATATTCCAAAAAGCCAAAGCTGACTTCATAGTAAAATAAATATGCCCATATGCTCAGATAACTAAGTAAAATTAAGTTATGTCTGTGTATGTATATTTAGGTAGCTGCCTTCAAAAATGAACCTCCATGCTACAGTCAGTAAGGTAACGAGGATTTGTATAGGCAGGGGAGCTGGATATGCACATTCAAATGAACTTGTGTTCTTCTGTAATTTATGCATTTCTTTTTAAGACAATATGTCCTCATGTTTTTCCAAGAATAGATGTATAACTTAGTCTTTTGGGCACCGATCCATTTTACACATTTCCTGATCTGCCCTTGTGTTACTGGAAAACTTATTCCAGGATGAAAGCTCAGTTTGTGTAAGAAATAAAATCAATCCAATTTAACATAGATCACTGTTGCACAAACACGTATATACCACGTTACACACAAATGCTGACATTTATCAGTATCATTTAGAAGCGACCAAATGAACTCCTTGTAGCATTCTAATGGCTGTATTTATGTAAAATTTGCATTGAATTTAGAACAGACTGCGCTCTGTATAACGTTTCGAATAGGAGTGCTAAATGGTGCATTTCTATCCCATTGAACTAAGATTTTATGTATCTGGCAACGGTACTGGAAGATAATGTACTTGTTAGCCAACAATCCATTCAGAAAATAACTTTATCCCTACTTTGATGTACAAATCTAACAATGGAGTTCTTTAGGAAGGGATATGACCCATCTTATTTTTACATGTTATATTCTGTTTTTCCCTAATGTCCAAGATGCTTATCTTAGTGAGAGGCATCTCAGTGGATTATATTTTCCTTCTTTTCTTTCTAGGTTACCCTCGAGACGAATGAGCTTTATCTTTTCAGGAAGTTAAAATTTTTGTTTAAAATGTGAAATCTTGTTGAGTCCCAGGGTTAAGTGCATGGTTTCAAAGCTGATATATTCTGAACATATGGCTCTCTTATTTCTAGCTATATTTAACATTCTTTTATCTTGAAACATTTTGCTCGATTTCTCAGAAATGCCATTTGTTTTAAAAAACCTTTTTGAGTATTGAGTCTCCAGCAGGACTATCTCTTTCCTCCATTTATATACAGGACACAATCCTGGCAACAATTTAACTCCAGCAAGTTGGAGAAATTCCACCTGGACTAAGTGTCCCACAATCAACCTGGCGGTGTGTTCTGGGAGATGGTTTGATATCAGATGGCAATTGAGAGTGTGCTGCGTTTCTCTTTGCATCAAGGGAAATAAAATGAGTTATGACATATCCACAAGGATAGGTCTACATTAATGCACTTTAAGCTTGGCCCTGCTCTCAGAGTGCTTTATATTGTAATTTTTTTTCAAGAGTCCCAGGTCAGACTAAGATTCCTACTAAATCTGGCAATAGTAGGCTTTATTCTAGACTAAATTAATTTCATTAATACTTTATTTTAAAAAAAATACTTTATTTTAAAAAAAAGACCAGTCCCAGACATTTGCAAATTAAACATTTCAGTTGATGGATGAGGACAAATGAGATACAAAATCTAAATGAACCCAACAGAAAATATTTCATAGATACGCAGAAGAGAAATGTTAAAACATGTTCTTGGGAACCATGCTATTTCCAATATCATTAGGAAAGAACCAAATCCGAACAAATGCAAAATTTTTTGAGAGCTCCAATAATGGAAACAAGTGATTTGACTTTAAGTATGACTAGTACCATTTCCACTAATGAGAGTGTTGTGTTATGCAATCTGGATTAGATCCAGTGTTCACCCCTAAGAAAAAGCTACACCTCTTGGCTTATATAATAGGTGCACTGAAATGACACTACAGAACAAGATAAGGCTACTTGACCTATTAGAATTACAAGAAAGAAACAATTCTCTAAGATACTTACAGTTAGGGCACTGTTTAAAAAGCAGAATTGAGCATCACCTGTTTCTTATCCTCAGAGTCCAAAATCCAACCAGTTCTGCTCTTATACCTGCACAAGAAGAAAAGGGAAATGTTGAAGTTTTAATGTAAAACCTGGGCTGATCAGACACGTGGATGCCTGTAGGTCCCAGGGGAATGTTCCCACCCCCTCCTGGACACTTTCCCTATCAATTTTCTCAGCCTCTCCTATGAAGCTTTTAATTTCTAATTTCTACAACTATGTAGAGATAATGTAAAATTATTGTAGAAATATTTCTATGGTACCATACAAAAATTTACTGGAATAGCAATTCAAAACTTGCTTTCACATTGGAGGGGATGATCCTAACTTTTTTCATTCTAGTGCAGGGGTAGCTCTCTTAGTCCAACCAATGTAATCTGGATACAATTACCTTTTCTTTTTTTTTCAGAAATAGAGTTTTTTTTTAGGGAACCTAAGGGAACTACATAAACATTTTGGTTTTTAATGAGAGGTTATTTTCTGTCAAAATAGATTTTTTTCAAATGATTCTCAATATTGCTCTACAAACCAGATTTGTCATGAGAAAAGGTAGCTAAGGCAAATAATCTGTTATATTGTGCTGCACAGCCCCTGACTTCCTGGAATGTTCCACTGAATTTAGTAGAAATACTCTACTGGAGAACTACTACTCAGCATGAATAATTGTGAGACTCTGCCTGCCATGTATCTGTCACGATCATCTAAGATAAGTGATCTTTGGGACCACTGTAGCCTTCTTACAGAATATTCAAACTGTGGAAAATAGCACAAAATCTTACAATAGTCACAGATAAACAGCTAAGATTGATTTTCTAGTACCATTAGGTCTATTACATTCAGATACCCCAGAATTAAATAGTATTTTTCTTTAATTACAAATAAATGCCTAACTAAAGCTACAATGGCACAAAGCCAATGATAGGCTACTGTGATGACAGTTCAAGAAGGATATAATTTATCCGTGAGATTTAAGTCTGTACTGCTAATACTTTTATTAAACGGTAAACCTATACATTAGAAATTTCTGATCATTAAACATATTGGAATTTACATTAAAGAGAAATGGCTACTCATAGGCATTGCTACTAATAAACGATATCTCTTTTATGTCATGTATATACTACCAGAATTATTTAAAGGAGTGCTGATACTGAGAAATTAGTATTGATTAAAAGACAAAAATAATCCCCAAGAAAATTAAGCATTGAAATCAGACCAAAACATTAAACAGAAAAATGAACAGTACTACTAGCTTGGAGCACCACTTTGCAAGAAACACACCCAGTAGCAGAAGCCATTTTAATTGTATATGGTGATGTTGCCTGGATTACACCTCAACACAGGACAAACCACTACCAAGTCCCCTGTTGGGTGTAAACTCAACCCAGGTCCCCAGCTGTTCCCTCTTTGTACATCTCATTGGTCTGGATCACCTTCCATGTAAAATCTACTGCATAGCAAAGAGAGGCTATTCAAGACTCCAAGTCTTAAAATGTCCTCCTGATTATGGAGCAGCCACATTTTATGTTTCAGAATGGCCCAAGATTTTGTTGCTTCTCACCAGAGCAGCATGTACAAGCCTATAAGTCATGAGTAGGCACAGAGTAATCAATGGTTAACAAAAATAAAAGACAAAAACTATCACTGGGGCTCAAGCAAGGGTCATAATCAAGGATTTGGATGGCTTCTAGTTCTTTAAGACCCTCCAAGGCTTAGAGCTCCTATGAAAAGTGAGTTATATAGTTTGTGTAAGCACTCAACTAGTATATTTGGAACATCCCACAGATGTCAGCAAAGATTGATCATGACATCAAGAGATCTTGTCAGCCTGGTGAACAGAGGAAAAGAAACAATTTCAGCTACTCAGAAACTCTGTTTTAATGACAAATGGAGGAACAAGCTGTAGAAGAGGTCATTTGCAGTTTGCATTTTCCAATACATTTTTATGCATCTTTACAGACAAGGGAAAGAGTTAAACAACTCAGTTTCCCTTGCCATCGTGATGCTGCCATACAACCTTAGCCTCCCTCCACCTTCTGAATTCCTAACTTGATCATGCTACTGCTCAAAATAACATTTTATCAGTTTGCCCAAGAATCACACAAATGTTAAACTAATACCTAATAAGGAGGGTTCACTGGGGCATTATTCGACATTTTGTACACTTGCATTTGAAACCTGCTTTTCTGTTTTCCAGTGCAAATCTAAATCTTTCTTGGCTGGAACAGAGAATCTTATCTCTGGCTTGGTATTGTATAAGAACATCCTTCCATTAATTTTTTATAAGTTTTTCAACCAATCTCAGCTCAACCATATTTGGTTTCCTTATAGCACTGTATTGGTTTTAGATATTTTAAGATTTACAGGAGTTCTCCAACAAATTTAGCAAGATCATCTTGACAGAGGAGATAAAGAAAACAAAGGAAAATTATTATATGACTTCTAGATACATCAGACATAGCATACCCAGACCATTAAAAATGGTAGGCTTATCATTTACCTAGTTTGATAGTAACCTTGATTTTTTTCTGCATTTTATCACCACTGCCCAATGAGAAAACAGCTGAATTGAAGTACCTGTACCTTCCCTTGGAATTATATCTGATGTGTCTGTAAGCAGTTGATTCACAGCTTTCCAAAGGGCCATGAACGTGCAATGCACATTTGTGTAAGAAAAGTTTACACTAGCTAGCACAATGAACACTTTTATATTTTAATACTATCTAGATCATCATTGCATTGGCTTCAGATCAGAAAAGATATTGCACACAGCATTTTCATAACTATGAGAAAAAGGTAATAGAAAAGCTGGATTTCTCTACTGTAGGTAATAATATACACAACTTAAGTAATATTAACTCCTTTAAATAATCTTGATCTCACCATAGCATTTTATGCCTTTGTTTCAAAGTGTCATGGACAATTTTGATATCAATAATAAAATGTAAAAATAAAGTTTCAAAATAAAAGAAGAAGCCCAGGAGCTAAGTCCTTAATGGAAGGAATCAAAGAAAAGGTCCCCACACCTGCACAAACAATGTCACCCCTTCCTGCTTAAATTGCTCTTCAAAAGGGAATAGCGGACAACTTCAGAGTAAGCATTGGTTGAAAATAAATCAGTTCCAGCTTTTATGCAGATATGTTAATGTAACGTATCCCAAATACATGCATTTCATTGTTTTTGTAATAATACATCCTGAGCCTGTAAACAACACTACACCCAAGTGTTTAATTTAAGAGACCTTAAGCATATGTAATTTTTAGGGTTATTTTTGGAGAGCTTCCTTAAAGTTTTATTTTGCCAGCTTTTCTGATTTTTTTTTGTAATGGTGTTCAACTCCCAAGGCAGCCTTAACAAAGTCAATGAAATTATACAGGTGGAAAGGACAAAACCGCGGTCTCTGGATTTCAAATAGCGGCGACATTGGTCACACCATTAAGCCTGACACAAGAACCTTTTAATTTAAATGTAATCTCCAAAAGACCAAATTACCAGCAACATGTTCTCATTAATTCCTGTAAGGGATGCTCAAGCTTTGACCCCTGATTGTTCTCCTTATCGAGAAGTGGCTGAGTCATAGTATTAATAAGCCATCACTCATTGAAGTGGTCATTCAGGGCTGGGCGGGGAAAAGATAGGCTCATCCTTTTGAAGTGGGACCAGGCAAGCCAGGCTGCTGTAATAGGCTGCGATTATTTGCACGATGAATGCTCCCCGCGCTTTCAAAAATTAAAAGGAGCACTCATTTTCCTGCTGGAGTATTTCTCACACTGGCAAAAAAATGAACACTTTGAAATGTAAATGATTTAATCTTTGCAAACCCCCGCTTCAGAGGGAGGTACAACTTCATTTACAAAATGAAGACATTTTAGGAAATGATTATCATTGTAAAATTGGGGCCAGCAGGGAGTCTGAGTTCAAACTCTTAGAATATCAGCAGTGTAACAAGTTTGATCTTCCTTACTGCATTGCTTGCATTTGCTGCTCGGGGTTCCAGCAGAGAGCCATTGTGAGGCCAAACTTGTTCCCACTCGTTTCCCTTGGTTAAATAAAATAGTTATGCTTATTATTTAGAGTTAGTCAGTCTAATAAAATTCAGGGCAAGACTGAAAATAAGAAAGGAAGTTCCAACTTATTTTGATTACTGTATACGCTATGTGCATATTCAACACAGAACACTAAAAGGTTGACAGCACTAAAGGCTTTTTTTTTTTCTTTTAATGCATAGTTCAGGACGCAGCGTTGGGTAGAGTTACTATACTGTCCTACAAATGTTTGGGAAGGAGACCACCCATAATGGTGAGAGAACATTTCATTTAAAATTTAGACGTTAAGTCCTTAATCTCTCTTCTGCGACTTCCAAATCGAATGAGAATTATTGTTGGTGGCAGTATCGGGTTTTATGGTGTCAGTCAGGCTCATTAGGAACTGCCTGGTGGAGATGATAAATTTGCATCACCCAGCCCAGATGATAACAGCTGCCACGGACAGCATCCCTGCACTGACGGGCATTTCAGCTGAAAATGATGGAAATCTGTCAGAAACAGGGATCAGTCTGTGAGAAACAGATCTTAGAAGTGAGGAGTTACAATATATTACTGGTGATCTTGAGACAGGAGCTCATAATCTTTTAATCAGTGTTATATGCCAATTTTCAGTGGAGTTACTTATGTCTCTGCCACTACTGAAGAGCCATTTTTGTCTCTCAGCCTGGTAAACTGAAAAGCATAGCTTAAAATTAAGAGGTCAAAACCAGTTTCCCTACAAAGGTCTTTACTACACCCTTGAAGTTACACTAAAAAAATCCTTCAGTAGCATGGATGAAACTCTACAGCTACCCTGCACAATAAATGCACCCATGTGCCTACAACATGAGAGAAAAACACCAAAATAGGCAGCATTCACTATCTGTCCACTGTTTTGTAAAAGGACAGCTAGGAAAGAAGGGCTGCTGGTATTCACAGAGTGCAGTATAGTTTGAAGTAGATCTAAGAGCTCCATAGCCAAACTTGCAGGATGCTTGTCCAAACCAAACTTATGGAGGTTTATCTTTACTAACGATGAACAGCAAAATACTAGCAGTGGTTTTTCATGTTGAACAAAAGGAGAAGAAACAACATGTTTATAGAAAGAAATCCCTGCAATTTTGCAAAACGTCTAGAACGCAGAAAAATCTCAAAATATTTCAAAGAAGTTAAAAGAGGAAGACTAAACGCCATCCACCATGTAGCCATGCACATTGCTGACTGGTTTTTCTGCCTTTGAGCAGGAGTTTTGTTTGCGTGCACTGGGGTGTGAGGCAGCTTCTCCCAGGCCACGCTGGGAGCTGGAGGGATGTTCCACACCTTCCCTCCGGGCATAACTTCTGTTTCTCGGTGGAAATAAGTACCCGACAAGTCTTGAAGCTGCAAAATGAGGGAGTGGGACCAGAAAGAAACGTGAGGAAAAGGTCACGCTGAGTAAACTGAGGTTTTAATACATGTGGTCAAGTTTATCTCACTGACTCCTGGAGAGTTTCTCTAAGTTCTGGAGGATGCTGACCTGAAGTATAGCTGTTTAGTAGAAGACTGACCTCTTACTGTCAATATTACGCCTTTAACTAAATATTTAAGAGGTCTTGGATTTGAAACTTATTTGATACTTATAACAACAGCCAGACTGTGAGAACATCTACAGCTGAATGAACATAAAATTAAGAATAGATATGTTTTGATGAACTGATACCGTAATGCATAATCAAAAGCTATTCCAGATCGTACCCGCCCCGGGGCAAAGAGGACTCGGTCATGGGTACATACACACCAACACGCTGCATTTTGAGCAGTAAGTGTGGTATCAGCCCTTCCCCACCGCCCAGCCCTCAGGAGAGAGCGTGGGCACAGGAGGGAGAGGGTCCAACACAGCGAAACTTGCTGGAGCTAGAAGGGAAATCCAGGAAAATCAAAGATTCAGAGATCTGAACTTTTAAGCAGACTGTGACTTTAACCATGAGAGAATTTATATTACTACATGTATTATTAACTCTGCTATTGCCAACAATACTTTATATTATGGCTCCTGGTTATTTTTTTCAGTTGAGAAATTAAGTCTAACACACCTGAAGTTTCTCAGAATGTTGGAAAGTGAAGTACAGATCAGTATGAGCACTAACATCGCGTGTGTTGTACCATTAAGCTTGGGATGGCAGGTACCGATGGCACTGTTTGGATTATGCTTCTTTAGCTCCACATTCTGGGCAACTAATGTAGTATTTTACACAAGATTTTTGGCGAAGTTGAGCTCTGACAGCTTCAGAAAGTCATGAAGCAGGGAGCTTAGCTACTTGCGTAGAACTCTTGAGGAACGATCTGCTTTGAACTACTTAGCAAATACTGTGCTTTGTCATTAACTCATTATCTCTGAAGTTCCCACAAACTGCTTCCAAGTAATTTTCTTAATATTCTCTTCAGTGACAGATATTTTACACATTAAATCTATTTTTCATGTTAGCCTAATGAACAAGAAGGCTGATGTAATCCACTGGGGGAACATATATTCTAGTTTTCATTCATGCTTTAGAGCATTGTCACAGTTCAGCACAAAGGAATAATCTGATTGTTTCTCATAAAGCACGAACAAATCATGATTGAAGGATTTCTTCTATTTAAAGCTATGCTTTGCAAAGCCTATTGAACTTGTTAGAAGAGTCATCTCTGATGCGTACACTAACTATAACAAGCTGCTGCACAGTTGCCATTCAAGAGCTAATTTAGTACCAAAAGGCCAATATTGCTGACTTGCAGATTACAAATATCACGAGATATTAATTTATTTATATTCAAATCAGGCTAAAAGATTAAGAGAACTTCCAGTAGCTCCATTTACAATTAAAATGAGCGTAAGTTTGAACTACATTTTTATGATTTGGTGCAGCTGGGCTTTGAAAGAGTCGCCGCCGGAACGACGCAAAGCGTTTGCCTTTGACAAAAATAATGCAAAATTTGTGTAAGTGGGTGAAAGAGCATCAGATTATATCACCTTGTAGGTCAGCTGGAAAATACAATATGTATTCTGATGATGAGAAAACAGAGTGAAAGGCAAAACCACAGGTGCTGGCCGATCCAGCCTGGGGAGGAGGGCAGGGAAGGATCCCCCATCCCTGTGGGTCAGACCCCCAGCTCCCAGGGGCGGCTCTGACCCCTGGGCAGAGATAACTCTTTCATACCCCCTGGCCCACTTTTCCACTTTGTATCCAAGCCCTGCGCTATAAAATGTAAAACCAGCGCATAGAGTGCGCTGCTTTGGAGGTCTGCCACTCGCATTCAGGCGACCATTTGTACTTTTGCAGGCGTAATCAATCTCCTGTTGCTATCAGCAGGGGACGGGAGCTTTGCTGCTTTATGGCTTAAAAGTAGTTTTGTGCAAATTCTGCTGCCCTCCCCCCTTCCCTTGAGCTCCCCTCCTCACAGGATTTCCAGGGACATGGAAAAGAGCTGAGAAAAGAAGCTTGTTTGATTTAAGCACAGAGGGGTTTTTTGTGTGTGTGTTTATATTTTCTCTGCATCTATTAAGGAGTGAGGGGGAGAGACTTCATTTATATGTTAATATTAGCCGGCACCCTGACTAAACTGACAGAACTATTTCATGGGAAGCTGACAAATTTTGTCAGCTAGGCTATCTTTCCACATCTCAATAGTGGCAATAATCTTGATTAGCAAAACAATTGGGGGCCAAAGAAGTCCTGCTGCTCCAAAGCCCCTCTTCTCAGGTTACAGTTTGCTAATGTGATGAATCCAGAGAGTCCTTCAAGCTTGAAGAAATTCCCCAAAGCAGCTGAATTTAGGCAAATGAAGGGAACCATTTTGGAGGCTGGACAAAAGGGGTTAATTTGATCGACCATGTCTCCATAGTCGTATAACAATCATTTACTTAACAAGCATAGAGAGAGTCATTCCATGGAAACTGGTGGAGTTAACAGAGGAAGTTCGAATAGAATATCTGTTTATCCCAGATGTGTGGGAATTTCAGCCAGAAAACAAGGCCACATAATTGCTGCCTGCAGTAGTGATTCTCACACAGAAACAACAGCAAAACTAAAGGCCACTAAACACGTTATCAAGGCCTTGTCTATGAAGCGGTACCAGCTTCCATTTTTATTAGCTTGTTGCATTAACTGTTTCAGGGAAAAGAAGTTATCTAAAAAGGTTCATGCAGTCCCATTTTCAGTGCAATTTATGGCACCTACTTCTGTTCGCAAACTAAGATATTTTGTAATATTTTTGAGGCATACTGATTCAGCTTCATACTGCTCATTGCATTGTTACATAACAAGCTATATTCTGAATTATATTTACGCAGCTCAAATCTGGTGCACTTCGAGTGGAATGATGCCACATTTGCTTTAAAAACACATCAGGTGGTTACTAGAATTTTACTTGGTCCAGGCTCAGCATAGAATATAAATATAACATAGCCACCCTAAGTTTGTGCCCAACTTATTTATGCATGTAATTAATTGACAAATCTGTCATAAGTTTATCTGAAATCCCTATTATTCATGAGGTTGATTCTGTTTACGTCTCTGCTGGCTGCTGCAATTTGCAGACTCGCATGGAAAGGTTTACAATAAAAATATGAACTAAAATTTTGTCTCTTTTCACACAGTCTCCCCCCACCCTGCAAATATGAAAGAGGGACGGCTTATGAAGAATGAGATGAAGAGAAACTTCAGCATTTTTGTGTCTCATTCTTTTGTACATCTGTGGTGCTATACGTGCCACTTAGCAGGGATCCACTTTTTAAAGATGTCATTTATGATCAGGAAGATTTTGATTGTTCTGCGTTTACACTTCAAAATATTCTCTTAGTAACTTAGAATCTATGATGAATATCTCCAACTTACCTTTAATGTGAGCAAGTAAATTTGCTTCAATTTCACTCAAATTTCTGATAGGAGGTGAATAGGAGTGTGTTTTTAATATTTATTACTTGCACACTTAAAGATAAATACACCAGTAGAAAGTTTTGGTTCGTAGTTGGCACACTCTTTGACAGTGATGGCAGTCAGGAAAAAGAGCATGCAGAATCTGCACTCATAAAGAACCTCCAGTGTTTCCTCCAGCATAGATTAACGTTCACTTATATTAATTTGCAAGATGGGTAGCTGAACTGCAGCATCAGTTTTCCCCCAAATCAATGGAGTACATTTAAAGATTCTGTAATACAGGCTACTCAGAAGAAACTCTGATGGCAGCTGAAATTTTGCTTGAGTTAAAAGATTTACCATGAATGTGGGATGCTCACAGCCAAATGAAGCAGGCTCACGAGAGGTTTCTCCCCTCCCTATATTTGTTTTAAAACCATGCACAAGGCTCCTGTTTTTCAGCATTCTGTGCTTCCAGATGTTCATAACTGGCTTAATTTTTTAGGAAGCTGAGGTGCTGTGTTTTATACCATCTGTCACACAGTGCCGTAGCAAAAAAGAAAAGGAAAACGCATTACCTGACTAATGCCAAACTGTTACATGCTCATTAAGAATCGTCTATTTTTTATCATGTAGGTCTCTACCCCTACATAAATATCCATCTTATAACTCATTGCAGGCTGCTGTAGCCATGGCACAGGTTGCAGTGGCAGCAGAGGCACAGCAGCTGTGCAACCCTCATGTCATGAGCCTGGTGAGGAACTTGGTCTACCTGTGATGAGAAGTTTTTTTACTTTCATTTGTTCAGCCTTGCAGAACAGCAGACAACGTAATGAAGAAATTCCTCCCCATGAGGGTGGTGAGTTCTGGCCCAGGCTGCCCAGAGCAGCTGTGGATGCCCCATCCCTGGGGTGGACAAGGGCACGTTGGACAGGGCTCTGAGCAATCTGGGCTGCTGTGAGGTGACCCTGCCCATGGCAGGGGTGGAACTGGATGAGCTCTAAGGTCCCTTCCAACCTAAACCATTCTATGATTCTGTGATCTAAATCCAGATTTTTTACCCAAACAAAAGCTTCCTTATGGCATCACACTTCGTTCATTTCTTTTTGGGTTACTATGGTACAAACTTTCAAATAATTTTTAAGCTTGAAATCTTTTATACAACTTGAGTGGGCCAAAACTCTGATCCTAGTTATGCACAACGTAGACTCTAGCAGTGACTCTGAGTAAGGCTTGGAGGCTTTCACTGGAAGAAAGGACATTCCCCATGGAAAAGTCAGCTGAAAGGCAACACACTCCAGTCTGCATCATCCTGCTGAAGTGAGGGATCCTGAAGGAGGCAAAGGTGGAGACCGCCTGGTGATGACCTTGGGGATAATTTCCTCACCAGTTCCCTGTAATGTAGGATATTTCCTTAGCAATTTTTGTGGATATTTACACGAAGAGTTCAGATGGTGACTGGCCATAGTTCATTTCAAACTGTAATTGTTCAAGCGACAGCAGATATTCTCTGCTTGATGCATTGCTACTGAGACAGAAAGCATCCTATTTAAGGATGAGTTTAGGCAGGATTATCCAAGGTTTCTATTTGCAAAAACACAGAACTACCAACTAATGCTCCATGCTCATATTGTCCCCTTCTGACATGTTTCCAAAATGATCGTAAGTGAAGAAGAAACTCCCATTAAACACTGACATAAACGCTTTGCACAATTTTAAGGAAAAGATAATAGCTTTGGTCTGGTTCCAGCTATCGTCAGCAGGACGAACACAGAGGACAACATTTAGTTATAGATTAATAATCCAAAGTACAAATAGCTCTAAACAAATAAGAAAAACATAAACCCACGATATTAAGCAAACCAGAGGACAAAGTTCACTCTAAATTCTCAGAGCTATACTATTTTTAAGTGGTGACACACACCATCCATAAGTCATCAAACGCTGTGATGTCAATGTTAAGGTGAATCAGCCTGAATCATACGTGCCACAAAGAGTTATGAAATGTAAAAGCCAAGTAACGCATGTGGAGTTTAAATGAACAGCAATGGACTCACTGAACCAGAAAATGGAGTTTTTTTCAGAAGTTCTCAATTATACTCCCTCAAGTTGGAGAGTATAGTGCCAAGTTATACATTAAATCATAAAGCAAATTTCACAGGAAAGCAAATCAACTATAAAATTCTGACATTCTTATGTTACTGCGCTGTGCTAATACCGTCAGAAGCAACTTGAACTCTATCATCCTCTGCTTGTAAGACTTTATCTGAAATTACCGATTGTTAACTTAAGTATGAGTAAACAAAGAAAACAAAAGCAAAAAGAATTTCTTCCACCAGCTAAACAGCAACACACATCTCTGGAGAGACAAATTTGGAACTATCATATAAACTCACCTGACACAGTCTGATTTGCACTGTGTCTTTTAACTGTTCATTGTAGCTCATGTGTTATTACCACCAAGGAATTATTCTGAGAAAGTTAAATGGAGCACGGTCCAGAACAGCACCTAAAACCTGCCCCCACACTCTTCTGTCAAGGGTTAAAGACAAATATTTGTGTTTCTATATAAAAAGTTGAATTTTGCCACAAATTCAGCATTCATTCTTGGACAATAATTTTGTTCTACCCCTCTTCAAGGACATAAATAATTTTCCATCATCCATTGATAACACTAGAATGGTCACTCATCGATCATTGTAAGAAAACTATTTTTGTCAGATATCACCCAAGGAATGCTCAGGATATCAAATTAACTGTTATCTATCCACCCCAGGCAACTTTCAAACTGTGTTTTTCCTCTAAAAATTAAAATGCAAGAGCACTGTGGATCTCAGGTCCTTGGCACATGAAAACATACCAATTATATAAAGGATTATTTACCAATAATGCTTCCTGTAAATTCACCCATTCCCACCCCAACACTGGTATTTTCAAAGTAATCCTTACTCCGCTATCAGAAAAAATAATCATGTTAATATTGATACATATATATTATATAACCAAATAATTTTGTGCTCTGGAATGATACACAGATACTTTCCTTACTATTGTGGTTTGCTTCATATCTTTCCTCAGATCTATTACCTAATAATATTTTATGTAGGTGAAGTGTCACAGACATGGCTATACCCCCTAGTGAAATATAAACTCTGAGTTTGCACAACTGTGCATCCTCTTTAACAAAAGCAACTTGGTCATATTTCCAGCTGGTTTTCTTTACAAATGGATTTATTTTTGCCTTAGAAATAAACAGAAATATGGAAAGTAAATAAGTATCAATATTTCACATTCTTACATTTTAAGTTCGGTTGCATAAATCTGTATCTATGAATCAATTATCACAGAGAATTAAAAAACAAAAAGACCCAACCCAACCAACCAAAAAACCCACAGAATTTTTCATGCTTTGAATTGATACAATTTACACCTGAAGGTTTCCTAATCGGTCTGAGGTTTAGTAACACTTGTGGCACAACTGAAACTTTCCCATGTCCTGTCAGCTTTGCTTCCCTGTGTTATCACTGAGAGTGTATCGTGCTGCATTTTAATACCATGCAACACACAAAGCAGCTTTCTTCTCTTTTCTAAGCAAAATTATTTCTTTAACTTCTCAATGAGATATAAATCAAAGTTTGGCATCCAAGGTGAATTGTTCATTAATCATAAACAAAACATGATTAAATCAAGGACACATCAGCACATACTGTAAAAATAAAAGCTTGCACAAGTCTTTTATTTAATATTAACTTCAGTATTTTTATGTGATTTCTGAGAAGTCGGTTATCCCAGCTTAAAGTTAATATTTCCTCAGAAAAAATTGTATCATGTGATTATTCTTCATGTAGTGAAATAGCTTTATACATGTTAATGATTAAACTACTTCACAAATGGCATTAAACCAGAGAGGAGTGCAGAGAAATTCTATTGGTTGTGTTGTGTCTTTGAGTTACTCTGACAATTAACACGGACCAAAGAAGATAATAGGAAGAATGAAGAAAATACCTTCAGAGGAACATATGCTGCTTTTATGAAACTCCAGGTGATGCAGAAGGGGACCTCACGGATAATGTATTTGCTGTCCTTAGACCTCAGGACGAGCTGCAGGGGTCATACCTTTGATAGTTATCAGAGTTTTCACCAATAATTGTTTGGGGAGGTTTTTATTTTGGGAAGGGGGAGGAAAAAAAAAAACAAACTCATTAGTATAACTAGTGTTAAACTAATAGTTTGTATTCCGAACAGAGTACCTATAGATAGTACCTATCTCTGCCATATATCTTTTACATCCACTTCAATTTAATAAGCCCAGAGTTCCTGCACATGGAGGATTTTCCTCCCACTAGAACAAACACAAGGTCTAGTAAAGGCTTTTGCAGCTTTGGGAGGAGTTATCTGCTCTATCCAAAAAGACAACAGCTTAAATCTAAACACTCTAGCACAGAGACTTTAACTGACAGAATGTACCGAAGTAAAAAACTTGCTCTTTAGGTAGGAAGGTTTGTTCCTTTTCTTTACTCTCTGAAGGAGACGGAGTTTAGAAGTTTAGAAAGTACATACAGAAAATCCTATGGCATAATCCAAACACCTCTAACTCTGTACGTACCCTGTCAGGAATCATCAACAATCATAGTTACTAATGAAATAGTTCATTGATTTTTTTTTGTTTCCCCAAGAATATATGCATTCTACACACAATATATACAATAGTAGATCTTCACCTGCTATTAAGAGGCCACACATGCAACAATAAAATGGGTTGGTCTGACTCTGACAGAGACACAGCATCTGTCGGGTCCATGGAGGCTGCAGGAGACGCCGTAAGGCTCAGGCAAAAGGAAGCACGTGGCCTTAGGAAGCACACGAGACACCTTCCATCACACACTCCTGCTTCAGGAAACCACGACAAAAATGTAAGAAACAGTAAAAACTTCAAGAGAATAGACACTAAAAGTCAACATAATGAGATAATGGCTCACTGCTGGATGGCCCATGGATAACCACACCAAGGTGCATGCAGATGGTGACACTGCAATGCAGCCACACAATCTTCAGCAGTAAGGTCACCCCCCAGATTCAACAAAACCAGTTAGATTACTCAGTATTGTAAGATAGAATGTATATTTTAAGGTAATTGTATAGGATGAAAATCCAAACCAAGAAAGAAATGTGCAGCCACAAAAATGTTTGATCCCAGATAAACACAACACAGGTCAGACAACCACGTCTTTTGTTTCCAAGAGTCCAAAGAAGAACAAGAATGAAATGGAAAAAGCAGCCTCAGAAGACAGTGCCACTTTGCATCATGAAATTCATTTCAAGTTTTCTACAACTTATCCAAAGAACTGACACAAGTCTTGGAGGACTGCTAGAGCATCTTTTCCCATATCTTCCCCCCTCAACCTCCATCCGTTAATAATGAGCTACGTAATCCACATGTCATGTGATATAGTCATCAGAAAGTGATGTACCTGCACATAACACATACAAAACAGTATGAGAAGATACTTTTAAAAAGAAGAGAGAACCTTAAACATTAATAAGTAGCAAATCTGTGAAATCAAAGCATTTTCCTCCTTTTTTATAATAGCCTTTCATTCTTTTTATGATTTGTCTTTGAAAGCTCTTAAGCTCTTTCTGTGGATGACAGTCGATATTGTTCTTCCATCCTGCTGCAGACAGCTTAAGGGAGGGAGGGAAAGGAAAAAAAACTCTATTGTACAGCTTTTCGTCTCTGAAACATGATTTTTATAATTAATATATACAACTGAGAAGAGAAAGGTACGTTATAATGAAGTGCAATTAAGAGGTGTTTGTTCCTGTCCCACACATAAGATGACTATAATTTCCTTGGCTGTTTAGAAGTCAACCATTATCATTACATTTCACACATCTTTTCTACTTTTTTTTTTTTTTTTTTTTTTTGCTTTTGCACTTCTGATTTTGTTTATTTTCAATTAAGGCTCCAAATAAACATGCATACAGAAAATCTGATATTCAGGTAACATCATCTTTTAATTATATTGTGCAGTGATCATCAAATCTAATGCTTATGCAAACCTATTTGGATTTTATTTCATAGGCGTCAATGGACCTGTCCATTTTGCATCAGATTTAAATTCATGCAAGGGAGGACAGAAGCTGCCCAGTGTATATTGCATGTAACCACTGATGTAACGTTAAAGGAGTAATTTGAACATATTCCTTTGGGACTGTTTATTTTTAAATTCACCAAATTCATATCAGAGCATAGTTTTCTATTTTAAATTTTGTGTTAGTATTATTTGCATTATTGTAGTGACTCTAATCTCACATACACCCATCCTAAGAATAATCACTGCCTGCGAGACCTTACTAAGATATTAAAGGGATGAGAAAGAGACAGATTCTGACTGATGCGATGCTGACATTTCTGTTCCCCTTAAATGCAACTCCCCTGGGAGGGTTCCTTAGCATTTATAGAACCAGGCCAGCTAAAGTCCCTGGAGAAGGAATTTGGAAGTCCAGAAAACAGCCCAGAAGTGACTGAGGCCGTTCTGAATTAAAGCTGAATTTCTGACTGGAGCTGAACTGTCATTAACGCCATGGGGAATCTAACCAAACGCTACCTTTCCAGTTTAAATTTGGGAAAGCTTGATAAACTAAGCCCAGAAGGTTCTACAAAGAGCTGGTTGCTGACAAAGGGATGCAGACAGGCAAACTGAACATTACGGCCTAATTAAAGCCCATTGGAACATATGGGAAGATTAACATTGAGCACAGTGTGCTCCTGCATGGAGGTAATTTACCTCAGTGGGAACTAGATGTTACCTTATCTGCAAATAAGAAAAGCATTTTCTTTTTTAGGTACTTCTATTGCTGAACATGTTATTTGCCACAAAATTACTTGATAACTTTTTTCCAATTTTGCTCATTTGTTATTTCTGTGGAAAATTTTGATAGACATAATTTTAATTTTCTATGTGCACTTGTGCTAATTCAAGTAAATAACTCAGTTGTTCCTACAATGAGTATGAACTCATTTACTGCAATAAATATTTTCTTTCTAGTGTTTTTGTAGGTTTTTGCTTCCACAGAATATTTCCTGAGAAAAAAGGTTCAGTTTTAGTCATAATGAGCGAATTCCAATCTATGTAGAACATCATTGTGGTTGCTACTGCTGGGTTTTGGTTTTGTTCAAGGCTGTAGTTCTAAAAAGATCTAAAGAGATAAAGTTAATTAAATTTTCCATATAGGAAAACTACATATTGTCTTTGTACTCTTTTAGGTTACCAGGCCATCTTTATGTTTGTGCTCTCTCCCTCTCTTAACATACTGTTCCAACAACTAATTAGCCTTATTTGATTGAAAGAGTGATATAAATTATGAGATTAACTTTTACACCTTAAATTCTTCTGAAGGCTTTATCCACATTATTGTCCATTTGTTCTCTATATTAAGTGCACTGACTTCTATTTGATATTTTTTCTGACTTTTAATACTGCTTTGTTCAACTATTTATTTAAATGGATGGAAAAAGCTTTTCTAGTACTCTGAAATACTCCTTGAAACTATGCAATACAATATACTATGAGGTTAATGTTATCTGCTGTTGATATACTATTTTGCTTTGTTTTCCCTTTATCTTCTGGTTCATATTAGAAGAAGTCATAAAAACTCGTATTGCAAAAAGCCATCAATTCAAGCAGCTCTATTCCAGCAGTTAAATAAACTCCAGTTTGCCAAAGCACGGCTCTTACCCCAGCTGCTCCCTGCTAAGATGTGTTAGAGTGACCATACACATTTCTCACTTGCATGATGAAAGACAGACTTGGTGGTATTTGTATTTTATTCATTGATCAGAAGCAAGCAGCCAGCCAGAGCCACATCTTTCAACAGCTATAGGAGATTAAAAGTTATATTTTAAATGGAAGAATATAGCACCAGTTGAAAAAGTTTCCAGTCTTGCCAATTTTATCCTTTGGGCTGCACAAAAGTAGTAAAAAATAAGAAAAAACCTTCCTATCTCAGTCTCCTTTCTAGACTTCCCAGCCCCCTTATTAACCCTTCCTTTCTTCTCCTTTCCCATTTTATTGGGAATCATCTATAAAGCATCCAGAAGTTGCTGAAAGGAAAAAGCTGAAACTGCATGAGATAAACAGCAGCTGCCCCGTGAAGCTGCATGCAGCCTGTACACAAAACTTCAATTACGGAGTTCAAAGGGATTATTTCTGTGAATAAATGTTCTAGTGTTCTAGCGTGGACACAATCCTGACCTAAATGGAGCCGTGAAAGGGGCTTAGCTCCTCCTCTCTCCTGCCCTTTTTGGTAAAGTTCTCTTTGAAGATTTATGTGCTGCTTACTGGATTATTTCCCTACTTCTCACCAAATCATACTCACTTTTATAACAGTGTGGAGCAGACCTCTATTATAGTATTAATCAGCCTTATAATGTCATACCATTTGTACTATAATGACAGAAAATACTCACTGAAAACTCAGTGTGCCAGAACGATAAGTAGCGTAAATCATATATTTCCGATTAAATTTATAGTTCGAAGTGTTCCACTATTATAAATCATATTGTTCTAAAGAAGATATTTCACAGTGCATCTTCACTCTGCCTCCCAAGACAGTCTTTGATTTCAGGCACAACCCACAGTTCAAGTTTGCTTTGCTTAGAAAGGCTCTAAATACTCCCTGTAGCACAGCAGGAGGCGCCTTTCAAGCAGTGGAGATGGGTGGGTGGGTTGAGAAGGTTTGAGGCCACAATTATACCCCCTTTCAGTGATACGACTGGAGCTGCACTGACTTCAGACAAAGCAGCTGAAACGTATGGAAGCTCATATGTCTTCAAGACAGACCTAAAAATACCTGTCGGAGCTGCAGGTCTGAAGCTGTTACCAAGAGCAATTCAGAGAGTTTTCCTGCTGGGAGCCAACGATGCGACTGAATCATTTACACCAGGCTGATCAGGGCGAGCGAAGCAAAAAGCTTTCCTTCTCCAGGGAACGCAACCCCTAGTCTGCTCACAGGTGATGACACAAGAGAATATTTTAAGTTTTCCTCAGGCAGAGCCCCCTCACACCCTTTTTGATCATCATCCTCAGCCTGCTCTGCCGTGAGGCAAATCCACCAGCATCAAGAGCAGATCTGAAACTCTAGATGATGATTCAGAAGCAGAAAGGACCTCACCCATTTGGGATACTCAAAGTAGCCAAACTCTGCCGCTTCCATAAACCTAGGAAAAGGTTTTCATGCTAAAACATCAGCTGCCTGGGAAAAGAAAAGGCTTTCATGTGCTACTCACCAGGAAAGGAATTTACTGTTACACCTTGGGAGTAATTTGGACTCTTCTGAAATTAAACACTGTTGAGATCAGCTCAACAAATCAAGACAAACAGCCACTTCATTAGATACACATGCCACTCATATCTGATTTTGGCTATAGGTACAAAATTGATCTTGTGTACACAACAACTGAGTCAAACCAGCAACCTTGACAACTACTGAGTGACTGAAACTGCTTCGTACTCCCATTTTTCCTACTGGAACACATCAAACACAAGACATTGCATAAACACGTGAGAAAGGTTTCCAGAGAAATCACCCTTGGCCAGGCTCAAATAGAACAATCTGTCCTTTCCCATGATTGAGGGGGACTCGGTTTCTGATAGGAAAAGGAGTAAAACAGTGTTTGCTGATCCACCAGGGCTTAGTCCTGGAATAGAAACAAAATCCTATTTGGCTTTCCCATATTTGTTTCTTGAACAAAATTTGAAACATGTTAAAACCCAGAAATAACAAAGCACAACGTATCATATTATCATGTAAACATTACAGATGTGCTTGAACATACAGACATGTCACGTGTAACAAAAATGAGATTATCTACTTGGCTGTGAAAGACTTCAACTCAGTTTTTATTTGGGTGTCATAATTTACTAAATACATGGAACAATTTGATACAGACAGCCCAGAACATACCAACAAAAAATAACTGGACATCTAAAGGAAACGAGAGGAAGAACTGAAGGAGCTGAGAGTCATTCACTTTAGCTAAGAATAGTAGAGAGAGATTAAGAGCTTTAAAAATATAAAAGTTCACTGCAAATGACATGGTGACAGGGGGAAATGGAGACAATTGGTTTAATGGGAAAGAGGAGGAAAGTCAGGAATTTTTGCAATAAGGAAGAGTTGGGATAGACATTGGCACAAAACCCTGTGAAAGGACACTGGACGACACGATGGAGCTGCGAGATCTCTGTCACCGAATCACAGGAATGGGACAGACACGCACCCAGAGCAGGTGCTGGGGTCTGTGAGCAGAGGAACAGCAGTGGTGACATCTCATGGCTCCTTTCAGATGCACGATTCTCCTGTCCCAGAGACCCACAGCTAATATGCATAATTTGAATTGATCGATACAGATGTCTCATAGTGTTTTTAAGGGGAAGCTGCTTGGTAGAAGTCGCTCTTAAATTCTATCATACCTGCAACAGAGTTTGACGGAATTATTAATCTAATCTATACAACCACATTTTAATTTACCATGAATTAATATTACCATGTGAGACTGGGCTTTGATTTCCACAAACTCACTAAAGGTGAAAAAGTTTTCTGAACCACTCCAGACATTTAGACAAAACTCTGTGTGTAAGCTGCAACTTGATCCCTAAGTCGTGACAACAAAAATCCTTTCAATTTTCTCTTTGCACTGGGGATCAATACAGATCCAATTATAGAACAAAATGCAAGCACATCTTACAGGTGTTGTCTTTATTTTCTAAAGCAGGTATCTGTGAGCTACCTTCAGAATGAAGCCACGGGGTAACTCAGAGGTTAGTACATACAGTGAGGCACATTCCACGCAACTATCTAGTTTTTAAATCAGGTTCCCAACACTTTTCTACAACCACCATACATTTCTGGTGGCCAAAAAGATAATCACCACAACCAGAGCCCACATGGACACAACTTGCTTTTACAGCTACTCAATTTGAAGATAATTTCTCCTGACAAATGCTCACATCAAACTTCATTTCTTCCTACGTTACTAATACCTGCTACACCACAGCACCTTTCAGGCTTCAAAAACTTGGATATCCAAACACTTCACAACCTTTCTGTGAGGGAAGTACCAATTTATTATCTCCCTGTGAAGAGGAAGAAAATGTTTACGTTGTGGAAAAGCTGGATGTAAAGTTTTCCTTTGAAATCAGTAGCACAGACCTGTGATTTAGGTATTTGTGGTTTGAAAAATTTATAACTTAAGTATTTTTACCATCTGGTTATTTACTCTGGAAGCTTTTCAGTACTCATTAGGAGCACATCACTCATCACACACTCTCAATTGCCCTGAAAATTAGGTGCTTTTTATTTATTTTTAAAAACTTCATTGCTGAGCTTCTAAATTTTTCTCCTAACCTGTACAGGGAAAAAACATAAGTTTGAAATGTTTCATTTTGATTCAGTGATCTGTGAAGCACACAAATACTGCACCCATCCGAGCAAATGATAAAGTTTTCCATTTCAATGAAAGAATATCATTTGGATATATCTTGAGCAATAATGTTCTCACAACTTGGTTCCAGCAGTACACGCTGCTACGAATTTCAATTTCCAGAAATGGTTTTCCCTATCAATATGCTCTCCAATTTTACTTTTCAGAAGAAGTATCACAGGTTTTGTGTTAGCTGAAGTACTGGGAATATGAAGTTCTGGGATAACTGGTTTAGTTGAAATAAATATATTTTTATTAACCTCAGTGAAACTAGGATTTCCCAATGGCGACAAAAAAACTACTGAAAACTTATAACCCTACAGAATTTGACCCTAATGATGGGAATAAAGCACCTCTGCTGAAGTCACATTTCCATAGTGAAATCCCATTTTCCACTGGCCCTTACGGACGGGAATGGTAGAAAGCTAATTCTTTGCAAATCTTT
The DNA here is from genome assembly GCF_036013475.1 of Columba livia. NCBI lineage: Eukaryota > Metazoa > Chordata > Aves > Columbiformes > Columbidae > Columba > Columba livia. Next base: position 2,574,561 of record NC_088614.1, read on the forward strand.
TTACTAGCAGCAAGACAAACATTAAGAAATACTCAGAATAAGACAGATACAGACACCAGAAAAATACAGCTCTAGATGTTGATGTCGGCTTTGACAGCTCCGCCACTGACTGGCATGTGCATGTTGACAGCTGAAGATGAAGGGCTAAAGTAGGAGGAGAAAAATATTCCAATTCGATTTAATGGATGCAAATAACTAAGACATAAGTAAACTATAATATGAGCTATGAAACAGGAACAGTGAATGCATGCAAATGTATAGCACTTTGTGAATTTTTTTACTAAATATATTCTAGTAAGTGATCAAAGTTATACCCTCTACCTGTAAGTGTATTTTTAAAACATTCTAATGAAAAATATTGTATTTACTGTGATGAAAATGAAAGACCTAAGATGGTCCATACACTGAAACAGAATTAGCTGATTATAATACATCCTGGAGCATTTCAGTACGTGCAGACAGCCTAAAATTCTAACCTTGAGATTGGTTGGGAAATATACTGTAGAACAGCTGTTTTGCTTTACTTCAGGGAGTAACATACATTTCCTAGATTTATCCCTCTGATCCCCACTATCCCTTGTTTATAAACAAATTACCTAATTCAATATTTTGCTAACAGTGAAGTAAGAGAGATATTTCTTTCCCCCCATGCACATTAGTTTCTCTTATATTGCTTTGCCCTGTGCTCCTTGATATTTGGCAAAGGCAAGTGCTTGGAGATCTTGCAGAACTTCACAAAAAATATGAATGTTTCTGGAAGATGTTTTTGAAAGCGCTGCCAAACTTCTCTAGCAGTTCTTGTATTTGTGATGGTAAATGAGTACTATAATTTCAGAATGGATCTACACTGAAGACTATTCAAAATACCTTATTTATGCAGTGTGATAAGTCAAGTCCAAGAACCCCAGACAATCTAAAAAGGTGGGAGATGAAAATTCAATGCCTATATTCTAGATGAGGTCCACAGGATGTCTGAAGTTGTCATTTACCTCAGTTCCCTATGATATTGCTCCTATATGTACCCACTTCGATATGGAAAAAAAATGACTGTGTTACAGCCATTTCTATGTATTTTGTCACACCCAGGCAAATCTCATTAGAATTTTAAAATATATCAGAGAATTTACTCAACATTTTGATAGTTCAAGATTTTTTTTTCCTATTAATAACTTGAATGTGTTCACTGAATTCATCATCGCTTTCAGGTGCCAAGAATCAGAGTGCTCAGTGAATTGGTATTTGCCAATAATAATACAAAGAAAAGTCACCCAGATTTACTGTTACTTAAAGGAATTTGAGTAAAGTCCCTTCAACTGTGCATTTTAAAGATTTATCGTGGAAGAACAAAAATAGTACTTGAAATCAAGTACAGAATTTTTCTGTCATCCCTAGGATCATTTTCATAGAATCATAGAACAGTTTGGGTTGAAGGGCCCTTCCTAACTCATCCAGTGCCCCCCTGCCATGAGCAGGGACATCTTCACCAGCTCAGGTTGCTCAGAACCCTGTCCAGCCTGGCCTGGGATGTCACATCCACCATCTCTCTGGGCAACCTGGGCCAGTGCTTTACCATCTTTAAACCTACTGCTCACGCAGGTGTCTCCAAAGTAGCTGATCTGTTCTGTCCCCACAGCTAAACCATCTGCACGTGGACAGAAAGTACCTGCCACGGCAGGCATCAATTCATGGGACAGGTGTCACCTCTGGCTCTTCTTCATCATCCTGAGCTCCTCCACCACAGACGGTGCCCCAAAACACATGGACAGGGCCACCAATGGCCACCACTGCATGCTCCCTTCTCCACAGGCCCTGCAGCTGGAGGGTGATGAGGCTGGCTGGGTGCAAACCTGGACCATGGACATTGTCCTTATCCATAACTAGGGGCAGGAGGGACTCTGAGTTCAGCTGGACTTGACTCTAACCACTAAGACCACCTAGACTATAGCCCACACTCTTGAGAGCTTCATGATAAACTGCCAGCCAGACTGAATAGTTCCAAGTGGCCAAGAGCTTTCCCATTCCCAGGTGGTCTCAATGATCCCCACGCCTTCCAACGTGCTGCTGGAGTAATGATCCCACAGTCTGCTCTGGATTTCTCTACCGACAATCAGAGGACTTGGAGCTGAAAGCTGCTAATGTAAAGAGCTGGACCCCAATTGCACGTGAATCCAATATCCCAAAGTCTGTGAATGTGAAAACTAAGGATTATTATTATTTAAATTTCTGAAATATTGGACACACACACAAGAAAAGATCATTCAGGTGAGCAAATAGCATTAGCCAGAGGGAAGCCTGTTTCACGGGTGCTCCTGTTTTGAAGGTTCAGAGTTCATGAATGAAACATATTATTTGAGTCCTAAAATCTGTGTACAATTTACTATGAAATGTTGATTCATAATTCTTCTCAAGCTTTTAATGCAGGAATTATATGTATATTTTCAGATAACGATACAGGTCACTTCATAAACACTGTCTTTGATGCAAAAGATCAGACAACTGTTACTGGCTTTTATTAGTGGAGGAGGAAAGTGAGGCTTGGCGTCAGTAGACAGACTATTGTATGTATAATATCTGTGACTTAAGTTTACTCTGAGTTGGCTCCTTTGTAAATTCCCCAGGCTCTATGAAATCTAGAGTTAGGGCTGATAAAACTGCTGAAAAATAAAAAGGCATCCAAAAAAGCATTTTATAAATGCAGCATATTTTATAAAAAGCAATTTCAAATCTGCTCCAGGTAGACACATAAAATCTTATGAATAAGTTCAAAGCACGGTTAGAAAACTTTTATGCACTCCCTTAAAATAAAAAAGAATGTATATGCATGTTTTGGAGAATCTTTGATATAGGTATGTGTGTGCATATAACAAAGTCTGAATTAAATTGTTTCTTCAGTATGAATATGAAAACATTTTTCGCTAATAAATAACTTTTATTTTTGCTCTGACAAACAGATGCTCCAGGAACAGAATAGATGCCCTTATTAGGCACTCTCTACTTGATTCATGGTGCAGTTCATTTTCGGGCCAGTTCCATACGTAACAAGCCAATATAGGGCACCTACCCAGTAGCAAACCTGGTGGAACCAGCCCTTTGTAATGAGGGACCAATCTGCTTGGGGCAGGGCTGTGGGGGGCCATGCTCAGGATTTCCAATTCATTAGACCTTCCAGAAAACAACCGTTCATAAGATCTTTCTATAATATATTGAATTGAGCAGCATCTCCAAGCAGCAGCAGTAAAAGCGTTGCTGTGTCTCCTCTCCTTATCTCAACCTCACCAATGAACTACGTTCCTCTAGAGGCACACAAGGATTCATCACAACTTCCAATATATTTTTTGACATAATATATACTCTTCAATTATTCCAGTACTACTTATAACATTGAAATAGATTAGTACTAGGTGATGAAAAAATACTTCCTTTTCATCCTGTTCACCACCTATCAAGAACAGAGCTTTTTCATAAGCCTTTTAAACTCCTTGATTAATAGGAGGGAGGGAAGGAGGTATTAACATGCTAACTCTCTCACTACAAGAGAATCAGATTTGGTGTGTTCCTATAGGTATATATATATTTAAATCACAGTTATTGCAAACTCTTTCATTATTGGCTTAATACACCTACTATCTAGAGAACAGTATTTTCAGTATCCATTTAAGGTATGATGCTAAAGTTTCCAGCTTACTTTATAAATATACAAACTTTTAAATTTTATTTTGCTGACTCTAGCTATTAAAATGTGGAACTAACATCAGAGAAACACAATTCAGCCGCAGGGCAGTGAAAGTTCTATTTGGGACAAGGTCTCCTAACCACAAAGTCCACAAATCAGAACCACGCAGTGGTGTGTGTACCTGTTAAACAAATTAGTTACCATGAGTTCATCTACATGAGTATCATTCTAATACCCACCACTCCATTACCAGGTTTAACTGAAATATCTGGATTTTACCTGTAAAACCTGTGGATATAGAATTGAATTCTGTATGGAAAACAGGCAAAGTTTATAAGCAATTATCTTTGGAATTAATTACCAACACTCATTATAAGGTATAATAGAATGAGCCCAGACTTAGACAAATGCACATTTTAACACTTCCATGAAAAGTACTTGAACATTTAATAATAGGAATGGACTTCTGGTTAAGGTACATGACTGAAAAAGAGGAAAATTACCTTCTGTTCTCTGCTTTATTCTAGAGCTCATGTATAATATTGTATAAATCTGACTCAGGCCATAAATTCGTGAGTACTTTTCTGGCCAGAAGGAGAGGCTTAAGCACTTGGTACTACTGAGCTCAATACCTTTGCCTTAGCTTTCTCTGAGGTTCATCCAACAAACACTGGATTTGAGTTAAAAATGATGTGGCAAAGATGGGTGTTTTAAAATCAACTTTGGTTAAAGTACTGTATTTGGTGAAATATCCACTTTTGGGTATGTTACCAAGCCAAATCCATTTCCTATTCTGGGTTTATCATCTACCTACATAGAGCCTGGAACAGGATGAGGAATCAAGAGTGACTCAAGCTAGTACAACTGTCTCAAATAAGAGTCAAATCATCCCTTAAATCCACTTCATTAGAAAATGAAAACACTTTCCTGAAAAAAACAAAACAAAACAAAACCAAACACATTACGTGACACTGATTTTATATATGATAATTTATAAGAAAAAACTGAAATCACTAAGATGTTTTATGAAAGAAAAAGAAATCATATTTCTGGCTGGGACTGAATTGTTGACCTGCTGAAACCAGATTTCGCTCGTCTGAAATTTGAGCCAAACACAGATCATCCTCATTCCTCAGTTATTCCATTTGCTGTGATACCACACTTAAAAAAATGCATGCTGAAAGGTGTAAAGTAATACTCCAAGTGAAATATTCCCTGTCAGTAGCACACAAAGCATTTAAAGAGACAGACGAGCAGATCAAGTGAGGTATGAAGGGCCAGTGTAATTTCATCGATCCCAATTGCAACATAGCACCCTTGGAAATCACATTGGTACCTGGGAGCCCCCTGCAGAGAAGGCCAGTGGAAAGATGGGGAGTTATTCATCAGAGCATCTGACCTCGGGAGAAAAGTAAAAATATCCGAGGCTGGGAAGTAGCTGTTTAAAATCCCTTTATTTACCCACTTCATTTGGTAAATTAAACTGCAGATGTTCTGCTGTCAGCACAGCAAGCTTGCTGCACTCTTAGCAGGCTGTTTCCTGATAGAAACATTTGGTCTACTGTAAATAAACAAACAAATGCTATTTTGTTAATTAGTAAATCAATTATTTTTCAAAAATGCTCCATTAAGCTCTTTATAGCCCAAACTACTGCAGTTCCTATTTTAATAGAGACCTTGCAATGGAAGAGGGAAGGCGTTCAAGCTCTTTGAAATTGTAGCTCTAATTATCACTATTGCAACCATGGTTTAAGTTAGCACGCATTTCCGCAGTGATTCTAGAATCAAAATCACAGAAACTAGACTGAAAAGAAAGCCAGACTGAAAGGAAAAAACCTCACCCATCCTTAACAGGGATGTCAGTAATATCAACTTTATATAATTAATTTCATTTTTAAACAAACTTTTATTATTAATGAGCAGTGGGAGATATTCAGAATGTCAAATGGGAATAATGTACAGGAAGAAAAATTAATACATAATAAATATAAAGACATAGGTTCTCATTGACATGCATGTATTCTCACAAGAAATCACAATGGAAGACTTAGGGGCAGTCCATTCATAATTAAAAGAAAACATGGAGGAAAACAAACCCAAATCCACCTAATACCTAATAGTTACATTTCTTTGCATCGTTGTGCTCAGTTCCAACTTGCTGGGTCAGTGAAGTTTTTAATAGACAGATGGCTAATTTTATAATTTCAACCCAATTTCTTCCTGGACCGACTCCAAAGACCCAGTGTTAGTGTAATGCCATGGATAAAGGTCAATGGCCTAAGAGGAGAACATATGCTAATGTCAGCATTTCACATCGTCATCCTTAACAGAATATACAGTGCTAAGCTGAGGGATTTGCACTGGCTCAACACTAACACCATATGGGTGGCCTGTTGCAAAGTAATGATGGCCTAAGCAGAACATCTTAATCAGGTACTGGTGGCCAATGAATCAAATAGCACCACACAAGTAATCACTAAGTGATTAAAAAAAAATTACAGAAGATGTATTGCTGAAATTACTCTGCTAACTCGAGAAGTGATTTTGTCTTAGCTAAAGCCTGTCACATCATTACCTCTTAATCTTAACCCCAATCTTTTTTATCCTCATACAAATCTCTTGCAAATAAAAGGAAGTCAACTTTTTGGTTGTTATGAACATTCAATTGAGTAATGAAAATGGACTTGCAATTTGATAACTCTACGTTATTTATTGCTAAGAACTGATAAAAGGTGCCCAGGAAGAGTTTTAATCCTGTCAGTAACTGATCATATGCAGTAGAAAAGCTCCTTGCAAATGTCATAAGTCTTGCTTTACTTCTTTTCAATAATTTGGTTTAAATTGAAGGAATTACTTGGCTTTATTAGGTGAGCAAGGCTTGACTCTATAGTATATACATAATAATTGTATCGCATGTTACTGCTGCCCGGGTTACAATGACACCCGGTACCAACAGCAGCCTGTGCCAATTCACAGAGATCTGCATTATGTGAAGGAACACAGGTAGTAGGACAGAATCACATAATGGTTTGTGTTGAAGGGCCCTCCCCAGCTCCCCCAGTGCCCCCCCTGCCATGAGCAGGGACATCTTCACCAGCTCAGGTTGCTCAGAGCCCCATCCAGCCTGGCCTGGGATGTCTTCAGGGATGGTTCATCCACCACCTCTCTGGCCAACCTGGGCCAGCATGCCTGGACACCCTTTATATTCTTTAGTAAGAAAATGCTGGATGCTTAAGGAACTTATCAGAGGCAAGGCTGTGGGATGAATGGTCAAACAGAACTCACTTCCCTAAAACAAACTGAAATTATCCATTAATTGAAGCATGGCAGAGAGTTCCTTCAACAGAGAGACTACAGAAGTGCCCGAGGTCTTATATCATCATACCTATAAGCTAAATTTCAAAGATTAATTTTACTTTCTCAACCCATCTATTCTGCAATGCAGCTCACTGGGAGCAGTTTCGTGCCACAGCTAAAGCAACCTAAGTAATCTCATCTCACAAGCGGCAGTCTCTTCCCATCTCATCCACCAGGTATTTGCATTTTGTCATTCTCCGTTTGGTACAACAGGAGAGTTCTAGTAGAGTACAGATTATTTTCTGTTGCAGATGGGGAAAAAATGGAATAGCTTTAAACTGGATGGGCAAGAACACACATTTATCTCTAAATTAAATGGAGGGCAGGAGGGAAGAGGTTTGGGAGCTGCCTTCTTCACTCTCACATTAGCGTAGATGTTACATGGAATATGGCACTGCAGTCCGGCTAGTTTGAAATCTGCAGAGAGATGAGATTGTTCCAAATTTTTAAGCACACAGATATTTGTTATGTATGCAGCTGATTTACACGCATTTAATCAGGGCGTTGGGGGAGGATGAGGAGAAAGGAACTGGGACCAGAATGCTTTTTTTTTTTTTAGAAACTGCTGTAACCTTTTAGAAACGAGCAGTTACAGTTAAAATAAATAGTTTCAAATAATTGACCTTGATGCTTCGTTCTACAATAGAAAGTACGATGCTGACTAATACAAGTGCAAAGTATTTTTTGTAAATTAAGCTTTTGCATTAACATAATATATTTCTGTTCATAGGATGCTGTTTACACCAAGAAACACTTTGCCATGCAGATGGGCTACCCTCACACAACGAGAAAAGAGATCTTAGAAGCGTTTCAAACCCCCTTTTCTTAAAACTTGATCAATTCTCAACCAAAGTAGGCTCTGCGAGGAACTTTGTTCCCTACATTTCATTTCCTGAAGATGATGACCAGCCCTTTCAGGCATGCCCACAGGAATTTATTCGACACAAAATGAGAAAGTGGAACAAAGCCTAAGATTCTGTCTATAGAAACCAGCCTTCAATTATGCCAGGAAAACAACCTCAAAACTCAACTTTTGTAAATAAATGTTTCCATCATGCTGTTTTGAAGAGTTTATTTAAATATCCATAAAGCATTGCATTTCATTTTTTACCTAACAGATAATGAAAGCAGATTCCCTTGTAGAGAATAGTTCTCTGATTTATATTTAAAATTCATCTAGGGGAATGAGAGACTCATTCTCAAGAGTAAAACTTCTACATAAAGGCCAGTATTAATCAAAATAAAAACCTGTTTGCAAGAGATAAAAGTGATTTACAACAGAAAAATCAAGGTAACTCCAAGATTATTCCAAACAAGTCAAGGAATGAAATCCTTACAAACATTTTAATGGTCAAAACTGGAAAACTGAAGTCTTAATTTTTGCTGCTAATATGAAACGTTCCCACTAAATTTAAATATTGTGAAAAAACATTCAGACTCAAAACAAAACACAGCTTAAAGAAATGTCAGACATGCACAAAATTACTGTGAAAGAGGAAAAAGAAGAAAGAAAACCCCCCAGAAATTAGGCCAGTTTTTAGGCTACAAGCCAACTGTTTGCTCTACTTTGCTTTATTTATTAGTTCTTAAGGTATTTAAAACTTGAGCATTAAAACTGGAGAATGATTTGCAAATGAATGCAGTTGCAGTTGTGAAAATATAACTCACAGCTGAATGTGGGTTATTCAGACAAATGGCTGCTTTGTTAGAGGAGGGGAAGTGAAGTTCTGTGTTAATTTATTACAAACTGCAGCATTTCAACCCTGATGTCCAGGCAACAATGTTTTTTATTTCAAGTAATTTATAAGTACTTCCCATAGCACTTAACAGTGATGTCTTTGGCTGTTTCACCATGGTACCAGAGTGTATATGTATTTACTGTGGGAATTTGTTTTTAATAAAACTGTTGTAAGGCATCTTTATTCCTTCTCTTTGTTACATTAAAAACATCCACTGCATAAGTAATGTATTTTTTCCTACTTGAAAGGCAGCAGATTATGGCCAGCACTGTATTTGGTTGTGTAAAATAATGACAGGCTAAGTGATTTCTCAACCAAAGCAAGTTATTTCACTTGCCATGATTTTTTTTTTCTTTAATACTGATGACAGCGCACAACTTCTGTAAGGTCCCTGTGTTGGTACAGTCATGTCAGTCCCCAGAAGAGAACTGGTCAACAGGAAAATCAAAAACATCAGGGGAAAAAGAAATAGAATATCTGATTTATCAGAAGTAATTATGATATCCCTTTGTATGTGTTCTAATATTAGAGATTCTGAGAGGAGGGTGTGGGTTATTTTTATTACTAAATACTCTCAAATATTTAACACAGAGTCATACAAATTCACTTGGGCTTTGTTTGGTTTACAGACAGCCAGCTCAAAAATCATAATGCAAATAAAAAGCTAAAGGCAGCATACAAGGAATACTGTATAGATAGTTATGCATATACATATACATAAAAATGCATATACTGACTAGGCATGTATGCATATATACACACACTTATAACTCATCCTCCTACCCCAAATATTTAATCGTGTCATGCTTCTACTTTCCTACCAAAGGTGCATTATTACATTTACATGTCAGAAATGAACTACCACGACCATCTGCTTTGAAGAAGTGATTACAAAACCTGTCATACCAACAGCTACATTTGCATCAGCAGTTAATCTTGTTGATAAATACATATTTACACCTAATCTTCATTATCTCAGTTTAGATGAAAATACAACCATTGGATCTTGCTATATTTTTGTAAGGTCTTACAAAACCAAACATCAGAAATATCTTCTTTCATACAGGAAATATATCACTCAAAACAGTCCTGGAATATTTTTGTTTCAAGGGTTGTGTAAATTGTTACAACTTTTATGGCAACAATAATGATCTTAATGTAATTTAGTTTTGAACGTCACGCTCCAGAGGCTTTTGCAGAATTACTGAAGCAATACAAAAAATTACTGGCCGAATGGATCTTCATGTAAGTCTTCTGACACTGGGTAGAGCACGTAAACTTGTACACTTTAATTTCTGCTAGTACTAGATTAAGATTCTTTAACAAGAAGAATATTTGTAAATAATACCATAATAAAGCTTTTGTAAGACTTGTTTTAAACTGATAATAGAACAGCTGAAAGACACCAAAACACATTAAAAAGGTGCAGGTAACAGTAAGTTTGTTTTCTTATACAAAATTAAAGAAATAAACTCTTTGTGCCTCTGCTTTCAGGTTCAGACTCCTATTTAAAATCTGAGGCATAGATACTTGGTGATGGCAACTGTTTTTCAGCTTTCCTTCTTACTTAAAAAAAAAAAAATAGAAATAAAAAGATCACTCAAGTGAAAGACGCAATTCTTCTGCCAGCAGAGTCATGCCTGGAATTTTCTTGCCCAAATTCTAACATTCAGTCTTTCATCAACTAATTATTCTAATTCTATTCTATTCTATTCTATTCTATTCTATTCTATTCTATTCTATTCTATTCTATTCTATTCTATTCTATTCTATTCTATTCTATTCTATTCTATTCTATTCTATTCTATTCTATTCTATTCTATTCTATTCCCTACCCTACCCTACCCTACCCTACCCTACCCCACCCTACCCCATCCCCAGCCACTTTGACATTATTTGTGGGAAACATTCTCCCACACTTCTTGCATCAGAATTGTGCAGAAAAATTCTCATATTTGGTGGAAAAAAACCAAACTCGAATCAGTTTGCTTCATGTATTTGTTTTATCTTCAAAGCCCAGAGGGGGAAAGAAAAATAAAGAAGAAAAAAATCCATAAAATTTCTCTCAAGATGTAATTCAGATGAAAACAACATTTTACCTCAGGATATAAGTATGTGTCTAGCAGGTTTCATTTAGCAATTTTTTTAGATAGTTTCCACAAAGCTAAGTAAACACCCAAAAGTTCTCCTTCAACCAGAGGAAACTTGAGCCTCTCAACATTTCATGCAACCTGAGTGATTTTGGGTAAAAAGAGATGGAGTTTTTTGTTTGGTTCAGCAGTTTATTCTACCTCAAAACCTCTCCTTTTTTCCCCCCTCACACAACATCAAGTCTATTTTTATTCTACTTTTCAATTATTCTACTGTATTATGTAGGATCCGGTCATAAACCTGCACAGGAGACACAAAATCCATGGGGAAAAGTTGAAAACATCAGACAGCGAATGTGTGTGCATTTGCAAGGCTGGTTCCCAGTGTAATATTAACACCAGAAATTAGGACCGTGAAACATGGTTTATAGATAAATAATCTCTTATCTACAGAGGAGGAGAAATGGGCAAGTAAAATACCAGCTTGGATGTTCCCAACTCACCAGCTGAAGCTGAAGAGAAGGGAGGTTCCTTATGACCCAGTGTTTCCTGTGAAAGGAACCTCTAACAGACATCAAAGTCATATGATTTGCAGGACCAGCTAAGTGCATTTATATATTCCGTGTGTATCCACTGGATTTCCTCAAAATACAAACCCATTTAAATGCACCACAGAAATTCTGGGAGACCCAGGAAGAGGCATTTGGATGATAATGGCACCGAGAAAAGCAGCAAAGCTCCTTCCCAGTCAGGCTCAGCAGGGAACAAGGCATCCGTTTCAGGAAAAATTAAGACTTTGAATTGTGAAGCCTTTCAGTAAGAAACAAAACTAATACCTTCTGTCATTTACCATGAAAAAACTGATGGAAAATATGACATCCAGCCTGCTCAACATCTTGGTGGTCACAAGTATTCATCAACATTTTAGACACTTTGGAAATTCACATCCTGGATTAAAAACTAAAACAAACAACCCCCCTAAGATTTCCCACGTCATGAGGGTGTGCCCTACCCACTGTTTCTATAATATCTATACTGTTCCTATAAAACACAGAGACTTCCTTCAGAAAACCTTGAGCTATCTAAAGTGATACTGCTCATATACGCACCTCCATGCTTGTTTTCACTCTTTCACTCTTGTTTTTTGTTTGCTTTTTAAGTTCTTTTTGGACAAGAATGTTCCTATGGCTAATTCTTCCTGACAGTCTCTAAATTCAATAACCATTTCAGTAGCACAGATACTGAATAAGTTTAAAAGATCTAGTGATGAAGAATAGTGTTTAAATAACTGCCCTTCAGCCCTTGTTACACCTCCAGCCACTCTGTGGAACCATTTTCCATGAATCTTGACAAAGTGCAAGGAAATACTGCAATAGTACTTTTTAACACATCTCCATAGTTGGCACGTTTAAGCCTGTGCATGCTTAGTGTATTTTTTTGGAGTGGGTAAAGGAGAGAAATAAAACCAGAAAAGAGAAAATAATCTAATGGCAGAGTGTGCTCTTGGCAGACAAATAAGCTCATGTGAAGTTACACTTTTTACTAAGCTCAGATTGCTTCAAGACAGTCTAGACATGCAAGCAAGAAATGATCAAAATAAAATTCTGAAGCATGCTAAGTAAGGTACACCAAGTGGGGGATATGCCAGCATTAAGCTGTCTCTGCATACTTCAGCTGCCTTGCATGCATGCATCATTGTAGACTTTATATACTACCAGTGTTTTTGTCCTTGTTGTTCAATGTAATTTTTATGGCCACAATCACTATAACATCATGGGGAAGGTTCCAGGAGCTATGAAACAGGCTATAACATCAGAAAGTCTTAATCTGCCTTTTGGGATCTCCAGTGCTCAGGTATGCGATGTCCAGATGATTTCCAGATGTTTCATCATACTATGTTCATCGGAAGATTTTTTTTTTAAAGTAGATTGACAGTTATTCTCTCTATGAAGTACCAAAAATATGTGCTTTGAAGAACATAAGGTATCACAACTCTTAACTACTGGGAGTAGAGTACCAGTTATTACAGAGATGATAGAGCTCAAAGATATTTTGTCATCCATACTTCACTGAAGAACTGAAACTGTAAAGTTTCTTAGAAGGTCAGGTTACCTGAAGTATTAATAGTACATTTTACAGTCAGAAACATGGGGTGTTTTGGTATGCAAGTATTCTATGGGGTACTGAACAATTAACCATGTCCACTGTTATTCCTCTGATTTAGGCTGTAATTTCAGAATGGGTTTACTTTCCAGAACAGAAAGAAAAGACCAACGTGGAGTTACTCAGCTTTTGTGTCACAGATAGTATAAGTGAGGAAAACTTGAATACCCTCAAGAACACACTAACTTCCAGCCTGCAAGCTTTGCCACAGCAGGATTCTTATCGGCATTATTAGGAACTCTTTTCCTGATATACTGAGGATGAAAGTGACGCATGAGTGAAAGAGGAATTTGCAAGGCAGCGCTCCTCGTCCTTCCTGTCGTAGCTGACAGGACTCAAGGCTGAGAAGTTCGGACTAGAACCATTAGAAGCTGCATTTTTAACTCCCCCCTCATATAAATTGGACATTAAATGTATACCATTTTTAAGGAATCTGGAGTTCTCAGTTGTGAACGTGCATTTGAAACAGTGACATTAAAAAAGCCCCCTCAGAGATTCCAAGAACAAAATTACAGGAATCTTGTTTGAAGACAAATAGAGCTCACTCTTGTTCTACTACGCGTGCTCATAATAACAGGTCACTGCAGTAAAATTGTTACAGATAAATGACATTACATTTATTCTGAATGAATCAGGATGAAGAACTATATTTCCAAACCCCAAGCCTCCAAGGTCCAGAAGCCCAAATCCAGGCCAAAGCTTGCATCAGAACAGTCACCTATAGAGCCCACAAATTCTAGAACTACAAGCGAAAGCACAAACATGGGCACTTCAGTCTGTATTTGCTGTAAGGATGACAGTCAAACAGCTCTGGAAAGAGTGGGCAGAGTGATGAGGGAATGGGAAGTTTCCTCTTTCAAGCCATCTGATGGCGTCTCCTTGACAAAGACACTGATATTTTTAAAAGCCTAGAAATATGAGAACATTTTTAACTGCATCACCAAGAGAACTGTAACTGTACCTCCAAGACTGATTGTAAAGGTCTCCATTCTCCCCTGTTTTCCGGTCAGGCTACATTCTAGCAAGCCTAAAGGATTACGAGCTTTCTGCAACACGTGTTGGGACTGACACCTAGGTTTTGCTCTTTCTTCCTATACATGCTTCTGTATTCTTATTCTGACTTTAAAAAAGAAATTCTGGTTTCCACAACAACTTACTTCCTACTTCTTCTGAAAATTCAGTAACAGTAGACTGACATATCAGAGATTTTGACAAACACAACCGTACAGAGAAACTAAAGTAAATGACAAAAATAAAGCTATTCCCCAACTTCTCAGCAGCCATTTTGACATTATCTCTCAGCTACTACTTAAAAGTAGTATCTTTTAGACATTTAAATATTCCACATTAGCTTAATCAGCAACACACAAAGCTTTGTTTTGACTCCTGCATTTTCACCTGTTTGCTTTCTAATACCTACCACTCTGGGAGCTGCAATATAAAGACATTTATTTCACATTCTCCCAAGAACCAATTCCAGGCACCGCAAACTTTCCGCTCTCCTCTCTGTTGTACATCAGTTGCTTTAAAACCATTTAAAAGCCAACAAATGTACATCCACAGATTTCTGTGGTCAGGACATCTGCACTTTCTCAACTGTTTCTAAAGCAGAAAAAAAATGCCTATTAGTATAAAATTTGAAGAAAAATTGCCCACAGGAGGAATGGGCATTAGCCATGCTTCACTTCCCTCCTTTTTGTTGACATATGAAGCACTTTTTTCTCTTCCTTTCTTTCCAATTCACAGTGGCTCTAAAGAGGTGAATCAGTGCACAGAGAAAAAGAGAGAAAGAGAGGGGAGAAAAAGAAAAAAACCCACAACCCTGGTTTTCCAGGGTGGGTATGAAATATGAAGGCCCAACAATTGTCTGAGCTCAGTGCATTGGAATAACATTGGTTAAATTATGGATAGTTTTGAATAGTGTCACTTTTTTTTTTCTCTGCAGATGGTTGTTCACACAAGGAGTCTGGCCTGCATAATTGTATCACTAATAAGCAGTAAGGCAATTAGTTGTGTAAGTGTGCTATAATCATTCTAACAGAAGAGATGACGAAGAGACAAAAAAAAGGAGGGGGGACAAAAAATGTCTTTTCTCAATTCATCAACTGACAGCCATAATTAGATATATATAATTGAAAATTCCACAGTAGGGGGGCCAGCTTATACAAATGAATTTTCTTTGCTTCTCTTATGCATTTTTTCCTTTCGCCTGAACATTCCCCCCAAGAAAAAGGCAGAAAATTTGTCATTCCAGGGGAGCGTATACTGTATGAACCGCAGGCTACTCATTCAGAGCAATGATGTCAGAATAACATCTTTTCCCCCCCACTAAGAAATAGACGGCTTTGAACTGAGCCTTTATTAGCTGTTTTCAGCCAGTAGCAAATTAAAAAAATAAAGACACATAAAAAAATAAAAGCCCCAAACCAACACAGCCTTGGATGATCTATATCAGTTCGCAGAACATGAAATGTAAAACTCCGAGAGGAGAGGTCACCTTTTTTTTCCATTGACATGAAGACGGCTTGTTTTTGGTGCTGGGGGAAGAGTTCTGAGTTATAATAGAGCATTACATCATCAAGTATTATGGGAAGAAGGGGATTTCTTTTGAGTGGAGCCTGATTATCAAAGGCTATAATTAAATTTGGGTTAAAAATGCCCAAGTGCTTATGAGTTTGTGGAAACTATGCACAGAACAGCTTTCCACTGAATTAATCAGCTTGCAAGTTTTCATTATTCTGGAGCGTCTCTTTTTAAACTGTAAGCTCACAATCACAGCTTTTTTTTTTTTTTTTTTATCAACAAATTCTCCTAAAATTTAATTGGACAAACCTTAACTGATTTTTTTTTCCCCTTACGGAGAGAGAATGTTAAGGCTGGAGCTTGTTAATTAAGTTCTTTAAATGCACCCAGCTGTGCAATAAATTTTCAAAGCTACACAACTGCATTTTTAAAAACATTCACTGCCCTGTTTTTTAGTTAAAATATTTTTGAAAAAGGGACAAACAACAATAACAGAAGACTTAAGAAAATTCCTATACATACGGATGATCCTGGTTGATGAAAGATCAGAAAATTGCAGCTGATTAGAATGTAACTGCACATTATAGGACTGTTTTCAAGGACTACAATTAATTAACTTCTTCGATAATAATTTAGCACCTTTAAAAAAAATGTAAGAAGGGTCTGTGCTAAATGTGGATAATTTAAAATGTCTTGCGTAGTTGTTTCACAACAAAATCCTGCTATCTAACATCAATGAAAAGTTTACTGAAACATTTTTCAGAACTTTCCACAAATTCAAGGGCCTCATGCTTTACAGGGTAAGTCAACACAATTCTTTAATCTTAAAATCAGTAGCCAGGGCTCAAATCTGAATGCCTTGCAATAAGAGTATGAAAACAACATGAAAACGTGTATTTTAAAATCAGGATTTATATTTTAAAATATGTATTTTCATAATTTATTAGCTAGCTATAAGTGTCTAATTTCTTAACATTAGATGTACCAAAATATTCGACACCAAATTCTCCTCTATTAAAAAAAGATTAAATATATACCTGACAGGGAAAACTTATTGAACATACTGACCATTATAGCCTTAACAAACTTTTCGGCCCTTTTGGACAGCTCAGAAAGTTTGTTACTGAAGAATAGAACTAGTATAATACGATCCAAGATGTTAAAAATTAGTATCTTCTTACCTATCATGTAACAAACCACTAACGGTCTGATGGGAGATCATCACATTCTCCCTCACAAAAGAGAGCTGACCCTGGAGAACCCGAGTACTGACTTTTACTCACTTTACTACCCAAATTCACCCTGCATTGTACAAATGTTCATTGTTCTAGAAGTCTGACACTTTGTCTTTTAAAAGGTTGAAGTATGCAAATGAAGACAGAAACCTTAAATACTCATGGCAAAATGTGAGACACTCCTTTTCCAGCTCTACAAAAGCTAAATATGTCACTAAAAATACTTCTGCAACTGTTTGTCACAGGTTAGGCTCCTGACTGTGGAGTTTAATGGAATTTGACATTTCTAGACTATCTGAGTAGTTTGAGGCCTAGTGAGGCCAGTCCAGCCCATTGAATGGAGGGTGTTCCTTGTCCTTGTTTATTGACACAAAGTAGTCAAAACTCCAGTTAAGGGCCTGTCCTGGGGAGCACACAAGTGGCTGCACTGGTTGGAACTCAATCATCCTCCCAACACAAAGATCTTGGTGGAGCAAGAGGTGTAGGGTGAGTGTTTGCCTTCCGCTTTTGGGTTTTTAGCGTGAGGCCCAATCTAAACCTCACAGATAGTCAAGTGAACAGCTTTTGTTCTGGCACACTTCAACCAAAATTTCACATTGCCACTGTAGAGCCACAGGGTGCACCAAAAACATGGAACGAAAGCACTGAGCACTTGACACCCTGATCAATATATTCTGTAGCTCTGCTGGTCATGACTATCAGAAGTATCTTCAAATGCTTTAAGCTATTATGAATTTTACAGCTGATCTCAACATACTCTTGTGGATCCTAGTGGTTGTGTGAGTACACCTACCATTCTAAGGCTACATTGCTCACCCTACAGTATCTGCAGCGTTCCAGAGGAGCAAACAAATCCTCAGTTCAAAGTCTTTACTTATTTGTTCATTATTTCCAGCTGCTCCTTCAGCCCCCATAGAGCTTGCAAGAAGATAACATTTTTCATTAGCAAAAATGCAATCAGACATGCACAAAGGAACGAGACTTATTTTGGAAATGCCTTTTTGAAAACTGAGAAATAACTACTGCATTTTCCCCTTTGTCACAGCAGCTGCCTCAGGTGTTGTCTCTCTTTCACATAATATAACTGATCACATATTCTGAAAATGTATACTTAAGAAGTTAAATGAATGCGCATTCTGCTGTATTATTTTTCTTAAGGAATTAAAGGTTTTATTTTATCTTACAAGATTCTTGGCTGCATTTCCAAGGTACACAATGACACATTTGGTTCTTTGTGTTTCTAACTAAGTAATGACAGAGTTCCTCTAAACCATGAAAAATGTTGCGTTTGACCAAACAAGAAAGGATGAACTTCTGGGAAATTCTATTCACTGCATCTTGAATTAGTCCCAGAAGACTGGGACGAATCTTTTCTCTGCTGCAGCCCCCTGCCAAACCTGGCTGGAGCTGCTGTGGCACCGCTTTGTTTCCTCCTTATTCATCGGGTACAGTAGTATCAACACCAACTGTACTCAACTGCTGAAAGCTTGATTCTCAAACATATGGATATGTTGAAAATTAAATTGCAGGGTTTATTTGAATTTATAGACAGCTCGGTGAATGTATTTTTGAGATACAGTCTCCGTCAAGGAGATAGATGTCACCTGCCATGAGGAACATGATTGTATAATGTTAAAATGCCACATTCTCTTTGTAGGTAATTCTATTCAATCAATTCTTGCAAAGATTTGGGTAATGAACACTTGAGCATCTGTGGTGTGGGCTTCTTTTTTTTTTCCCCTATTCCCCCCACCGTTCCCAGTCTCGGAATTTTGCTTTGGATTTGTATTTCTGTATTGAATATAAAACTGCCCAGACTCTTTACTTTATATCACTGTGGTGTTTCTACTCTTTTATTGAGACTCCTGCCCTACTAAATAAGGAAAATTTTGCAGGACAGGGTAAAGAAGATCCATGTGAAATTACTGAATCTGAGAGGCAAATTGCTCTCAAGAGTCAGTCAACACTGTGGGAACAGTTCAACACCCTTTCAGTTGAAGAGTTGCATTATCTTTTTTGTTTAGATGCGAAGATTTCTTTTTTCTTTTTAATCATCTAGTCAATTGTAATTGCCACCCCATTGTACAACTTAAATCCAAATAATCTTTCTCATATATAAGTCATTTTCTGAAGAAAGGCATCTGGTCTGAAACACTACATTATATCATGAACAAACAGAAGTAAACAGCTTGCAGGAAATAATTTAGTACATGCAAATCTTCCCCATGATGCCCCCCCGCAAAAAAAAGAAAAAATTGTGGCTCTTACAAATTGTCTGATTATTTAATTTTTAAAACACTTTGACAAATTTATTCCATCAGTACACAGTCTGTAACCTTCGTCTAACTGTTAGTTACTATTTGGAATTTTGTTTACTCAGATTAACAACTCACAAACAGAAGGCTAAACTAAATTCTACTTGTCTTTGCAATAAATTGGAAATGCATCAAACTGAAAATACAAGCAATACATTCTTACTCGTATCACCATCAAAAATAAACAAATACACCAAACATTTAAGTTCAACCAAAAGAAACGCCAAATAAAAACCAAAACAAGACAAAACATCTGGTGTCCCTCACTTTTCCAAAAGGCTCTCAGATCAGATTAGAAAAATAATTAAAAATTACCAACAAACTAGTGTCTAGGGTTACTTGATATAGAACTCAATATAGAAAGAAGAAACTATTTGCAATGCATTCACAGGAGACCATTTTCTTTTCAGGATTCTGTTACTTGCAGCGAGGTCCAAGAAAAGAAACCAAGGTCTTTTGAGAAGATCAAATAGCCCAAATCTTTGTTATGAGATTGGAGTAAAGACATCTTTAAGTAACCTGAGCTTTGGGGTTCTGTGTATCTGTGATGGCAAAAGAATATGTATTTTTAAATGCCAAGTATTCTTTTCTGAATACTAAACAGTTGTGCAATAGCAAGCTGCCCTTTTAACCTTAAGCTGACTCTTTTTAGATATTAATGGCATGAGTGCCTACTATTTTTCTGCCAAGCAACGAGGTTGAGGCAGCACAGTAAAGAGTAACCGCTCCTTCCTAGTTTCTAAAGCTTGAATTGGTAGCACTACCTACCTTTTACATAGGTGTTCAGGTTGAAACTCTTAAAAGTACCTTAAATATTTCTGAAATTACTGCCAAGCTCTAACAACACTCCCGGCTTTTGGACGGCAGCAGAGCTGCAAGCTAAAGGCAAAATGCCCAAGTGATCAAGTCTCTTACAGAGCTGGTATGATAAATACAAATATGAATCTCTTACCTTTACCCTCAACCCCCCATTCCTCAAACCTCTTCCAGAAATAAACAAAAACCAGAACAGCAGTAGAAGATAGTAGCCAACTATCTGAAGGGAAAACGGGAATCAACTAAAATATGGAGCACAAACGCCTACAATGGGCATTTTAATAAGGAAAGTAGATTAAAACAAAGAAACAAACAAACAAAATCACTTGACACAAAAACTTTGCAAGATTATGGTAAGGTGATTTTGGCCCCAAAACATAATGATATTCCACAGTTTAGTGTTTTTTTGCTGCTAACACATCAGCTGTGCCGACATCCAGCAAAACTGAGCAAGTGTAACAAAGCAGGAGGTCAGGCAATGCCGTCTCCAGAATGGAAGAAAATGGGCTGGGGAAACGTGATACAGGGAGGCACATCAGTAAAGCTTCTTCCACCCCACTGGTTAATTTTTACTAGCAAATCTCTTGAAAAGCACTGTACTGTATCAAAGGCCTTGATGTTTTTAAAACAAAGAATTTATGGGCACTAGAAGTGTAACCTACCTTCCTTTGTTCCCTGAAATACATCATCATTTTGTGCCTTGTGGTAGCAAAAGTAATTTAGAGGATCCTGACAGAAATAATATATATATCATTAAATCTCTCCATTAATATACTCGTGGTATTATAAACATAGTGGTTTGAGGATGACAGAAACTAAAACCAACTCATTTGTTTGTGTCAGTATTAAAATGTAATACATTTTCTTTTCAGATCCAAGGCAAGTGAAGATAGCTTTCTGAGCAGAAAGTTCTCTCTAAACAAGGCACAAGGAACTCAGAGATTTAAATGCAACCTTTGAACCTCATTTCCAATTTGCTTCAGCTCTAAGGTGTATTGAGAGCAATGATCTCAGCTCAGATCTAAGATCAAGTTGCTCACAAACAAACAATACTCATTATCGTCAAGGTCATTCCTATTTGCAAGGGAGTTATAAACTGTAAACCCAAGGCTTTCAGGGACCTAATAATCAGAGACTAGAATTATTAACATCTATTTCTTAAAAATAGATCTAAGCTGATATATCAGTGTGGTAGGACAGAAATGTATACTGAGCTATGCAGAATCCATATAAACAATTCTTGAGCCGGTCTACCTGGACAGCTGAATAGTGTCTAAAGCCCACATTAGTACCCTTCGATCCAGACATCAAACATTAGTCTCTAGTTATGCACTGAAGAATGACAAGTACAAAGTTACAGGAAAAAAAGGTAACTTTAGCCACTAGACTGAACAAGTGAGTGCAAAGGTGTTGATTGTGGGGCATCTCAAAGTTTAAACACCCCTCAGGACTGTATCCCCACAGACCAGAATCACACAAATGGTTGGTTACAAGTAGGACATGGCATATGAAGCTACCATTGGTCTCCTGAGATACAATATTCAGAGGCTATTTTTACTATGCAGATATTTTTAGAATGTCCTAACATATAATACAATACATAGCAACCATAGGACAAAAAACCTGTCAGAAGAGGAATCAAACATACTATGTTATTCTAAAGTGAATATAATAATATCTGGAAAAAGACCTCCATCACATCCGTGTAGAAATCTCTAGTAAACTCTGCATAGTTTTTAAATCTCTCAGACTACATAAAAAGAATTACTAAGTCGCAAATGTGGCAAGCCCAGCGGTATACTCTGTAAGAATTCTACAGAAACCAATAATATAGCATGCCTGGAAACATCATTTAATTTTGCAATGGCTATACATGTATTGCCTTCAATGTGGGAGCAGACTTCCCTGGTTTTCCATCTCCTTTCTTTTATGTCTCAAGGAACGTAATAGTAGCAAATATCCTATGGGAAATTCCCAGTGTCTAAAAAATTGACTAGAGATCTTCTTTCTATAGAGTTCTTACTTGTGAGCATTTGTCATCTAATGACAGAACAGGGTATAGATCAAGAATAAAAGCATCAGGGTTTTTTACAAATGTGGCAAGATGGTAACTTCGGTGCACGAGACCTCTTATTTATTTAATGAAAGATCAACAATAAGCTTTCATGTTTGGTTGCCACAGCTCTATCTACAGCAAGGAAATGATGCAGCTGAACTAACTTCCATTTTTAAAAAACTTAGAACGCCTCTGAGTTTGACTCTGTATCATTTAGAAAATAGTGGATTCATATTCTACTACGGTAAAAAGCGGCCTTTTGAAAGATTCTAGTGTTTGCACTGAATGTCTGAATTATCAGTTCTGAGAATTGAGAAGCTCTTTATTACACTCTGTATTATACCCCTCACAAAGCTATATCACCCAAAATGATGTACAACATTTTTTTGAGCCAACCTCTAGAATAATTCAGAAACCTCAGGGTTAGATATTCTAAATCATTCAGCTTTCAAAATGATGTCTGTAAGTATTTGTAGTAAATAATAAGAAAAAGGAACACAGAACTACTGCCCAGATCAGTGCCCAGTCTTGTCTAGGGTTTGAAAATATCTCCTATTAACCATATTCTTCCTCCTGAAAAGCAATAAAACCATCAACAGTTGAGAATCATTTGAAATACATATGCATTTCAAAGCATCTTATTTACACTAGAAGCATCAGAGAAAACGAATGAACTCAAAACGAAGCAAGACGATTGACTTGATCCACTGCTACATCTCTCTATTCCAATTTACTGAGGTTTGCCTACCTATAAACCAAACGGCAGCTTGTCAGCAAGCTGCACAGCTCAGACATTGCTACACAGAGGATACACAATGCGGCTCTAAACCAGCATTCTGAACCATCATTCCACGTTATGGCCCTTTATTTCATTAGCATAGCTGCAGTTATCAGCTTGTTTGTACTGGACATGCTCTACTTCTCCAGTGTCAAAAGTTGGACCTTGTGAATTTTATCTAATTTTTAATATGAGTTCAAAACCAATACATCAGCATTACTATGTCAGAGCTGGATAGCCTATGCCAGCAAATCTTTGATAGAAGGTGTAAAGCGATATCCTTATTGAGTTCAATACCAGCAGTGTCATTAGGAAGGAGCAGAGGCACAAGCTTGAGCTAACACAGGTGTTACTCCTTCACCACGGCTACTGGCAAAGCCGAGTGATAAACCAGACAGAGCATCGGACACAACAAGATTTGCACTAAGATCAGCTGCAGAGACAGGGCAGAACAGCTGATCCATAACACACTCCTTGTTTCTGCACTTCCTGTACGGGAACCTGCATGGCTGAAGAGATTAATTCAAACAGTAAGGAATCCCCCTGAAAATTCAGTAATAAATGCTAAACAGGCGATTGCCTCCCAAATAGTTATTCAACATACACTTTACTATGTAAGTATTTTGTGCTCACTGCAGAGGAAGCCAACAAAGTTGTTGGTAGTGTTCACATATATGTTATCCAAAATATCTGGTGAGGTACCATGTGGAATTTAATCATGATAAAGGGACTTAAAACCAAATGCTAATCAGCAGCAATAGTTTTTATGGGAAATCAGCTACCAAAAGAAATACGGGCACACCCATAAAGCAGCACAAGGGAACTGAAAACTTTGGCCAACATTTTTCCTTCTCCGAACTGTTGTTACCAGCAGAACTGCCTAGAGTAGAACCAATGCTGCTGGTGACTCAGGGCGAGGTGTCGCAGACGCTGCTTCAAACAGCTCCATAGAAAAGGAATTGTTTCTCTGTTCCCACTTTTATTGCATGTGCCTGAACGTATGTGCTGCACAGCAGGGACGCTTCCCACAGTGCAACAGCCAGGGCACCTTCTTTTTTTTCCTAATTCAAAGTAGAGATTTTTCATCTCAGCTCACCCTACAGAACAGACACAAACACACCTTCCACATCCTAGAGCAATTCCTAAATTATTCCACAATAAAAACCATAAGATATTTTCCCTGCTTAGGCTGTGCTCCATGAATACTTTGTTGAAACGCATCTATTTCAACAAAATGGTGTGCTTCTGCTGATCTGAAATTCCAACAAAATTAGCTTTGCTGGGTGTAATCACAAGCCTTAAAATTCAAAGTTATCATCCATTACATTCAAGGACAAAGAGGTCTTGAAGTGTTATTGCAGTAATCTAAAATGAGCATAATGTAAACTTTTAGAAGTTTATCTTCCTATATAATTACCGATAACACCTCTGTGCACTGCCCAGTTACTTAGATTTGCAGTTCAAAACATTGCATTTTTTTTTTTTAATAAATCAAACAATATGAAGGTGAATTAAAAATGTCTTCATAACAACTTAGAACATTGCAACTAATTTGCTGTTATTCAAATTCATCACCCTTTAGTAGTACTAATTAAGTTTATTGTAGTATGTTAAGCTGCAGTCAAAGTTTCCTTGCCTGTGGGGTACTGAAATCTGTCTGAAATGCTCTTCTAATTCCAATTTGATTATTTTCTTGTTTAGATTTACATTTAGAAAGTTAAAATCAACTGTCATACTGCATCTGGATTAGTTGTATGCCCAGAGTTTTGCTCAGGTGTTCCTGAAACACCTACCTGAATAATAACAGCCCTATCTGTGAAGTCTATGAAAAAACTCCCAAACAAATTCACAGTACTCCTAAACAAGATCTTGCAACAGATATGCTCAATAAATACAGATTTGATTCATCTGTTGAGGGTTAACAAGTTTACTATTCACAATTCCCATCTTACAAACATCTGATTTTTCAAAATAAAAGATGCATTGATTTCATATTTCTGAGACATTGACTATTTCAATAATAGAGCTGGAACTCCGGGCTAGGAAGGAGAAGTAAATTTAACCCTATTTCTCTTCCTTTCCTTCTGCACCTCCTACCTCTGTTTCTAGAGATCAGTGATAGCAAGAAGCACCTCAGCAAAAATTTCCACCGGGCAAAATGGAAAAGAGGATCCGCACTGATCTGAACCGGCCATTGAGCTGCTCAGCTTTGCTCCCAACAAACTTGTCTCACATAACCTCAAAGTGGTTCATAGCAGAGTTGTAAAAGGCATTTATTACACAATACTCACATCTAGAAGGATTGTACTTGTACGGTCTATTACTGCAGGCCTCCCAGAGAATTCAGCTTGCCAAAACTGGAGTGGTTGATCTGGAAACAGGATTCACATTTCTATTAGCCTATAAACAAAGCATCAGTGTTACTTAAGAATAAATATATAGTGTGCAGTTTCTCTTTTTGAACTCAGATTTGGTTTCAAACTGTATTCTTTACTGTGCTGATATATAAGCGTGTATAAACATATGCATACACACATGTAATCCATAATATTTATAGTCATGCCAAAAAAAAAAAGTAGACCCTTAGACTGATTTCTGAAGTTAATTTGCCATTTTATCAAAAGAATATGGCTGAAATTCTATTCTCACTGCAATGTAACACACTCCGGCA
Source organism: Columba livia (assembly GCF_036013475.1). Lineage (NCBI taxonomy): Eukaryota > Metazoa > Chordata > Aves > Columbiformes > Columbidae > Columba > Columba livia. The sequence continues at coordinate 2,599,977 of NC_088614.1, forward strand.
GAATCTTCATATGAGGGATCTTGATCTTTTTATTGTGTCTAATTTACAAAGCAAAAAATATTTTTTGCCACTTCTGTCCCCCCCTCTAAAAAAGGGACATTTTTTTCCCCCCTCATGATCAATTTCATGCCATTTTCTTTAAACAGAGATATCAAATTGTTAAACATTTTAACCACAGTATGTCCTGGTAATTCAATCCTTTGGATTTGCTTGGGTGTCCCAAAGTGTTTTGAGTTCTAACAGCAGAAGGAAACTGCAGTGCTGGTCAGTCCCCTCTTAAATCTTCTTATGGATTTCATTTGCTGTGTGGCCTGAGAGAGGTTAAAAGGTTTTCGCACAGAAGTAGAATTTGAGAAATAATCACCTTATAGACCCACTAAATCAATCATAATTAATGCACTTGCCTAGTTCTGTCAGAGAATTGCTGCTAGAGGGCAAAATAAAGAGGCCCCTTCTAATACAATTTGAAAAGAGATCAGATCTGTCATTTCATCTAATAATTGAGCCAAATGAGAAAAGAGAAGGGTCAGAGTTCATCTGGTGACCTTATGTAAACCCAATAATACATAATTCATTTTCATTTTATGGAATTTATAAGATGCTGTAAACTGTCAGGATACAGACTCATTTGCTTCAGCTTCCACCAAAATCTTCCTGCTCATCACACAACACACACTGAGCTGCCAAAACTTTTAAGTGGTATATTCTTGCAGAATAATCCCAAAGCCTTCAACAAGGACTGGTATTTAATTCATTCTTCCAAGCGTGTGAAGTTAATAACTGAATAAATCACTCGCAGCTCTTTCTGAATGATATAAAACCTGTAATTTATTTACTGAGTGTTACAAATACAGTTAAAACATGTTTTCATGCAAAATGATTTCTTTTTTTTTTTTATTATTGTTATAAAAGATTTATCGGCCTGTTTTTTTTTTTTTTTTTTTTGTCAGCATAGGCTATAAATACATATGCCCTCAGAAATGAATACTTCATTCCATCCCAAGTCTCAACAGACCATATTCAGTAGAACCCATCTCAGCTATTTCCTACAAAGTGGAACAACCTGAAGACATATTAAGGAAACATTTCTCAAGTAGGCAAGCTCCCCCCTTTATTTTTTTTTAAATGAATTCTGAATATTAATTGAACATATCAAGAGTTTTACCTTTCCAGCCTGCCTTACCCTTTTAACTTGCTGTGCTTGTTAATCAATCACACTGCCACAACCAAGTTAGAGCTCTGTCTCAGTAATAAAGGTGAATTGATGGCTTATGAGTTATTCTTCACTGCTTTGTCTCCTTTAACGTCAATACAAACATTGGGCAGCAGAGCATCCGGGCACTCAGGATAGAATTTCCTATGGCAAGCCTAAGGCTTCTGGGGAGAAGAAATTTTTTTATTGAACCAGCCAACACATAATTGGGTTTAAAAATCAGCACGGATGCTTTTGACTAGTTCCTAACTTTGAAACAGAAGCAAACTTTGAAAGAATATAAAAGTTGAGAGTAAGTCTAAGTAGGTATGTGAATCCTAACAAAAGATACAATGAGCCAGCACTAAACTTGGCTTAGGGATGTCCTTGGACCATCACAGCTACAACAACAGTAACGTAATGAAAGAAACAAATATATAAAATACTTCTGATACTCGGTTTATTTAGAGATAAGGTTTTTCTATACTGATTTTATACCATTCATGAAATGCTCAGGGCTGCAGATATGAAAAGCCACCCAGTAATGCAACCAAGACATAGGAGCTGTAGACTATATTGTCCACTACCAATCCCACCGAATAAAAGCTTTATGGAAGATACAGCACTGTCTGCTTGATGGTTCCCTGGCCCGACACACTGAAGCTTCAAACTCCACATCAAACTGCTTTTGTGGCTAAAAAGCTACCACAAAGGGAAACAGATGACTCTCCTCGATATAATGCATTTCTGTGCTAATTATTTCTTAGACCTAGCAGAAGGTTGGGTCCAAAAGCAGGGAGCAGAACTCATGCCGTGTTCAGGAAAAATCGTACAGTGCTCTGACGGGTTCCCAGCTTATTGAGCTGGTGTAATTTAGAGCTGTCGTAAATGATGACAAAGTCTGTTTTGGTACCTGGCCAGCCAGTGTAATAGAAGCACAAATTTGTCCCCAAGTCCTTTTTCTTCTCAGCTGTACCAGGTTGAAGACTGAGCCTTGTTCCCCCTCTATAATACAACTCCACAGAGATCACTTTACTTTAACAATTAAGAAAGAAAAATAAAATTTCATACTAAAACTAACTATACCATATGGTGTCATATTTCCAGTTAAATGGGTAATATACGAAACAGCGACTCAACGGCAGCACTGGTAGCAGCGCTGCATTGCCCTTCTGTGGTACCATGAATCCATGATTTCTGAACAGCTTTACAAAGGATCATATTCTGTGGTATTTATAGAAAGGAAAATGACGGCACAGAAGTAACACATTGTTTTACACCAAACACTGAAACTGAAACCAAATCTCGCGTTCTTTGTAACTTTGACCTCATATAGCAAGCCATAGAAGATACATTACTTGCTATTTAATAGTAAAAGTCCATTTGTGTTCATAAAAACTGCCAGAAATATGTATGTCACTCTCAAGTTACCCTTTATCTATTTATCTTTTTTTTAGTTTGAAATGACAACATCCTTGCATTTGTCGTATTGTTTAAATCTGACCTTTGATCCTCAGGGTCACTGCACTCCCCGAGGTCATCTGCCCATCTGATTAACACATTCCATAATTTTGGAGGTGGCCAGTTTAGTGGTCTATCCCATTAATCATGGCAAAGGCACTAGGAGCAGCATGAAAAAACCACTAAGGTTATCAAATCCCCACAGGAGATTAGGAAGTGAGATAAGCACGTGAAGTTTAACAAACTAAAAGCACACAGACAAACCAAAAGGCATTCGGGGCCTGAAACCCGACACGAGCAAAGCAGCTTGAGAAAAACAAACAGCAGAGGCTTTGCTTCCCTCTCATTTTTCTCTTACTGCATTTCATAAAGCTCTGAGATTTCTTCTTGAAGGTAACATGCCTGTTAGTTTAGGTGTTTTAGGGAAATTATTATCAATTTTAACACTGTCCAAACTCATAGTATGATACAGAACTAAGTTAGGTACAACCAACATGGGATATCACCTGCACAACAGCATCAAGTACCCCTCAGTTCTGGGCAGTTAGCAAGGAAATGATCATGATTGTTGAAACTCAGCTGGTGAGTTAGTTGATTGAATATTTCTCGTGATGGGCTTTTTTATATTGTCTATTATAGAGTAAATAAAAATAATAAAACAGACAAAAATAAATTAAAAATAATGTCATATAACATGCTGAGAATAAATAAAGCTTTGGATCTTGCCACTTGGTTATCTAGGAAAGCTGCTTCAATGTTTTCAACTCTTTCCTGGTCTCTTCTTCATGTATTTTTAGACAGCAAGAACAGGGACCTACTTACTGTATGTTTACTTGCTAACAGAATGAGATTTTGCTTGATGTCTTGAATGAAAACAGTAGCTGAGTTTGAAAAGAGACTGTGGCAACAGTCTCAGATGGTTGGTGTTTCTTTGCAAACTACAAACTACTTTGCAAATCTACTACAAAAATGAAATTCCCATCCTAAGTACAGTTCCCAGCAAAGCCAGTTTCAGTCTTGGAATTACTGTTTTAAATTAAACACTCAGTTTATTGAAATGTATTCTTTTCCCATGAGGAATTCTATTCCCAGTAAAAAGAACTGTTTTAAGAATTTATCATTAACTGAAATTTCAAAAACATCAGGTTTATAATCCACACTATACTGGTGTTCTCTTCCAGAGAGAAGTAATGGATACTTTCATTGTATAGATTTATACTTATTTTTCTGTTAAATATCTTTGTAGGCATAATTCATATTACAGAATACTACTACTGGCACATTATACCTGAATATGTCATTTGACATGCATTAAAATGTGTTATGTAATATTAGACTGTCGTAATGCTATTGCTAGTGAAATGTTATAATATGACAATAAATACATTATAATTTGTTAGATTTAATCTGTTTTGAAAATGTATTTAGTACTGAACTGCCTGATCAACATTTTTAGATCAAACGCACCCTTTTGTCAGCCATGATGAAATAATTTCTCATCTTCATAGCTTTAGTTATTATTATGATGGAAATAAGCATGGGACAGCACTTACCCCAAATAAAATAACTCTATTTCCATAGGAAAACTATTTTTATACTTCACAATATGGACTCATCTTCACATTTTGTAAAGTGAAAGAGTATATAATTTTACAATAGGCATTTTAATTTCTACTAAAAAAGCATTTTAAAAGTGACATTTTCTAGACATGGAATTGGAAGATGTACTTATCGCTACTAGTTTAATAAGGGCCCTCACGATTAATAGAAAGCAAAAATAAACATGAAGATGTAAAGCAACTGGTAGAAAATTGCTTGTCCAACATTCAAGACAAGAAAACAAATCTCCTGTTCATAATGTTCTGCCAAATCCAGTCATACACATTTATCAGAATATTCAAATGATAAAACCCAGTCAAGATGTGCAGGAAACAGAAACTACTGCTTGCCCACAGCTGTGTAAGAATCAATACAACTGAATGTGGCAACAACCCATTGGAGCTGAAGAAGTTGCGGCAGAGCTAAGAGTGATCTGACAGTTCAAACACAACCCTTCCCTGGGCTGGACATCTGCCCTAAGTGAACAAACATCAGGCAGGACAACAAGGGCCCAGAGTGATCGTATTTCAACCCAAAGGTAACTAACAGGGGAAAGGAAAAGGAAAAGAGGAAAGAGGAAAGAAAGAAAAAAGAGAGGGACCAAATCCCCAAAACTTCAAAACTCAAAGGCAAAACTGTAGTTACTCATCTCTTGGTTGCTATTTAGCACAATTCTAAATCTTGTCTTCTTTCCCCACCTCTTGATCCCTTTGGATTGAATGCTAAACAGTACAAGGCTCACATAAAGAAAAAGGAGACTTAAATTTGTGTCCTTGGTTTTGAATGTATAATCATTTATACTTTTAAAAATACAAGTGGTGTGTGAAAACAGGAACCAGTTGGAAGTCCAACAGAAAAAAAAATCCGTCTAGTTTCCTTATCATCTCAAATTACTGTTCTGCAAAACCTGCCGGTGCACTGAGCAAAGCTTGTATGAAACACTCCCCTGCAATCTGTGGCTAAACATGTAATTGAAGTTCACAAAGAGGTTTAGGATTTGGGTGACATGACAGACAGAAGAGACAGACACCAGCGTAGATAGCAGCACCAGCAAAGAGTTCCATTTCTCTTACAAGATTAGGAGAAGCCCTAAGCTGCTTGCAGCGTGCGTGCAAATTCTATCTGCCATGGGAGGAGGAGGCAGGTACAAGCAGGATGCTTTAGAGGATCTCAGTATTCTTCAGCCTGTTCTAAAATATCTTCTTTGCTCCCCCTATGCCCAACAAAGGCAGCTGGGACTGCCTTCCAAAAGGCTTTTTCTTTGCCCTATTTGCAACAAAGGGAAATTTAAAACGAGCTGCTCTCAACCTCTCTGCCCACCTGCGGTTCAACATGGAGTCACAGACAGGCGGGATCTGCTCGGTCCCTTAGGTGCAAGAGCCTCTTCTTTCCTATGTGAGCAGAAAAGACAAAGACACCGTCCAGTCCTACCCCAACATCTGTGCACAATTAAAATCTTCTAGTTGACAGACATTTCTGGGATCAGACAGAAGATCAGTGCAGACGTTGACTGCCAGGATTGCGAGCAGCTCACTTTATTCTTGATACTGCCTTCTGTGCTGTTTTCTAATAATTCATATGGAACTCCTGAGTTCTGTTCTCCAAACTGCAGTGAAAAGGCACAAGATGCTTCTCAGTCAGATGCACAAATTTTCTGGGTTTTTTGTCTTCATGAAATATATAATCATTATACTATCTCTAAGCAGTATAAAATCTATTAGATCCACAATGTATAGTTCTCTGTGAGCTTCAGAGAAGTAATTTGTTATGGCTGTTACAAATAAAACATGCAGATAAATATAAAAGGACCATGATTTGGCTGTGTACTCCACTAAATCTGTGCACTCGCTTCCTTCGCTTTGGTCTGAAGGTGTTGCTGGGACGAATACAACAGAGCTGTTGGGAAAAGCAAATCAACCCATGCTGAGTTAGTCCTGGAGCAATTATGGAACTAGAACACTGTTCCCTTATACCACTTCATTTGGTAGGCTATTTTTTATCAAAACCCAAGTTTCACGTATTGGTGGCAAAACTTCCATATCAGGTGACAGAAGCTAATAAATAATTTAAGCACATACTTATATTTTAAGACAGTGAGACTTAGGCAATCGAGACGTTATCACCCCTAGTACACATATTTTCCTGATTTTTTCAAGAACAAGAGAGAAAACACATTTTCTGCCATTGAAAATCTGCTTCTAACAAAGTTTTCTTGCTTTTTACCCTGAGGCTGTGGAGAATTTGAACCGGACTTGCCTAGTTTAGCATGTAAGTACAGACCACCCTTGTTTCCAGCTCTCAGAGTGCGTTATTATGAATAGTGAGAAGGCACACGAGGCCACAGATGGGAGGCTGGGATATTTCTCAAAATTTCTTTTTCCTGTTACTCTACTCGACACCATCCAAGAAGCTGCTGAGAAATGAGGCTGTGACACCAAGACGTGCAAGGCCCAAGTCCAACAGACAAGGAGGAATCTCAAAGCTCCACATGGAAGCCAGAAAATACTTGATTCATATTTTGATTGATTTTGCATCATCTGTTGAACACTGTCCTGCTACACCTGAGCCTTTTACCCAGATCCCATCTTACTGCTACTTCAGTATTTTTGACTGATCCTGAGAAAACCTAGAACATGAGACTCAGCAGTGTTACCTGCTAAGATCCTAGTGAGACATTACTTCGGTTTAATTGACTTGGACTTCAAATCCGTTTAGAATTTTATCATCTTGAAGTCCATCCACAATCCAAGCTCTAGAGATATAATGCAGGAGTTAACAATTAATATGAAAAAAGTGTGGTTACAAGCTGATTTTCCTAATCTTTTTCTTTATATGGAGGGATAAAGTGAACAAAGAACAACTTTTCTGCAGGTGAAGTGATGCTCTGCCAGGAAAGCTGCTATGAATAAATGGATGACTAAAGTTTGGATTCAGAATCCTCAGATTGTATTAGTCCAGTTCCTTTCCATTTTCCTGTCCTTGTAATACTTCTTTTTATCATTGTCCTCCATATAATATTCAAAGACATTAATACCGTTGCTCTCTATGTATAAGGTAACCATGTCTACCTCATCCCTGAGTACTCTGCAGTTTTTTTAAGGTGTTTATATCTTTACAATAGGGAGATAATGAAGTGACATATCCATCTGTGTATACTCAGGCCTATAGGTAAATAAATGAAAGTAGATTACCTCAGTAATCCCCACATTACTATTAAATCCTTCTTTAAAAAAATATGATTCACAAACTTATTTTTCTCCTTAATACGTTAAGTAGTCTGCCTGATATTAAGAAAACTTTCCATTCTTGCTCAAAGGAGGGATAAAAAACCCCTTTGAATTATATTTCTGTGGTATTTTAAAACAACTGGCAATCGATCTGTCTTTCCATACTGTAGTGATGTTCACATTTAACAACGCAAATGGAGAATTATGATTGTTTTCTAAAGTAGAGGCACAATTAAAGAAAATGAAATTTGTTTATGGAACAACACAGGCTATTTTTTTTTTCGTTACTAATAATGAGTTTAATTTTTAATGGAAAAGCATTGCTAGCACAATTAACACTCAATTTACATGTGCATCCATAGACCCAATTAATTAAATTTTATTGATGCCTTGTTGCTCTTTAAAATGCTTTCCAAATGCCTTCAAATTGATTTTAAATGGTTGATAGTGAAAGTCTGTATGTTTCTGGTAGTAACCCTACCGATTTTTATACACGTGTACCTTACATACTGTAAGTACTGATTGCTTTCCACTTTTTATCTGACAATGTGTTTGGAATAAAGTTATGGGAAACTCTTAAAACCCTTGCAATGAAGTGCAAAATGTCAAAATTAGAGGGTTTTCTTCTCCGCTTCTTAAATGATCTGTTAAAATTTTAGTGCTGTATCATACTATACAGATGGGCTTGTGTCATTGCCATGTGATACCAGCTAAGAAATTCATTAATTCCTCCTTGTGAGAAGCTTCAAGACAGAAAATTGCTATTACTCCTGTTTTACACTTGGGGAACTAAACGACAAGCATCAAGAAGCTAGTTTTAGACCTTTTGAGGACAGCAGCAGATTTTTAGGCCCAGGTGACTATGCACAAGTCACAGACCAAGTCCCAACAGTGAGAAATTTCACTTACATCTTAAACTTACAGTTTACTTAAAATTACAGCTTAAATCTAAGCATAGGATGTTTGCCAAAAGCCCTAACTTGTGTTGTTCTTTATGAAATGAACCGAATCAATTTTCTCTTTTGATGTTAACTCATTTTCATATTTTAGGATTACACTGTTTCCCCCAAAATAAGACAAGGTCTTATATTAATTTTTGGTCCAAAATCTATTACTTTTTTACATGTATAGCTGCCTGGACACTATTTAAATTGATTTTTTAAATGAACTGTAACTAGGGCTTATTTTTGGAGTAGGGCTTATATTTTGAACATCCTCAAAACCCCTGAAATATCATGCTAGGACTTTTTTTCAGGTTAAGTCTTATTTACGGGGAAACAGGGTATTTCTGCTAAAGTGCTCTTCGCATATTTCTCTGGGTGAAGTTTCTGTTTGATTTTCTAGTCAGGCAAAATGATGACAAGACGCAATAGTTGTAAACCCTTCTCTTCCAGCTTGGTGGGAGGTTGATTTTCATGTCATCCTTCGCTCTCTGCTTAGTCTGATTTTTGCCTTGACATTTCTTATCTAGATTATATCTAATATGAAATGTTATATCAGCTACAACAAGGATAAAATAAGGGTCTATTTGTCTCTCATAAATATGTTTTTGAGCAATTACATTTGTTACAAATCTAATACATACTGAGTTTGACCGGATAATCAATTAGCCTGAATGTCTAGCTTTTAGTCATATCTCACCATTATACAGTTTATATATTTTTCAAAACCTAGGAAACTATAAAAATGTGTGTTCCTATATTTATTTTATATAAGTGTAACATCACCAAGAGGCAATTTGCATTTTATAAACTTACATTCACAAACTAAGGAAAAAACATTTTTCTAAATTGGGCTGAGAATAACGTTAGTGCCTCTAATAAATACTTTCCAGAAGATTATACTCTATGATTTTTCATTCACTTAACATTGTGATTTAAACAATATTAACCATCATATCATTTCATGTTAACAGAAAGACAATCTAGATGAAATCTTAATTACTCAAGAACTGTCAAGAGACATTAACAATTTCATACTCAGTTTTATAAAAGTAATGATTGTCCTATTACATATGCTGTAATTTCCCTTTCCTGACTGCTATAATAGCTTCCTCACTCATTAAACACTTATTTTCTCGCTACCTGCCAACAGTTTCATAGGTGGCCTCATTTAGAGAAACTGAAAGAATATGAAAGAAGAGAATATGAAAGAAAAAAAATAAGGTTGCAATGAATTACAAATGTAAAATATAGAAATGGGTTATTTGGCAAAAAAGTGTACCTGTGCATTGCACAATTGCATTTGAGATACTTTTAAAGGAAGATAGTAAATTATTAAGAAAAAAGCAATTTATTACTACGTACATATAAAATACATATCTTGAAGATTGAATCAACAGAATACAGCTGTTAAAGTAATCTATGTAATATTTTTCTTCCAAAAAACATGTTAAATTTATGTATCTGTTAGATCTGTTCCCAGAGATACAAAAATCTAACACTAACTTGCCAGCACAATGAGAATATAAAATCTAGAAAAGGCACAATGAAGTACAATTTTTCAGATCAAAACTGATGTAAACATAAAATTGATCATTTAGACAATTTATTGGTTTCCAGATGAGTTTCCTACACTATTCAAAGAAAGGCTGAAATAACTCCCCAAATATCATGCAGCTAACTTATTTTACAATATTATATGTGAATGCCTAGTGGAACCAGAAAGATTAATCCTTTCCTAATAGCCACTTTGAAGTAGGAAGTGTTATTGCTTTAAAATGAAATATTACTTCCAGCTTTCTTTTCTCAAGAATTCCTTTGAATTCCTTTGAAAAAAACCCTGAAAATTCTCACCTACGCAAAAAAAATACAATTTTAATCAAGGGAAATCTCTCAGCACACGTTAGACTTTAGTCAGATGCAAGCAACCTCCAAAACAGGTAGGACTACCCAGGACAATTGCATACATTTGGAGACGTACTTTTGAAAAATTACTCTGCTTGAATGTATTTACCCTGAAAATCCAGGGAGTGATGAAACAGAGCATGTACATGCATACACAGGTGAGACTTTGAAAAGTTTCATTTAATCCCAGTTAATCAGTAGCATTTTTTAAAACTTTAGTTTCATGAAACAGGCAAAAAATACCACTGCAGTTTGTGTTTGAATTATAATATTTTTTTCAAGAAAAAAAACTATGAATAGAAAAAAAGATTTATTAAATCCTTATTAGCAAAATAAAGGCTGAAGTTTATTAATTGCTTACTTTTTTTGGTAGTGTAGCAAAGGGGAAAATGTGAAGAATTCACATTTCTAAAAGTGTCACATTTAGAGAAAAAAAAAGTGAGATTCCTTTTTTCTAAACTGAACATAAAGAAGGGCACTGCTGGGATTATGACATCCTAGAAATCCACGCAGATATTTATAAAGATTTGGTGTGGCTACTCAAAGAGAATTCAGCTGTAAAATTAAATTTTGATCTGTTCTCTTTATCTGCCATCATTTTTATTGAGCCTTGGTCTAATATTTCTTAAGGTCACCAGATTAAAAATCACTAAACTTTAGCCATGTTCTGCCCAGAATCGAGCACCTTCACCACCCTTTTTATGGGCTGGTGATCAGAAATGCTTTTGCTAAGGCTGAGTCTATATTGTAACCACTCATAGTGCAGGAGGGAAACTGTAAATCAGGATGTTCACGGCTGATGCTGACCAAAAATACCACAGATTTGTGAACATATATGAATACCACTCTCAGGACCAAACCCTGGCTACCTTGGGAAGCTGAATTTTCAGATATTGCTTCCAGAAGAGATTACATTAGAGGCTAAGAAACAGAAAATGTACCAGGGATGCTGAAAAAAACCCAGACGTGATGCTGTAAGTGTGCCCAAGAGTAACTTAAAGCCAAAAAACCCGCTTGGAATTCATATGGTGTAAGCTGAGAATGTAAGATCTGGGTCATCAGATAATCATCAAGGTAGAATCTAACTGGCTTTTAGGGTTTAGGAAAGATTTTCCCTTTTTCCAGATGGAGATTATGCCACTGTCACGATGTAAGAGGGCTTGTGCTTTTCATTCACCTACTTCTGAAGCCTCTGGTCAGACAGAAGATAATGGATCAGAAATACAGTAGGTTTAATTTAGCACCCTGGATAAGCGCTCTAAAATTTCTGCAGATGTATCAACAAACACCCCCCACATATGCTATGTTCTGTTAGCTTTAATCTGCACTGACCTTTTATACTGACATTTTAAGTACCAAAGTCAGTAGAAATAGGACCAGATTCCAAGGTTTTGATGAAGCTGGAACCATTCATCAATTGCAAACCACATTGGCTGGTGTCTGCCATGAGGTTCCAGTAGAGTTTATCTCCATTTCTCACCATCTTTCCTCCTAACTCTGCTGACTGAATCTGAATGAAGCATCTAGTTGTACTTCCACAGGTATCTTTGGCAAGGTGGCAAAATTTATTTAGAGAGCCACAGGCTCCTTACACAAAAAGTCGCAGAAACGCTCTTTAAATAGCAACTGGGTGCTCAGGTCTTACATAGGCCAGTGAAAATCCCAGCCCAAGATGGACTGACAGGCCAGGCTTAAGCAGACAAAAGTGGTGGAGTCACTATCCCTGGAGGGGTTTAAAAGATGCATCAATATGGTTCTTAGGGACATGGTTTTTGGTGGACTTGGCAATGTCAGGTTAACAGTTGGACTTGATGATCTTAAAGGTCTTTTCCAACCTAAACAATTCTTTGACTCTTTAGAGATCAGCAGCAGTTCTGATGGCACAAGGAGTGCATGATGTGGGTCAGTATGTAGGACAACGTGGAACTGCCTGACTGTTGTCAATCCCTGTCTCTCTCCAGACTGTCAATCCCTGACTCTACTTAAATATGAATTTCTGGCACTTAATTCCAATCCCCAAATCATAAGAGCCCATAAGATGAATTTGAAAAGTCTTTCAGCATTTAGGACTGCACACAACGTGCTACACAGCACGTTCAATATGAATTAAAATGTTTGTATTTCTGTATTCTGTTGTTTATAAATTTTCCTTTAAATGAAGATTTATGGGTATTTCAGTGCCAAGCCAACAGAGTGATATTAACATTCTCACAGGGGCGTGCGAGTAAAAGTAATCGCTAATAACATTGAGAGAATATCAGTAACTGTCATTCAGGGGAAGTTCTTGCCCTTCTCCCTTGTATCCAGATTTAAATACATCATCCTCTTTAAAGTGGGATTTAAAGCCCATCAATACATCTTTCACCTTAAAGGCAGGCCTATACTGCAATGTTGGGATTATAGTAATATCTCCTACTTCTTAATACTGTAGCAGTTTCACAACTCCTGGGGATTGCCAGCCTGAAAGTTTAAGGATATTCTCTCATTTCACTGTGTAAGACTTGAATTATTAATCATGTCATAACAACCTTTGTGTGCAAACTCATCTTTCTCAAATATTCAGAAGAAATACACTCAAAACCAAAATGTTCACAAGGTCCTTGTCTGATTTTATACCTTCCTCTTCATTTAGAAGTATTTCCTTATACAGTATGTGTGATTCTTTTCACTTGCAAATGAACAAAACATGGTATCAGAAGTAGAACAATGCAGTTTTGCAAACAGTAACATTTCATCTAATAATGAGCTGTAACAGAAAGAACCTGCTGTACAACAAGTTCAGTCTTCACTGAGAAAATCTGGGTTTAGGTTTTTAGACTCCTTTATCATCCATCTGTTGCACTCAGTTATCATTAACTTAGTATTTGTCAAGATCCATTAAGATCAATTAACATGTCAACAAGTACAGATAATACAGTTAAATATCCATCCAAAGTCCTTTCATACTTTGTATTATTGAGCACATACAGAAGCCAGCACCAGAGGCAGGCGTGTGTACTACCAGATGGGTACGTGCTTTATTAATAATGACCTGAATGTGACACTTAAACAAGACAGTATTTGAAATTTGGATTATTAATCACTGGAGTAATTCTTAGCTTCATGTGGAGACTTATCAACGTTGTAATATAAACCCACTGATGACTAAAAGGAAATGCTGTAGTGTTGTAATCATAACATTCAAGGATGTAAGCAAGAAGAACCACAGTGAATTAATTAATACCTTTTATGAGTGGGGCCAATACAGATGGGAAGCGGCAAGGGAGTACTTCTGAAAACTAAAGTTCTAAACCAAACACCCCCCCCGCCAAGAAACCTCCAAACACACACCCTCAGACAAACAAAACACCTCACAAACCCCAAACCCAACACCATCCCCAAAGCCCCACAATTCAAGTGATTTCAAAATTTCAAGTCATAGAGAAATTAATAAAGCAGGAATTTTAATAAAATGCTTGGAATCCAGCTAAGTAAGCTACTGAGTTTGTTCCTAAACATGTAGCAATACAGTTTACAGTATAACAAACCTAACCAAGATGATAGCTGTTTATTTTGCATAACTTCTAGATAAATGAATTAACACTTTGCTTAATAGGAATGTATTCTCTTTAGGTTTTCTTTAAACACCTCATATCAACTATGTACCTCCAGTTTTCTTATTTAGGAAGAATACAGCGTATCAGCTAAATGCTGAGTATTTGAATGGATCAGCACAATCCCAGCTGTTCTTTTTTTTCATTTATAAAGAAATGTTTCAACAATTTCAAAAATTATGTTGTAAAATATTGCTACATTTCCTTAGATTGTTTGAAAGGCATCACTTCATCCTTTCCAAGACAAAGGCTGAAAATTGTTATATCAAACATATCATTCTCCACTAACAGACCTCCAACTAAATAATAAAATACATTGATCTATGAAACAAATGCAAACATCCTTTTAAAGAAATACGCTCTAATTTGGCTACAACTTTAAATGTTCTGTGCAAAGTCAAAGTGAATGCTCACGAACATCCCTGACCCACGGGATCCTACTTGGTCTAATACACTACAAAGGAAACCAAGACTCTAGAAATGAAAGGAGCAGGCGGAATGTTCCATAGCTACTGCAAAAACAAAATAGAAATGGCTAATACGGTGGAAGCTCTTGTAGATTAATGAAGTCTCTGAAGGACTTGAGTTTTGTTTCGGTTTTGCTTTTCTGTTCATCTCAGCCATACAATTCCCAGCTTGGACTAAAATTACAAGTGGATGAAACAGAAAGGGTAACACAATCCCTATAGCTTCTGTCCTTGAACATGCTACACCTCAAATGCTGAATACTTTATAGAACACTTTTCTATGCTAACAGACCACATGGAGGATGAAATACAGCAGTTGCAAGACTCAAAAACATTCCACAGTTCTGAATACTTTTAATATTTCTCTTAGAATGGCAATTTCTGACAGAATGAAATATCCCAGTCCACCCATACAGATTTTGTTTCCAAATAGGAAAAATATTCCATGAACAGGAAGAAAATATTCAACAATGTAGTGAATACTTTGAATTTCTACTGTAGTGGCTGAAATTTTATCAGAATAACTCTTGAAATTTTGGTGTTTATGCCCAAACCTGAATTCATTTTAACCATGATATATCTTCAAATCTAAGTACCTGATTTTTGCTGAAACATAAATTTGTACTTAAATATCTTTCCGCTGGGCACTTTTCCTCTATTTCTATGACTATTAAATTGCATGAAAAAGTCTTTCGTGAAAATGGCCTGTAACGATATAAAGCTCAAGTGAATTATTTCATTTACCTAGGAATAGTTTGATTTCCTTGTTACATAGAATAGACTTCTGATAATTCTAATATTTTCATTTATAAGTTTACATGCTCCCTGCTTATAAAGAAACTTTAAAACTAATGCAAATACAACCAAAGTAGGAAATACACAGACTACAAATCTGTCATCCTTCTGAGCAAGATGGACACTTGAGAACAAGTATTACATAAAGTTACAAGACTATGAACTAAGTTAACATTGAAAATGGGACAATGTTTTAATTCAGCCTAAATTTGTCTAACAAAAAAAGAAAATTACTGATGATGTAAGAGGACCAGCAAGACTTAAAAGGGGAAAACCATAGGAATGAGAGACCTTAAAAGACAAAATTATTTAGAGGCTCCCAAAAAGTATCATTACAAAAGCAATAACCCAGGGTCACCGCTGTGGTAGAGCACTCAGGTTTTTTCCTTAAAAGCATTTGTCTCCCTTTTTATTTATTTTTTAAAGTGGTGACTTCAGAGGCAGTTGTTAAACTAAAAACATCCCTCTAGGTTTGGGATGAAACTCAAAATCAAAATCTTCCTCACTGTAGAGCAATATTACATTTCCCCCCCTTGCAGACTTGTTTCATAAAAACGTCAGCTATTAAGTTAACATTATTTAAAGGGCTTTAGGTTGTAGTTACTGAATGCAACCTAAGCTACATCCATAAAGGTCTGACATTGATCCCTAGTTGTATAAAACATGATACAGAGAGGCACTAAATAAATAATCTGTATACTGCTTCCAAAGCATCTCTATTTATCACTGCATTAATGATAAGGATCTGATTTAAAGTGAACCCGAGCGAGGGTCAAATCTGAGCACAAGCTGTAATATGATCTGCAAGAGTGCTGATAACCTGAAACAATATGAAGAAACCCTGTCAGATAAATAAAACAAACCAGTTGTCCATTAAACAGCTCACAAAGGCCAACAAAACCAAATATGGACAGAACCTTTTTTTAAAAAAATTATTTTATTTATTTTTTTATTCATTTGTTTTAAAGAAGCACAGAAAAGCTGCACCTGAGGATCAACCCAGTCTAAGGCTTAGGAAAAAATACTGCACAGAGCAGCAAAAACTGATCTTGAACGCAAATATACAGTCGCTTATGAGAAACAGTTGAGATGTACCCTTGCAGCTCTTGGAGATCTCAAGAATTACCGCTAACCTCTAAATAATCAAAGGCAATCTTTTCACAGCATTACCAACTGTCTAACATGAACATGCCAACTAATAAATTAAAACTGTATTTTTTGCTTTTAGAGATATTAATTCTTAAAAATCTCATAACGCAAATGAAACTGACTCTTGACTTAGTGGAGAAAATTCTCACTAATCCTTTCAAAAAACCCCAAAGGTTTCACAGACCTGTGGAAAAAGGGGGAAAAAAATGAATTTTAAAATCTGTCATAAATATGTGGGGACTGAAGCTCGGGAAATTCCCATTCCACACCCATTCTGCTGCCCTAAAAACTTCATTACGCTTAAGCATGTGAAACTAAACAACTCTCTTTGGATCTTTTGCATAGCTTTTTTTGTTGTGGTTGTTGATGTTAGTGTTTGGGGTTTTTTGGGTTTGTTTTTGCACTACAGTAAATATGACCCATGACTTCAGGCATGGTTTGAGCAAGCACGTCCTCTCTGGCCCACAGACCACACAGATGAAATGTCAAGATGGGAAACCAAAGCACTGGTCATTTATGTCCATCTTAATATTTAGAAAGGCTCCCAACTGGTGGTTAATAGCTTTTCCTGACATTATAATGTCTTTTTATTACTTATTTAAATAATGATTAGTTTAAACAAATACCTTTATTTTAACAGTGGCAATTTTTTAAAATATTAATTACAAATCTAATGTCTATACACAAGCCACAGTGGTAAAAGTTATCAACAGATTACTCTTACTTGTACTGGGTAGTCTCAAACTAGCTGAGACCACAATTTAAAAGAAGAAATAACAGCAGCTATAGTAGAAGAAAGAGTAGAAGATATTTGCATTAGTAGCTCTGTGTAAGGCTTTATTCTACTGGACACTAAGTATCATGTTTAGATAGGGGAAGAAAACATTTTCAGATTTTATTCTCCTTCTGCACATCATAGTCTCACGTGTTTTTCTCTGAGCAAGGTTTCTTTCCTCTTCAATTCTATGCAGCTTTACATAAATAAAACAAACATATTCTAACCTTTCTAAAAGATAATGAAGACAACAAATATAGAGAAAAATATATTTGCTAGGCAAAAATGAACATTCCTGTAAACTTTTCCCTCTTTACCTGTCTCCCTGGTGAGAATGAAAACAATAATTAGTAGAAAGAGGAAAGAAACCGGGTACCTACATTAAAGGGAATATATTGATATTAGAAATTATAAGTAGTAGTGAAGAAAGAAGTAGGAAGACAAATCTGTGAACACTGAAATCCATTCATTATGGAAGTGAAAGTATATGAGCATGACAGAGAATTCAAAAGGGATTGGAATACAATGAAGACAAGATGCATGTTGCTAAATGCTCAGAAAACAGAAATGTGTTTACGTTTATTCTTTTGTGCAACTGTTGAGTACACATATGGGGTTTTTAGATTTTATTTTATTGTTTACACGTTCGCCTGGATATTTGAGCACACAGTGCAATGGGCAGGTATGAAAAGATCATCATAACATAGCTATGAAAATCGCTTTCTGATAAACTGAATGAAGAAATCAGACTCTGAGTTCCAAGGTTCCCACTGCTCAGCTTCAGCTATCATATGCAGAAAATCATATTTCATCAGGACAGTGGCAATGGCAATCACCACTGAGAAAAACACGGTAGATGGATTATTTTATTGCGTGTTTTTGCGCTTAGATTTCAAGTAGTTTCAGAACATTTGTTATAAATAAATTCTGGACATATGTATAGAAGAATAGGTTTACTATGCCCCTACTAAGTAATAAATGCATAGCCAACTAGATCTCTACTGAAAGGCATGGATGTGAGCAGCTGGGCTTTCCTAAACTACCTCAAATTCTTGGGAAATAGCAAAACTCACTCACAGAAAGGTGAAACAGAGATTCAAGGGAATCTAAGAAAGCATGAGGTGCAAGTCAGCCTCACAATTCTGATCTCTGCCGTAATTAATAAAGTTATCACAGAAAGCAACATTTCTTAAAAATAACAATTCTAATATAACTATTGGTGTTTTGAAAATGAAAACTGATACCTCTGAAATGATTTCCAATTATTTTGAAATGTTTAACTTTGAACATTCCTGTATTTTTGCTTTACCCAATTTATGCATTTTCTTAAATTATAAACTTAATGGTTAAGCTAATGAGTTCTAACTCATTTCCAAACAGTCCCTCTAGGTTTTTCCACTGGGAGATGCAGGCCAGGTACAGTGCACAATTAAAATCAATGATAATGGAACCTAGTTACCATGGAACTGGTGGGAAATGGTTTTTCTTAAGTCTATGGGTCTAACAGAATCTTTTCCTTTTTATAACAATGTATGTTATAAATGGTAAAAGGAAAGAGCAGGTCCCAAAACAATTTATTTGACAGTCACATGCAACATGACAGCTTCTGAGTGACAAGTTTTCTGGTGAAACAGGAGTTAATTCTGGCCCTGCCACTGCCAAATAATTGACTCCGTTCTGAAGAGATTAAAAATGGGGTTTGTATTAGTGGAGCAGACAATTTGCGTTTGCACCATAAACATACTGGGAAATTTAAAATTCAGGTTCTGTCCAGAGTTATGCTCTAAGAAAGTCTGATTTTTTCAAATGTGGTGTGGGAACAAACCAGTGTGTGAATGTTTCAGTCACAGAAGTTTTCGGGAGCCAGTTTTGTGCCACCTCGACAAACTGAAACATTTTCTCCAAGGTCACTTTTTAATTACCCTTCAGTTCTGCCCACTCTCCATTTATCTTAAGTAAAACCATGTTAACAAGATGATTATAGACCTATTTCAAGGAATAAAAATAGTTTACTGTCTCAAACTCCATTAGAACTGTTTGTGCAGGACTCTGACAAGCTCTGCAGGTCTCTCTCAAAGATAATGGGCAGTAAGTTGGGAGCAACAGCTTCACCAACATCTGTTTTTCCCAGCTTCATGCTGAAGCTTCCACTTACATTTTTTACAGAACTGCATGTGTTTTATTCCTATGAAACGGGAAATATTTCAATAAAATATCAATTTAATGTAAATTTAATGAAAAACTAGTTTTAATTTTAGAAACCTGAAAAAATATTGGAAACAGAGCACTGTTAAGAAGGCTACAATAAAAATAAGTATTTGTACATTATTCATTACTTTTTTTTCTTTTTTTATAAGACTCTGCAGCTCTAGACAATTGTGTAGCTCTGATTTTGTAAATCCCTTTTAATATGAAACACTGGAACTTCTTGATGCCTTAGGAAGCCAGAATTTCACATATTACAGGCCAATTATGTGATCATTCCTTGACAACTAAATATTATTACAAAATCTGAAGTAATCAAGGGTACAGTATGTTCTTAGTGCTTTGCCTAAAAACGATGCCTTCTCTAAATGAAAAGATTTATCTGTGATTTGAAAATGGGAAGCCTGTTGGAAGGGACCAGGCAGAGGCCAAGCAGAAGCCTCCTCCCTCTCTCTTCCACTGTTTTTGATCCCATCTCTGCTCTCCCTGGCAGGCATCTCTATGGGAATCCTAGGAGGATAACTTCCTAAACTTCAGTCATTTTTTGCACTTAATGTAGATATAGTTAGGACTCTTTTTTTTTCCATCCACTCAGCATCATCCAGACAAAGGACCCTAAATAACACTGTATCCTGGGTGCTTTGTTGCATATACAGCTGTGGGTTTCCCCACCAATTATCACAGCTCCTGCCTATGATTTATGTATATGATCCTTGTAGCTTACAGCAAAATGTTTGTCTGCAGATGGATTTTAGGAGTATGCTGGACCCCAAAGCACTCACCAAATCTCATTTTGTACCAACAGAGGTGTCCTGCATTGCCTATTACTTTGATGAAAAATCACTTATTACTTTGCTGTTACTATGAACAGTCAAACCCTAAAAAAAACCTAGAAGATAGACTGAATTTATCCTGAAATATTGGATCAAATCCTATTTTCTTGATGATGGAAGAAGGAAAATATTAAAGTCTTTAAGACCAAGTAAAACCTTTCACTTTGAGATACTTCTAAGGAGAACAAGGGACATGAAAACTACATTCACAAAGATGGCAAAAAGTGGTCAGCTTTCCTCATTGCTTTTTCCCTTCTCCCTTGGGGAGCACACACCTGAATCTCCCACTTGCTGAGAATGCCCTAATTATCTGAAGTTTCAATTCCTTAAGAAAACACATCTATACACAGATTGATAAGAAGAATTAGGGCAGATTAATTTTAGACGTCTGAACCCATGTTTTCCAGTTACCGCAATATTCAAATCAGTTCCAACAGCTCTGTCACTAAGCCAGTTGAACTCTTCATCTCTCAAAAATGCCACATGCCATCTCTGTTCTAACGTTGTAATACTTGTGGCAAAAAGAAATAATTAACGACCTAAAATGAAGGTCAAATAATTTTATCAAGAGAATGGAGGCTTGTTTTCTACATAGCCACAAATCTGACCTGCTGACATTTACCAAAAAGCTACTTTGTATTTTCTGCACCCACAAGAAATCCCGTGTGTTCATCCTGTCACACCACAAAAGTAAGTCAGCCATGGATTAACTTCCATATGTTCTTTTAATTGATTTAACAAATATAGATAAGATAAAGATACTTATGTGCTATTGTAAAGAGCACAGACTAAGACCTGGTCACCTTCTGCACCTTCCCCCATCCAGCCCTCTGCGGGTATTTCTTGCAAAAGGAGCAGACTTCCCAGCACATATGCAGGAATTTAAGAAGGATGATATGCAGGAATTTAAGAAGGATGATACACAGGAGAGGGGGCTTTCAGCTTAAGTCCTTTTCTAAAATTAATATCACAGTCACTTTAGCGATGCTCCCATAGGTGCTTTCTTTACAGTTTAAAATAACACTAGAGCTATGTTTCCAGGCTTAATTGCTATGATTTCACTTCTATGTGAATTTATAATCCATTTTAATCTCACAGAATGCACCGTTTAAAGCTGAAATCAGTTTTCTAGACACCCCCGAGAACTACAAGCCTCTAAAAGCATATTTTCCTGTCACTTTGCAGCCATGACTGCTCCCAGACTGACCAGTTTTCAGTTTTAGTCTCTGAATGGATGTGGGCGTTTGTTTCTTTTTGGTCATATCACATCACCTGCTGAGACAGTGACGATCTGTGAGAATTTAGTAACTCATTCAGAATTCTACATCTTATAAGAGGGAAAATGTCAGCTGTGGTCAGCTTCCTACCCTTTTATGGCTGACTTTTATTATTCGCTCCTGCCCCTTACAGCCCACATCTCCTGAGCAAATGTTCCAAATTCTATTCAACTTGCAGGACCCAACTTCCTCTGCAGAGAATAATACAGATTCAAAGGAGGACAAGTGTTGTTTATTAGCAATTACCATGAAAAGTCCTTCCTGTAATTAACCTCGGCTTCATGGACACCACTATTTGCACTTCAGCTATCTCATAAACAGGGGCTACATTTCCATTATTGTCAGGGAAGATGAGTCAGTGCAGAAGAATGCTTATCTCCAGTCGGTTTTAACTGGCTTTTGTCTGCACCACGTATTAGTCACTGGTACCTACAAGATTACAAACAAAGTCTGGATTCGGGTGCTTTTTTGAAAAAAACAAAAACAAATCCAATCCTTTTTCCTCTTGCCCTTCGTATATTCAGATGCATCAGTAAACAGCATCAAGGCTGAGATGTATATAAAATTCCCTTTCCAGTTAAACATACACTTTGCCTGTATGATCACTGAGTCATAACCAAGAAGAATTCCACATTCTGCCCAGCTAATGGGAGGTCTAAGGCACTGAATAACCCAACATTGGCTCTGTAGGCCATAAAGAGACAATAGTGAAGGATTTGTTTTAACATTTTGCAGGCTCTCAAAGAGAGCTGAGCTACAAATCAGTGCAGTGATGTATGCCTTTTGCCTGACGACAGAAAATCACAAGCAAACCCCCCGCTTTACTCACAGAAAACAATAAAATATGAAAATATCCTTACAGTGCACATTCCTAGATTTGTTATTTTGTACTTTTGGTTTTATTTATAATTAAACAACCTGGACATTAGGAGATGTTAATGAAAACACTTATCACACACAGAACCTAAATGTATATCGTAATTCCTTGAAACTAAAAAGGCTAAAAATCCAATAGCCCCTCATGACCTATTCCTGCAAAAATACATTCAGGCACAATTTCTGTATCCCATCATTGATTTTAACAGGAGACAATCCGCATGGAACTACCTGCAAGTGTTCACCATGAGACCAGGGCCTTCTGAAGGGTATTCAAGAACATCTTTACATGTTTTGCAGAAATGGAACGAGTACAGAGTAAAATTAAGGCTTTACTAATAATATAGTAAAAAAAAAAAAAAAATTATTGCAATCTGACTGTATCTTAAAGTAAAATCTGATTCAAGTGGCACAGCATTTACCTTCTTTGCTTCTTTAGCTATCAGGCTACCAAGCAGAACTCCCAGAAAAATAAAAACACTAATTAAGACTAACTGGGATTTGAAACTCTTCCCATACTCACTGCTTCGGGTAATTTCATTTCACATTCCCAAGCACTAATTCCAGGGTTACATAAACGCCTGCCGAAATCTGTATAAACTGTGAATAGAGAGATGAGAATGTTCCTTTACTTTAGATGTCCGTTTATTGACCATTTGTCATTTTACTGTTATTTTTCTCTTGTGAGAAATGCCAGGTAACAGCAAGACCTGGATTACTTCGTGCAAAAGCATCTACATTTGTACATCCACTTGACTGCAAAGGTAAGTTTGTGAAAAGCAAACAAACTTATTTTCTTTAAGCATCTTTGAATGCTCTCGATACAGATTACATTTGACCAAAATGAGGTCGAATGCCATCCTCTTGACGTGATTTTTTTTTCAATGTATACAGTGACCCGACTGCAGACAGCAACTGCGCCCAGCCTTGGTTTTTTGCTCCTGGAGGGAGGGGCAACTGCGATCTGGACCTTTGCCACAGGGGCTGTGTAATTCAGATCACAGAACTTGGAGAGGCGAGATGCTCAGTGCTCCAGCATACTAATGCAGCTGGCGGCCACACTGGCCATTGTCACCCTTTGAGAAATTAAAGTAAACCACACAGTGTAATGTCAGAAAACACCGTGCCATGCAACTTATGATTTAAACGCATCTTCCAGACTCGCATCCTATTTCTAAGGGACAGTTTTGTAAACTCGCTGTTAAAGTTTGTAGATGCTCTAACAGAGGCATTGAAACAGAACTTTTCAAATAATATTAGAAAGACAACAAATACTTTATATCGTCTTAGAACTTTTTTTTTTTTCTGTAGCCCATGGTATGCAAGTCTATGGTTTCCAGTTGTGCTTAAGAATTGCCTAATAGATTTCTACAATCGTTTCTGGTTAAGACAAAAGAGAAATTAGCAGTAGTAGAGAAACTATGTAGTAACACAAAACCAAGCCCAAATAAGTCACCATTGCATTTATATGATTCCTCCAAAACAAATGTGATTTTTTTTCACCAGTTCTCCTCTTTCAGCAGTTACACACTGCTGTATTAACTTCAGTTTAACAATGACATGAAATAAATCACAAAAAATTGGACTGTGGAACATTTCTTTTTCAGTATCACACACAAAAAAAATATGAGCAAACCCACTGTATTTAATGTTTCCTTGAAGTTTTTCATCTTCATAAACTTTCAGCATGAAGAAAAGGAGAAAAAAAATCAAGTGACAAGGTATGTGTGTTTGGAAAAGCTGCTGAGAGGAGCTCTAGACTTTCAGAGAGAAGGGAAACATTGAAAAGCTATGCTACTGGTTTGAGCAATAATTTGTTATTTTTCCTGGGCATTAGGAGTAGGAATAACTTTTTCAGCATCAAGGTACTGACAGGGATTATATTGAATAAGCTCTATTGGCTTTCCCTTCTGCCCGCTTTTTAAAGCACACTTAATTATATTGAAATGGTACTTTGCTCTGTCAACAAGTTGTGAAGTCACTTGCTCAACCTTTTTCCTCTCATTCCCTCTGCTATTCCTCTTCCCTGGGCCTGTTTAATTTTTTGCATTTCCTGATTTTTATCTGGGGAAAACAAAAGGCAGCTGCACCAAGTTACACGAACCAGGAAAGTGACTCTGCTAGTTAGTGGTCTGCAGGTTCAAAACAGGGAGTTGTGTGAAATGAAAAGGGGAGGGTCATGTTGCAAAAAACTCTTTTCTCTCCCTTTTCTACAGCTGTATTTCTAATCAGCAGAAGATACATCTTGCTTGGAGTCAACCCCCTTTCTCTCCGCACATTCTTAACCTTCTATCTTATGCATGGATCACTGGTTAGCTTAGAAATGCACAGACACAAAAGGGGAAGCTGACATGTGAGGTTTGATGGCAATAATGGCTGTTTATAAGCCTAATCCATCACATTTAGTGGACACCTCCATTTTTGTCCCTCTGAAAAGGTATAAATAATAAAATGGTATAGCTTTGGCTCAGAGGTGCCTTGGTAAATATTTTAACTATTTACAAGATCACATCAATAACAAAAGAAGCATCTGTACCATCCGTTCAGAGGCCTCTGAATCATTAGAATAGTACCCAGATGGTTCTTACAATTCATCAACAATAAAATGTCTTCATGACAGAGCTTTTGTGACATCATTGATAATTTTATATGCCACTGTTCAATACTCCGAACTTGCATTCTTTTCCCCAAGAAAATCTTAGTAAATATTCTTTCTCAAGGGAAGGAAAAAAGAAGAAAACCTTAGCAATAAGGATCCACACGCAAGGTGGATCCATCTGCACCATTGTCTCCAAATAATCAAGGATCCAGATTACTAATGTTTGTCTTTGAGCCACAGTTTATCTGGAATACATCAAGGTTAGCACAGTGCCAAATCCCTCCATAAACTCCGGCTGCTGTTGGCTACTTGGGTTTTTCTTTGATTTTACTTGGCTCATATCAATTCCTCATCCAAACAGCAGAATGTCGCACACGGTAGCACAACACAGGAAAGGAAATATAGCAGTGACAAAAGGAATCTGATGGGTTTCCTATTTAAGATCTGACCAGTCGGCTCTGTCTATAAAGGGATACTTCTTTTCTCTCTTTGCAAAGCAAAATACTTGCAAGTGGCAACACAGGTATTACAGATCTTGTTTTTATCTAACTAGAGGCTTTGAGTACCTGGTTTTTAGATGTCAAGTCAAGACCGACAGGAATAAGTCAGGCAATTTTAGAAAAGTGCCGAACATCCACTTGTTAAATAATCCATACATTCAAAATGTTTCATATTGAGTCATTGAGTCTCATTGAGTAATTTTAGTTGAGATAGGTAATTTTTAATAAGGCCAGTCTCCAGCTTTTGGTTGCTTTTAATATTATTCATGCATATTGTAAGTCAGGTTGGGCTTTAAATAGTCTTGCCTAAAGAATTTATTCAATTTCATAACATTCCTTAAACACTGAAGTTTTGGTCACTAAGTTAAAAATTTTCCTTAAATGTTGCTTCAAGTAGCTTAAACTGTTATTTTACAAAGTCTATACATCAGCACTAAATCTTTTGTCTCTAATTTTCAAAACTTCGATAAAATAATTATACTCATCAGCATAAAACGTACACAATTGGAAACCTATGTAAAAAAATGAACACTGTTCTAAAGAATATGATTATAGCCATTCTTTATATCCCTACACACACACACACTTTCTGAGAATGCTGGGGAAGTGTGAAAAAGAAGAATGCTAACAAAGAATAACTATAAAACTAGGTAGTTTTCAAAATAGAAATACTCTTAGATAAAGTTTAAACCCTCTTCTCCTTCCCGAAGATAAGCAAAATGATGTAGAAGTAAAGCGATTCAGAAGCATTCCTGAATATCAATGCTACCCCAATTCCAAAATTTGGTCAATAAAATTAACAGCCGTCCTTTGAATGGAATATCACACCTCTAAATGAGTTCAAGCTGGTGCTGTTATTGTCCAATGGAATGTGAGATTTACATTTCACAGCTCCTCAGCAAAGTAATGAATGAATCTGATCTCGTAAACAAACAATTCCAGTTTCATGTTATTTCAATGGCCCTCCAACAATGTGTGCTGCCACAAAGAAAAATATTTATCATGTTTGTGCTCAGCTCCAGTTCTGAATGGGACCATAATAAAACGACACCATAAACATTTTCACAGCTGAGTTTGCAATTTAATAAACAGATGCAAACAGCAGTCTTTAGAGATCAATAGTTAAATAAGAAACAATGTAGAAGACTCCCCACATCTCAATGGGAACAACTGGAATGGCCTCCAGCAATACATGGTAGAGTCACAAGGTGTGTGTCCTTGGACTTTGCACAGGCATGGACCTCTCAAGTACGTTATCATGACATTAATGCAAAGCAGTCCGATGATTTCAAAGGAAGGCTCAAAGAGATTTGCCTTGTTTACATGGTCGTAAATATTAAATTAAGTTAAATTAAATTAATCACTTTGCAAGAAACAAATATTTTCAGGCACGGTATACATGTGCTTCACTGGTCTAATAACACTGATCCATTCTACTCCTTACTCTTCATTAATTTCCAAAAAAAGTCATCAACTTTTTTTGCAGTGGAAAGGTTATAGTTCGCTTTTAAAACTCCAGATCCTAAAAATAACAGTTTGACACTGTGTTGGATTTCATGCAGAGTTTTCAGAAGTGCACAGAGATAGCACAGTTCTTGCAGCTCTCACTGAAGTCAATGGGAGCTTTCCCCTCAATCTGAGTGAGAACAGTTAATCTGAGTTCTGGAGAGTCGAACCTTTCAAAGAATACACCAACCTGAGGGTGATTGTGCGCAGCACTTGGTTGCAATTGTATTTTAATTTGAGTAGTTGAAGACATGCCTTAGGTTATCATTAGTGGCCAGAGGTTTCGCAAGAGCTCAGTAATGCTCTTCTCAGGAAATTTGAACCTTGGTATCACCTGGAACCCAACAACACCACATTGGATCAATAGCAGTACAGTGGGAGGGATGGAGACAAACAAGAGTCTGGATTTCCAGTGAAAGCCTGACGACATGCCTGCTCTCTGTGCATTGCAATCACGCTGCATCATTGTTCATTTTTTTCCTTGAATACGGACATAAATCATTAATTCCATGAAATGGGAAGTGGTGGGATTCAGTTATACTTAAGGTGACAAAAGCTAATAGATGAACACGATTAAAAAAAACATCATTAAAGCTATCAGAAATCTACACCATGGCAAAGATTATTAAAAAAAAGTTACAAAAATAAAAATCAACCTTCACTTTCTTCTATGACTGGCACAACCCTCCTCATTGCTACCAGCCCAAAATGAGCATTTCGTTTTTATATTGCTTAGGTAAACAAAGTTCTTGAGTCTTATAAGTCTTCTCACTCTGTAGGATCCAGCATGTGACACTGGAGTTTACTATTTCACTATTCAGTTCCTAATGTGCTAATAAGAAAACAAAGTCATTTAAAAGAGAAAATATTTACCCTCCTCCCTCCCCCCCCAGCTAAAATAAGCATCCCAATGTAAGCAAATTTTAATGAAAAATTGTACTTCAAAGTCTGACCTGGCCATTGCCAAAACAAGGACTCTGCCTAACAACAGGTTCTAAATATAGAATCAGGAAAGAAGAAACTAGCCAGTGCTAAAATATATTGTTTGTCCTTGGCAGATTCTTCGAATTAATTAAGAATTAATTTGGCCTTTCAAATTGTCATGAGAATCCTCTGATATGCGTATGATTATATTTTGGTGGAAGTAGTGTAAGAGCTAAATTGAGCACTGATAAGAGCTTCAAGGGAAATATCTTCCCCTGGAAAGTTCAAAAGGTTTGAGGGGGCTCCTGCTCTTTAGGATAGAACATACTGAGCATAATTTGTCATAATAAGCTTTACTGAAAGACTAGAAGGGCAGAAGACACAGAGATACATGAAGCGTTTTCAAACTGCCTAGTTCATGAGTTTTATCTATACATTTTTGATTGGAATAAATGAGATTAATTTTGGAAGTCAAACAGTGAATCCCTTTCCCATAGAAGAGTCCCTCATTGATCCAGATGGAACTGCTCTGATTATCAAACCAATGACATCATAATAAAACTCATTCTTAGTCCTAAGATCCTGCATACGAATTTTTAGGTCCCCATTCAAGTTATATTCCTAAAGGGAGCTTAAAACCACAGGTTCCTTGGAACACAGTAAGATTTTGCATGCAAACTTGTTATGGGAACATTCATTTTAGGGAAAGCATTTGTGAAATATGTACTACTCCGTGAGTATAGGAATTAAATGTTATGTAAAGGTGTCATGGAAAATAAGCGAACTGATGCTCCTCTGAAGTGCTAGTTAGAGCAATTTTATCAAGATACTCTCATGATTTATAAAGTGCAATTTTAAACGGTGACCCAAGAATGTGCACTTTAATGCTTTAGTAACCACGAATCAGCCAAGAAATTAATGATCATAGAGCTCTAATCCCATCAGACAGTATTTAAATAGCGAAAATGTTGTCTACTCCCCCCAAACAAAGTTACTTCACATTCTTTTATAATTAAAATATGACAAAACGATGGGCTCTGAACATAGAAGTGCAATGGCTGCCATCATCCTTTCAAAGCCGCCACCGCGCTGCGTTTTTAACAGGTTTCTCGGCACACAGAAAAGCCAGGTAGCAAACTGCCTCTCAGGTGATTGTGCAGGCGCCGATCCAAAGTCCACTTACATAAACAGGAACATTTCCATTTACTTTAACAGGCTTTGGCTCACACTCCGAGAAATGCACGTTTCACTTACATTCCAAGCCAGCACAGCTCCACTTAATTATTAAACATCTGAGAACTGACTGGACATTTCCATAGAATAAAATTTCCAGTTACTGGTGAGAAAATACTGATACTTTTTTTTTTTCTTTCCCCTGAGTGAAATGTGATATCAACAGCTTGAAAATCTGTATTCTGATGCTGGCAGCTTGTACTCAGGTTTGCCGGAGCAATTTCTCCTTAAGACAAAGACAGCATGAGGATAGGTACTTAACTTCACCATAACGCAAGTTCTTCAGATTTTTCATTTGTTTAAATTTGTCAAAATGGGAGGTTTTATCAGACAAATTGATTTGATGCAGGTTGTGTGTCAAATCCACACAGGCTGTGAATCTGATACAAGCTGAGTTTCCACTGAGAAATCTGGACATTTACAGATATGGAAGCTCCCACTTCAGTCACCACCCGAGCAATCAATATCTAGATCAGACAGGCTGCACATGGAAACCACTGCACACATGTTTGAGGTTTGAAACAATTTTTTAGCTTCCATTCACTTTAACAGTTGTTAGTAAAACATCTCACACGTGAAGAGAAAACATGATTTTGCTGCAAAATTATTCTAAATCTGATTTGGCCTTTGCCAGTTTTTGCAGATTTTTCAAATGCTAAAACTGTAGTAGAAAGCAAGATGTAACAAAGATGTCACCAACCAGCCACTACTTCCTTAGCTTTAAGTTCACCCTATGGAGGACCAATACGTAGCAGAGAAAAAAATGAAGCGGACTGTGGAATACAATGGATCGGGAAGACTGACGTTCTGCCTGCTTCCCAATCCTGGTGTGTGTGATCTGGTTTGACGATAAACTGAAAACACCTTTTTAGTTCCTCTGGATTCTCCTCACACTATGGTGTTTCTGTCTGCCTCATATTTGTTATACCAACTCTCCACTAAAGGTTTGTCAGAAAACAAAAATAAGGACTTAATAAGGACTTTACCACTTTGTGTTCAGTTAACAACTGAACAGCCTCACTTTCTGTAATTTACATTGGACAATAAACATAAGGCTAAAAGCAAAAGGGAAAAAATAAATCACCCTTTTGAGGATTCATGGTCTTTCTCATCTGCTGGATTCATCAAGTGACCATCAGGTACATTTCATGCTGCAGTTTGTGCCTCAGTTTCCCTACTTGTAAGCTGAGAGAAAAAAATCAATTCTTTTCTAAAAATAGTTCTAAGCCTTTCTGTCATCTACCTAAGTTTAATTTGTAATGTTATTAGTTATCTACAACAAATTATTGCTTTTTCTAATTTGCCTATTGCCAACATGGTTCAAATTACACAGCACATAATCCACATATGTTTCGTAAGTTTAATTTACTGATTTTAGTCAAAAACATCTTTTAAATTAAATGCTGCTATCCATTTTATTGCTCAGCTTGTACTTTGCTTATTGCTGTGTGCCTGCCAAATTCATCTAATCAACACAACAATCTCCCTGCAATCAAAGACAGTGGGAGTATTTATAAATCCAATCTGCTGCAGCAAATATGAAAGAATACAGACATTACAGTATTTAGTGATAACACCCCAGAGGGAATCAGAGTATCTGCTGTTTTCAAAACTTTTTTTCTATTCCTTCCATAATTTCATTTGCACTTTTCTTATGGGCAAACAGCCACGTTATCTTTAAAGGCATATTGCAAGTAAAAATTTAAGCTAAACTAGAAAAGTGAAAAAATCAGCCAACAGAGCTGACTCTTACACCAGAGAAAGCTGTTGTACTTTCAGCCCATAGCAAGGGAAGACCATATTGTGGCTTAATTCCTGTCCAGATACACACCTCACCTCTGTATTCTGCACTTGACAGGAGATCACACGCTTCCTGGAAACATCAGGTTTATTGCAGAGATACAGACACAGCCACCCACATCTCCTGAGCTTGGGGCTTCTCCAAGCAAAGTTCTGTTTGATCCTAGTGAACATGGAACTGAGATGAACATGCCTCCGCCAGAAATGACTAGAGGGTCCTGATGCACAGGATAGATGAATTGTCCTGATAGGCTGTAAATAGACCTTTAATATCTTAAGTATATCTACAGTCTTTAATTTGTTTGTTTTTTCTTCACCCTTGCAGTGGAAGAAGATCACCAAATGAAACATTAGCCCATGCTCCTTTTAACCTCCTCTTTCAACATATGAATTGATGCTTTAGTATGTATTCTGCAATTCCTGCTTGACAAGCGAACCGCTAATTTCTCAACAGCTTTTCTATGATCATCCCTACTGTATTTCAAATCCTTCCTAAGCATTCATGCATTTATTTTTATAATGACAGTTTCAAATACATAGGTATTACTACACCCCTTTGAAAGATAGGAAACTGCAGCAGAGAAAGCTGAGGTCAAGAGTTGTCAGTAATTCCAAGTACCCTAAGACAAACCCTTCAAATGGCTTTGCAGTATAAAGTGCCATGTGTGCCCATAGGTTCTAAGCAAGAGCAATGGCATTCAGTATTCAGTCACACTGGGGAAATCCTATGGCAAGATGCTTACTGTAAATAATAAATTACATTTGTCTAGCATCGTAGTATAATTCTGTGGCACTACTGGTTCTGTCTATAGTATAAGTATTAGTTATGCCAAAAAAATACTTGAGTGCTCCACCTCATCTAGTTAAAGTTAATTGCCTTAAAGCTGCCTGTATGACCAAATATTTAAACTTAAGTCAGTCCCCAAACCAACATCTAATTTTCTTCCTCTGGCAAGCCAAGGGGCTCACAGGAGAAAGTGAATGTATGAAGCTTGGGGAAAAATGAGTTTGGTTTTGAATATGGCCTTGAAAACAATCTGACAGGATTATAAGGACAAGGCCATGTAGCCTGTATGGCAGATGCAGAAACACTTCCTAATTCTTTAGGGTGACATCAAACCATTTTCTTCCTTCAGGTGATGCATCCACTTCCTACCTTTCTTAACCAGTTTACTCCAGCCTGATGCATTTTATTCCCACTTTGCTGTCAACCCATTCACAGTCTGTTCCTGACTTCACACTCACTGGTATTAAGCAGAAGCGACTCCCGGGACTACATGGACATAAGTGAGACCAAAAACCACCTCAAAGTGCAGTAAAAGTTAAGTGTCAGATCCAGGGTAGCTACAGATATATTTTCATTCTCTATGGAGCTGTGTTGAGGAACATTCTATATTTTTAACATGTTGCAGTTTTAGTATGTTTGGCCAACTTCAGTCGGTGCAAATTAAACAGACTTGGAGTTCAAGGGATGAACATGGATAATTTGGCTCATGTTATAATGGGTGACTTACCTGATTTCTGCCTTCTCAGTAACATCTCCCAAATATTACATTTTTGTGCTTTTCTAAGAAATTATTGGACTGTCGCTATAGTACTGAGAGAGACCTGACCTTTTTTGGCACCATTTCATTGAAATGCCGTGGAGCAGCCTGCTAATTTACACAGAAGAGCTCATGTTTCTCAGCAAGCTTGAGCTGCTTATAAGCGGAGCTGTCAGAGGGCAGAGTTTTGCCAAGGCAACTGAAGTTTTAAGGAAAAAAACCCCAAAGCTATTTGTTGATTTGTTTGTTTCAGATAGGTTGTATGGTTCAGATTGAAAAACACTTCTGGCTTTCCTGGGTTCATGGAAAGAATTCACCCAACCATACTTTAAATTGTCGAGTATTACCACACTGATGAAAACAGAGCTGTCCTGATTTACACCACCAGCAGATCTGACCCTAAAAGTTATTTATGTTAACCAATATTTGGGTGAACTGCTGTTTTTCAGGCAATATTCTGCCATTTTAAGGTTTGTGTTAGGAAAATTTGCAGTACTTTGCAAGAGATTCATGAAACATGGCTTGTTAATGTGAGAGGAGAAAGTACTATTCTTCGAAACTGAAAAGGTTACAAGAGGGGAAGAAATGTAATTCAGAAAACAAACTTTTTAGAAAAAAAATGAATCTGCATTCTAGGCAGAGATCTGATAAATATTGAGTAAATAAGTTCAAGTTCATAGCAGCTGAAGAACAGTTCAACTTCAACCATATCATTGTCAGGAAAAACAAATACAAACTTGCCCCAAAGCAAAACAACATTAAAGAAATCAGGAAGAGGACAGATAGACAGACAGTAAGTTATGGACATAAAACTCTTTGTAGCAAAACCAATTAACCCTAACCTAAGGCAAGCCTTTTTCTTCTAGCCCTTCATTTAAAGGTTTTACAATTTATAGCCTGTGTTTCTCAGGGGAGGTCTAGCTCTGCTCTGATTTCACATTTCACAACAGCACATGTGTAATCCTGCTGCAGCACAAAGCACATGATCTAGCTGATATCGGGAAATCCACTTCTCGCAAGTTGGAAATAGACTGGAACTGAGCTGCGACCAGAATTCACTCCTATTGTGACAGGCCATCCAAGTGTGTTTGCAGAAAAGACGGGTTGGACTGACACCCACCCGAAGCCTGTCAGTCCCATTCTAAATCTGATGCCCTTGTGGGGAAAGAATAAAACAAAACCAACCCACTACATTATTGTTTGAAACACAACTAAACTTTTAAAATTGGATTTGAAAAGTTAAGTTTAGGCTTTTAATAGGCATGTATAATTGCCATTAACATCAAGTTTGGAAAATGCAATATGACAATGATTTCCTTTACTTACTGACTTCAAATACCCAAAGAAACACACGCTCGAAAGCCCCCACATGGCAGCAGCAAGGCACCAAGTTCGTAAAGAAAAAACCCTGGCTTGCATAACCTTGCACGCTTAGTGATCTTTTAAATTTTGTATGATCTCAAATCAAAACTAAAATACACATGCACCAAATCTGACTTCAAACCAGAGCTGCTCCAACAAAAGAATTTAGAAGAGGATATGCTTCCCTATGTATCTGTAGGTGCAGGAAGAGAGGAAAATAAATCCATTCCACAGCAATTATTTGCAAATACACAAAACCTAATTCATGCCTTGGAATTCATTAAGTCAGTTTAATGATTCCACTGAAATACTTACTGAATTCTACAGTACTTAGAGGAAAACAACATAATGAAAAAATGTTTCTTCTTTTTCCTTTTCTTTTTAATAGTACAAAAGGTTTAAGCACGTGTTTGGTATCATGCATTTCTATAGCTACATAACATAAATATATATTGACAAAATGATATGCATCTCCACTTTAGATTTGTATTCTTAAAAAAACCTAAGGTGCAGCTTCCTTGTGAAAATTTATATAAGAACTAATCTTACAACTTACACAACTTTTAAAATACGTCTATCTGATCCACACTCATCTTCTAGAGTCTCCTCTTTGCTGAGTTTTAATTGGGGAGACATATTTTCCAAAATTTCCACCAGCTTTCTATTGATTATATAGTTATATTTACAACATAGGATGTGGGTAGGGAAAGTTCTCCTCCTTTGTGCATCCAGAAATAAATCCATACACATACATGAACAAAGGAGCACCAATGATATCAGAAAAAAACCCCAGCATTTTCCAACAGCTCAAGCCAGGCAGCTTCACTGTTTCATATTGTATCCCAAAGCTACACTGTAAGGGTCCATCAGACCCACAGAAACACCTGTGCTAAGCAACTTGTGATTTTCCATTGTGAAAATATCTTCTAAATTTATCTTATTTCTTGGGAAGAAATACTGGTCCCGTGATGGACTGGAGCAAAATAAACAGGGACACTGGTGCAAAGCCACTTAAAGATTTAATTTTATTGTAATATGCCCAGACAGTGTAGATGTGCTTCTTATATATTGATAGCTGTTTAATTCTGAATATACATTACACATCTTAAAAGGGATTAAAAACTCAGAAACTAAATAATGTATTTTTCTAGTGCTCATCTAATTACCTGTAGAGTTTGAAACCCAGGTCACTTAAAGCAATAAAATGAAAAGCTAGTTTATAAGCTGTTTCATGGTATAAATGAACAGCCCATCAGCAAGCCGCATCTGTAAAATGAAGAGATGAAACCACCAAAAATGCAGTTTGATACAGTATCCAAAGCATACATACAGTACCCTTCTCAAAACAGGTATTTTATTTCAGTTGCTTATTCAGGCTTGTGTTTTCTCATTAGGTAAAATTAGACTGTATATCCTTTGAGATACCAGGACCTAACAGTGAAAATTATTCACTGTATGAGCATGTGTAGTCACTTAAGTCAAAAGCATCTGTCTGCTTGCAGAATAGATAACTCTTTACCTGAAGAATTAAAGGCTACCCAAAAGTATATGCTGTTCCCCCAAATTATTTTTCTGCAACTAGTTGAACAATAGAACTGCATATGAAGACCTGAAACAATTATTTCTATACAATTCCTGAACTGAAACCAGTAGTATGCTCTGAGATCCCATTATTCCCTTTAGAAAGGGTTCTGATGTGCCAGAGGTGACACAGAGACAGTGAATAGAAAGCTGGCTTCTCACCATCCAAAGACCACACTATATTAAAGAAATTAAGGGAACATGCAATCCAGTTTATTTAGCTGAAGTGACCTTATTCTGGCTGTGCCCTCACTACAAACAACACTGAGCTTCTTATCCTGCAACATGTTATCCTTAGCCTTTGACAGAAAGTTACTTCTCCCTTTATTTAAGCAGGGAGATGGACGGAATTCCAGTACCCATTTCCTGATCTGTCCCTTACCTACCCCTGCTACTTCCAGCTAAAATCCACAGTCTGATTTTCACAGCTTTCCTCTCCATAGTACTCATCCCCAGCCCAGTGTTGTCCCACAGACCTGCTACCAATTTGTCTGGGCAAGTGGCAGTAGATGCTGAACGGAACCCCAAGCCATACACGTGCTGACGAGTTGGCGACTCAGTGAACGATGAATGATCAAAACACTCATAGGCTAAGAACTGGTGAGATGCTCAGTATGCCCACCTTGCTCTATGTGGGGGGCTGCTAATTCACCAACCTGCCAATTATCACTTAACCAGTATCTTTGTAATCCTTAACCCTCTCCTCATTGGCTGCTCTATCACTCGCAGAAGGAAGTTATCATCAACACATTTGTAGGAACCTCCTGGATTGCTTCTGCCCTGCTGTGTTGTCCCTCTAAAGGATATTGCAGTGGAGTCCCCCATGAGGATCAGAGCTTGTGAAATTGAGGCTGCTCCTATTTGTCTACAGAGGGCTTCTTTCTGGCCAGGTGGCCTGTAGCAGACCCTCATTATAACATCACCTGTCCTTGCCCTGCCTTTAATCCCAACCCACAAGCTCCCAGTTGGCTTCTCATCCATTCCAGGTGGAGCTCCATGCACTTCAGCTGCTCATTGATATAGAGGGCACCACCCCCTCCTCATCTCCTCTGTCTGTCCTTCATAAAGAGCCTGGACCCTTCCATTCCCACCCTCCTGTCACAGGAGCTGTCCTACCACAGCTCTGTGATGCCAAGGAGATCACAGCCCTGCAGGTCTGCACACAACTCTAACTCTTCTTTTTTTCCCCTTGCCACATGTGTTTGCACAGAGGTGTTCTACCTTGTTCCCCAGTGGGAGATACAACACTTGAAAATCCTTTGTTACATTTCAGATTTTAGAATATGTGGTGTATCTGTAGACCTGAATGAAAAAAAATCAACCAACCAAAACCAAACCAACAGAAAACAACCAAAAAATACCCGACTCTCTTTAGGTCATATTACCTGGTTCATGATGCGTTATTCACAATTGTTCCTATTAGTACTTCACTGAGATGTGTGCCAGGTTAATAATTAGGTCACAATTGTTCTCAGTTAAATTTGTGAACAGTAAACATGGATCTGGCAAGCTTCTCATGATCCCAAAGACCTCAGTCTGTTAAGGGATGCTTTCCTGCAAATCTTTACCTGAAATCTCACTTATGAGCAGTACAATGGAAATTATTCCCTTCCGAGTAGCAATGATCTACGCAAGTGGATATTGCTGAACAGAAAACGAGCTCAATGCACTTGTGCTTATTCGATCTTGTGCTTTAGAGAGCATTTCAAAATATGTTTTCATAAATTAATTCTTAGTTATCTGTTTCCCAACATAAACATTTTAAATTACTGGAACGTCACTTAGATTAAAAAACTGCTCATCACATAAAGAATCCATAACAGTAATAAATTTTTGTATAAAGGGTAAACAGTATTGAGCTTATTTTTAGCATGTATGAGGGTACTGTTTGTCATGTAGAGCCTATATACACAGAAAGAGATCTCCCTTTTTATGGTAATATCAGCATCATATACCTTTTATATGTATAACAGGAACCATCAGTTTCTTGCTTTCTATGCTTAAATAACTTAATTAGCCTAATTTCTCTCTTGTTCATGGGGAATTACATATGATCATAATATGTTCATGTTCCTGCAATGTGCTCAGGTTCCAAATGACTCGTCTATGCACTTTTGTGGAAAACAGAAACTGGGAAGGTCTCTACAGGTTCACCCAATATGTCCTCCTGCCTAAATAAGGATTAGTTATACTCTGAGCCACTAACCTCTTGCAATGATGTAACAGCATAAGATTTTTTTTGAAACATTTTCATGCTAATAATCATGCATCAATAAGCCTACTTCATAAATTGTTCCAAAAAGAATGAGTTAAAATCTCGTCTTAATTTCAGAGATCAATGACTGGAAGTGTTTCCATTTAATGGCCTCATCTTGAGTCTGTTCAGTGAGCTGAGGAGAACAGTTTTGGAAAAAAAATGGAGCAACATCTACTGGATATAAACTCTAAAAAATGAGCTTTCTCCTCCAGTTTCTCAGGAGACACAGAGAAGCTACGTAAGATGGGTGTCACCTACAGGAAGCACACTGATCAGCTCCTAATGGATTTCAGGTAAGATCCTCAAGCTTTGTGCTCTGTGCAAGGACTAAAGATTGTGACAGATGTTTAGCTTGCCTGACTACAAATACCACTGGAATTGTCTAAGTGTCCTACAAAGATCTAGATTCTAGTCCCAAACAAAAATTATGCATGATAGTGTCATATCCCAGGGATGCTGGGATTTCCCAAACTGTTACGACATCAGAAGACAGAAAAATCTCTCTCTGCCTGTTTTGCCAGTGGACAGGATCA
The DNA here is from genome assembly GCF_036013475.1 of Columba livia. NCBI lineage: Eukaryota > Metazoa > Chordata > Aves > Columbiformes > Columbidae > Columba > Columba livia. Next base: position 2,638,111 of record NC_088614.1, read on the forward strand.
GCACAAAGGACACAGACAACAGGTTCAAAAGATAAGCTTACTTGTCATCCAGTTTAAAGCAGCAAAAAAAAAGCAAGCAAGGCAATGCACCTAATCATTACTACAGAGAATTAAGTCTAGTGATGAAGAAAGATACATCACCAATTGCCCTAATACTTCACCATCATCCAGATCTGTGCTTTGGCTGGGGAGCCTGTCACAGCAAAGGATCAGAGAACTTCTCCCAGCAACTGGGAGGTCCTATGCAGTGTGCCCACTCGTAGGTGAGGTTTCTATCATTGCTGCGAGAGTATCCTGCTTTTACACAGGTTAATAAACCAATTCATATAGCAAAATGCATAGAAACATCTGGTGGATTGGCACCCTCACTTGGGTGCGTCCTGGATCTGGCCAGGATCCCGGGCACATCTGAGGAGCTCCTGTTTGCCTAATTTATCTCCAGCTATGACAATTTCTGAGGATGGTTCCCACGGTCACGTTTGGCTTCGACTGCATATTTCCAAACAAGGCCTGATACCTGGTTTCTTGGCGTAAACAAGGAAACATAAATATATTCTTATGACATTTCATCTTTGCTAATGATTATCTTTTATCTAACCTACATCTTTCGCTTATGATTATACATATTTCACTAATGACCATACATATTTCACTAATGATTATACATATTTCACTAATGACTAGATACTCATACAACATTTGGTTGGGAGGTTCATCTAGAGGTCAACTTTGGTTCAGGACCTATTGCTCAGGTCTCAGTACTTCACTGCCAAAACCACATGGAAGATGAGCTCAGTGGGGCTTATCCAGCTCAACTGTTTCCAACTGGACATAAGAGAGCAATAACTTGCTTGACACAAGTCTGCAGAGCTGGGTACTCCACAGATTCTCCGGGTAATCCATTCCATACTTCACCATTTTTGTTCTATACCTGCTTGCTAAATTGTTTGTTTGTTGCTGTTAAACTGTGCTGAAATTTAGTAGAGATCAGGACTGGGCCCAGCTTTGCCATTTTGTATGTCTGATTCAGGACTTGTGTTTTTGTACTTCACCCACTAATTGAAAGCGATGTTGTAGCTGGAACTATAAATAATCAGCATACTAGAAATTTGAAGAAATCTAGTTGAACAAGGGCATAGAGAGAATGCCAAAATAAAGTTGGCAGAAAATAATTTAGCAAATCTCATTAACACATCATGCTGCAATCTTGTAAGTTAACAAAGACAGATATTTAAAGCACATTTAAATCGAAACACAATTTTTCAGCATATACGAAGGAAAAGTTTCTAGTATAATAGTACTGGCAACTGGAAGTTATCTACAAAATTTTATAAGTACTTGCAGATGGAAATGTAAATTACTGCTCAGACAAAACAGGCAGTGCAATGGAAGTGGCTTTTAATAAAACATGAGTGCGGTTGGGTTTTGCCTGTTAGTTTCGCCAAAAAACATAATTTTTCTTTTTCTAGCTAATACGTATCATTGAACAACTGCACTTTGCTGTTGTACATTTTAATTACTAATTAGTTACCTTTTTTGTTTTCAAAATGTTTTATTAGAGTCTTTTGAAATCAAGAGATATGTTTCTTTCAGCTACACATTATGAACTAAAAGTATAAAAAGTGTTTTTGCAGCATTGCTCTTATATATCGTTGGAGAGAAGATTAAAACAAATTATAGAGTTCACCTCTTAAAATATCCAAAATACCACTTATCACCACACAACAGCAACATTTTGCCAAAGCATTAGTTGCCAAAGAATATTGAATTTTGGGAAATTATTTTGGAAAAAAAGTCACTTGAATCAACAGGAAGAGGCATCAGATGGGATACCCATTTTCAGATACAACAAACCATTCCAACTTCTGCAGACAAATCCCAGATGTCATGTTTTTAATCCTGTCTCTGTAGCTGGCAATGTGAATAAGGTACACGTAAAAACAACATTGTAGGGAAAAAAACACGTATTCATATGCTTAAAGTCAGTAAATAATGTGAAGTCATTGGAATTATTTGAGCACTTGAGGTAAATGTGTTCTTAGAAGTAGGATTACAAAGGCCACTTGTTCTCCGCCATGACCAGCAACGTAACACCAACCCCCAGAGGAAAGAGTTTCTCAGTGTATGAGAAGTCAGCTGGATGAAATAAATATAATACTGAATTCGAGAAAGACTAAAAACCTGGCAAATAAATTGCTAATGGATAAGATATGTCTAATATTTGACTGTTTCAGTTCAAAGGTAGTTTAGAATGGCATCTGAGAGAAAATCTAGGCTACAAAGACTACTTTCATGCAACAAAATAAAGCTCATCACCATTCAAAGTATTTCAATGAAAGGCATCGCTTTTTCTCCTTTTTTTTTGTAAAAAAAGTAATAAATTATATATTGGATCAATCTAGGAATTCTGAACCATGGGGATTTTTTTTTGTTTTGTTCTTATTTTGATACATTGACAACACTGAAAACAAAGCAAAGCACAGTTCTCCTGGAAAGAACAATAGATATAGCAGCCTAGCAGATTAAATGTCTTCCTTAAGTATTTTTTAAGTGAACAAAATGATACCAAAAACCCCCTCAACCCCTATGTCTGACTGTCTGTGTTCAAGCAAATAATGGATTGCATCAAAACTTGCTCTGAATTGATTGGAAGTGACATTGGAAATAACAATTAAAGTAGCATCAATGTGAAAAGAAAAGCCTACCGATGATAAAAGCCTTTTACAGATTTGTCTGCTATAGCAAAAGATAAAGATTATGCACCAAACTGTCCTTGTAATGATGACAATAATATCAGGAAAATGACAGTACAACTACAGGAAGTGGCTGCTGCTAAACTTTGGAGGCAGTAATATATATTTTTATTCAATGTAAAAAATGCAAATGATCTGCTCCTAATCATTGTGACATTGATCCACCGATGAAGAGTGTAGATCTTGCTATGAATTTCCAGCATATAAGTGGGTTCTAAGGCAATGTGTAATATTGTATCTCAAATACAAGGGATACCACGATGTTCTCAGGAACACAGTTGAAGAGGAAAGGACGCTGATAAGAGTGAGGTTGAAACTTCAAAATTGTAATCAGAGCCTCTCTTTTTCATCTATTGTTTAGAATGCCTTTCTTGCCTAAAGTGTTAATCTCATTTTGGGGTAAAACTCAACCTAAAGGAGAGTTATTTTGAAATTAGATACATATTTAATATAAGCACTGTTAATTGGTATTTCTCTTAGACTTCAAATTTGAATCATTAGAGCTAATTTATACTGTGCTTGAGAAGCAATATTCTACTGCTCAACAATCTGATCCTTTTACAATCATTAAGAAGTCTTCATAAGATAAGGAGAAATGACGAGCTCAAAAACCACAGAACCTGGGCAACAGAAAGAGGCAAAAAATAGCTTTAGTTTTGTAGCTCTTGGCAAGAGGATAAGACAGGGAGTTTAGCCTTTAAAAAAACCCAAACTGTATTAAAAAAATCCCCCTGTGTTTACTCTTCTTTTTTTCAGACATTCTTTATCCTCAAATAGAAAAAAAGCACCAACTTGAAACTGTATTCATATTTAAGCTAAACATACTGCAACATTTCACAAAGCAAAGTGGTTAACACAGTGCAAAATAAAAGCAAACTAACAATTCAAAGCAGTGGATATCCTTCTGTTAACTCCTACAGAAAATACAGCCTTCCTAATATATTATACAACCAAACATCCATTTGTTTTCACTGTAGTGGCAGGAACTCAGAACTAAATCTGATTGTCCAGAGAAGTTGAAAATGGTCAGGATAATTTCACTCAGGGTATCTCTTCTGAAGCGTCCAATTAGACCTCCCACCCCTGATCATCTTCTTTTGGTTCAGAGGAATATTTCCAAATAAATATTTCTGAAGTTCCCTTGCTCCATGCTTTTCTCAGATACTTTAATCGTCCCGAGACCATCCCTCCTGCCCAAAAACACCTAAACTGGCCCAAACCTGCTACTGATTTTTTATGAGATTTACTATAAATTCCTCAGCCTGTTAATGCCAACAGATTATTTCTTTCAGAAGTATATTCAAAACATACAATAAGAACATCGCTACTTTGCTTTAGTCTATGTGCTGTCCCAGCTTTTCTGTGCTATGAAATGTTGTGTTCTGGCTGCACCTCAGACTCTGAACATCCCACTGTGAGCAAAGTTGTGACCAGATGCCACCAATACACACAGACTCAGCCAACAGCAACGAAAAGATCCTTTTGGGCATAAACTGGCATGTCCCAAAACATTGTCTAATTTAGTAAATCTTTAGTAAACAAGCACATGTAATCCCACTGCAAAATTTCCAATCACCCAGTTCAAAACAAACCTCTGGAAAATCTGAACTTTTACAAATAATTGGTATGTAACATATAGAAAAATTCCCAAACTCTTCTGTGTAAAAGTTTGCTTTGTGGTATGTTTCAAGACAAAATAAAAATGGGTTAAACTTCCAATTTGTTCACAACCTGCTGCTTCTCTTATTGAGCCAATTGAATTTCAATAATACGCAGAGCAGTGAAACTTGGATGGTTCACGGAACGTGTGTGTCCCTCAACTCGGCACGTTCGCACACACTCAGAAGGTGGCACAGACAGGGGTCTGAACATGACACTGTTTTCTGAAGAGACAACAGCTAATGTAAATTGAAATCATCATTAATAGCAATGAAAACCTTATCTCAAGGTGTAATTTTAATTCATAGTGAAGGCTTATTAAACGCCCATAGGCTCTTTTCAGCACCATATAACTTTCTTAATAGATTAAAGCTTGTCTTTCGAAGTGCTATAGTACTAGAAATAGACTAAAAGTGCAGAGAATAATAATTTATATATATAACATGTATATGAGGGTTTTCAGACAATTTAATTTCATACTAGGCTTCCTTTTCATATATACCTGTGATTTCAAAAAATATCCATCTTAATTAAAAAAAACCCAAAAAACAACAGTTCCATCTCTGCCTACCCCCATATTTATAAAATCTAAACACCTTTGGTATTCTTCATCATCCTACAGGAAGGAAGTAGGAACATAAAAGGTTAATTATGTTGGGCTGTAAAGGATCTAGCACCATGGAAAAATACACACTGATAGTACATTCCACTCTCTGACAATCTTTTTAATGTTATCCCATGTTAACCTGAAAAATTATTTGGCTTCATTATCATTTATATAGACAATGTTCAATCAAATTACTAAGCTACAGTGTCCTGTATCTTGTATACTCTTTTCTCTGCAAAGGTACTATAACAACAGGAACTCTGTTCAAGGCCCACCAGAACTCTCCAAAAGAACTGATGTTTTAAGAAATACACCTTTAAAGAAACATGGTATTTGCCTCCGCTGAAAAACAGCAGCACTGATGATTCAACCCATATGTGCCATGAATATATACCTGCCCATTGCCTTTCTGCGCAGCATAAATTCATAAGTAATGCTGGTTTCTGTGGGTATGATTCTAAGGTGATGTCTATCAGAAAATTTCAAAACTGAATAGAGCCATAAAAATTTATCTCAGCAGAATCTCCCTCCAAAATCTCTAATTTGGGTCTGAATTTTCTGAGCCTAAGATAGGAAGAGACATTTCACATAGATCACCTAGATTCTCCAGCATAAAGGAAATACAGTACAGAGCTAAATGTTATGGCAGAAACTATTGCTTCATGGAACAAAACATTGATTGAACAAAAATCTATGCACATAAATTACATTTTTCATACTAGTAATTAAAAGTCCACCACAAGTATGCATCCAGATTGGTACGTGTCTGTTGCACGTCCCACGAGCCTCTGAGTCCATAGAATTTTAGAACATATCCATATTCTAGTGAAACAATCATAACCTATTGACCTTGTTTGAAAGTTCCTATTACACTGAAAAAGAAAGGAGGAGGAGGAAAAAAAACAAGTGGGAGGAAGATAAAAGAAGTCCCACACAAAAATGAAATGCAAGACAGAGTGTAAATGCTGACATTTTTTACAATTCTCCACTTTCTAAATTTACAGTTTTAAGGTAGGTTGGGGAACATCTGGGAGAAGAGAATATAGGAAAGTATAAGGTTAGCATTAGAAAGACACTTAAAGATACTGTGATTTTCTCTATGTATGACACATTCCGAAAAATCCAAGAAAAAAGCAGGAAATGCTTGCAAGTTGAGTTACGGTCACTGCTGCACTATTAATATTTCAGTGCTAAAACGAATTTTTCTCTCTGAACCTCAAATGAAACAACAGTCACTGCAAAATAATCATCCACAGATATGGTCTAAATAAAGAGCAGAAAGCAGCCAGCCTGTGCTCAGCAGTCTCCTGGGACTCCACCACAGACAGTGATACCATGATTAAAGAGCCCTGTTGGCTGTGTTGGTAGTAAAATTAGGCAACATTGCAAAAAGTAGAATAAAATTATGCTTTGAAATTATTTTGCCCTTCTTTTTCAATGGAGAACAATGAGAAGTATTTCGCTTTCTACTCTGAATTCTGATTTATTAACTTTGCGGAATAGCTTATTTTGAAATAAAAGTTAGTGACTATCAAAACCCATTCAAACCATTACAATTTATTTCCAAACTAGGATCTAGAACCCTCAGATCATAAATTACCCAAATATTTAGAGGAACTCTAAATTTCTTTGGAATTATTATGTCCATCGAGCACAAGACAGTACTGAGCAGAGACACTTGAGCCAGTGTGGATCCAAGCAGCAGCATCAACCACAATTCATGTGCTTCATCCCTACGAAAAAGCTACTGCTCTATATTACATACGTATTCTACATTATTTCCTTCCCACTATGCAGAAGCAGAGACTGCTAAAGCAAATCCTATTGATAAATTGACAAAGAGCAAGTTTTTCCTATTTCACTATTGCTAGAGGAATTTGCTATGCCACTGGTCTTAGAAATACAATATAATCGTACTACTCTGCAACTCCTTCAATGAAAAGCTTTGATGGCTGAATAGAAATCTGTCTCTGCATCTGCTGCTTCACACTTTGGTTTACTTTGCTTTATAAAAAAACACTTAAATGGCAGTGAGAAAACCCACCTGCTTATCTGAAAAATATTCCAAACTTCCACCGTAAAGAGTCGTGCTGCAAGGACAGAAACTTCCAAACACTCGCAGCATCCCAAAGTCTGTTGGTTAATTATGTTTCATTGTAGAGAGTTACACAATGAAAACCACAAAACAAACAGGAAGGTTACAACCAGTACACTGCATTATGAAATAATTTTCTGATGCAATTTTGTAGATTTTGTTTTACAGACAGAAATTAAGAAAAGAAAAATTGGTCCTGGAAACATCTTATTCATGGTCTCTTATCAAGCAGTTTGCCGAATTACAGTTTTTCAGGATTGTCAAAAGACAGTCTAAAGAGGAACTAAATTCTTGCACGATATCACTGCCGAGCAAAATCCAGGGTACAAAAAATTAAGCCAAGAGAATGCTTTGCCTTTCTCCCCCAGCTCCAAAAGAAGGTGTGGATTTTAGCTTTGATTTCATTAGAGGCAGAAAAATTTCTGAGGTGCTATTATTACTAATTTAATATTAAAAATAATATTTTATTTACAATTAAAGGCTTTGTTCCACCTAAATCTGTCCAGGACTTCCAAGGCCCACTCACTACACGAGGAAAAGGGAAATATGGCTCAAGAAGAAAGGAAAATAAAAGTGTACAAGGATGCCCACTGTTTCACAGGTCACAGCATCATGCCAGCAGGCTCTGGTGATGGAGATATGGGAGTATCCCGTCACACCCTGTCCTCAGTAATTGTGTGTCTGTGCCATCACCATGTGCACCCAGCACTGGAGTGCTCCTCACTGCGTATACTGGGAGGTAAACGGTTTTAATCACTCAGTTACAGACACAGGAGGAAGTAAAGCTGTGCAAAGCAGCTTTGACTTAGAGGAGAATTAAGACATTAGTGTAAATCTGCTCCTATGATTTACATATACGTAAATGTATGTTTTTCTTTAAGCTATGCCAAGAAGAGCTGTTGTTCATACACACAAAATCCCCATGGAAATTTCTGTATGTTCTTTTTGATGTCAAGACTACTTTTGTTTGTGCCTACACAGAGGAGTACGCACACATCAGATGCTAGAAGTAAAGAACATTCTGTGGAACAGAAATCTTGCAAGCTGACTATTAATCAAATCTCTCTGAACATGCTAATTTTCTTAATGAAAGTCAATGTGCAAGTATAATTCTTTTTTAAAAACCCAATTTCCACCCATGATACAGTGACATCCCTGGTCGTATGACCACAACTTGGATCTTATCTGCAAAATACAAATGGAAGTGCTAATATAGATGTTATAAACCAATCTAGGTTTGTTATAGATTAAGGCTCAAACTGACTTTGATATACAAAACACTTGAGAAATTATTTTAAAACATTATAATGTTGGACTTTCAGACAAGTCCATAACATATTTGTAAGACAAAGAGAAAAACCCCATAACCCTTAGGCATCTGCAAATCAGGGTCTGGTCTTTTCTATAGGAATGTTTGATTAGCCTTTTCACCTGACTGAATTTTTAATCCTAAAGCTTTTGGAGGTTTAAGGCATTAATAGAACAATTTGTTATTGTTATTTCTGTTTTACTCCTTTAACAGAGCATAAAACCTGTATTAAGATAAATTCAAGCAACATGAGATGCATGGGATGTTTTTACTAATAAAGTAATTTCCATCAATAAACTATGCTGGTGTAACACTGAGAATTAAAAAGAAGTAGAAGTTTGTGTACAAGCCCAACATTATTAACTAACTTTAAACTAGACATAATTAAGTAAGGACTATTTACTTCAAAAGTATTTTTTTAAAGTATTTTTCTGTCAAAATTGAACTAATTTCTTGATTTTTACAGTATATTTATGTAAAAAAAAAAAAAAAAAAAAGGGCTAAAATAACATTTTCCTTCCTATCGCTACCTGTGATGCACATCGTATCGTCAAGAAGCTATCACTTTTCAATGAAGGAAAAATGGTTACTATTTAACACTATTTCATGGCTGCGAAAGGGAACAAAATTATTAACATAAAAACATAATAAATGATGATTCAAGTTCACAGAATCCCAGAATGTCAGGGATTGGAAGGGACCTCAAAAGCTCATCCAGTGCAATCCCCCCATGGAGCAGGAACACCCAGATGAGGTTACACAGGAAGGTGTCCAGGCGGGTTGGAATGTCTCCAGAGTAGGAGACTCCACAACTCCCCTGGGCAGCCTGGTCCAGTGTTCTGATACCCTTACTGAGAAGAAGTTTCTTCTCAAATTTAAGTGGAACCTCTTGTGTTCCAGTTTGAACCCATTACCCCTTGTTCTACCGTTGGTTGTCACTGAGAAGAGCCTGGCTCCATCCTCCTGACACTCCCCCTTTCCATATTGATCCCCAGGAATGAGTCACCCCTCAGTCTCCTCTTGTCCAGCTCCAGAGCCCCAGCTCCCTCAGCCTTTCCTCACACGGGAGATTCTCCACTCCCTTCAGCATCTTCGTTGCCCTGTTCATTGTGATTAAAACCACAACTAGCCACCTGAGTATCTTGATCCAAGATGCATGTTTACTTCCAGCTGACTGGAATTCAGTGATTCTAATAAAATAGCTCCTACAACAATTGAGGTTGAAATTAAAAGTTCTACAATTCAGAGTTCTAAAATACAAGGTATGCTGTGTATAATTTGCTCTACAAAATTATGTTGATCTTAAGAATACAGTTTGCTTTTAAGTGAAAATCTTACCATAAAATTTTATTTCTCTGTGTGCCTAGCAACTTCTTTTTTAACCTACAATGTAAACTGGTTTAGGTTGGAGGATGTTTGTAGTCACTTAAAAAAATACTATTTATCTCTCTCTCCCATTTTTTTTTCTATATAGCAGACTCACTGCACTTTGTATATGTCTGCATCAATGAACATAAGCAGCTATAAATTATGGAAAATGCACTTTATTAAAATCTAAAATCCATTCAAATGGCATTTGTAGAAAATATATGACATAAGTGGCTTAAAAAAGAGATGAATAAATAAAGCATTAAAAGTAGAAATTATTTCTGCAGGTTTCTCAGTTTACCAGTAAGATTCCAAACTTTGAAATTATTCTAAATTCTCATCAACAGTCCATGTTGTGAACCCGTCCCCCGGAAAGAGGGGAAATCCTTCTGAAGTGCATCCAGGTTATTTCCTCTCATTTTCTCCCCTCTCTGGCAGGTTCTCATTCAGCATCGGGAAAGCTTTGCATCCCTTCCATATGTTCGTACAGCGCACAAAGCAGTCTGTCTCAAATTCTGTTTATTCTCTCGGAAAAATAAAGGTAAAGGTACATGCTGAGAGTTTTGCCTCAGCAGTTTTCACCATTGACCAAACACTTGGGTCTATTAATACTCTGTTTGCCCCCAAAAAAAGAACCATCAGGTTCTGCAGTTGCAAGAGTGAAGAACAGCTCTGTTTGCACTCACACTTCAGGAAGATGTCAAAGACTCAATGAAAATTTGCCAGAAGCAGTTTTTGGGATAAGTCTTCAAAGCCACCTGTCTATAGCAAACCCTAATCACGATGCCTGGGGCAGTGTGCTCACAATCAGCCTCCAAGACCAACCTGCTTGAAGTTCTTAAATTGGTTTCCCACATTGGAGAACCAGAAAGACAGGTGTAGAGTCAAAATTTACTATAAATCCATTTGAATGACCATCAGATTTTATACGGGTCAATATGCCTGCCAAATCCGTGCCAGATAATCCAGACAGAAAGGAACCACTTCTCTGTCTGCCAGGTTGGGTCTGTGGCACCGAGCTCTCAGGGCATTTTGGGGAAGAAAACATGATCCAAAAACTCCCCCATAATGCAAAGCTTTACGTCATCTGATCAGTTTTCAGTTTCAGACTAAAAAAGACTAAAACCAGGTAAGCCCAGGTATGGTTTTTAATTTGAGAGATGAATGCCCTGTAAACTCCTGGTTCCGTACTTCTGCACTGCTAAATTTGCACCATGAAAGGTGTTCTTCCATTAGACAAATGAAAGGGATAAATATCTGCTCAAAAATCCTAACATCCACTCTTTTTTCTGCCTTGTTCTAAGAACATTTCACAAGCATTACAGGGTCTAGCTAGAGTCCGTAGTTGTGCTCCAGCACCACGGATATGAACTTCAACAATTTTTATTAAAAGTATACTAGGGCTTTTTTTTTTTTTTCTTATTTATTCTGTACAGTTTCAAATTTACTGTTAGCAAAGACTGCCAAGCATTAACATTCTTTCTATGTGCACAATGCATGTAAAATTCTAAGATGAAGTATCTTCTCATCATTCAAATAAAGCCTTAAAATCAATTATTATGTTCCATGCTCTGCTTAGAAAGAGGAAATAAATTTCATAGAAAAAATTAATACAAAAATTTAAAAGCTGCATCTGTTTAATGTCAACGCTTTGCATTCAACACTTGTTAAAATCAGTGGGAACTTCAGACATTTTGCCTATTGGAACCAATGGCCCTGAGTACACTGAAAGAGGCCACATTCATTAGTCATTGTACTTATGCAGCACATACTGTCACTTACAGGTCCATGAAATCTGAATTATTTTCATTTTTAGATTCCTCTCAAGTGTGTAGGAAGGCGGAGTCCCTACCAAATTATTTCGTATTCCCCAAGTTAATGAAAGAATAATTAATTTTTCAAAGGAAACTAAAATCCAACTTTGAAGTTAAAATGGAGAGGTGAGTTTACGGTAGGAGAGCACCTGGATTTCTGCTTTGTTGGATGCTTGCTGTGGAAACAATCTGCTCCATTTTAACAAGAGTTGACATCACCAAGAACGTTCGCTGCCATCATTTCACAGCTAGCCATTCTTCACTGCTATTTCTCTTTTTGCTTTTAAAGTACTGAGTTCAAATTTTCATGCAAAAGAAAACCAGAATAAAATAATGGAAAAACTTCCAAGTAATTATAAAGGAAACAGAAATAACCTCAAACTGGAAATACTGAGAAACTGTAATTGGGCTAGAGAGATACCCTAATATCCATGTTGAGAGGGGTTTTTTGTTTGTTAGTTTTTAATTTCTGAATGGCAAGTTTCAGTTCTGCTGAATGTCAGCCAAAAATCCAAGGTGGTATAAAACGTTTCAAAAACATTACTTTTTAACAATGCCGAGAAGCACAATGGTACCTTTTTAATAGCCATATATCATAAAGAACTATTTTTATTTAGGAAAATCTATTTTAATTTAAACATCATAAGCCCATGAGCTATAACAAACAATATTTTTTTACCATATGCTCTGAATTATTGAAAAGAAAACTGTTACTTCTCCTCCCCCTCCTTTAGATGCCTGAACATACGTGTGTGTTTATGTGTGTCTGTTTATGGTGAAGGAAGGAAACCACTAAACTCCATTAGCTAATGTAATGGCAAATACCAAAAAAAAGGAGGTTCTTCCCTTGGGGTTGCTTTTTATCCCATGTCTTTCACGAGTCCATTTTCCATATAATCCCCATTTTGCAGCCGTTCTCCCCAGTGAGTTGCTGGTGGGAACAGCCACCAACCAGCTCACGTGGAACGTTGCTGTAATTTCTTTCATCTGCTCCTTTCCCCGGTTCGTGCGCTGGATGGTTTGAAGGAAAGTTCCCTTCACCAGGTGCTGAGGAATGGAAATCTGTGCATGCATTTGTGAGCATTTACCTGCTCGTGAATGGAAGAAGAATTACAGACTCCTCTTTATGGCTTTGAGTGGTACAAATGAGTTTTGAGGACCATCTTTTCTTCTGCTGCTTTTCCAGCACAGAAAAGTCAATGAAATAAATTTATGCATGTGGTTCTGTTATATATTTCCAAATTTGTATTCAATTATTTATTAAATTATGTGAATAGCTATCAATAATTAAATTGTATTTTAATTTTCTAGGTGGGTTTTTGTTTTGATTCATTTTATTTTTTTTAAATAACATTAAGAAGTGTGGGGGCTGATTTAATGGTTACTTCAGGTGCTCATAGCCATGACTATTGCACATCTGATACTTTACAAGCCTTCGATGCTAAATTACAGATGGCAAACACTGCTTACATTGGGCTGCCCTGTAACTGCAAAGGATCACAGTGAAAGAAAGGGGATTTTAAAAAATTAAGGCCTTTCTATAACTGTTAAAAATAAAGCAAGGCTGTCATATGCTCTCTGACACTTTAAAGCAAACAGAAAGCCACCCTTTATGCCTAAAATGGAATCTCCTTATTTAAAGAGGTTTTACAAATAAATTAGCCTGGCCCTTGAAACAGTAAAAATTATATATGCAACTAAACTCATAATGCAATTTAGAGAAGCCTGAGAGGAAACGGTGTTATTTACCTTAAAGTGAACAAAAGGTTTAATAAACCAGTAACAAAATACAATATAATTATTCGTCTGCTGTTTTATAGAATTGAACTAAAAATCACATATATTTCTATGTTCAGACTTGGGATACAGTCTAAACAAAGAGTCTTATACTAGCAAAATTACTTCTTCTGTACAAAAAAAAAAACCACCCCAGACCCAAACAAACAAACCCAACCAAAACAAAAAAACCCCACAGACAACAAAAATACCCCACACCAAAACAAAACTAAACCAAAACCAAACAAAAAACCCAAACAGAAACCTCAAACTTCGTATTTCTAATTAACTTTGCTTCACAGAGGTGCACTAAATAAGACAGGAAACAAAGCAGAATTCATAGGTAAGAACCTATTTATCTGGCCTTAAAATTGTCTTAGACTCCTACTTAAAGCAGGAAATTTTTAGGAAGAAGGGTATTTAAAAGCACGGAGACCTCTTCATCCTTATCACCAACTCAATCTGTGGTTCAATTGTTACCCTAGAAGAAAGTTATAAAGTTCAGCAAGCATTATATGAATTATTGTGACTTATCTTCTGGTTAGATGCTGTCTTTTACTTACTAATTTCTAAAAACCACTGTTCCTTTCAAAATATTCCACATTTTCTTTTCTGAAAACACCTAAGTCTCTAGATCTTTGTAGGTACTGAACACCTGCAGATGCTGTTTGCGGGATTCATCCAGTTATGTATTCACAGTATTTAAAAGACCAAAAAAATTGCAACATGTACTATTTATCTATCTGAAAAAAAACCCCGCAACTATTAGGATCATCTAGCTAGGATTTTAACTCATCACATCTAAATACGGCCACTGGTAGACTCAAACAGATGTTCTCCATGAAAGGTTAAATTTTGCTATTAATGTTACCTGTATTGGTGGTTTCTATTAAAACACACATTTAGATCCCTATAATCAAAAGAATAACACCAACCAAGTGAAACCCTAACCACAGTCCTAAGAAAAACGGACCAAAATGTAAATCCTTCCTCTGGATTTGGCTGTTAGGAAACTTCTGGTCCGGGACTATGTACAGAGTTCTAGAAAGACTGAAGTCCATTCCTGCCCATGGAGGACCCATATGTTACTCTATTCAGAGATACCTAATTTGGGGTAAATGAAAGTTCAAAGGTCACGTTGTTCTTACTATCAGTTTCTGCAGCACATGAAAACATGAAGCGTATTGGCAAGGATATCGCCCTAATCTCTCTCTCTGTATCCAGTTTGGTACTGCTTACATGAAACTCTTCAGAATTATTATTAAACATAAACTAAACCTGCTTCTCCAAACCAAACATCTTTGAACTTCAGTCAGTCCCCCTCAAACAAATAAGCTGTTTTGAAAATTATTTCCAGGGCGATGCCTGTTGCCATAGAGATGACATTAAGTGAAAAGGACAAAAAATATAGAGGGTGATAAACTGCATGGTTGGATGACACACTTGACTTCCAAGTCTGTGTTCAAATGAGGCATACATGCCAAGATTTTTTATGAAAGACAAAATTAAAATGTATCACTATCAAGCTGTAACTGACAAGGTATTGTGTGGTGGCTGTTAACATAATGCTCCATATATTTATTGTTTGTCATTTTTCTGGCCCTGATAAAGGTCTTTTAGAGCTGTAAATCATACCATTAAATCTGCCACTAGAAAAAGAGGCTGTTTGGAGAATGAAAAGAAAACACAGAACTGAATCACTATTTACAGGTTTCTGCTTCATGACAGACCTTAACTATCACATCAGAGATGACATTTATTCTTTGTATTTGGCACACTTTCAAAAGTCAGTCTGTTGGCTTATGACCTAACTTGAGAGAAAATTCTCTTGAAGATGAGGCTGTTTACCATGGCAATGCATTGTACAGACACAATATGTAGCTGAGCACATATTGCTTAAGACAATATGAAGTCATTCACAGGTTTAAAAACATTGATTCACTCGCAAAAAACATTCCTATTTACAAAATTAGCCTTCTCTCCACATTTCGCTTGGGAAAGGGCTAGCGTATTTTTGTCATCTTGATTGGTATCAGTTGTGATTAAATGAAGTAAGGGATCTGCTTAGGCTCTGGCATGAATGCTTTGCTCAACACCTTTCAAACGCAGGCTTAGAGACACCTAAAACTGGCAACTGACAGTCATATAAAATGATACAAAACTTGATAGAGATCTGACGGGAAAAATATGATGGACGGCACACAGATAATACCTTCTTAATACTGTGAATATGGAAACTGTCTTACTAATTGAGACCACAACACTGATCAGAATCCAGGTCATCTTGGCATAACAACATCCTGCCCCAACACTGATCCGTAGCAAATGATAGAAGTAAACAAAATTACAATAACAAAAAGATCCTGGGTATAAAACAATGCAAATATGAAGTGACATTTTATCTTCAAGATAGATAAACACTGTACAGATTCTTAAAACCTGGCAAGGTAACTTTTAAAGACATGCTTTAGAACTCGGGACTAAGAAGAGAGACTACCTACAGCATCAGTCCATTAACTGGCAATTTTGTCTATACAGGACTTCAGTTAAATTAACAACTGAAATATTACTGGACTTCACACAACTGTATTTGATAGAATTGAAAGGCAGACCTGGCAAATAGCCGGAGACCATTCCAGTCCCTGGTATAAGCAATAGCATCAAAAAGCCGGCTACGCTTCAAACCAGCTAAGCGAAGGAGACAGTTCTGCAGACAGGAGACAGTTAAGAGTCCACTGACACATTAATATCTTGTACCTGCCCAAACCCGCACCTTTTAAAAAACACATACCTTTGTAAAATTCTTGCTAATATTATACTTTCTTTCATGCTATGTCATTAAAATTTCACTACTTATTTAACGCAATCTGAAATAAAAGTACATGATATAAATGCAATGCATAGAACAAGACCGAAGAGAAGCACAAGTCAAGGATGACACACACTGTCTGGGTATAATATCCGCTTCAAACTAACTAGATACAAAACACACAACCAATTAATGTAATTCTGCCTGTAGCTCATTCTGAGAGCTCCACAGAAAATTACTACTAAAATCCCAGTTTTACTGTTGCTGAAAACAAAATCGGTAACTAACACAAGGTCAGTTGCACATGATCTAACCAGGATCAGGGGTGTCAAACTCATGGTCACTGGGGCCGTGTCAGCCTTGCAGTTGCCTTCAGAGGGCCCAATGTAATTTTAGTCCCAATGTAATTTTAGGCTGACACAGCCCCCAGTGAGCGTGAGTTTGATGCCCCTGCCTAAGATGATGCCATTGATGTTGTCCATGCTGCCAAAAAGCTGCAGGGGCAACAAGAGATGTGCTGCAGGCAGAGCAGGACATGGAGCTATGTGTTGAGTAGTCACAAACTTTTTGGACATCAGACTATAACTAAGTACCTTTATGATCTACTCTTGTTAATGAAAATCTAAAAAGTTTTATATTGGTTTGTCAGTTAAAATTAAACAAATAAACAGCCCGTTGCAGCATGAAACCACCTGATTTTGCCCCCTTGTGAATCGATGACCTTCAATGAATAAGCAGACAGGTAAGAAGGCGCAGGTTACATAATTTAGAGTATCTCAGGTTCGTTTGTTTGCACACAAAATTGAATGTTCATATTTATTTCAAAATTCTCTTTAGAGAAAACAATTTTCTTCATGGGATAACACTCAGTAGTTTTCATTGAATTGGTGAAATATGATCACTCGATCACCTGTGTTTCCTTTACTTTCCCAGGCTATTAGAAAGGATCGTTTCTTCTGTTAGTCTTTAAAATTCTTCTGGAATATAATCCTACAGTCAGCTTAAGAGTAATTAATACTAAGCTTTTATTTTAAGTGCAAGCAACAAAGCAAAATCACAGGTAGTAAACCATTTCTGCTGGTGTTTGTATGTATCAGATATTTTCCCCAGAATTATTTTCCTGTTTTAGCAAAGAAAAAGCATTATAGTTTATCGCAAAAGTAAGATATAGATGACACTTGAGCGTAGCAAAGTGTGGAGAGAAATAGATTGCTAAAAATATGCCTTAAATCTCTGAGGAAATCTCATTTATATGGAAGATTACACAAAGTAGCAATAAACATAGGTAAAGAAAGGTGCATTGCGACAACTGTATCTCAGCTATGATGCATAAACCCCATGAAGATTCTGCTATGTGAGTTATTTACCCATTTATTCTAAACACTATCATAAAACTTTTTCTATAAACCACCAGGTATTTTGTAGTAGTTTGTCACTAAAATTGAAGAAAGGGACCAAACAAGTCCAAGGTAAAATCTTTTATAAACACAAGGTCTAGAGAAAAGAAACTTGCTTTTGGCAACTGGGGTTTCCTTCTCTCACTTGTTAGGGGTGATGCTGGTACCACCTTTCGGGACCTTTTAAAGCTGGAAGATACCCTGGAAGATCTTAGTATCAGTGACGTGCATTTTCTTCAAGAAGTTGACAATAAGTAGTCAATGATATAAAGGAAAAAACTGAAAATAATCCCTGGTATTAAATAACGCCAACCTAGATCTGTCATCTAAGTGACTATTTCATCGACAAAGTATCTTCCTACCATCTAGCTATAGAGAGAATCTATATATTTATTTACTGTTTCAAGACAAATGCTAGTGTGAAATTCAGTTCTCAAAAAGTCAAGGCAAAACATCTGTGCACATCCTGAGCTCCACTTAAACTCTCATCTTGAAATAAATTACTGCAAATGACATTAATTTTAACCAAACTTTTAAACAACATATAAAAGTAATAATGATTAAAATTGTAAATAAGCTTCCTTTGCTGTAGATCTGAAAGGGGCCACTAATTCTCAAACAGCTTCTGAAATCTCACCTCTTTTGTAGTCTAATTGGTTACATCAGTAAATTGCCGGGTGAGTGCTTTAAAAGGATGCAGAACAGGAATAGAAATACAGCTTTATGGGAAGTGAGGTGTGAGGCCATTAAATGCATTCACTACATCAGAATGGTTTTAATCCTACTGACCAATTAAGTAAAAGGCATCTTGGAGCAAGTAAATATAACAGTCCTGTTGCTGACTGTAATAAGAGATATGGAAAATGCGATAAAATGTGAATATTACTGGTATTTAACTTGAAAATATTTCATTAGTGACATATTTTTGAATGCTTCTCCAAATGACGTTAGAAGAAAGAAGAATGAGCATACCAGTCTGAAACAGAGCAATCAATAATAAGTTTTAGAATTCAAATCAAAACAAATTAGTAGATTAATTTCAAGAAAAACTACATTGTTAACTTTACTGCCTATTTATGAACAAAAGGATTCTCTACTTCGGATACTGTGCGACCTTATTTCCTACTAAAACCATATATTACGCTAACTTAGTCTCCTATTTATAGCTCAGAAATTCCAGAGCTTGCCTACAATTGATGCCATACACTGGGTCTATCAAAATCACTGTAAGCACATTTAACTTGGTTGAAGTAGCTACCTTGTTTATGCCCACTTTAAAGGCCACTTTTTGCCACTAATTAAACTTCCTACAGTATTTCTAAGCTCCTAATTTAACTATGTGAATTAATTAGATCCCAGCTCTACTCCCAAATTCCTTTAATACCACTTCCTCTCCCTTCAGCTGCTCCACATGGAAGAAAAAAGAATATGTACTTTCCTTTATAAAGCAGTCGGAGATCTATTAAAAGAAAACACTACATAGGAGCTTCTTACATTCAGAACTAAAAATGAACTTTAGTGATTAAATAAAATGCTTCATAAGTAAGGTTAAGACATTTGTGGTAGCTTTCAAAAACAGAAAGAGCAAACCACTACATTTGAGATATGTAAACACCAAATTCAGAGTATAAATGAAGCACAACAAGCTTCTGAAGATGCTTATGGAATAAAGACTAGGCCTAGTTTACATAATATCAACTGCCTAGCTAGTTTGTTTTTAAGATGAGAATTAACTCAGGAATTTGACTAAACAAACATCTCCTTCAGAGATGAACTATGAAATAATTCAATTTCCATTGCTCAATAATCTAAAACTGGTTACTAGGTTATTGATCAGCGTGAGACATGTTGGGATAAACCAAAGATGAATCAATGTCAAATACCAAGTCCAACAATTCCAAATTTTGTGATACCAAACTTGTATGGATAAAAAAAAAAATAACTTTAAACTTTTAACCTCAGCACCCCAGTGGTCACAGTGCTCTGGCTCTGCTATTTCATAGCTATTTGTATAAGCGAATAAATATTTATTGTCCTATTTATACATGGAACATACACTGGTGACTCACAGCTTTCAACTGGATATTGATCACGTATGTTCCTGAGTTTGTAGTTATTATTAACACAGGTCATCTTAATAATGAAAAATATAAATTTGAAATTATTCATGAACACTAAGTGTATTGCTTTTAGGGCTTGGACATTGAAACAAATCATTTCTCCAAAACTGATTGAATGAACAGTTCCTAACTCGGGTTAAACTATCATTAATGTTGCCTATGTTTAAGGAACATCATCTTAAACTCTTTACCTAGAAGACATGAAGTAATAGAGAAATTTAGGAAAATCTGACTGAAAATAAAACAAAAGGCAAGTTATTTCATTGCTTTCTATTATCATAGTTCCTTGTGCTTTTTCTACTGACATTATAGTTTATTAAATGTTTACTACTTTTTGAGCTACTCCAATAACTGGAATTTTTTTTCCCCCTTTCTTCATAGCAAGATTACCAGAACTGCCGGGAGGACACGGTTAACTATAGACAGGTCAGCCTCACCTCCATCCCTGGGAAACTGATGGAACGACTTATCCTTGGTGCCATCTCAAGGCATATCAAAGATAAGAGGGTCATTAGGGGCAGTCAACATGGCTTCACCAAGGGGAAGTCGTGCTTGACCAACCTCATTGACTTTTATGAGGACATAACAAGATGTGTGGATGATGGCAGAGTGGTGGATGTGGTCTGTCTTGATTTCAGTAAAGCATTTGACAGCCTCCAACAACATCCTTA
The DNA here is from genome assembly GCF_036013475.1 of Columba livia. NCBI lineage: Eukaryota > Metazoa > Chordata > Aves > Columbiformes > Columbidae > Columba > Columba livia. The sequence goes on from NC_088614.1 coordinate 2,658,489, forward strand.
TAGCTAAACTGAGGGAGTGCGGTCCGGATGATCAGGTAGTGAGGTGGACTGCGAACTGGCTGAAGGGAAGAAGCCAGACAGTCGTGGTCAATGGGGCAGAGTCCAGTTGAGGCCTGTATCTAGTGTGGTGCCTCAGGGGTCAGTACTGGGTCCTATATTATTCAATATGTTCATCAACGATTTGGATGAGGAAACAGAGTGACTGTCAGCAGGTTTGCTGATGACACCAAGCTGGGAGGAGTGGCTGACACTGGAAGCTGTGCTGCCATCAGAGACCTGGACAGGCTGGAGAGCTGAGTGGGGAAAAATGTAGTGAAATATAACAAGGGCAAGTGTGGAGCCTTGAATCTGGGCAGGAACAACCCCAGGTTCCAGTGAAAGTTGTGGAATGACCTATTAGAGAGCAGCGTAGGGGAAAGGGACCTGGGGGTCCTGGAGGCAGCAGCATGACCCTGAGCCAGCATTGGGCCCTTGTGGCCAGGAAGGCCAGTGGTACCTGGGGTTGGTTAGAAGGGGGGTGGTCAGTAGGTCAAGAGAGGTCCTCCTTCCCCTCTACTCTGCCCTGGTGAGACCACATCTGGAATACTGTGTCCAGTTCTGGGCCCCTCAGTTCCAGAAGGACAGGGAACTGCTGGAGAGAGTCCAGGGCAGGACAACGAAGATGCTGAAGGGAGTGGAGCATCTCTCGTGTGAGGAAAGGCTGAGGGAGCTGGGGCTCTGGAGCTTGGAGAAGAGGAGACTGAGGGGTGACCTCATTAATGCTTACAGATATATAAAGGGTGAGTGTCAGGAGGATGGAGCCAGGCTCTTCTCGGTGACAACAAATGATAGGACAAGGGATAATGGGTACAAACTGGAACACAAGAGGTTCCACTTAAATTTGAGAAGAAACTTCTTCTCAGTGAGGGTAACAGAACACTGGACCAGGCTGCCCAGGGAGGTTGTGGAGTCTCCTACTCTGGAGACATTCAAAACCCGCCTGGACTCCTTCCTGTGTAACCTCATCTGGGTGTTCCTGCTCCGGCGGGGGGATTGCACTGGATGAGCTTTGCAGGTCCCTTCCAATCCCTGACATTCTGTGATTCTGTGTGTGCCAGCTTGCGGTTTGAGGAATAATATGACAATTAGTCCAAAGCAGCCCAACAGAATAGCCTAAAGCTGCAGAAAAGCAGACTGCTTAGTCTCCTCTTTCCAATATTTTAAACACTAGTGACTCTAGAATATCGAGAAGATACCACCTCTATTCTTGTCAGTATAATGCCAGCTGAAGTAGGACATGCAATAGGCCAAAATAAGTAACTTATTTTTACAATTTAAATGACACATGGCTGTCCTAATTCTCACATAATTAAAAAAACCCCACAACATAGTTGCACTGACTATCAAGTATGACACAAGTATAATGAAGTAAAACATCTTTATTTTGTACCGTGTTTCATGCCAGACCTAGTATACATTTATAAATATGAAAATGTTTTCATGGAAGTTTGATAGAGCTCTTTACTTTATAAAAGTATTTCAGAATTTGTAGTAAAGATGGAGCTGCAGACAAGTTACTGGAGAAAACTGGTTTTTACACTTTTGAAAAACAGATTAATGCAAATTTCAAAATTATAGTGACGAAAGAAGTGGTTATTAATTTCCTTAATTGTCACATTTTATAAAAAAACACCAGTTTTGTTTGAAAATTAAGAAGTTATCTGTAGTACAAGAAATAATATTCTGGCAGATCCTTGGTCATGGTCCTGTAGGTGCTCCACAATCATTTCTCACATAACACTCAGGAATTTGAAAGCAAGGGAGTATGATGGTCAATTTTATCAAACTTTGAAAATTTGAGGATATTTTGGAAAGTAACAGTTAATATATCTGTAGCCAAATATGAGGCAAATATTAAGCAAATCACTATAGATAGCTCTCTTCTAATTCAAGAGTTAGATAATATAGGAGGAAAAAAAAAGATGGTTACAGAAAGGAAAAACTCAGGGCTGTCATGAGAATATTTCCCCTCTGGATCGCAGCATTATATCAGCTGTCACAGAGATTCATGGCAGCAGCAAAAGATCATAAAAACACTTTAGTCTACGTAGTCTAGGTATTTAAGAGAATACACTTATTCACAAAGCACACACCTTGAGTACAAAGAAAGAGGATAACGAGGATGCCTGGAAACCAAAATTGAAAATATTCTGTGTATGAGAGTTCTGAAAATCAAATCCTCTTGGTTTATGATACCTTCAACTCCTTAAAACTAGCAGAATGAAAACAATTTACCACGACTTACAGAATTTCAGGTAGAAACCTATGTGTATCACTCATCCTTAAAATGTGCCTATTGTTATTACATGTGTACATACAAAAATAAGACACACACATAGTTATATACATACATCTGAAGTAAGACGGATGTATTCTCTTGAACTAGAAAAGAATATATATTAATATATCTATGTATTGATTTGTATTAGTTCATATTGTTTGATTGGAAGATGTCAAATAAAATGTTATGGTCAGGGCATTGTTACTTTTGGTTTTTAATCTTATTTATTATATGGATAGATTTCACTATACTTAAATCCTACACGAGAAAGTATTATGATCACATCTAAAGACAGTACAAATCTAGGAACCTCTGAAACTAATGAAAGAACAACTGTAATTCTGGTTTTTAGAACGAGTTATAAAACTCAGCAGCATTTTGTGGGACTAAAAGAACACGTATTAATTATTACAGATATGTTTTCAAACCAGAATTACAAACTGTACTCACTGCTCGCTTAGTTATCCTTAGATTCAGCTATGCTTCTCTCGCTGTCACTATGAACAATACACGTTTAGTTTTCTTCAAAAGAGAGGAAAAGTTATACATTTGAAGGAAATTTACTGGACCACCACTAGCTTTTGTATTGGAGAGGTCTTTTCCCATCAAAACCGTTAAAGAACAACGTTAAAACCTGCTGGGGACTGGAACTTTCAGGTTTACATTCTGCCTCATATCAAACACAGATAAGTGGTCCCCTGTAATTTTTATGACTACGGTGTCAAAAGTCTTCCATCCAAATCGCAATAAATATTGTAATGAAGTCTGGAAGCAAGGCCATTTGTACTTGCTCGGGGCTGAGAATTAAGATAGCCTGTTTCTAGTTAGGCAGTCATTAGAAAGATCTAACGTCCATGGTAAATGGCTTCCTGTTCTGAGTTCTTAAAACTAGTTTTAGTAAAATTGACTTCCTGAACATTTTCTTATATTGTCTCCAATATAAGAATCTGAATTTTATACTTTTTTTTTTCCAGTGGTAGGTTTTTCACAGACTGTCCCCTAAGTAAGTATGTTTACTTCAAATGCATTAAGAGTCCCATCCTGCAGGTAGCTCTTTATACTCACATTTTTATGTTGATCCAAAGTCATTACGTCAATACACAGCACGATACAGAAACATGTTAGCAAAGACTTTGGGGGAACAAAATGTGATATATTCTCCTTTACCTTCTCTAAAACAGAACTGGTGCAGATTTATCTTTCTTCCCCTTTCAACTTCATTATTTCAATTCACAGAGAGAATTGAAACATTACACTTGTTTAAAAAAAAAAAAAAATGCTCAAAGGGATTTACAAATGCATTTTCATTAAGATTTCAAGAATAGGCTCTCTGCCTATGAATTACACTTAAACTATTAACTTAAACATTGACAAAAATGTGAAAATCACCTGTATTTACTATAATTATTTCTGAATTCAAACATACACATTTCCCATAATACAGTATGTTGATTCTTCTGAAGGATAAAGTGTGACAATTTTTTCAATGACCTAAGCTTATTAGTACTGTACAAAAACATAAAACAAGTTTAGTTTGGAATATAGTTACAGAGAATAAAACTCTGTATGAGAATGTGTATTATAATTATTTGAAGACAAATTGAGAGCTTTGGCTATTCAGGTTGGTCAGATTGGTCAAATAAAATCAGTAACTTCAGAATTTTGGGTATTAAAATACTGTGTTATACATACTTATTTTGAGAAACACCTATATCTTATATAGATAGGTCTATATTGAGATAGAAGTATTTTGTGTACTTATATATTAATAAAACCTAATAAATTAATAATGGGGAGAACAAGGAGCTTGAATAATAGTCTGCCTGAAAGTACATAAAAATTGCCCTGGCAATCATCTTCTACTAGAATGATGAAAAATATAAGAACTCTCCTCAAACTGTTTGCAGTTATGCAACTGAAAAGAGAGAGATTTAATCTGATTAAAGGCAATGTATGCCTTTATTTGCTGGTGAGTGAATTAATATGGACTTCACGTGCTCTTCTTGCAGAAGAACACACCTGCTGTTGGATACCTCCAGTTACGTTAGTCACCTATGATGAAGATTAGCCATAATTATGTTGGTAGGATATGCTGTAAATGGCAATGAACATGGCAGTTTTCTTCTAGATGACTATTAGTCGGAGATGAAGAGAGCCACAGAACTGCAGACAAAGCCCTCAATTTAGTTTATTGTTTTGTTCTTTGTATTTTCCATTTTTGCCTCATGTCATCAGACCAGCTCTCATTACCAAACAGGGACATGCACTGACAAAGAACTGTCTCCTGCTTTTGTATTTGTTTCAGGATGAACACTGCACAAAATATGATTAAACTGCCTCAAGAAATGCGTGTTGTAAAACAATAAGTAAACAGGCAACTTTTCTAGAAGTCCTGCATCTAAACCAAGTTTAATCCATCCCTAACAAATAAAACAGCTGTATTCAAGAACACTTAGCTGCTACACTCAAAGATATCACAAATCTTTCTGAAGTGCCTGTCAACCACTTGTTGGTAGTTGCATCACAAGTTCAATTACTACCAATAAAAATTATGCTTTTGATAAGTGTTTAATAAAAAAAAAGAAAACCTTCTACTCTTTTCCAGACTACCATTTTATTTTAGTACAATCTAACTGAAATAAGGAATATAGAATACAGCTTTTGTATTAGTCAGAGAAAATGTGGAGTTTCTCACATTGACACAGTTGTACATATCTTCAGCTGTCTGTAGATTTGAACTCACATTTTAGGCCCCTATGTGTACAGAATCAGAGAATTGTTTAGGTTGGAAAAGACCTCCAACTGTAAATATGAAATTCAAACTTCAAGTGGATGTTAGAAATTACTTTTAATAGTGTATCTGTTTGAATCAGAAAGGTCCGTCTATAATACATACAGGATGAAAATGTTCTCTGTGTTTTGTTTCCAAGTCAGATTCAATTGTTCTGGTTTGTGCAGAAGACTGGTTGACAATGATTCCAGCTAATGCCAGTTTAAAGCCAGGAGGTGTCTGTACATTTCTATACATTTTCAATGTGCTGCATTTTATTCTTAGTTGCAGAGGGATGCTTCCTGGCTCTTGAATAGGTAAGACATTGACAGTATACACACGATTCCATCTAAGCAGACATGTTAGACAGTAGCAACCACAAATTTTATGTGCAGAAATCTACCTTACACAGTAAAGGTAATGGGTATCACTGTTTTCCTACAAGCCTGCCTCTTTCCAAGAGGACAACAATCATTTTCCAAGAAGAGCTATTAGGGCAACAAACTATCTCAGATGCTATATTATTCTTAGTATTAGCCCTTGACAGAAGCAAAAACTATACAACTTTTAGTAGCACTGACAGAAGGGACATTTTCCACTCAATCTTGACTGCTACATCTCAAAGAGTTTCAACACATTTCACTTGAGAAAGAAAGCACTTCACAAGTTTTAATTAAAAGTCAGATATAATGTGTTTCTCTTCTAGCTTCCCATTTAGCTGATCATGGGATTTAGATCTGATTATTGATAACTGTAACCATGCAAAATGTCTTCATCCATCTTGGCATCACATAAACAATTGCACATTGAGAGGCAGAGCCCCTAACTTCTAAATATTATGAAAAAACACTTATTGTCCCTGTACCCCCACTTCAGTCTTCCTTACAGATTTAGATAGAAAGACTGAATAATTTATTAGCATTTTTCTGATGTCAAAATGTATAAGGAACCAACATGGAACAGTGGCAGCAAACAAAGACCAATTCTTCAGGATTCCAATGAAGCCCTTGGCACTGATACCAATGAGACAAACAGGAGTAAATTTGCGTATCGGAGCTGGAGCCCATTTTGTGGCCTCAATCCATAGTGTCTAAGGATGACTAGGATATAAACTACCAGGGACTCCTTTGGATATGACAGTACTTTGTTTACACTATGTAATGTTTAAAGCTTTATAGAGTTTCACTGGAGGTTTTCGTGCCTGACTCCAACAAGTTAAAGCTATTTCCATGAGAACTCTGGCTCTGAGTCAGATGAGACATAGTCAAATTATGTGCTGTCCCTAGCAGTGATCACAGGGAAAACTCCATGAATAAAACCAGCATACGTGATAACTCCTCTTCTTGCAACACACATCAATGGAGATGAAGTAGGTTGCAAAAAGCAAAATATGTGCTTCTTCAAAAGTTTTGAATTTCATAAGGATGAGTTCAAAGAAATGGAAAATTCCCCTTGTGTGACCTTTTCCCTTTCTGATCCCTCTCAGCGCCTGCACGCTTTGGGCAATTACTGAATGGTACTTTTCAAAATATTCTGAAAATGGGGCAGTTCTTGATATTTGCATCTTGTCTACCAAAAAAAAGCTATCACAAATGCAGATAAGCCTGTTTGGAAGTCTTAGAAAAAACAAGGCTGAATAAGTCTGGTCACGATAGTAGAATTAAGAACTAAATTTGAACCTAACTTAAGTAAGTGAGCACTAATATGCAAAGTTATCTGCCTGCTTCGAAAGGCTACATTTCTGTTTAGAAAGTTTACCCTAAGAGTTACCTTAAGCACCCATTATAAAAGCCAAGCACCTTTTCTGTACAGAAACAAGAATTTCTTCATCTAAAAGCAGTTTTCAACTGAAGTAGAGATCTGCTTAAAAACTTTGATAGCTCTTATAATACTGTTTGCATGAATAAAAATTCTTAAATAAAATAAACTGATCAAGTAGAAGGTTTATGCTGCATTTACACATCATCAACGGGCATCACTGTTAGCTATTATAATTCAAGGACAATCAATGCTATGCTATTGTCATTAATAAAAATGAGTCAATAGGAACAAACTTTTAATATAAGCCTAATTATGAGTGTCTCTTTGCATGAAACTAAAGATATTGAAAATGTTGACATTGGAGTTGTGCCCTTGAACCAAAAGCCAAGTATAAGTCAATAATCTATTATGATTTTCATTTTGCAGAAGTAGTGCCATTATTTCAAAAGGTCTCAAAAATCAATTTAGCATTTAGTATATCTGTGTAATAACGACATCCTAATTAAAAATCCCAATCTGAATAGCACAAAGGATAATGTTTAATCTCTAATCAATGAGCATCAAGAGAAGAAGTTATAGGTGCAATAACCTTTCTTAATGAGGTTTACTGTTTTTTCATAGCTTACATATTTCTTCATATTTCTCATAGCCACTCTCAGGAATAATCTGCATGCAGACATTCTCCAGCTGAAGCCACTAAATATGATTACAAACTATTTAGAGAAAAATAATGAAGAAGAAAAAGATATCTTTGCCTTTTTATGGATTAAGCTGCAATTACGACATAGGGAACTTGACTGATAATCTTTCAACACACAAGATCTCCAAACTGATGAGCCACCTCAAAGTTAAAATGGTTACTTATACACCCCTATGCTCCTGTCAAGCCATTTGTAGGAGGAAATGTATACAAAATTCCTTCAATTTATCAGTAAGAATAGCATTAGATACGAGAATTATTTATCAATTTTCAAAAAATCCTTTCTTAATTACACTTAGTGGTACTTAAGATTCTGAAACAGCTACCAAAAAATGAATTCTGCATAAAATATCTCAGATGGCAATGAATGCATTTCCTTACAAGTGTTCATCAGTGCACTGGAAAGCTGCTCAATTACCTGTGTGTCAACGATTATCCAAGAGTTCAGTTTCACCTCTGTTACGTTTCCCTCACCTCATCTCTCAGTTATATGTGTTACTAAAGTGTTAGCACATCTTTGAATCTGCCGTTTCATAGAATCCCAGAATGTCAGGGACTGAAAGGGACCTCAAAAGCTCATCCAGTGCAATCCCCCCGCCAGAGCAGGAACACCCAGATGAGGTTACACAGGAAGGTGTCCAGGCGGGTTGGAATCTCTGCACAGAAGGAGACTCCACTACCCCCCTGGGCAGCCTCGGCCAGGCTCTGCCATCTTCACCATGAAGAAGTTTCTTCTCAAATTTAAGTGGAACATCCTGTGTTCCAGTTTGTACCCATTACCCCTTGTCCTACTGTTGGCTGTCACCGAGAAGAGCCTGGCTCCATCCTCCTGACACTCACCCTTTTTATATTTGTAAACATTAATAAGGTCACTCCTCAGTCTCCTCTTGTCCAGCTCCAGAGCCCCAGCTCCCTCAGCCTTTCCTCACACGGGAGATGCTCCACTCCGTTAATCATCTTTGTTGCCCTGCGCTGGACTCTCTCCAGCAGTTCCCTGTCCTTCTGGAACTGAGGGGCCCAGAACTGGACACAATATTCCAACTGTGGTCTCACCAGGGCAGAGTAGAGGGGAAGGAGAACCTCTCTGGACCTGATTTCCCACTAAGAGATGCTGGAGTAAGAGATGTCATAATTATTCAATTATTATGCTTGTTTTGCACTCATTTGTTCGAGGCTGGACACGAATTTCAGGAGCAGTGCAATCAACCCCACCACAGCCGGTCGCAATCCTCCTCGTGTGGGAGCAAGCCAAGTCTCAGAGATGAGGCTACTGCAGAGGTCTGTGAACTTTTTGTCTTATAGATGCTCAGACTGGTTCAAATCCAGGAAATTTAAGTATACAGCCACATTTTCTATTCTATGGCTTTCTGTTATAAGACTGTGTGATCACTGTATCAAGCATCATGATATTTAAGTCATAATAATAATCCTAACAAAACCCAACAGTTTCAATGTAATCTGCTTTGAATCTTATTAACAAACTTCATTAGAGGGTTGCTTAAGGGCTTGTAGCATCATTTGCACAAGCTACAAAATCATTCATTATAACCTCTCCATGCAACTGAAATGGCAAGAAATTGTTCTCAACAAGTTAAAATTACTTCAAAACGGATTTGTGCTACTGAACACATCAGGAAAATGGTAACACAGGTAACAAGGGCACACAGAACCCTACAACCGAGAACAGACACTTTCATACTATATTCCCATAAGCTCTACAGCACAAATTTTCACTGGAATTACATGGAGATGGAAGAAGAGGGGGAAAAAAGAGGTCACCAGTTGGCATTGGACCTTTTCTGTATCGCACACTGAGAACATTGTAATAGTGTTTATAGACCTCTGAGAACTTTGGGAGAAGAAGAAAAACATGCTTAATGCAACATGCAACACAGTAATCCTTTCAATCAAAACAAACAAAACCCTCACTTTGTCACAATGCATGTGTTTTAAATTCAATGTAGCACTAATCTGCATATTTAATTTTCTGCTTTAAATGTATACCAGATCCCCGACCCTATCCTCAAGGTCACTGAAAATCTTAGACATTTTAGGATTTTCGTTAGTGTTCTTAAACATGGGTAGTCATATGTAGTAAACAACAGAAATAAGGGATTTATTACAGAAAGGAAAGTAACATTGGTCCCCAGAGCACAAATGCAAAAGGATGCCAAATAGACCAAAAATGACTGGTTGAGGTTTGGAGCAGATTTTCTTCTTTCTTCCTTCCCCTCTACCAGTCTGGGACACTAGAACTATTCTCAATATGTGCACACATACGAATTGTGTCTTGTTCTTATTTTTCTAAAATACTGATTAACTTCTATATGCAAGAAGCTTTTATGCACCAGAAATGACTATTTTTATATGCTATACCCTCAGGGTGTAGTACACTATAATCTATACTTATGTGCTTTTCCATGTAATGTGCTTGTAGGCAAAATGTGAGATCAGCTATGAGAAAATTAAATAGAACAAGAGCTACCATGTGCTCCACAATTAAAGGAAACACTAAGTAGCAGCAATGGGAATTCAACAGGACACTGTGTTATGCCAAATACCAAATGTGAAACCAAAATATCTGCCAAGCCTCCTTATTTGTTACAATTTTTCCATATTTAGGTAAATTCATGTAATTATGTACCCTGCAGTGGTAATGGGGCTGCGCTTTAGTCCTTTTGCAGCATATGCTGTTGGCGCAAATCTCCGCTTTGAGGGGAAAAAAACCCAACTTGGCCAAGATTACATATGTTGATTTTATATTGGCATCCTGACTGTGCCTAACAGCTGGTCCTAAATGTAATGAAACTGTGTTAAATTTGTACAGTTAAACAACTTTGCAGACTCTTTAAGCATATGTGTTTCTTATAGCTCCCTGTGTTTTTGAATCTGCTTTGATCAGAGCACCAGCAGTTGCACTTTTTTGGAAATATCTGAAGTGGATCTGTGAGACAAATAGTAAGTATATTTAAGATTTATTTATTTCTTACACTCTATAACCGCAGTTTAAAACAACACCGATCACACCCACAGATCTCTCATGGTTTTTTTGTATATGTGCTTAACAGAAGGTGTGAAACGAACGTGTTCCTGCCAGGTATTTTTTCCACAATCACTAAGATGTTCAAAACTGTTCCATATTCCAAAGAGAAGTCAGGCCACCTCCAGCCAGAGAAATCTACCATTTACAATATGTCTCCTAATCCTCGGCAATTGTTGATTTGCACAAACATTGAAACAAACTCAATATTTCTGCGCATTTTTGCAAGTCCCTTGAAGGCAGTAGCAGTGACTGAAACTGAAGACAGATTCTAAACTGTTGTCTCATAGCCATAAGAAACTACATCCTGTAAACACAGGAACATATCTAGAAATCCTGTCTTCTAAAATTATTTTATGTTGCAGGCTCCGCTTTATAAACACTCCAGGTATGTTAATAACTAGCTAGGTGGTTTTAGAGCATTTTCCAACAGTTCCAACAGCAGTGGAAGATCACCGGTGGGGAACATACAGCATTTACCAGTCCTGCTACAAAACTTTCAGATTTAATAGATAACTAAAGTCTAAGTCACTCCATCAAATCCAACAACTCCAAATAAGAGACTACAGAGTGTATGAAATGACAGTTCCAGTAGCTGAAGGTACCAACCTAAGCAAGACCAGCTGTTTTACACTCTGTACCTTCTCCTTATGTGTCTGTAATAGTAAAAATATATGAAAAATTTGGTAAACAAAACAACTCTTTGCCTTCCCAAGCAGAAACAGAAACTAGACTGTGTTTTTGGTTTTGATTTTTTAATCTATGAATCAAGGATGCAAGTTTTGCTAGCACAACTTATTTTATTTGATGAGTAAGGAAAAGAATTAAGTACATGAGTTGTTTCAAAGCAGAATAAACTTGTTTAGGAGTCTTTCCTCCGTGCTTCTAAGGACAGCAAATTTGCTGTGAGCTTCATTTAAGAGCACTGGAGTGAGAAAATAAGACTTTGAAGAAACAAGAAAACAAGAAAAGTTGTGCAAGATTTATCGCAATTAAGTACAGGAATGTCTTGAACTACTTCTTGCACCAGCAAATGACATGCAAATACAACATTTATTTTGGGAGAAATATGGAACTGTGTATGTTCATTTAAAAAAAAATATATTGATATATATATTTAAAAATATATATTGATATATATATTTAAAAATATATATGTGTGTGTTTGTCTGTGCATATATTTATATGTAGAGACTACATTATAAATGAGTGAATTCTGTACCTTCCTAACCACAAATGTTCACACCCCCGATCTTTATCACTGCACAGTGAAAAGTGATATTATTCCTTACAGAGCTACTACATTATAGCTGTAGTACAGTATAAGATTAGTTTTTCTGTATTTAATAGTATATAGTCCTACATTATAGAGAAGTGTTCTGCATATTTTTATGATTTTATCTTACTTTGTAGATTGTTTCACTTTGCTGCCCCCTCCCCATTTTTTCACAAAAGCTGCTTCTATTATTCATCTTCAGTGGAAATATTTTTGATCTGAATTCTGGTAGGAGCAACTATTCATTTAAATCAATTCAGCATATCTACCTGTACACTGCATTCAAATAATTTATCTGACATAGACCTTCAATTGTGCCAGAAACTGGGGGGGGGGATGACATAAAGGAAGCAGGTGAGAGAATCTTCACAAAACATTTTAGCAAAACTATGAATCATTTATGGAAAAAGAATGACTTTCTGAATTGTAACATAACGGTACAGTACTCGAGCATGTTAAGGCACTAATCTTTTTTTTGCATAAGAAATTTAAATCAGGACTATTTCAGTGTTACTCTATCTTTTCTCCATATACAGAAATAGAAATATTGTGTTCCTGTTCTTAATTTAGTTCAGTCTTCTATGCATGGCCAGAAAAAAAAATCCAGATATTACCACTGGCATTAAAATTTGATCTGACTTTTTAGTAGCAATTACTATTCCCATGACACCTAACCAAGTTTAACGATTCATAGTAGCAAGCAAGCTACAGATGCTTCTTGTCATGAGAATATTAAAAACAGGAGAAAAGATTGTGGAATCGATTCTTTCTTTTAAGAAAATAGGTTGGCAATGAATTGCTGTGATTCAAAACCAGTTTTGGAGTTTTGGTTTGGTCATGAAGAACATGTGGCAATGATGCACCTATTTGAATAACTTGCTCTTCTGTACCCATTCAGAACACTATACATATCATAACATAGTCATGTCTAGTATACTGGATATCTACATCTAGTTTTAGATGAACTTTTTAAAAGTATATAAATACTGTCTCTGTTTCTCTCCCCTCATGTTTTGTAGAACACTTTGAAAATAACACAGGAAAAATGAGATTTTCAAAGACTGTGGCTTAAGCAATTGGTACAAAGTCTTCTATTCTAAATTCATTAAAAAATTAAAGTTGGTAATAGTTTAGATTTATCACGCAGCTATTCTTTACTGTCTAGATTTAGAAATTCTGATTTATCAGTATTGTAGAATTTCTGTTAATTGGTGTATCTGAAGATTTCGACTTTTCCCAGCCAACAGCCCTGCAAACACTAACACACCCTATTGTTCACATTACAGGAAAACATCATCAAGTTTTGAGCGTGCCCTCATCAGTAGCCAACTTTATACATGGGGTGGGGGAGGAAAAGAAAGCGAACAAACAAAACCTCAACCAATCGAAAACCAAAAAAAAATAACCCACCCAAAACCTAGACCTCAACCTTTAGTTAAGCCCTTTAACGTAGCAAATCCTCTTTGTCACATTTTGAATAGACTTTAAGTGCATATGGACCATTTTTCTCAAAATTTGGGCTAATATAACTCCATTTGCAAACACGAACACAAGCAAATGAGTTTTGAAAATCTTAACTGCATCACTTCAGCAAGGTTACAATTCTTATTTCAGCTTTCAACTGCATCTATGTTTAAATCCGCTTACTTTTTGACAAATGGTCTCAATACATTTTTAGCTTTCACAAAACTCAATGTTCAAACAAGCAATGTATAGTTTTGTGTATTAAGATTTAAGTAGGAACCGGAAAAAATACAGGTATTTTTTAAAGTGACTGTAATATCCTTAACATCATATTTTCTTTATGGTAAACAGTGCCGAAACAGCCTAACGTAGTCGTGCTGTATCCGCCAGCGATGCTCAGAGCGGCCGCACCAGAACCGCAGCCAAATCCGTGAGTCTGTTAAACACCCAGCCTGGAATAACAAGGTAGTGCCCCCCATTCCACCGCTCTTACTAATGAGGGAAATTCTTTTGTGTATTGATTTTAATTAGTTCACTTGTGGAAAAAAGTCCTGCATAGGATGATTAAGGGCAGCAATATAGCCCTGGGTAAGGACCAGATCTACTTTAAAGTCTAACATAATACACAAATTGTCAGTATCATAAAATCTAATTTTACATACATATATATGAAGGCATGTTTTACTGGGGTTTTTTTTTTTTGCTGTTGTTTTAATTTCAGTGGCCTGCTTGAAAGTTTAAACAACTACACTGAACGTATTACACTGAATCCTCGTGCAAAAAAATGACATGAAAATATTTTAAAAAAGGACAGACCACTGAAATACTGAGTGGAGACTGAAATATAGTGACAAAGAAATTAATAGAAATATTTTAAACTGAGAAGTTTATAAGATTGCCTACAGCTGGGAGGAATTCAATGACACGTACGATAGAAATTACCTGCACTGAATATAAAATTAGACCTTCATTTCACTGATGCACTTAGAGGAATGCCTTATATTGTGATTCTTCTTATTGTGTGGCTCTTACATATGGATATATGTATTATTTTAAGCTGCATTTAATAGGGTATGATGGTTGTATCCACATAAATTACTGAAAGGACGTATTACCAGAGATTAGTTCTGTACATTAACGAATAAGCATTTCTAGAGTCCATATTACCTAAAATAGATTTACACTTATGCAATAAGAGTTATTTTGTTTGATAAATAACAAGTACTTTTTTTTTTATGACTTAAGTAATTCTGACAACTTAGTTCTCCAAGGAATTATTTCTTCATTCTGTTCTACAAGGGTCTAATCATTCAACCTTGTAGGTGCACTTCAAAAGCTTTAAGAATCTTACATTTGATTTCTGGGAAGTATTTTCTCGTTAATGTCTAACATATGTACCCTCTAGGCATGATTCACACAAGTCTCTGGAATTCTAAGGAAATGATGATCAGTCACGGAAATGTGTAAAGATTCAAGAACTCTGGCAATTTTCACTTCAACTGTTGTCAGCGAGTAACTATTATAAAAGTACTTTTCTCACCAAATCATTGAAAAAATGCTACGAACTGTGCAGCTACGAGAAAAGTTACACATTTAATGAACTGCCACCTGAAGGTTTATTTCCTTGAAGTCGATAACCGAATCTGTTATGTTCAGAAAAATGCTAATTATAGGTAAGAGATGCTCGGTATGTCCTGAATAAAGTTTCTACCTTGACGAAGGAAGCAGGATGGAGAAGGGAGCAGTCAGCCAATCAGCACACAAAACAGGAGTCAAAATGTTCCTGCTCCTAATTAACCACAGAAATCACTGTTCAACAATAGCCTAAATGCCAACTAGATATTTTTGTTTCATACCATCCTTGGAAAGGCCAATTCGCACAACTAATAATAATGCATTTAAGTCATTGGTTGCTTTTCAAAAATGGAAAACTGTTCCTTGAATTGCTAGAGCCGGTAAAAAATAAAAGTAATGAGCTCATTTCAATAAAAATTTATGAGGCTGGTTTCATGCTGACAAAGTGGGTCCTGCGGGCAGTACCCCTCCACCTGCCTGCCACTAAAAGGAAAATCCTCTCTTCCAAAATATTTAAAAATCTTTTAACGAGGTATTAAAATACAGCTTCAACTGTATAGGTAAACCAAAAAGATTCTGTGTGTCTTTGACATCATCAATACATCTTTTATGATACAAAAGAATTTTCTGAAGAAATCAAAAATACTTGTCAGTAGTAATTACTACAGATGGAAAGTTCTCTTCAGGATGTGTTAGTAATGAGTATAATGAGCAATGCCACAACATCAACTGATTCCTCCCAAATAATTTTTATTAACCTCTCATCTAAGTACATTATACGAAGCAAAAATAAAGCACAAAGAAACTAAGACAAAGAATCCAAAGTCATGTGGACCCAAGTCAGAATACTTGCTCATTTTCCCTATGATTAGACAAAGTCTTAAAATGGACAACTCTGCAGCAGCCTGAGCTCTGTTCATATTCACAAATATTATGCACTATTAAATGCAAAATACTTCATTCGCACATGAATAATTGTCTAAGAATATAAGAAACAAAATAAAGAGATAACCCACACAAAGTAAAGGAATAACCTTAAATCTGTGTTCCTGGAAATATCCACAAGTACAGATCCAATTATTAATTCTAATTACTTTCCAAATAGTGCCAAGTGTGTGATTGCATATTGTAATGTCATGAATTACATATAAAAAGCAAACAGTAGCAACTCTTAATTAGGTGTTTGTAACAGAATTTCAGCACCTTGAATCTGTCAATATGCAACATTGGAAATTTAAAAAATAAACTACTTTGACTCAGCTTTATGTTTAACTATGACTTAAAAATATGTGCAATCTGTGCAACAGATGATCTGAACTCAGCCAACCTGATTTCTGCATCCATTTACATATGAAAGCTACAGTAAAAGAGAAATATAAATCCATGTTTTGACAACAGAGTACGATGAACAGTCAGTATATAGTAAGAATTAGATACCCTTAATAACCAAACTCTGTGTGTGTCATGATACTATTGAATAGTTATTAACCAGCTCAAGCAGGTAGAAGAAGAGAGAGGCTGGGGGTGAAGATCACCGTGACGATGGCCAACAAGAGGACAAGATAACTTCTGTGCCCTGGATAAACTCCAGACACTAGAGATGACCAGAGGAGAAGAGATTTCTGCCAACTTGAAAGACAATCTAAACCTTGAAGAAGTTTTTAAAAAACAAGTAAAGCTTTTCAGCCCCTCTCTAAAACGGTTCCCCCTCCACACACACTCTTTACATATGAAAATATGTTTAGGTACAATGCATACAAAATATTTTTTGCAATAACAAAAAAGATCAATAAAAAAAATTTTCAAAAGTTATCCACTTGAAAAGATGGGCAATATAAGGATAATTGTGATTGTGAAGGAATCCATTCAGAGAGTTGTGTTTTTCCTGACTATGCTGTTACTAAGCAAAGCGATTAAAAAAAAAGGGGTTAAGGCACCTGATAAATAAACCGTCTCCTTTTCCAAGAATTACTTCAGATATGAATATAAAAGGAAAACATGCTAAAGTTTAAAAAACAGCAGGATATCTAATATCCTATAAAACTTGCACTGTAAATCTCAGAAGACATGGAAAAATAAGTGCTAACTTAAAAGGTATTTAAAAAATATATAAAAATCAGAAACAATGTGAAACAGCAGTAGGGTGGATATCATTTATATTCATGTCCTTGCAGAAGGAATATATGTATTAAAAATGTGCCTGCTATAAAACCTTGGAGTTTTAGAGATATTCACATTACAACCATGCTACCAATAAAACCAGAAGCTATTCTCAAACCGACTGGCACATGAAGAATGTTATATTCTTCATCACTTTCCCTGTCTTCTTTTTTCTATAGAGAGTTTTGATTTCTTCCAAATTCAGAATCAGACTTTCAAAGTACAGAATATCGCAAACTGATCAATGCAACTCACGTTTGCTTCTGTGTTCACAGTAGGAACTGCAGTAAAAGATGGATTAAACCAACTGAGAGGTAAGATGGAATTGAGAGTTTTTGGTCTCTGAAAACCTGGCTGTAAATTAAGCTTCTTATTCTTCTGTGAGATAAAGTAGCTATTTGAACAGATTTAAACACAATATACATTGAAAAATGTGTTCACATATACAAGAGATATTCAGAAAAAGTAGAGAAATATTGTCATCTCAAGTAAAATATAACTTGATCTACTCCACTACCAAATCCATTTTTTTTTCAGCAAAAAGTGGGACTTTTAGTATTACAGTATTACACTGTTTTTCTTCTTTGTACTGTTGTTGACACTCAGAACCATCTTCAAAGCACCGTACTCTTTTGTGTGGTGTAAAACCAGTATGCTTCCAATTTTGCCATCAATCATCTTTAATAGCATATGCTATTAATGTAATTTTGTTATTGAAGATTCCTAAGTCTATTCAGTGGTTTGCACAAGACAATTACGTTTTTTGTTATGTGCATGCAGGCAATCAGATAGCGCCTTTTTAAATTAGAGTAATTAAACATGGTCATTATAAATGGTAGATTATTAAAAAAAACCCCATGAAGTGTCAATATGACATTCTTTGATTTAAAATAAAATGGTAACGAAAGGGAGAGATGCATTTTAATTATTTCATTTCAAAAGTGCACTTGAAAAATCTGCTTTATGAAAGCTTCTTGGTGTTGGGAAATGTTTCTCACAGGTTTTACAGTGTTATGGACGGTTTTACAGATATTTCCTAACATCTTGAAAAATCCACTGGAAACTTTTCCAATACAAAAAAGTCTTCTATACCTTATCTAGAAAAACAATAAAGAAATCCAGTCACCTTCCAGGCATGATTTTTTTTCCTTTTCTAATTATACCAAATGAAAAAAAAATCAGCACTGGTACAGTAAGATCTGTTTGGCCAATATTATACAAATTTCTTTGTATACCAATGAAAATTCAAATAATTATGCATATTTTTGCCATAGGTTAAACAGCTACATTACTTTGACAAATCACTTCTTTCTCTGTCTTCTTTCCTGTTGCTGTAACTGGTCACTCCCCGTCTACCTTTGCAATATCAAAACCACCCATACCGGGAGGTACTTAAGCATATGCGTAATGCATACACAGTCCTACTGGTACCCAAATCAATTTAAATCCAAGTTAATAAGTCACTATGCATCAGTGGGAAGCACACTGTGCTTTCAGTCTTACTGTAACTGATAGTTATGAGGAATATTTCTCAGGTCTGCTTTATGTTCAGCAAAAAACAAAGCCACCTACAGAATGGGACCTAGAGGAGGCAAATTATATATAGAAGTAGACTGTGAAATTACTTGTTTAAGGAATCCCTTTTCAGATCTGTGTACTTCAAATGCATATTTGCTGGAGAACATATAGATACAGCTGTATATAATAGTCTTACACCATATATTTGATGGAACTCACTATGATTTACTGTCTCATCTTTCTATGCCATTGCACCGAGACAGCTTGTGGGGAGCAAAATAAATGACTAAGACAGCTTTAACAGTAGCTTAAAAAAATAAAGAAAAAATGAAATAACCATTTTGCAAAGAACAAAATAAAGCATACAGAATGTCAGACTTGCATCCTCTTGTGAAGGAGCTGAGGATGTCTTGTATCTTGGGCTAACACGATTGTTCTGATTTGTTTCTTTGAGGAAAGGAGATAAGGAGCAGAACAGGTGTTTGAAAGAAATCTGCTCTGGGAAAATGGTGAACTTCAAAAATACTTTAAACCTTAAAAATGAGACTATCTGAAGATTGTCAACCATGCGGAGTGCACAAGTAGTTTTAGCTGGCACAAATCAGACGGATAAGCAACAATTAAAGAAATGAATCTATGTGGGATATCAAAAAGGGTGAGAAGAAATATTCCCTCCTGTCCAAGCACCTCTCTCTACTTTGGGGTCTTTAATTCTCTAGACATAGTTGTGAATATATTCTGGTACATTTTGGTAAGTAATGTTAAATCCATTTTATAGATGGATGATCTCAGCTATGCCTGACCTTATTAGCAGCAAGCCTAATACAGACTTGTATCTACCTGCCAGCTTAGATCTCTAGTGCTATTTTCAGAACAAAATTTATCAGAGAAACATATTTAGTACAATTAGCTTTTTTCTGCATTGCTTTATTTGAGATATCAAGGAATTGAAACAAACAGAAAAAAAAGGAATCTATCACCTATATTAATGGAAGTTTCAGATCAATTTAACCTGAACTAATATATTTTCTTAATGACAAATCAATGTCAAAAATAATGAAAGAACTTAAGATTCTGTGTGCTTTCCTGGAGTCTTTGCTGTTAAACAGGGTTGTACAGCCTGCCACTCTTACATTATTTATTGGCTGTGAATATTATTAGACCCTGTTGTGGTTTACAGTACAGAATAGAAGCCAATTATTTCTTCTGCATTCTTTCAAGAGTTACACATTTGAAAAGGAAAAAAATAGTCTTTTCTAAGTAAAGTAAAATTAACTAAGTAAAATTAAGAACTTCAAACAAAGCTAGAAATAATCTGAAAATTAATATACAACCACTTTAATTTTCTATTATTGGTACAATTTTACAGGTATGTCTATACTTTCTCCAGATGATTTTTCTCTGGAGTCCATGACTAAGGGTCAAGAATCCATTCAAATAATTCACATTTATTATAGGTTATTTTACATCCGTTTTGCAACAAAGACAACTTCAAATAACTAAAAACTTAGCATGAAGTGTTACAGCAGAATCTACCAACAAGGACTCACGTGGCCTTAGCACTGTGCAAAAAAAGCAAAAAGACCCCCTTCTTAGGAAGGCTTTGGAACTTCAAGATGACAGGTGGGTACTGTGAAGAACACAGAAGGATGATCATTAAAAATTAGCAGGATGATCATTAAAATTCCTCTCAAAATGTCATTTTCAGAGGTGGTTCCATAGTTTTATTTATTGGGCCAAGGACAGAAGAATTTACTTACTTCCCAGTGCAGTCAGCAGAAATGAGGCTTCTCTAATGTCTATATCTACCATTTCATTTCCAACTGAGAAATGCACTTTTGACTGTCCCTCAGTCTCATAATAGGAGAAAAAGCTTCAAACCTTTGTTTTTTTTCTACAAGTAGGAGGAAAGCCAAACAACCTATCAGTTAATATTTTGAGATCTTGTGAGACAAACAGAAAATATCAAAAGAATTGAGAGAGAGGGGACAAATGAGCTTATTGGCATCAAGTTTGCAGCAAAGCTGGCCATCACTGTTTCCCAGCGAAGTCAGAGATGACGACTCTGCAAGAAACCACTGGTAGAGCAAAAAATTCCTTCAAAGGAAAAATGAGTAGTTTCTTTGCAACACAATAGTTATTGGTGTGAGTTCAGTCAAACAAGAGTGCAGGCAAATACATATTTAAGGCTACGAGCCACAAAAGCGATGCTTGTAGCAGTATTTTAAATAACTCGAAGTAGGGCAAGTTGTGATTTACCCAGCAGACAAGAGGAGGTTTGCTAGTCAATATCTATTATTAGAACCCATATGAAGGATTGACATGCTTGTGGACACTTGTGTCTATGTACATGTATTTATAAAAATGGATTTTTTGGGACCCCGTCTGCCTGTAAACCACAAAAAACACCAAAAGAACTTACCAGACTACAACAACATACACTCAATATGCAAAAAAAACCCAAACCCAAAAATCTGCTGAAAACAATCAAATGGAAAATGACAAAACTGATCAGAGGTTTTAAACAGCAGCAGGGCAGAAAGTATAAAGACTGGAAGATTAAACTAAACTAAATGAAAGCATTTAGCAAACTCTCACTGAAGTTGTCAAAACCACATGAATTACTAAAGTTACTTTTCCAGATAGCCAAGTTTTTACCATTTAAAAAGATACCTGCAATAATTAAAAAACAAAACAAACACCCCCTCCCCAAAAACCCCAAACGAAGCACCATGATGTTATAACTTTCTGCATATTCATCATTTTATTTTTAATTTAGATTTACATAATTGAAGTTTATCTGCCCAAAAGTACACAAAACTTCAACAAATAAAAACAAATAGAGGCTGACTGCAATGATACCCTACCCTATGCTATTATCAGACTGAATACATTTGCAGGCTGCTAGAAAGCCTGAGAATTCTATCAGAATAAATAAAACCATGAGAAGAGCATGGGGGACTGTTTACAGGAAGCTGCAAAACTTTCAAGTTTGTTTTCATTTTTAAAAAAATCTGCATAAAGATTGGGCCTTCAAGACAGAACATACAGTTTTAGAGCTATCTTTAACGCTAAAATGTGCCCATACCTTGCAAACCCAATGTCTTTCAAAATGCTGAGTAAAGATGAAAACACTGACTTCTTTTTTAATTGTGGGGGAGAATTGCAAGGAGCAGTTTGTCCATCCACAAGGGGCTGTGTGAAGGTTACTGAGCTAATTTACCTTGTGACCTAAGCTAGACTTTTGAACCCATTCCTTCAAAGGTGAAGAACCAGGGTATTAAGCTTGATTCATTGAAAAGTGCCTTACCAATATAACAAATGTTTTTAATAAGATCTACAACTCTACCGGGAAAACAGCACGAGAAAAGCCCAAGTGCTCCTTTAATGTTTAAAACTTGATTAAATATTTACAGTAGCATAAGACTGGAAAATCAGAAAGCTCCTCCCTGACTTGATTGCATCAAATCATGTTTATAGTAGCTTATGAAAACTAACAATTATTACCATACTTAGGAAAAAAATACCAAAGTTAAATTCAGATATACAAAATTTTATAATCTCTATCATACGCACATGCATAATTCCACCTACTTATCAAGGAAAAACAGGACTCAATACACTTATGCTTACTAAACCCCACTATTTTAAAGACTGAGACATTTGAGAGATAATACTTTTTTCCCCTTTCTTTCCTGATTTCCCTTATATTTCTTCTGTAGTATAAAGGCTTACTTTGGACACCTACCTATCATCAGGAATTTTCACTTTTTAGATTTTCAGACTTCTTTTCTTGTCCTTCAGGGTAATGAATGTAAGCCCTAAGACAAAAAATTTGCTTTTCTCAGCTGCCTCTTTACCAATAGTCCATACAGTCCATGCAAAGCTTTCAAATGACTTCAGGTTCTGAATGAATCTTCAGATGCTCATGTCTTATTAACATGGCCTTAGGAAGAACATTCTTCCATGGGAGTCCATGGCCCTGAGAACAGAATTTCGGTTCTAGAAGAATTCCTATCATGCAAAAAGTAGACTGAACAAATAAAATCCCCAGCAAAGAAGAGAGTCAAATGAGTTCATTATGCTTGAAGGAGTTTATAATCTCACTATGGAAGATAGAAGACAGTCAAAGCAAAGAGGTAGAGGCAGTTATTTGGCCAAAGTGAGACCACGATCCACTGTCATTCTCTGCAAATGAAGCACCTATTAAAATACCTTAACAAGTGTCAGACATCTAGCAAAGGGTAAAGCTACAAAAAACCCAATTCTCTCAGGAATGGATAAGCATGCTAAAATAAATACCATGATCAGCTCTTTGCAAATGAAGTCACAGAACACGTAACAAAAGAATTTGAGGCATAATCACTGTCATTGTAGAAAACCAATCTGATTCTGTTTTTGACCACAACATCTGGCATCCCTAGGGAGTTCAGTCTTTGAAAGGTGCTTTAAAGGAGCAAACTGTAACCTTGAAACAATGCAAAAACCTGCACATGCCCAGGTAGTGATACAGATACACGTATGCCCAAAAGCCTGTCTCATTATTGACACACTAAAGCAAGGACCCAAGAAACGCAGAAATCCCACATCTTCCATACTCCAAGGTGCTCCTCAAGGAAAAGCTGCTGCAAAACCACAAAGGTTTTTCTGTAGCCAGCCAGAAGTACATGGAAGCCAGTATACTTCCGTAAAATCCAAGTCAGCCAGCCAAAATAGTTCCTTCAGACAGTAGTACTCATTAAGAAGGATATGAGACACAAAAATGTAATTTATTTCTCAACTGTATGCTTTACAAAACCAGAAGCAAGCAATGTTATTGACTAACCAGAGCAAACCACCAAGACTATGAAATCAAGAGTTGTGATTTAAGCCAAGCTGTCATTTTGTGCAAGTTGCTCACTTCCGTGTGCCTCAAGCTTCCCAGACGTACAGTTTGGCAAAAACACATTTTCAATGAAAAACAGATGCTCTTCCAAAAATACGGGTTCTCAAGGATAAATAAATACTTCATATTTTACTACACAAAAGATTCCTACATCTCCTTTAAGAAACTAATAACACTATTTTGGCTTAGCTTTAGAATTTGGGTATGAGTAGGAATTCCTATTAGGAAGCCCGTCATTGCAAGTCACCTTTCATTCATTCATTCATATAGATACCACGAGCATCTCCACGGCAGTGCAAAGCAAACTGCTTTTCATGGCTCACACTCCTTTGCTGTAGTTTTCAGCTTTATGTACTTGGTTACAAATTACCATCTGCATGGGGTATGTGAATAGCGAGATGATGGGATTCATACATAGAGGCAAGGCCGTTCCATCTGCCGCACCGTTAGGCCGCGCATAACTCAGTCCCACCTTTAGACCAAACAACTGCTGCCGACTCAGACTGACAATGAAATCAAATGATGGATGGCACGGGCAGACACCATCTAACATTCAACCAAATGTGCACTTAGCATTTAGGCATCACCTGTTCCAGGCATAAAACAAAACGGGCTTTTTTTTTGCTGAAATTATTTGTAGAGAAAAGGTCTGAGACTTCACAAAAAACTCAGCACAGAAGTGACTTCAAGTAACCACCAGACTAAAGTTGCATTCCAAGCCTGACCCCCTTATTTGACACACTAATTTCAGTTGCCCGTTTAGTAGGTACTTCGGGTTTTGAGAAAAACTTCCCTCTTGTGCACTAACATTAAAATATTCAGAGTATCACCTAAAAAGTATTTAAATGTATCAAAATATGATAAACTCCCACTTGTAAACAATATAGATTCCAATATTAAAACAAAACCTTATTTTTATAATTATTTTAATTCTTTTTAATTATGGGAGATTTGATATTGATACACACCAACTCGTACTCAACTCCTGGAATCAAATAAAGTCCCTCCAAGGTTTCAATGCATTCTTGGAAGGTAATCAAAGGCCTCTTTTCCATAAGTTTGTTATTTATAGAAAAGCATTTGATTGTTGCATTGAAGTGTGCGCTCTACGTGTAAAAAGGTGTTTATGGGTTTTAGTACAGTATAGTTAATACCCAAGCAATACCTAGCCCTTTTATAATAAAGAACCCTTACTGAGAGGATATATATTGTACTTTTCATCAAGTGTACAGCATACAGTTACATTTGCTGGTGGTCTATAACATAAACCCCAGTTGAGTCAGCTTATAGATTTGCTGTTCCACATGCAATTAAGAACAGTTACATTTTTGTACTCAACTGAAAGTAAAGAGCAAGATTGGAGAAAAATATTTGTACTTTCTTTCAAAACAAAGTATAAAAACTTGCAGAATAATTTAAAATCAAAGCTACATTGCTTAGGAATTAATATATTCTTTCTGCTAGTTATGGATTGATCATTACATATTTTCCCCACAGACAAGGAAAATAAAAGATGCAAAGAACACACAAAACAGACCTTCATGCACACAAAAGATACAGTCACGCTAAGCATAAACGTGGTTAACACAGACCCAGCAAAACTCCCCACAGCATCACTTTAACATCCATTGAGCTGTGCAGTTGACAATATTTCAAAACCAAGAGGAAAAAAAAACACCCAAGAAAATTAAAACCTCTCCCACCACAATGAGATCCTATGAAAGCATTACCTGTTCCCAAATATCCAGAATCCAAAGCTTAATATTAATTCACCAGTTTCCCACATTTGAATATAAATAGGTATTGAATCATGTAACACAGAGATTCATGTTACATTTAAGGTGAGAAGGCAAAGTAAAACTCGAGCTTTCACAGACTGATCTATTTCAAACTCCATGCATGATTTAAATATGTGTACCTTCTACTCGTGTCTGGTCTGTTTGGTTTGGTTTGCTGGATTTGCTGTTGCTGGTTGTTGGTTGTGGGGTTTTTATTTAATTTTTTTTAATTGAGTATAGCAGAAGAGAGAAAATAAAGTTATTTAAGATCACGAATCCTGAGAAGCTTCCTTGTGATACTTAGTGGAATTGTGAATGGGTACAAGTTCTTGGAAGTGAAAAATCTTTTTAAAGCACACATGTGCATAACTAGATAACTGAGTTGTGCACCGAAGTCGAGTAAATTCCGATATGAACTATATCTTGCATGAATTGTTAGGGCCAAGTTTACTTTCAAAAACCAGGCACCTTCCACTTCACAGATTTCAGCCTGTTCATCATCCTATAACCACAATTGAGCAAAATACTTAAACATATTTTAATGTGTTGGCTGGAAAGGGACTTTCCAGCCTCCCAAATCAGTCACTCAGTGGTAGAGATTGTGCTGGTGCTGAGTCCAAACTCCCAAAATCTCTGACAGGTGCCCACTATGGGACCAAACAACCTTGACACAATTTTGGTCCAACAAAAGCCACCTACACACCCATAAAATACATCTCCTTTGGAACTGTTTTATAGTTAAGACTTAGTAATACATATTTAAGCACTTTAATCAGGCCTTTCGTAGAAGCTTTAAATAAAAAAACAACAGTTCAGAAAACAAAGTTACAAGTACAGTCCTGGATATTTTCCTCCTGAATGGCATTTCAATACATTCAAAGTTAATTCACTGAACCAACTTGAGATCAGGAATAAGAGAAGTACCACAAACTCTGACTCTTAAGGCCATATAGGCAAAATTCCTACTTGTTTAAACATCATTTAAGTAACAAAATAATACCTGTACATATGGATTTTAATGATAATGGAGGAAGTGCAACATTTACATATATATATATATATATATATATATATATATATATATATATAAAAATATAAACTTTTCTTACTGCAAAATAAACCAGAGAAGGCAAGTGCAATGTACAGTAAGTGAATATCTAGGTGGACAAAAGGGCAGATTAAATGCAAGCGCAAATATAAATAGCCTCACACAATCCAACAATTAAGTCAAAGTGAAATGCAGATTTAGCATCTAATTACACGAAAGAACTGTGAAGTACATTATAAAGTCAAGTGTTTGCACAGAAATATATTTTGCTAGAAAGCAAAGTGGTAGCTCATTTGCATATTTCTTTTTGTTAGCACACAAAAGAGTCAAACTGCTAAAATTAAGATAGCAAATTGTTTGAAAACTTATTTTTTAAGCAAAATAAATTGGGCTGAAAACAGCCGTTCTCTATAGTCCCAGTTTTTGCAAAGTTGATCCAGAACATATCTTTCTGAAAAAAAACAACAGACTAGATTGTTATTTTAGATTACGCCAACCTTGCGATGATTTCAATAGATGCTGACTGCTCTGACCAGAAATGTGCTCATTATTTCATTAACGTTAAACATCCAAGCAGTTAAGCAGGTGCTTTGAGTGTGTCTTGCTGGATCAGAGACAGAATTTTGAGAACCATAGGAGTGCCCTCCCCACCTCGCCATTAGGAAAACTTCTTTCATATTTACAGAACTCAACAAGATCACCTTCTGGAAGCTGTTCTCATTTAAAATGCTTTACCATGGTAAAACTAAAATAATAGGGTAAATTCAAGATTCTGATTTATTTTTCCTGTGCAAAAATAAAATAAACTCTGGTATGACTCTACACACCCATATTTTCAAATTAGGAGAACATCTACCATATGTATTAACATGAACCACAGTAGGGGGGCATAGATACCTATTCTTGTGTTCACTGCTGATCTCAAAATTTGTTTTGAACCATCAAATATCTTAACAGGTCTCCAACACTGTGAGGCACAGTATTATAGGGGTGCAACTTTCCATAAAAATATAGGTGAATGTTGTTGACTTAATGACTGGACAAATTATTTTTTTTAAATTTTATTTCATAGCATGTAGTGTTTTTTCTACCTCTGACAGCAGCCTTCACTCAGACTGATGAACAATGACTCTCCTCATTCCAATATTTTGTGAGTTGTTAGGAAAACTATGCTTTCAATAAGTTGAAGTTGAGTAGAATGGTGAGGATATAGAAGTTGGCCCAAATTAGTTTTGGGAACCAACCACATCCTTTAACATATTCCTACTCCCTAGTGATGCATATGGGCTTTCAGTCTGACACACGATTGTTTATTTCAAGACAAATTTCAGCTCAGGGTTCCATCAGAGCAGAAAATGTTGGGTTTAAAAAGAAGTTCCTCCAATCCAGTCCATACAAAATACGGTCAAATAAATATTTGCAGCTTGACCACAGTTATCTTCTAGAATGAATTCAATCACAAAAGAAAACAATCTGTTTACACAGATGATTAATGATTACGCTATGCTACGTGCAAATTCAACTTTGTTTATGACGGTTAACAGATTACCTTTACAAAAAACGCTTGCTAACAGTTAAACATTGCTCTTGTAGAGAAACTCAGAATAAACGGATGAAGTGAAATCTGATAGAGTATGCATAATCCAACATGCTGATATTGTACACAACTTAAGCCATGTGTTTGTACAGGAGAATATATTAAACCCCATCTGTTTTAACAGTTTTTAATGTTATAAATTAGGAAAACATCAAAAATGTCAGGAGACAGCAAACACTTATTTGTTGTCTTTCAGCTCTGTATTTATTAGACAAGTTTGTTATCAAACTATTCCTCCAAACATAAAAAGAACAGCAGGCCTTCTGGAAAGCCAGATGGCTGCTGTGGTTTCGAAACATGTTCTGGAAGGGTTATGTAGTTTACATTTTTGCTTTTTCATAAAGGATTGTGTGGGAGGTGGCAGGGTTCTCAGACACAAAACTCCTGCAAAAAAACCCTGAGGGGTATGTGGGTGGGAGAGTGAGGGACTACTTGAGGATAACAAAAAGAAAGCAAAATTATCCATGTCACTGAATCCAGGACACCTTCTCGTAAGAAAAAGAAATATTTCTGCTACAAAGAAAATAAGTGACCACTATAAAGAAATTAATGCTTTCAGATTGCAGAATCTTAGACCTTTCTCTGGAACAGAAGGGGGCCCTAGACACTGAAATTAAATAAGGGAACAGAGAGAGTAGCGAAACATCAGAAGAAATATGTTTGATAGGATGAATTACATGCATGTCAAGAGGAAAAAAGAAAAAGGTCAGTCTATCAAACTGAGAACATAATCATATTCCAAAAAGAAAAGTGTTTAATAACATTTGGCTAGTCAAATTGGCTAGGAATCAATACACAGTAGGAGAAAAGCCCAAATATAGAAAAGACTCAAAGCCCAATTAGAAGAAGGACGTCAAACTACCTCCAGTATTTTGTATTTTTGCTGTCTGCTGTGACATTTCCTATAATGATCTTTTGTTTTGGAGCAGGGGGGGAAATAATAAAAAAAATAAAAGTATTTCATTCCTAGGACACTGTCTTCAGAGAGAAAAAGAGGCAACTGAGAACCTGGATAGCCTCTGGGTTTGGGATGGCCAATCTTTCTGACCGAGCAAGGAGGACATGCAAGCCAGGGGCCAACATTCTTCTATCACGACAGCCCAGCACAGCTCCCTGGCTCTGCCCCACCACAGGTTATGGGTATGCAGCCCTCCCTGCCACCTCCCAAAACCTGGTGCTGGTCCCATGCTAACACAACCCGCTTCAAAGCTGCAAGTAACCCATGGGACACCGACGTGAATTTATACCCAGTCTGACACTGGAGATCACCAGCCATCTCATATTGGGGAAGAACAAGAGATGGGGAACAAGCATTAAAATGGGTGGTTCTGGTGGAACATAGGGAGAACATTGTTCCCATGAAGACATTGCCCAGAGGGGTTGTGCAGTTTGTGTTCTTGGAAGTGAAATGACCACAGGACAAAGCCCAGAGTAAGTTGGCCTGATTCTGCAGCTGATCCTCCTTGGAGCAGGAGGTTGGAGTTCAGACCCTGGAGGTCCCTTCCAGCCTGGGTAGTCTTATGATCCCCAGAAACCAGGAGAGTTCCCAAGAACGCTCGTTTCTTAGGTCAGGCTATTTTTGTGACAAGACACCATCAGTGGATGGCCTACTGGACAGCAAACGTGGATGAAACAATTCTAATAAAAATAAGATTAAACATGTTTGCATTTTTGTTTGTTTGTTTTAAATAAGAGCATAAATATTTGGCAGATATTTTGACAGTATATTGAGCTGAAGAGGATGATGGCAGAGACAGACTGACAGTCCAAGAAACTGGTCAGAGGTGAGCGATATTTCAGAATCCTTTTCAATCAAATTCTCTAACAGAGACTTTTGCTCTAGAAAAGCAAAGCTTGAGCTTGGCTTCCACCGTCTCTAAAGCACAAATCCTTTACTTTCTCAAAAGTTGTTGTTTTTTGTTTTGTTTTTATTTTAGTGTATATAAATTAATCTTTTTTTTTTTTAATGTTAGACTTTTTTTCCTGTCACGCATAAATCTCAACACTCCAAACCTGCCACCAAAGGAAATTTTCTGACCAATTCTACTTTCAAAATTTCTTTTAAAATAAGAATTTTTTTTATATTAATGATATAACATGAGACAAAAACACACCAATCAGGGTTTTTTAACAAGGTTTAGTGAGCTACTTCTCTACTTCAATGATGATGTTTTATTCTAGCATCAAAGATAGACAGAAGTAACAGTGACATGTGAACTTAATTCACATTAGTTTAAAATAAGAATCAAAGTAACCGAACTGATCAGATATTTGCCACATAAACACAGAAGGTGTGAAACTCAAATGGGTTCCCTTCTTTCAAATAAATTCCAGCTTTTTGAAGGTAGAAGGAAATCTAATAGCCATATTTTAGGCAAAAATGTTTCTTTCAGAAACTGTTGAAGAAAAAAACCCAATAAAAAAGCACAATTAATACTAAATATATTAACTGAATGAGATATTATTTGAGAATCCCACCAAAAACCTTAGGAAAAAGGACAAGCATGTTCTCCTTTATCCAAAATCCTTTCTCAAGGAATATTGTGCAGAATATTACATTTTGAATGAATGCTGTACAAATCTCAGAGTATTAATCTCAGTATTCTAACTAAACCAAAATGAACAAGCATGGAGAATAGCCACAGCTACAGTACACAAGTAAGACCGATTCAAACACTTGCTTTGTGAACTGTATATTGGCAATAATATTTTTTATTCTGAGAAACCTCTTTAAATCCCTAATAACTAAAGTTTTTCATTTTTTTCCTCATCTCTTCTCCTTGTTTTGTAATGCTGTTATAAAAAAATGTATTATTTTCCTCCAAGCTATTATTAAGTAACTCCTGAATTACAGTGTTATATTCTAGTTTTCATCATTCATCACATTTAACCACAAATACTAGTACATTTTCTTCACTCAAAACATATCTTTTATTGATACTGTGTCTGTGATAATGATGCAGGTGAATTTTATCATTCCTTTCACCCTACTAGTAATGAACAAATTCACTGCTTATTACTTTGGACTTGATCTCTAGCAAAACACTACTGGAACAAACAATTTGATTTGTCAACACCTTTACAAGGACTCCTCAATCAATGTCACAAATCCAAATTTAAACAGCAAAATACATTTGACTGCAAGACCCCAGACTGATTAGAGCTCCGAGTTCAGTGAATTGCACCAGACAGGACAGCAATCAGATTATTAACTCCACTTGAAAATACTCTCTGCTGTCTGGGATTAGCATGCATATTTTGATATAGATCGATAAGCAATCTCCCTTCTATAAGAAACGCCTGCAACATTCATTTGGCTGATCAAAGGTATATATCAGCCTGTTGTGACAGCCAGCTATTGTTTCCCTCTTTCTTTACAGGAGAGTCTCTATTAAAAAAAATCCCTGGCTCCTTTTCACCTAATAGTGGAAGTCAACAGAGAGTCACAAAATTCCATCTCCTCAATACCAAAACACAATTAATACAGAAAGGACTTTTGCTTTTTTTGAGGTAACTTTACTCATTTTCGCTTCTGCATTCTGTCCACTCCCCCTTCTTCACCCATCCTGAAGCAAAACATTCTTTTCTAGCTTTCCAAACTTTTTCACGGTATTTTTCTCAATTTCATACACAATTTAATTAGAAATAAACTGAAATTTTGGGGTCTGTATTTTGTAATATGAATAACATTTTCCACATCAACAACGTATTCCTGGCTTTGGACTAAAAGTAAAGCAACCTTTTGAATGCCACGGTGTTCAACCACCAAAATCTATTTGCAGTTAGCTCAGAGGAAGAAGGCAAGATAATTTCTCCATAAAGTAACATGAGCTCTGAAGTGAGCTCTGGATTTTGTTGCATCTGCAGAAGAGCTGAAAAACCAAAATTTATCTGCCAAATTTTTTTTCCAAGATAAAAGCAACAGGCATTTCATCCCTATCTCATCTGAGCATTTTATCTTTTTAATAAAAAAGACATACTTTAGAAAAGACAAGCACAGCTTGTGAAGCAAATGGTCAAAAGTGAGATTCACACTAAACGAACTAGACCGGAAATTCAGTATGCATTTTGATGCTCCAAGAAGGACAAACTCTCAGATCAACCTGGCCTTTTCCTAGCACGAGTGAGACATTTTCCAGTGTTCTATAAACACTCCTCATGGAAAGTCCTGAGCTGATCATGTTGACTCTTACTGTTAGCAAGCAGTAAAACAGGATGAGGAACCTCAACATCTTTTTAACTCTGTGAGTATACACTGTTAGATGTGCAAAGGCTACACTTCTCAACACGTCAGAGACAAATTTCATACATAGCAATTTCATCCATGTATGTATATTCAAAGTACACAATATTAACTAAGATAACATTTATCGTATTCTAATCCTTATTAGACTTTTTTTCCCCCAGCAATTTTCAAACATTTATAATTTCTGGTATCACAGAACAGCCATAGAAACCTGTTATGAATATTACATAATCTTTTTTATTATTTCTAATTAATGAATTTATATGGAAGTAATTTCATCCATAAAAACAATTTTTTAAAAAAATATTTCCTAATTGCACCTTTAAAAATAAAGAGCATGCAATAACAAAGAAGGATTTAGGGAAAGATAAGCATTTCTTCTTTTCAACTCCATGACTAAAACTGCACATGGTAATATACAGCATCCATCACAGGGGCTTCTGTTGTTGTTGGTTCTTTGTATTTTAAGTTTCAAAGATTTTTTTGAACAATATGTAGGGGGATGAGGGGAAAGGAATAGAATCCTACAAATACCCAGTTGCTTCTAGTTATTTTCCAAAGTGATTTTTTTATTTTCACAAAAATAATCATTTTGGTTAAGCAAGACTGAAATCCTTCTCCCTTTGCATCTTAAGTCAGTATATCAAAGAAAATCTTGTATGCTGATATTACCCGGAAAGCCTAGATATCTCTTTATGACGTGAAAGATTAAATCTAAAATGATTATCCAGATTATTGAATAGTTAAGAGGATCAATGGATTTAATAATATTCTTAATGCAGAACAGGATAATTGTTTATTCTTCCTGAAACTAGTGGGAAGAACAGGTACAGCTTCATCACCTCATGCAAAGCCAGGAACATAAATTGATACCAAAGTTATTTTCCTGTAATGGCTCTTCAGCAGCAAACAACTGACATCCAGTTGACTGCAGATGCACCTGCATATGTGATTGATCTTAGATAGAAAACAAAGAATTTCAGGATACAGGTTCTAAATCTTTAAGCTTCTTAACGCCCTTATGATTTCTTTGATGTAGTAAGTCAAACTCAGTGATACATTGATTTTTGTTGTGAGGTTCTATAGAGTACTGTTGTGCAAGAATGGGAGGTGGGTTGTCTTACAAAACAATCTTCCCTTTGTAGCTGCTAATAGTGATAAAAGATTAAAAAAGTATCATTTAAGTATCAACTTGGGTAGTGTGATTGGCTCTTCAAAAAAACAAACTCAAAATATTTACAAAAGGGATTATAAATGTTTACAATAAACGTTTAGTATTTTCTACTTAATCTGATAATCTGTTTTCTTATTTAAAGGTTAGTATCATTAACTCAAAAAGTTTGTAAGACCCCCCTTATGGAAAAATTGTATTACTATATAATTATATGATAAATTACAATAAGAAATTAAGTTTTAAAAAATAAAATGTTTATAAAATTATTTTTATAAATACATGCTGCTTTTCACCTGGCACAAATATGTATGTGATAGGAACATTTGCTCCAATACCTTCAATACACTGATGCAAATAACTTAAACCCATTTCCTTTCTTTTATGTTTTATGTATAACATAAATCCATATTCTCACTCTTTTCTCAAAGACATCTCAGCCTAACTGGTATTAGACTTGGAAATCAACCCATAGTGGGAGAACAGCTCTTTTTACCAAGGGCACTCACAGTGCCCTCAGTTCCAATGGAATAATTTGAGCAGTAGCTGAATTCAGTCTTGCACACCTAGAACTGCAGTTCACAGCCTGTGCAGAAGGGCATTTGCATCTACAACCTAACACAAATAGTAAAAATAACAATAGCAAATGGTAATTTGCACTTTCAAGTACTTTACTCAGGCTGTGTTTTACTCTACTAAATCTGAATTTGTTGATATTTTTCACCTTTGACAAGAGTAGGTAGGCCCTTACATAGAATATTCATTCTGAAAGAAATTAATCTTCCTTAATCACAATGGCTCTATGATTTACACCATGTCTGTATTAATTCAATTAGACATTTTATTTTTCCATTCCAGACTAATAATGTACTTGTTTCAAACTGAGAAATTATTTCTGCTAGCTACAATTTTGGATGAAATCTGTTGTTTAGCTACACCATGGGAAATTATGAGGAGACACGAGATCTTAGCTAGGGAAAGAAAAGAAAAGGGATGTCTCTGAAAAATGGCGTAACACATACTAGAATTGTTGTGGGCTTGTTTTTAAAATAGACTCTGTCTAATGCTGAGCTCTTTTTTGACGATCTAGGCTTCATGCTATTAAACCTGAAGAAAAAGAGTTTCATGCTTCCAGTGGAGCATCTTCAACTGGGGCTATTTTTGATCTCTTACCTGTAAGGTCTCTAATTGTACCATTCCATCTTTAAAAATCACTGTCTTCACCTCTGGTATTTTTTTCTAGTTCTCCGTAGGAGAATCTCGTAGTAGTACCAAATAATTCAGTTGTATTAAGGATCTACTGCACTATTGCCTTTTACTTACTTCTTTATGACACCAAACGCTACTCCCCCCGTCATGCACAGAAACAATAAAGCTCTCCTGTAAACAGCTGCGTACCTGTATACAGCAGCGGAGAGCTGGACACCGCAGCTCCAGCTCACTAACTTGCAAGGCAAATGACAGAATCACAGAATGGCCAAGGTTGGAGCGGACATATATCTGGTCCAACCCTCCTGCTCACCATGACCATCACCATTCAGCTTTTGAATATCACCCAGGAGCGAGACTCCACAGTCTCTGGTATTGGTCTCCTTCTGGGAAAGCTATAGAAACAACATGCTAAAATCACAATTCTGATGCAAAAATGCCAATATGAGTAAATAGAATTTAATTCACCATGTTAGGTACGGCCGTTAGCAATATATGAGATAGAATCACACATGCAAGGTCTAAAAAAACAAAGGCATGACCTTCAACACATAAATTAAAGACTTTTTTCCTGTTGTCTTGTTTAGCTCTAGGCAAAACTAAAACCAGTTGGAAATAATGATAAGTGTTATGTTACTTGTATCACATAGCGGTTTAACATTTATTCGTCTGACAGAAATAACAGGAAAGCTTGAAAACCTTATGAACCAGGTTACGCACCCTCATAAAAAGCATATTACACACATTTCACACACTTCTCCCCAGTTTAGACTGTTCTCCACTTCACCTGGTGTCCACCTTGAAAAGAAGCCACTTAAACAGATGCAATTCATAGGATATGTTACACCGCTTAAAATGGAAACCAGTCTCACATTTTGAGCTCTTCATTAAATTTACATTTCAGCTTGCAGGTTAAGTGGAGGCTTGTGCTAAAACGTTGTCATTTCCCATTTACTTGTATGGACTGAGAAAAGAACACATTTAAGAATATTTAAATATCGATGCTTCCAGCAATCATTTCACAATCTTTAAAAAAGAAGTGGAATTGTAGCGGTTAACTATTTCTCCATATAACATCAATGGCTATATTAACAATCAGATTTCTTTCAGCAATACAGAGTTGCTACCTTTCAGTATTCCTTCACCTGTCTGGTGCAGGCTGTAGAAAGTGAGGAACACTAAACAGAACACAAATGTGTGTGTGCAATTGGCTGCAGAGTTTTGCCTTTAAGTGCCTCTTAAAAATGGAAGCAACTACTTTTTCAAGCAGACCATAAGAAGCCATTACACAGAAGTAGGCAGAAAAAAAAAAAAGAATTTAAAAAAAAAAAGGAGAAAAAACCCCCAAACCCCATAGCTAACTCTCTTCACACAGTCAATGTACCAGGAATTCTCCAGAGGCTGCTGAGCTCCACCAAAAGCCAGCCCTGTAATAAATGCAGGAACACAGCTAAATGCAGAACCTCAGAGCTGCACTGACACTCAGCTGGGCTTGAGCTTTTGAATTATACAAGAGTAAACCAAAACGAATTAGATGGAATGAAACAGAACTTTGAGTTTTAAACTAGTCTCAGTACTCTTAAATACAAATATTGATGTAATTATTCCACGGGTGAGACAGAGGCATTCAACAGTTTCAGCTATAATTTCTTTGAACTAAAGATTTTGGATATAAGGAACAGGACATTATTGTTTTAAATAAAGGTATATTTAGACTATCATTCTGAAGAAACTGAATCTACTGAAAGGAAAACAAGAAAAGATTAAACAATGCTGATAATGTGACATACAACTAGCAGGAGGTGCTACATTTGTATTTAAGAGACCAGAGAACGTAGTGTCTATTTTTTATACCTAGGGCATTGTAAGTGTTCAAGCAATCCCCAGAGGTCTTTAAAAAAAGCAAAGCAACAGAACGGGCAAGGAGAGACCAGCTTCAAATGATCACTGCTGAGCTGCAGTGTGCGAGAGGAAAAAGAAATTTAATCTGCTCAGGACACTTACTCCTTATCATAGTGTGTCTTCAAAAAAAGATTTAATTACTTAAGCTTGGATATATTTGTCAGTATATAGCATGTTACTATATTGGGATTAATGCTCTGAAGCATCTTCCTTTGTCACCTGAGATTTTCCCTGAATGTGTCTCATGTATCACTAAATACCATGTTTAGCAATGAGCCTTACATAAGAGTCCTTCTGCTTCTGTTGCCACTGAGCTTATGCTAAAAACAAGTGACTGATTTAAGTGACACTGGTAGGTCCTTTGTATGTAATTCACCTTATCTTATCAGTGGTGAAGTCACGGAAGCGTGACTCTTGTCTAAGGACTATATCTGAAAAGGATCAGGATTAAAAAGACAATGTTTCATAATCTCAATGTTTATTGTGTTCATGCTATTTATTACCTCGCATATACTTAAAAGCCACACCCCTGACACCCAGGTATGTAGTTTTGACTGCATGCTGATATAAACAGTATTATAGAATTCAGATAAAATTCCCCTTCAGAATACAACAAAAAGTAAATCAGTGAACCCACAAGACAAAACCACAACCCTTGTCTGAACACAAAGAAAAAAATCATAATAATGCAGAATGGTATGAAGCACAGTGTCTGTATCACATCCAGTTACAAGACAAGCAAGACCTGAAGTCTTATTAAATACTCTGCATCTCTGCTCTATGATCAAGCCCAATTCTGATCGGAACCAGTGTTTCCATTATGTGCTCCCGTCTGTCATTTATCCAGGCAAGGAACAAGTGCTAAAGCAAAATACACTGCATGATTCAGCCTGGGACAACTTTTTAGGCCAATTACTTTCCTCTTTATTTCAGTGGCAAAGATACCCTTATCTTATCACAGGACATCTACAAGCACTACACAGAGACACCGGTGCAAACGCTTCACATACGTCTCAAAATTGGTGTTGGCATTCTGTTTATACTCAGTCATGCATAAAATAAAACAGAAAACAAACCAAACCAACCAAATAAAAAAACCCAGTGGTAGTGTAGACATGACTATGCACCATATGCACCAGATGAAGCATATATAGTTCTGAGGGAATTACCATCCAATTGCTTCAGAGCCATCTTCCCATCCTATGCTGAACTCCCAGATAAAAAGCTCATTTTCTTTGCTTTGGAAGGGCAAGCAGATTGAGATTTCATTTACAGCAAGAGCAAATGGCACATTAATTCTGATGTGGCCTTTGGCCATCTAACTGCCACTTCATCTAGTTATGTGGTACTAAAAGTTCTCCTGGTATGCAAACCTCGTTTATCCTTCCTTTACCACAGAAATAAAGTATTCATAAACTAAAACCAAAATGCCTTCCAACACCATCCAGCTTGTAAAATAACTCCCTGTAAAGAACAAATCTAACATAGTAAACTGGCCAGTGGCTTTCCAACTTTAAACGGCTAATAGACAGCCAGCTGCTTGCCATGCCATTAAAGTGCTCTGATAAACTCCTTACGGCAGGTGGGAGTTAGAATGCGATTTAATAACTGCCAAATGAATCATTTATGAGCAAATCTTATTTTAACTGGAATGTTTTACTTTATAATGCGAGTCTTCCAACTGAACTTCAGGCTAGAGCTACAAATTAGATATTTTAGAATAAATGATTAAGAAACATATTGTGCTCTTCAAGCAATGATGGTCATTTTTATTGAAGAAGTCAAGCACTATTCCCTGAATAACAAAAGTTTCTGTGTCATACAGTTGACAGCTCATTTCAAGATGCCATGCTACAAGCTACAATTTACAGAAAACAGGCTTACAGACAGAAAAATACAAACTGTATTAGGTGGGCTGGAAGAAGGATTTTAAAAGCAAAGCAACAAAGAAAACAACACATGCTCTCAAGAATCCTCTGCCTCTCCTAAGTTTTAACACAGGATTACATGTTTGCATTCAATATACACCTCTACCTCGTCTCCTGTAAGATTCACGAGCCACTGAAGTTATTTCACTACTAAAATATCTCACCAATAAGCACCCATCAGCTTCCTATAATCAGTTCACTGTAACCTAAGCATATTAAAGAATCCATATTAAGAGGGGTAAAGAAGTGTCATCCTGCAACAGCATCTCAGGCTGTAAGAGTCAGCTGAATTCAATGTTTTACTTGTGTTAGCTTATAATGGGAACAAAGTTTACCAGCAGAAAGAAAGGGCAAAGGACTGCTAAAGAGTAAAAGAACATCTGCCTATATGTTAAGGTCTTAGAGGTGGGAGTGTTCAAAACAATTATAGTACTACTCCAGTACATGAGCATGCTTTTAAATATCATCCTGATTCACAGGCACCACCCACTTAATTGCTTCTTTCATAAATTCTGCACAATCCATACATCATAAGAAAACATCAAAAAAGGTTTGGCATAACAGCATTAAAATGGAATGTTGTGTTGTAATGACTCACCTGCTAAAGGTAAAGCCTCCCACTGCTTGTAACTAGAGCCAGATTCATCATCTACTTTGTAGGCAGATTAAACTTGCAAGAGCACTCGCAAAACATGAATGCGTGAAAAGCTATGCTGTGCTGTCTTCTGTTCCTGCTGTTAGATAAAAATCTTGGTGAATGTTGGGAAAGGGGCACACGGTTTCTCAAGATCCGAATCTAAATATTTGTTTCCCTTCATCTAATTTCTCTAGCAAAGTCACAGAATATAATTAATGAAGATTATCTCTTTCTTACTCTTGCAGTGTGCAAATTAGGTGTGAGTTAAACTGAATCCAAGCACAAGGGAAAAAACTTTTTCAAGGAACAGAAGTGTCATGGAGAGCAATGACAAAGTTATCCTGAAGGACAGATGCTGAAGAAACACCAGGCTTGCTTCTGTGACACAGCAGGCTACAGACATCAGTGACAGCATTTACTAAAGCTAAAGTTCGCTATTAAACTCCAGCTTGGAGGTCGGGCCTCAGACTTGAGGAATATTTACCCATCTGCCCTTCAAACAAAAAGGGAATGCTAATGCTAAGGAGCAGTTTTCTGTATATACTTCTGTTTCACTGAAAGACAAGCAGGTAACTCAAACGCTGATCCCAGACATCCTGAAGAGCCACAGGTTTTTGTTGCATTGTTTTCTGTTTCCATGCAAACAAATCAGCTGCTACATACAAACTGCCAGTGCAAAGTGACTGATCCTTTCTGTTACCAGCAGAAAACATTCCAAGAGGACTGTCCCTTGGAAAGCATAAAACGATACATTTTCTTAAACTCCACCTGGATTCCATTCCATCAGCACTGCTTGATCAGGGAGTCTTTTGACCTCTTCAAGTGTATCTATTTGCCTTTTGAGTTTTTGTAAAGTTTTAGCACCCACAGTTACACTTGGCATTATCTAAAGGCTTGAGACTCTCACTTATTAATTAGTGCAGAGAATTAGCAGTGCTTCATTTAAGACATCCAGTAGCTGATAAAGCCATAAGATCTGGAACATTTCTCCACCATGCCCTTCAGGTCACCTCACTTGGGACAATAATACCCAGCTCGCTGTTTGACAAGCAAATTCACCATGAATCTACAAAATTTATAGCTATAATGAATCCCATTGAAAGCAATATAAATAAAATGTAATGAAAACAAAAGCATTTCAGGCAGTTTAGAGCGTTAACAAAATCTTACTATTGCCTGACAATTCCAGAAGCTGACTTGATTTCTACTTCTGGTTAGAGCACCAACTGTGACAACATCATATGCTTTGACATGAATGACATTTAAGACTAAGGCTTTCAGTAAATATAGTAACTGGGGATGTCTGTGTACCCTAAATAAACAGAATATTGCTTAGAAATGCTGTAAAGTTTTCTAGTAGGGCAGAGATTTAACAGACTTCTGCAAGGACATGACAATCTTTTGAAACAAGATGCAAAACTAGAGTAAAGCTAAAAGTATGATTTTTCCATAACTAAGGAACATAAAAATGTTTTTGCTAGTTCACATCCATATTTTATAAAATAAGGAGTTATAATAATTTCCTAAAACTATTATACAACCTAATCAATGTTATTTTAAAATATGAGTTAAACATGCTAACTAACATTATTTAAGCACCTTAGAGTTGACATTCAGACAGCTCCATTTCACGTGTATAATTCACACGTAGGCTAAGAAAAAGCGTTCCTATTCAGCAGGAGCATGACTTCATTTAGCCGTAAAGAAGTGCTCCATTTAGACCTGGTGTTTACATGTGACAGAACTGAAAAGCATATATTTGAAGAAAAACAGCAACAGAATTTGCAGACATGGCACTATCTAATCCTGGTTTTGCAGAGCTGCTGACCTAATACCCCACCTGAATTAATGAGGACTGTGCCTATGTAAATCAGTCCTGTGTTGGCCTGTCTGGTACAAGGCAGCAATTTCAGTTCCAAGGAACAAAACCAACAACTGGACATTCCTAAGAGGCAGAACTTGATCAGACTTCTGGAAATGTGATCTTGCTCTGATCCTTGAATAGGAATTAAGTTGCTAAGAAATACCTTTTAAACATTGCTTTCACCATTTAGTTTATTTGAATAAAGCCACATTTTATGTGCACAGTTTCTAGTCAGTCTTATTTCTTGCCAGTAGACCTCTTAACTGAAACTATGCTCCCCATTACAGCCTTTAAAATCAACAGCACTCAGGCTAAGATAGCTGTAGAAAGCTCCCTTACGTGATCTTTTGAGAAACTGAAAGGGATGGGGAGGGGAAGAGACAAAAGAAACATTCAGTAGGTATCTTAAAAGGGTGGAATTTACTATAAACTATCCAAAACATGACATTTAAAATAACACTCATTATTTCAAGACTAAATTGGGGGATGATTTCCTCTCAACCTGCATTTTAAGACAATCTAAGAAAATATCTAGAATGCATTGTGAAATATTAATTTGTCACCACTCCACGCTTTGCAGGCAGCTGTAATCAAGATTATTTAATATGTACTCTTATATTAAAAAGACCACAGAACCAACTTGAATGCATTGCCTGGACTTCTGGAAAATATTTTAAGATATTCAGAAGTAGAATCCTTGCTGCTCTCTATCACTGTATCATCTCATTTGCAATGTTACTCCCCTACTTTGCCTTCACGGTTTGCGGCATCCAAAATCTTGCCCACAGAGTGTACATATGTAATTCTCTATATAGACAAGCAACAAAGAAAGTTTAAGAATAGACTTTTTTTTTTTTTTTCACTTTTATTCTTTTTCTTATACAAGCTACTGACTAGGATAGAACCAACCTGATCAGCTTTTATGATGACATTTGCCAGTATTTCTACCCCACTTGTATTTATAATCTTAATTTAGCTGCTTTCTTACCAATTCCATAGTGCAGGAAGCTTATTTTGTATGAACGCAAGAATCTGCACAACATATACAAAAA
The DNA here is from genome assembly GCF_036013475.1 of Columba livia. NCBI lineage: Eukaryota > Metazoa > Chordata > Aves > Columbiformes > Columbidae > Columba > Columba livia. Next base: position 2,700,390 of record NC_088614.1, read on the forward strand.
TATCGATATACCTTTAAGGGAATAACTAGCATTTTCAGGAAGCTTTCTAAATAATAAGCCATATGATTTTAAATAGCAAAAAATCCTAAACACACCCTGTAGGACTGCACAGATTTGGGACGAGAGGGGAGGGTTAATGCTCAAATGCTGCAGTGCACTCCACACACACAGAGTAATAAAAATCTATCACTTAATCATTTACATGTTGTGTAAAACAGCAGTCTCCTTTTAGTTAAGAGCTGCTTTATGTCGTTTTCATCGATACAAATGTTGCCCAAGTGATTGTGTGAGAGAATACAAGAACAGACTGTAATAAAATTAAAAATAACTTTCCAAGGAAATAGTATTTGGAAGGATTAATTACAGAAGTTCAAACAGGAGGCCACATGCTTTCCCCTCTCTTTACTATTGAGCATACAGTATGCCTGTAATAAAACTGGGAGGGGGAAAATATGTAGTCAAAGTAAACTGATTCAAATACCAGGTAATGACTCAAGATATCTTTATAATTGTGTGTGCCCAAATATACCTTATCTAGTCATTAAACTCTATGTTAAAATTTTAATCAGCTCATTTGTGGAATAAAACAGTTAGCCCTTTGCCACTATTCCCTTTACCATGTATTTCTCAGGTGGCAAATACAAGAAAGAAATTGGTAGTGTGGGTACATTTCCTCCTACCATCAAATATTCTGGCTTGAATATGACGTATACTTCCAGGACACAGATCACAGCTGCAAACAGCGCATGCATAAGAACTTTCTTAATGTTTACATGAATAACTTTTAAAAAAAGTTATTATTTCCATTTAAGCAGCATGTAAAAAAAAAGACTCATTATGACTTGACAAACCTTCACATGAATATGTTGAAATAAAAAATATATGTTCAAATGCTTTTATGACTTGCGGACCAAAGGCTTGAGAAAATGGGTTACTTGTCCTTGTGCACAAGAAAGTCTTAACATCTTTCCTTAATTCGATCAGTTTAATATTTTCAAAAACATAACACTGATTTTGTAAGCCAGAGCTGATGGAACATAACTAGAATTTGCTAGTGGAAAAATCAGAGCAGAGACATAAACCAAATCAGAGACACTTTTATCCCAACTGAGTCATGTGCAATGTGACCAAGAAGTTAAAGTTCTTTGAACATTCATTACTATGGGTGTTACTCTTTCTGTATTTAGCTAAATCTAGAAGATCTTTAATGTGACAATAAGTTCTCTTTCTGTGGCCATTAGTATCTTAAAAAGTAGTGCGCAGGAAAAATCAGTTTAAAGATATAATGAAAGTCAATGCCTTAAGTTACCTACTAGATATCACAGTGGTCTATGGTCCTGGAATGTGATGTTGGAAGAAGATGAAACTCTTGGTTCTCATTGTGTAACCTCCATGAAAGACAATAATAAATAATAATTAAAAATAAAAATCTTACCTTTTTACTTGCATAAGTTGATAGAGGAAAGTTGTATCAAACCAGAAGAACTGGTTGGGGTGAAGTGTCTGAAATGCCCTGTGCCCTGAAAGAAGCCACAGCTTTCCTGGCATGTCAAACTGTTCTAGCCAACAAATGAAAATGAAACAACTGATCAACAGCATGTTTTTCAAGGGTATATTTAAATAAAGTCCTAGGAAAAAAACCCTATGGAATTATTACTGGTTATTACATGACAGGATAAAGGAACTGAAATTACTTTCCTTTTTCTCACTGTATCAGTCTGTTTGAAACTTCATTTTAGGTAATAACATAATGATGCACTGAAAGTTTTCTACATATGTAAATCCATTACATCTAAAGTGAAAAATCCACTAACAGTAAAGCTAGTTTCTGTATTGTTTAAACATAATGTGCTACTCAGTCTAAATCAGAAGGGAATAAGGCACTTAAAATAGGGTGTCACATTTCGAGGTAATAAATAGCAGATTGATTCAACCTCCCAGTTGATCCTGCAGTTTACTTACATACAAGATGGAAAATAAAGTACTGAAGCCACCATGATTTACTTCTCAGAAATGAGACACTCTGTACTAGTGTAAATGAATGAAAAAGTCCTGCATTGACAATGTATTCCATTCTTAGTCCAAGCCCTGATTAGGTCAAATTGCAGCCTGAGTACACTGAGTATACCTCACTTCAGTTTCCAGTGAACACTATTGGCTATATTCATGAAAAGAACAACATAAAACAACAAAACACACACACAAACCCCAAACAAACAAAAGCCAAAATCACCCCCATCTGAAGACACACAACTAAGTTTCTCCAGTACACTCTTTTTCAAAGCACGTTTGTCTTCCAGTTTTTCAATGCTGAAGGGTGGGCGTTCTACTCCCAGCAGCAAATTCATTATTTAAGAATGTTGACCTATGGGATTTTTCCTAGATAGTCTTATCTAAAATAGTGGAATCTGAAGGAATTCTCAACATCAGTAAAGCTCTGAAGTCAGCAGAAATATCTCTCCACAAATGTCATAATAAATAGAATTGAGATATAAAATGACACTTAATATCAATACCACCAAAAAAGAAGGCAGTCTCATTTTTTTTTTCCATTAAATCCCAGCCATTTCAGATGCTTTCACATTTGAATTATATTAGCTTTATTAAGCAAAGATGGTATAGATGGTCTTTGTCATGGTTTAACTGCAGCTGGCAACTAAGCACCACGCAGCCACTCTCTCACTCCCCTCCAGTGGGATAGGAGGGAGAATCGGAAGAGTAAAAGTGTGAAAACTTGTGGGTTGAGATAAAGACAGTTTAATAAGCAAAGCAAAAGCTGTGCACACAAGCAAAGCAAACCAAGGGATTCGTTCACTACTTCCTATTGCAGGCAGGTGTTCAGCCACCTCCAGGAAAGCTGGGCTACATCACGTGTAATGGTGACTTTGGAAGACAGACACCACCACTCGACGCATCCCCACTTCCTCCTTCTTCCCCTAGCCTTATACTCTGAGAATTATGTGTGGAATATCCCTCTGGTGAGCTGGGGTCAGCTGTCCCAGTGTGTCCCCTCCCAACCTCTTGTGCACCCACTGGCTGGTGGGTGGTGTGAGCAGCAGCAAAGGCCTTGGCTCTGTGTGAGCCCTGCTCAGCAAGAACTAAACATCCTAATTGGCCTACTAAATATTTTCATTGGTATGGGTGTATTTAAAACTTAGAGAGACTTTGCAGTGAAACTTCTGACCTACATCCCAATTTCAGCCCACTTCCCTAATACTGAAAACCAAACACCCCTTTTCACTTTACCATGCATATGTAAATTGCACCCAAATAGACTGGACATTTTAGTTATTGTCAGCTATGTTTTCCAAGGTACAGATCACTTTAAAAAATTAATTTACAAAAAACCCAATATGGTCTTTAAAAAACATCTGCACAATTTTTACCTGTTGATATATTTCCTTATGCAAATTTGAAGATTCGTGCACAAAGTACTTTTTTGCACCGAGATCCACAGATATGATGTCTGCTCTCCATCCCATTTCAACTCAGCAAAATATCTGGAGTTTTTGTATTGTGAGCATACAAATGCTTCCATTAACATCTATATCAGATTTTAGTCAGACTTAGGCCATCACAAATAGACTAATAGAAATACTTGCCCAGCTACAATGTACATACATGCAATGTTCAAACCTGACCAAAGTTACTTTTGGAACAATGTTCCATTGAGCTTAATTATTTCAAGCACTTTCAGCAACTATAGTAGAAAACACAAGATCTCACTTCCATAACTACCATAGCACCACAACAGAAGTGACAATCGAGACCAGGAAAAGTGTCATAAGCTGTTCTGAAAAGCTGACAATTTACACAGTCTTCCACGACAGATTCCTAAACCGTTTATTTATATCCATATAAATGCTTTCTGCATTGAAATATCTGGAACCGTTGTGGCATCTAAAATTTCTACTGGCCTATTGTTGCTGCCCTGTTACAGAAATATGAACTTAGTCATCAAATATAGAAAGTATGATCTATTCTAAATGAATTATCAAAACAGTCATAAAATTCAAAAACAACATCTAAGGTACTGAGTCTTTTAAGTGTAGGAATTATGATACGCAATAGCATTTTTTTCAGATTTTTTTATATCTCACAACAATGTTGTTTCCTGTGGTTTTGCCAAAATTATTCATAGCGGTACTATCAAGCAATACTTTCAGCAGCCACATTTATTTACTTCCAAAAGATATTCCATGATTGACAGGAAACAGTCAACAACTCCACACTAGTTTCTAGTCTGCTTATTACTGTGAATTAACACTATGCAACCATTTCCAGAGAGTTCTTATCTGCTTATTCCAGAAGGCCCACCAATGTTCCTCATGGTTTCTACAATAGGGAAACATTGAGATGGTTATTCAATTTTTAAAGCAAAGCACAGGAGACACTAAAGCAGCAACAGTTCTTGTCACCCTGTTTGAGAACTGAGGAACACAAAGTCCATGGGACCCCAGCTGAAGACTCAAGGACCACACGTGTCTGTGCACCCATCACTCTGGGCTTTGAGGTTCCACAGAAATTCATGGAATCAACTCAGACCAAGTTAAGGAAGCCCTGGAATGCATTTTAGTTTATGGGCATCTTTACTAATAAACTCAAAGTACCAAAACCACTTCAGAATTCCCATAGCTAGGGTAAATCTCTTGTTTGGATGACCTGAAATGGTTTCTCATGGCACACCGAAGGAACCTCTTTCCCCAACCCCATTTCCTACTATGATCTTCTGGAGAACCATATGATTATTTCACTTTTACCACCCACTGGCTTAACAATATGCAGATTCTTCAGCTGCTTCATCTATTCTTAATCTTATGGTAACTGGCATCCATAGAACGGCATCTTGGTTTTTACTTTGAGTCTAATCTTTGCCACTGTCCTGAACTCATTGAATTTGAAGTTTTACTGAGCTTTGCCTTGTGCCCACGAGCCAGTCGCCTCCTTTTCCATTGGGTTTACCTCCATGGGAGCCCCAGCATGATGAGACCTCACTGATCTCTTTCATTCTCATCCTGCTTGGCGAAGTGAGTGCCCCAGTGCCAGAAATCTCTTCTTGCTGATATCCCAAGTGTATTTTCATTTACTTTACCATGTAGTTTATGTGACCAGCCTGTCAGAGAAAAGGCTTTACTGTAACCCTTCCCTAGCATTTGATGTTTTCCCTAATTTGCTGCTTTCCACTGATCATTCTCTGTAAACAAGTGTGCCTCTGGATACAAGGAAAGACTACTTTATCATTCTAAAACACTATCACTATTTTGTATAAGATGTTACACAATTCGTAGAACACAACAATAAAATCATTGCACACTTCCAAGGCCTGTGTAAGTACACTCAAATTTAGGACTAAAAAAATCAAAGCTCTGATTTGAGGTGATCTGATCAAACCATTTCAAATGATGTGCTGAAAAAGTGCAGAAAAAAGTGCTTGTGCAAGACAGAGGTTAAAAAACCAACCAACCAACCAACCAGTCTTCAGCTCCAGAATAAAGCAGGTAAGGGATACAAAAGTTTCAAATGCTACATTTGGGATGGAAAGGACTAGGAATTTTAGAGTAAACAAAATTAGTTTTGCTCACTCCCTATTTACTAGACCTTCATTATTGCTACATCCAGTAACAAAAACATTCTTGTCATTTCCAGCTACTGCTACAATATTGCACAGATCTCAGATTTCAAACCAACTCTTCTTAATTCAGAAGATGCCTAAGAAAGTGATTTTAGACCTGTCTGTCTAGCAGCAAAGAAAAAAGAAGCATAATGAAGACGGAATGATTTAGAAAGGAACCTAATGCGCTATCATTTAGTGTTTTGAGGTTCTTTTTGATGCATAATAGATCTGTTTGTTTTTCATATTTATGTTACATTCAGTTTTCCACAGCAGTTAATTGTTCTTACCTTAGAGGGAAGGAGGTAAAAACCAGAACAGCAAACACACACAAAACCCCAAACAAACACAAAAAACACACTACAAAATGCCACAACCCACAAACTAACTTAGTAGAAAGATGCTTGCCTTTTTTTATTTTTTAATAAATATAGAGAGTAGCCTTTAAAGATTTAAAAAAACAAAACAAAACCAGTTGTCTTCAGGTAACCTATAATTCTGTATTTTCTCAGTGCATAAGCGTGCAAATAACTGCTTAAACAGCATTCCCCTTCCACAGGCTTTTCATATTCAATATTACACCAGGTATACTTCACAAAGACAATTGTTGAATAGGGGGTTTGCTGTTAACAACATAAAAAAATTAGTATCTGATGAAGAATGATCATGTAAATGTTAAAAAAAGGCAGAAAGCAATAGTATGGTAGTGGACTAGAATTCACAGTATTTTAATGCAGTTCTAGTTGAAAAGTGGTTGTCTATCTGCCACAAAACATCCGCTGTTGCCAGCGTGCAACTACAAACGAAAGGCGCTTGTTTTCAAAACCCGAACTATCAGAAATTTTTTCTAATATTAAAGACCTTGAATAAGGAGTAGGGAGGAATTCAGTACTTTAATCTGCTAGATATTTTAAAGGTTTGTCATCTGCACTTTAATGTCTATCTTTCCACCAGGTGCATAATAGCTTTAACACTGCAAAAGAAGGAACTATACATATCTCTTATGCCATAAAACACTAATCAGTGTAAACTTCAAAGCTTTTACTTGAGAGTGTAAACTTCCAAGAAAGATTAGATAACTGCTGAGCAGGTGCAATCCAGGAACAAAAATAGATGGAAATGTAATAAAGGAAGCCAGACAAAGCTGTTGCTAAAAAAAATTCCCTCCTTATTAAAGAGGAATGACTATAGCAAAAATGAAATTAAGATGTAACTACCACATTGGGCAAGGATAGTCAAGCATTTTGCAGATATTTCTACAAAATTTGAGTTCATCATCCAGAAGTAAATATAATATGTTTGGATCCCACCATTGCACAAGCAGATTTTTATATTCTCATCTCTCACAGTCATGTTAACATGTTCTATAATAAAATTAAAACTTAATGATATTCCTATTAAAGGGTCAAATGTACAGTCTTAACTTGCACAATACTTAACAGTTTTCTTTAAAATATTACCATTTTCTATAAAGCATTCAAGACCTGAATTCCATTGCCATCGTGTTCACTGAAGCCAAAAATTTCATAATTTCCTCAAATATATTCAAGTAACAGTCACATAGTGAGGCACCCACAGACACCCTGATGAATTAACGAACTTAATTAACGGGATTAAGTTCACACTCCACATAATTTAGTTTGAAACTGGAACTGACCATAAAGGGACAAACATAAGCTAAATATACATGGAAAAACTGCTATTTTTCTCTCATGACAACACATTTCATACACATCCAAATCGAAGAACAGAAAACTTTCGTATTTGACATCATGGTTTTCAAACAAAATATCTGATAGTTCTCATGTGTGACGAAAATGGCCGAGTAGTATTAAAGTGGTAGCTTGGTATACAGAAATAAATGCATGAGCCCACTCTGCCAGCAACCTCACCAATACCTCTAGAGCCAATCAGCATTGCAGGAGGGTTGTTTGCAGAATACTAATAGTATTTATGACTCTTTTAAAGTGTGCATCTCAATATTTCTGTTTTCCTGAAATACCACGTCCCTTTCCATTGCATGTAAGTACATACTTTACTCTTCTGCATATTTGGTTTTGTTTGTTTGTTTTCCTTCCCGAACCTCATGAAGTTTGGCTCAATCAATCAGCCAGGCTAATAAGATTGGTTGCTTTGTCACTTAGCAGATTCTGTATTTGAAAAACACTGGGTATTTACAACAGTGTCCCTCTTTCTTTCAGAATAAATGGCCTGATTTCCTGAGCAATGGAGTTGTTCCATCCTCATTACTCCCATTAACCTGTGAATTTAAATCAGCTATCATAAAAATAAAAGGTGCAGGAAGCACCTGTAGTCAGAAACAAGCTTTCATTATCTTTTGCTCTAGATACAAACCGCGAGGAAGCCAGCATCTATGTAAACTATTTAACTGGAAGGATAATTCTTGGCAAAATACATTTATTTGCAGAGGGCACTGCAGAAGCTTATTCTACACTGAAATTACAATAAGACTTTTAGAACAAAGTCCTGCCTCTCAGAAATTAGCATTAGGCTTCTATTTACTGCATTTACAGTGCAAAGAAAACCAAATCCATGCATAATATAGCCCTCACATGGAGGCAGACGCTTCTTTAGGTAGTGTTTGCAGAATCCCAGAGCTAACACACCAGCTAGCACAGCTTTCCCAACCTGCTTGTACAGTGTGAGTCTCGGAATAAAGCTGCACCTGAGTCAGCTAGCGATGGCGATCCTGCAACAAAAAAAGAATCTCATGCAAAGTCCTGGGCATGCTCCCACTGACTCGAGAATTTATAGAGATTAGCAGGCAGCAATACCTGCTCAAGCATCTCTTCTTCTGGTGCAGGTGAACTGATCTAATACATTTAATACATTCATATCAACAACTTACATACCACATCCTTGTCACACCTCTGCCACTCTGACTTTTCTACTGGAGTAGTGTCACAATTTCACTCCCAGGCAGTTCTTGGTGATAAACTAGAGAGAACCCAAACCATCATAAACTCAAAGTACCTGATCTTTCAGTTAAAAATGCTAAAGTACATGTGCAACAACTTAGTGAGAATTATAGATGCTGTGTTTTGGTCAGTTAAACTTCTTATCCTCATCTTTGCTTATTCAGTACATTGACATTGTGTTTCTGAACAGATAATAGTATTTCTGGAGCTGTCTACTCATAGCTTACTTGTCTAATATTCTAACTAAAACAGAGACATAGCTAGATGGAAAGCTATCTGGTCAAACATTTTAAAAAGAAGATGTCATCACAGTTTGGCACAAAAATCTTACAATATTTTTTCTGAGTAGATTTGATTTTTATTCTTAAGATGACATGGAGTGTGCCATAACAGACAAGGTTAAATCCTTAAGTGTGCGACATACCTGCTACGCAACAACCAAAGAAAAGGCCTAGTACACAAAAATATGAGCAAGCACCTGCTATTTCAAACTGGTACCAGTCACTAATGGGTACAATGGCCTGGGATGTGTCAGAAAAGGGCAAAGGACTGAGGCAAGGGAATTGTTCCAGTACAAGAGGTCTCTCAATTTTAAAGGAGAGCAAACACAGGTCAGATGAGAACTGTTTAGATCTGCAGCTCAAATGGATTTATCTTCCTGATTGTGGCCAAAGAAACCTTCAGGATTACAATCAACTCACTTGAATTTAGATAAGTAATTAATTTCAAATTATATCAAAGTACTCTTGTTGCAGCTTTATATTTCTGGTTGCTAGAATGAAAAAGGGAATGATTTTGCAGACAGTGCTTGATACCCTTCTTTCCTGGTGGCCTCCAGAGAGATGAAACAAGGGTTCTCACCTTCACAATGCCAACAGAACCACCCAGTAAAGCAGTGGGCACAGTGTGAACCGAGCCAATAAGGACACAGCATGAAAGACAACTTTGCATTAAAGTGGCAACATATCTAAATTATAAATGTAGGAAACCCTTGTTTCTGCATTGAAATAATAAGTGATATAATAATCACCTGTTCTCCTTTCTAAAGGAAAAAGCCCTTTCCACGTTGTCTATAAAACTGTCACTTGGTGATGCTGCATAGCTACTGCTGCTGAACAGCAAAACCCATCCAACTTTCATTTATTTTCAGTTGTGAAAAACCCAAAAGTAGTGAACTCTAAATAATTAAGACATCTATAATGCAAACCTAATGTGTCTGTATGTGGCCTAAGATTCTTATCTGATATGGCCAACGTGACACAAAAAAGCTACTAGTTTTAGCACAGGGTGTTTTGTTTCTTTTCATTGCTAGATGTAATTTTCTTTCTTATACAAAATATTTAATATTCCACGAATTAGTTTATTGATCAGTTACTTTAATCTAGCAGTGTTAAACAAAAACCCAAATACATAAACTACAAAACCTCATTTAATGTACTATGTCCAAAATAAAGCCAGTTGTTGCTCATTTTGTGGAACAGGAATACAAACGAATATCAAATAGAATTCATCAAGACAAAGTGATGCATGAGCATATTCACTTCAGAGACATCAACAAAAGCAGTAAAACAAGGTACTTTGTAATCTAGCTCTCCTGTTCCATACGAACAACTAGTTTAACTAGGTAAGACAAACTGCTGATTTGCTAGGCAGAAGCTTGGTATAATGAGCATAATATGTACATTAACCAGATATTTTTATTAAAGCAGAGTATGTGTATATACATATAAATCAGAAAATAATGTAAATAATTTAAAATAGAAAATATGACTTCAAAACATTTTTATATGAAAGCTTCTAATTTCAAACAATGAAGTATGTGCACGTAGCAAATGTATGTGAGTTTTTTGTTAACAGTGAATCATCAGGCCCACTTGTTAAAGGGCTGAGACTGTTCCAGCACACCTACCTACTCTCAGTCTTTGCTCAACAGATCAGAGACTAGTTTCGATCAAGAGGTCACTACAGTAGAAGTGCCCACAGGTACACGAGAAATGTGTTGTTTAAACAGAACTGCAACACAGCAGCTCACACAGGGAAGATCCACAAGTAGTTGGTACAGATTATTTATTGTTTATTGATAACAGAGCTATTCTTTCCTGAATAAGTCTGCAAGTATTCTGTAGCCTGTCATTTTCATTTTCCCTTACTACTTAGCACATTAGAAACTGAAATTCTCCTTAATGACAGCAAGTGATTAGTTGGTAGGAAACAAGCTTGTCCTCCCCACGTGCTGACCAGGTCACATGAAGAAGGGGAAGGTGAGTAGCCATATTAAAGTGCTTTCTGTTCCCCCAAATCCCTCAGGGGAAGGTCCTTACCACTGTGCCAATGAATTTCTTATGGCTGCCTCCATCATAAATACTCTGATTAAAATGTAAATTCAACCAACCTATGAGCTTCCCATTAAGAGGACTCTTTAAAAACACCATTAATCAGCTGAGAGATATGTAGTGAAATACCACTTATCAATTCTAACTGCTTATGACAGTTAACAAAGCTTTATATTTGCCCCAAACATGTGCTGATCTATCAATTATGCCAGGGTTCACTCTCACGCTAATTGTACATTTTCTTCTCTAATGCATTTTTGCTGTTATCTCATAGGCTAATGAAAGCCAGGAAATCAATACATATAAATTATACATGCAAAGAAGGACTGCTGTGAACATAAAGTTTCTAATTAATTGCACTTGATTAATTTATATCCTTTAATTATCTTGCTAAGCCACAAACAACATAAATATCCTTGCAATCTGGTTATTGCTATGTCAGTCATAAAAAAAAAGGCAGACGTAGTGAATCTATGAAATCTAGCAAACTCCGTTGCCAAAAAACATGGTATGGCATAACACATAAATATTACTGGACTTACTCAAGACACCCATGAATAATTGTAGCGTGACAAATCACCACTAAATATGTTGTATAGTTATTTGACTAAGGTTATAATGATGCTATAACTTTATATGTGACTTACAGGATAAGCAAAACGCAGGCTTGCCATGCAGGATTATGGAGGCTGTTAGTTATATTTAGAAAACAAATTTGCAATACAGATGTAAGTGATATCGATATCTGATTGGTTAGGGTCAGGGACCAAATTATCAGCGTTCTAAATTAGGGCAGTGCTGGTTTTCTGCACTTAAGATCATACGGCAATTTGGTTGTGGCGTTATCTGAAAGCCAGAAATGCACAATCAGGACATAATAGCAACTGACCCAACTCTCAGCAGAGTTAAATAAGAGCTACTATACTGTCTTTTATAAGAGGCAACTGGCCAAGTATGAATTCTTCCATTACGTGAGTAGCTGTAACTGTAGATAGTTTTTTTTCCCCTGCTTTCAAATTTTGTCCACTTTGGTAAACCAGCCATATGTCACTGCTCTGAAATCTAATCCTATCAATCCAGCAGGCTTGCTCTTTGTCCTACACAACAGCATATTACTGAATATCTGTATCTACAACTTTCATAAACGTGTAAAAAGAAACTGTATCTGTCTACAGGGAGACTCAGACAGAGACCATCTGTCAGTGACTAAAGCTATTCTTTAAAAAAGAAAACATTCATCTGGGATTTGCCCTTTACAGAGTAAACCCACTTAACCTCCCAATAAGATTAACTGTTATTTGTTTCCATTAAACAAAAATGACCATGCTAATATGCATTTAATAGTACTAACAGTGAGAGAAACACAAATGTCAACAATTACTAAATTCTTTAAAATCATAAAAACTGTTATTTCATGACAGCTATCTTTCTATTCATAAATAACTCTCTTTTTTCATTACGAGCTTTCTTCTCTGAAGTTGAAGCTAAAAATTAAAAAAAACTAATAATAATAATCAGGGTAAATATTGAAACTAAGCACTCTTGAGTCTGCCACATATTATAGATAGCAACGACTGCATATAAATTCTGAATAGTGCATATAAAATCTCAATACCTTTGGAGCACTGCTGATTGTCACCTGTGCCCTCAGCAGCTAGACATGTACAAAGAATGATATTTAACCGGATTGATTAGATGAGGCCGAGTCAGTGCAATGGAACGGAGCCCGTGCTGCTCTCCGCGGCAGCACCGGTCGCTGAAGCAGCCTGGAGCTACATGAAAAATACCTGTGGGTCTCCTGGGCTGCCAGAACACAACAGCTCTGCTCTGCAAGGATCCCTCTTCACTAGGGAAAAACACAGTAGGAGAAGCCTTGACATGAAGGCAACTGCTTCCCTCCTAATTTCGTCTTTATGCTTCTTTTTTTTTTTATTTGTCTGACCAAGTTAGTGCGATGTGCAATAAAGAGTATCCTAAAATGAAGGGCTGAAACACAAAATCCCTCATAATATTCCCAGGTCCTTGCCTTCCCATTTCATTTATAACTCTGTCTCTAATGTAACCTAGATGAGAAGCATAAAAGTTGTCTTCCTTGCCTCAGGAGAAGCTCGAGGAAAGCTCCATAAAGTCTGTTTCCACTGTGGGCATAATTCAAATCTTACTGAAATTAGTGGGAATATATTTAGCAGTTTCAGTTAGCTTTGCATCCAGCTTTCTTCATTAATGGTAGCAGCACTATACAATCAATAAACATTAAGACAAAGCAATCGTACAATCATTTTCTCAGTGAGAAATTGGCATATGCTATAAATAAGAATAATTTGCTGAGAGGAATCATTATTACAATTGAGTACGGCTAAAAAAGTTGTTCCTAAAATGGAGAATCCAGAGAATAGCAGCTTCTTCCTCAAACACAAAGTTTACCAGGAACCACAAGCAGAGGAAAAAACCTTTAGGCATGCGAATCTTCTCTTCAAAGAGCAAACAGTTGATGCATTACTTGAGTATAATGTATCCAAGATCCAGCATTCAGCGAACAAATGATCTTACAGTATACACAAAGTGTTATACAGAGTCAGAGTTTTAAACGTTTTTTTTAGCAGATATTTAATCTAGATGAAGATGCATCATCAGTCATTTCAAAACTGCTAAAATCTCATTTCTATTGGACAGGTGGCAAGACCACGACTATTTTAAATAGTGAAATCAGTCCTTTGACATTGATTGTGCTGACTCCTGTTCCTGCCCTGCAAGGGCCCAGATTCAGACTGGCATTGCCCAGTGTTTGTGTACGGTCCCTGAAGCTACAGCTGGACAATGAGCTTTGTGTTTTCTTTACTTTACAGAAAGGACGGTGAAGAGTGAAATCGAGAAAGGCGCAAATTAACAAGGATCACGTTTAGCTACCGATAAAGTTCTGACCTAAGACTTGCCACATGCCAGAAAGTTGCAGCACAGGACACTCCTTAGGAACAGACTGAAGGCACCAGAAAAAGCTTTTATCTGTCCAAAACCCTTCAGTTCATCACAGGAAAAACTTGGAAGCTTACAATTTCCACTAGAGTTCACTGGATTTGTCAGTTCAGATATGAAGCACCTAGATGGAGGCAGAATACTGAGGTTTGACTGCAATTACCTTATCTTTCCTATTTTTAGTGACAGGACCAGATTATTTTAAGTGCATTTTATAGAAAACCCTTCTTTACTGAAATATAAAGACTGTAATAAAGACAATACAATGTTTTGAAACTGTTTTAAATCCTTCACTCAGCTTTGCTTCTACAGATTTAACATGTAGGGGTTCTAATCTTACTGCTACTAATTAGAGCTTTAGTGTAATTGTGCCAACAGGGTGCTTGGCATAATAATTACTATTGAGAGATTCTGGCGGAGCAGCAACGTGCCCACATAATACAGATATGTCTAATATTATACAGCAGTCACCTTTGTATGTTGACTCTTAAGTTGGATTTTAACCAAGTAAGGGGTTATTTTGCCTTTATTACAAAGCTCAAAAGGCGTATACATATGTATGATTTAGGTATTCATTTTTTCCTCTTTGATCCCTTTGAATATTAATTAGGTAGCAGAAAACTAGAAGGCACATTTTATTCCACATCCTTCATAATTTAGTCTGGTTTGGCATGGGAAAACGAAGAAAAATGCTTATGTTGGCAAGTCATACTTCTAATGTAATATTAGACTTTCTTAGAATAATGTCCTCAGCTGCAAAGTTTACTATAATATACAATAAACTGAACTAAAAACAGAGGATGAGTAAGACTTAAAAACCTGCATTTAGAAAGTGTCTGTGCTGCATTCCTTTACAGTCTTTCTGGGTTTGAAACAAAGCTTTATGTAACTATTTGAATAAATCTATTCAGTGACATGCGTAAGACGTGAACCTAAGGGAAGCTGCAGGAACACTGACAGAGATACACAAGAACATTTTTGATCACTTAGTAACATTTACTATCTCACTGTCTAGCAAGTTTCAGATAATGAAACTTTGTTAACGGTGCAAATCTATAGTGAAAGAACACTTACCAGCACTGAGAAGTTTTGTTTGGTTTTGTGTTTTTTACCTCTAGAAATAGCAGCTTCAGCCATATAATCATTAAAAAAACCAAAATCTTAACGATGCGTATTTGTTAAGAAGGACTTCAAAAGCAATTTAGACACATATACTCTGCACAATATAATAAAATAAGTATTAGGCCTTTTCAGTCTACATGTAGAATCTTCTTTAAAAAAAAATGTAAACTCTTTAAAATCAAATGTGGAGCGTGCAGCCTGAACCAGAGCTCCATCTAGAACAAACAGGCTTGTTTTTACTGCCCCTTAGTGCTTCCCTTTTAAAGTGACAGGAAACCAATTTCTGATTACAAATCAATAGGTGAGCGTGCTACGAACCTACAGTACATTTAGTTGTTGATATTAGAGGCCATGGAGGGGGATATCAGAAAAGACCAGGGGTTGCCATTTTGATGCATACAAAACCCTGTAAATAGTATTGCTTTTCAGTAACTCCAGATTTTCAAGGCACAGTTTGTACAGAGTAAGTCACATGTGGCCTATTTATCATTTGTGGGTCACCATCAGAATAAAAACTGCACTGAATACATGACATACATAAACTGCGTAAATTTAAGTCTCAAAACCAAGAAGCGTTGCAATGTGCTCTATTAGTTAATATAACAGAAACAAAAAGTATGTATGCTCCTGTCACACAAAACACCTTTTGATGAAGTCTCTTTTTTCTTTAAGCTCTTAAGATAATCTTAGAGAAATCATCAAACTATAAAAAGGAATCAATAAACCAGAAAAGGTTCCCATCACCCCTAAAAAAATCCATAACTTTTGCATTTTAATAGAGACACTACAAGACTATAGCAGTCATTTTCTTTCTGATGTGTTCCTTTGATTTCACTCTTATCTCACAGGACTCTTGACTTTCCTGAGAAAGGGATTATTGAATTGTATGTCTCCCTCAGATGCTCTTGATCATTCAAGTAGTCTGTACTTAAGAACGTTACAGAGTCTGCTCAGCTGCTGGCTCCTTGGGAACTCATCAGGGACTGTCATCTTAATATTAATTGGGTTTTGTGCAGGAATCCGAGTCCCACAATGAGAGGGTTTCAAGAGAGAAGATTATGCCTAAAGCCAGATATAAAGACAAACATATTTAGCACAACAATTATGATAATTGCAGAAACACTCTGAGAAATAAGTAAATCTGATTAAGGGCACTTCGACATGATCAAATATTAATCTGATGTCTTCACTCTAACCTGGTTTGAACATAAGAGGCTTCTTATGGTTTTATGTATTAACAGATTTGGAGAAGCTGAACTCATAGTACCTAATAATATGGTACATCCAAGTCAATACAGTAAAAGGATCTTTACGGAATGTAATCCACTTAAATTAAAAATAGACACAGATTGAATCATAAAGCTTAAATTAAAATTGACGTACAGTCAACCAATAACACATTTTATATAAAGTCTTGTATAAACTATCATAACATTTTTTTGTATCTCGTAGCATAAACGCTTGTTTGTATTTCTTTTAATTGAATAAAGACCACATCACTCCGGAACAAATCATCATAAATATCACTCGGACAAAAGCTTAAAAAGTTTGCAGACTCACATAATATCCAGCAAATTAAGTAGACCTATATTTGCAGATCTGAGATTTCTTTCTCTTTAAAAATGTGTGCATTAGTTATAGAGATTCGAAGTATCTGATTAAACCATTTCATCTTTAAAATCACTATGATTTCTAAGAACTATGAGCCAACACTCTCTATTTGAGTCATGAGCAGTAAGATAGTGGCAGCAAAATAAAAGTGTTTGCATCACTGGTTTCTCTACATATGTGTGCATGTGCATACCTGTATAGAAATATATACACATACACACCACTCTATCAGAAATCCATACAAAATCACATTTTATATTCCATACATATTATATTTAATACTATCATGACAAGTATTTTGAATTTGTTATGCACAGACCAGTTTTGAATAAATCTTAAGCTAATATATACAGTATGCATACTTTTTAATATGAATTTGCAGAGGTATAAGCAACGCCTGAGAGAATCTATGCTATATTTGCATAACTATTTAAATTAACTCAGATGGAGGCTTCCATGTATAGCTAAGTTTTCAAAATTGGACATAAAGCATCTGAAAAATGTTACAGCAATATATGCACAGAAGCCTACAAAAAAGGACACTATATCAAAAATGGTAACACAAAAATGAATTATTTAACTCGAGAAACACACACACACAGATGCCCATCTATCCATCTTTATTTGTAAGTATTAACCACATATAGACCTTATGTGAAAGGTAAATCTTGCCAGCATGGCTTACCTCCCAGAGTAATTAGGCTTGTGTTTCTGCTTTATTAACTCTGATACAACAGGATCCTGCCCTCTGTCACCAGGGGTACTAATAGATGATAATCACTACGATTTGGAAACCATACAAATTAAATGATGAAGTGAGATGAAGTGTAGTAATGTGATGAGTTCAAGGACAAGCAAGCGAGTCATTTCAATACTTGTTTTCAGGATATTAAATAGGAAACACGTGAAGAAATTGGGCCACAGCTTATCACAAAAAATAGTAATTTACATGTCGAGGTTAATGATGTATATGCTTGAAATATTAATGCTTTAAAGATGATACTATAAAGTTTGCTATATGAAACAGTTAACTTTCTCCTAAAGCAAACAGTACAAATATCTCTCTTATCTATAAATGCAATTAAATCTTTACAAGATTTAACACTCCCTATGGACAATTTTAATTTAGTCTGGACAGCAAGTATATTTTTCCAGTTCAGTGTAAGCAGCCCTATATTAGTATATTGGAAATAGATTTTTATTTGCATTGCTACAGTGTTGAAGGTGCAATACTGATTCTCTGCTCCTATAATCTTTCATCCATTAATCTCACAGCACTAATATTGCAAACATACTGATAATTTTTTAAAATCAAGTGCTTAATCACAGAAACATAACTCAGCCAGCAAAAGTAACTGAGCTATGAATAGTTGTCAGCGTTTTCTTCTTTTAGAAGTTACTGTTAGAACTTGTGATGAATATCACAGTTTCACAATAATTTCAAAAAAGAGGCTTTACATTCTGAAATGTCTGTTTATCTGATAGATTTTCTTTCTTAAAAAGATTATCAGCTTCGTAAGAGACAATTGAAACACTGTCATGAAGATACTAAGTCTGAATGTTGTCACTGTGTCTAAATGTCTTTTCAAATCCATACTTGTCTTTGGTAATTTATCAATAACATATTCTTCTTATCAGAATTATTCTTTTTAATACACAAGACATTTAGTTTCAAAGTCTTACACATTTAGCTGTAAATATAAGACTCCCACATTTTTAGAAGGCAGAAATATATTTCAGGATATTTATTGAAAGCCAAATATGTTTGAGTATAAAGCTAACATTAAAAAAAATAGTGATTTTTTTTCTGTCAAAGAGCTTAAAAGAAACTCACCCCAAAAAGTAAACAGGTGAACTCAGCTACTTAAATGTATTATCCAGTTATCTAAAAATAAACCCCTGGTTCTTGGGAAAACAATCCATGCTATGCAAATCAAAGCCACATTTTACTAGTAGTTTTCTAAACCAATATATTGACCTACAAACAGCTCACCCTAATATGAATAGTTTGAGTTCTGTTAGATAGAAGTTTCAATAATCAGGTTGCTCTGCAGAAACATAATTCTGCCTGGGCCTCTAGTGAGCCCTTTGAAAGCAAATACTCTGCATTCTTTTTCAAACTAAGCAAGCACGGTGTATTCTTTAAACAGTGCTGATAACCAAAAAATAGAAAATACTATTTGTACCTTATTCATGTATATCGATAGAAAAATTGTTCCGTTCTACAGTGTTAAGATAAAAAGCAACCCAGGTTCTGAACTAAAATTGACTTCTGCACGTGAAAACTACTTGAAATTCTATCAAAACTCCAGCAGCATAGGACTGCTCTCTTCTGATCTTATAATCTGCAAAGGATGTATTTCACTGCAGTGCCACAAGATGTATATAGCCCACATAATACAATTCCACCTTAGATTTAAAAAGCTTAAACACACTATGTTTTAGAAAAATCATCCTAAAAGTTCCAGTCTCCATCTTTTAAGAGAAAGGGCTCAATAAACAAAAGAAGGACAGATAGTTTCTAATAACCATCCAACTCGCTCCTTTCTGTTCTGCGGAATTGTTTTCTGTGGTTAGCATGTTTACATCCATTCAATTCTAGACACAGATTATGGCAATTAGATATTTATCCTCCTTAATGTACACTGTTTTTATTTATGTTGAACTTGAATCCATTATCAGAAACAAAGCTGCATACATCTAACCCTGCCCAATGGCTGGAGATGCACACAGACTACTGCTTGTTTACTTTGGGTAGACTAAGCTTATGGCACGCATTAAAAATGTTGTACTTGTCACTGACTAATACAACAAATTGAAACCTTGGAACAAGCTTATTTACAATTCAAGGGCTCCATATTTGATTCTTGCATCAGAATTTTCCCTTAACTCTTCTGTTAAGTAACTCAATCTCAGAGCGATGTTATTTAAAACTAAATACAAGAGCATTTCATTTGTTACACATAGTTTTTCTCTGAAAGATGCACCCAGAGTGCGTTACCTCACTGTATACGTTTTAGGCGTTCAGTATGCAGTGTAGAATTGAATATTTCAACTGTTTTGTACAATTCACACAGCGAGGATATTGCTGAAAAAGGAAAAAACCCTACAAAAAACACACACAAACTTTTCCTCATCTGTATTCCATAAATAAAAGGCTTAGCTGCTGTTTTTACTTATAGTTCCAAGAATTTCTTTCTCTTCTAAACCGTTTTAGCTCTTAATATGAAAGTTTTATTGGTTATTCTGTCAGAAAATTCAAACCTTTACTAAGTGGCACGAACAGTTACAGTTGGTTTAAGTGTGGTTAGGTACCCCTGATTCCATCAGGAAAAAAACCAAAACAATATACAGCATATGTTAACTTCTAAAGACTGAAAACATACCCAGTAAAATAGTCCCCCAGACTTAAAGGAAATCACTACTTAATTCCACAAACATTTGTTTCATCTCAGGAATTGCACTAGAAAGTTTAAGTAGTTTTCTGGTTCACCAGTTCCTGGAGCTGAGCTGGGGAGCGATAAGATGCTGCACAGCACCATCTGCTGGCTCCAGCAACGGCCTTGGACACAACACGGCCAATTATTCTGTGTGTTATTGGAAATCTGAAAAGACGATGTTCCACTCACCTCAGATCCACGGGACTGGGGGAATTGCGCATAGATCCACTGTCCAAACTGAAAGAGAATGAGAGAGACACACACAAAATCAGACATGGACATAAGACATCTGAGCATCACACAGAGAGGAAATCTGAGCTTGAGGGCCTTAGTCGAAAGAAAAAAAGCAGGCTGAATTTCCTTTGTCGCAGTCCAGGGAAGCGCTCATTTTAAACTGTTTCATGGACATTGTTTTATTGCTTAAATCTAGATAACTTTTCTTTTGGAAAGAACCTTAGGAGGCTGTTGTATGTAGAAAAAAAAGAAATTCTTAAGCAAGAATGTCACAACAGTTTCTATCCTAGATTAATCCTTACTTAATAAATGCTAAATTCAGAAACAGCTATTTTATTTTGGATTATAATGAAAAAAGACATTACAAAAATTCTGTCAACATAACAGATGAAGAATACATTTTTATTTTGTCCAGGCTTCCTCTATGCGAGTAGATTATAAAGAAGTGGTATTTGGAATGCTAACACTACCAGACTATGAAAGCTAAAACAGCCTTAGGGATATTTTCTGAGATATGACTAGGCAGGAAGCTGTTTAAACTGGAATTGTTCACCACATAACAGGAAAAGTAAGTTTCCCCCACAAATCTGACTATCCAGACCTCTGAATTGTTAACCTTTTTTTCCCCTATGCAATTTACATATGAGCAGTAGCCATAGACCTGATGTAAAAATTCAAGATAAATTCTGCAGCATTAGCAGAGCTGCTTGTCTGGCAGCATAAAAGCCACTGCCAGCCCTTCCTCAGTGACACCCTCCAACTGCAGATGGGAAACCCAGATTCTGCTCACACCTCCGACTGCTCCCTGTAAATTAATTTGTTTACTTGATGCCTTTTTCACGAGGTGCGTAGAGGCCTCAGCTGGTCCATGCGCATACCAAGAATCTCACACGTTCGGTACCCACTGTGGGGTCCCGGCCACAGTGTGCCTGGGACAGCTTGATGATAACCAGCTGCCCTGCCTGGGGAACACGCAGAGCGACAGCAGCAAGAAACAGGTCAGTGACATTAGCAGAACTCACATTTCCCAATAATAGGACAGGCTGCTTTGAAAAATCCTATTGCTGGGCTGTCCAGGCCAAGAGTGGGGTTAGGAACTGGTAAAATAAGTATATTCTTGTGAGTTTCAGGACAAAAATTAGGAGCCAGAAGAATCCTTCTCCCTCCCAATAACTCACAGCCAAGTGACTTCGGTACATCTACAAATAACTCCAGATAGTAGATTTAGTACTTCATATTTAACCCAGTGTAACATTTGAGATTAAAAAAAAAAAAAAAAATTGGAACAGTTTGTTTCTGTCTGCAGTAAAGTAGGAATCAATCCAGCGTGCCTGCCATCTCCTGCAGCCAGCGTAAGATCCTACCAGACTCTGGAAATCCAAAGGACAATGCATCACTGCTTCTCTATACCATCAAACTGAAGATATGGAGACCTAAAATAATCCTGGCTAGCACCCATATAAAACAGAAAGGATCAAGGTGGTCAAGCAACAGAAAAGAAAAAGCCTTGAGCAGGCTTAGATTCTTCTGGCAGCACTACCACGTGTCAGAACAGTCAACTTCACAAACACAAAACGCCTTTCGTTTGGAATACTTTCTACCCTATAGGTATTTTTATAAAGTCTTATTTGGTATTGTTCATCCCACAATATAGTTCCATTACAAATTACAGCAGAAAACTGTTGTTAAACTTCAGTGACTCGGTAGTTGGTATGTACAGAGAGTTGCTATTTATTAAGCCTAATCTTGTCACTGTAGCGATACACAACCTCCTCAGTGTGATGCCACATTGAAGTTTCTTCCACCAATCAAAAAAAAATCCAAAAAGAAAGAGAAAAAAGTGATCTAAAGTGGTATCTCCAGCCAAACTATATTATCTACTTGGCACAGCCTAAAGCCGAATTCTTGTGTCAGCACCTTTACCATGCAAACACTTAGCACAGCTTTTTATTTTGATTTCTTCCTATCACTGTAAAGGAATAAGTTTATTACGTCAGTAAGCTACAAAATAGTGAGTCTCCAATACCAAGAGATATCTGGTTAGCTATTTCAAGCCTTACAAACACTTGATTTTTGCTCTTATCAAAATGTCTATGTTCTTGCCAATTCTTAGCATTCCTACAGATGTTTTAAAGTATGCAAAACACATCAGCTTGAAGTTATAAGTAGACACTTTTTCATACCTATCATCTTGCAAATGTATTGAATATCAATGTGCCAAGAATCCAGAAACCCAGATGAAATATCTAGGATCCCAGATAACAGTAGAGAGCTGGACATATTCTCCTAAATGCAATAAAGGCATAATGTTGTGGAGATAGACTTCACTTTCAATCGCCTTTAAATACAATATTTTTTTCTATTTTTTTTTTTTTAAATCATTTTAACACAACATCTGAAAACAACATCAAACCCCTCATAAAAATAACTAACCAGAAAAGATATTGTTTTTCACAAATTTCAAGGGAATTTGGATTAGACATTAGTTTTATAGATTCTGTGGGACAGGAAACGTTTCTTCCACATTTTTGTCAAGTGCCCTAACAAACAGAGCCCTTAAAAAATATCGCAGTGGCAGCCAAGACAAGTCCTGTCACAAACTGCATTTTAATTAAATACTATTCAGACTAAATCGGTAAGAAATCCCAGTTATTTAACAGCTTCCCTGTAAACAGATACATGTACTATGAAAGGAAAAAGCCTCAGCAGTGTATCACTTATTAGGATCTGTGTATTGTTTAGTTGCATGGAAATTAGATATATATGCTTTGAACTAATGTGGAAGTACTTATCCATGACATGGCATTTATCAAAGATTAACATCCTCCAATAGAAAAAATTTCAAGCTACTGCCCACGGCCACAAGAAACTGCAGCTAAAACTGGCGATGGCAAAACCAATTCAAAATTCTGGTTCAAGCACATTACCATGAGAACATGATTTCCCATGGACTACTGAATATTTGACATCACTACATCCTGTCGTAGAACAAGTTTGAATCATTGTTTACAGGCAGCTACAAATGTAAATGTCTATTCATGAATAAACACAAACAAATCTTCGTTTCAAAATAGTGACATGTAATTTTTCCACTAACACAGTACCATAAATAATAACTTCTGCAAGCAATTAAAGAATTTGCAAGAATGACCCCAACCAATACGCGTGTATTATGCCTGCAGCTTAGAGGGTTTTAGGAATGCATTAATTTTCATAGGCTAAATTTGTATAGTCATTATAAACATGAACTTAGAGCCAACAAACGGTGCTGTTATTGGATAAAAGGATGTAGGAGTAGAAAATCTAGAATTCTAAAGTCCACAAGGAGTTCCAGCACAAAATGTGCTCAGCACCGCTCACAGAAGTTTAGGATGGCGATGAACTTCAGGTGATAATTCAGATTTCACTTTCAGTATGTCCCCACTCCACAGGGCCTTGCTCTTGGTTAGCATGACAGCACTACTATATTTTACAGTACTAATAATGCCGTAATCTCTGCTGCTATACTTGTTATTTCTGTTCTATGCCCCTGGGTTTCCAGGCACCTGCCTGTTGGCAGAAGCAGCTGCCAGTCCAGGCTGTAGAGTCAGGAAAATTTGCTACAAAAGGATCCTGAAAGGATCAAGCCATGGGACTCATTACATTCCTACCTCCTTTCCTAGTTAAAACTGAACAAACAAACAAGAAAAGCCCACCACACAACCACACACACAAACCCCAAACCCCTCAAACTGGAAAATAAATTTACACAGAGAGCCAGAGCCACTGTCACAATTTTCTATGAGCATATATGACAAAGTGAAAAACCTGGCAAACAAAGTAACGCGAATTGCACTTGGAACCCTACCCAGCAGGCTCAATAGCTTAAAATCTTACTATACCTTAATGGTGTGCATCTAACTGGTAGAAAATCCTATTTTTCAATATCTTAGTGTAGTATATTGATTTTTCGTATAACTACCACCACAATTCTGCAAAGGTTATATATGAGCACTTGTCTAAGAGTGTTAGCAGGCCCACCAAAATCTATGCAAACAGTCATACGCAGACATAAACTACAATATCTTATTAGGCATTCTAATGACATTTTTAGGATAACTGTATTACAGTGTTTAGCCATTTGATGGAATGGTATCTTAAAGCATTCATTCCTTGCTTATTTCAAGCTTTCACCTAATCCAAGATCATTACTGCAAGAGCTCTGAGGATGCTCTATTTCATAAAAATAAGAGGCTTAACGGCTCCATTCAAATACACTAAGCATTTGCCTTTGAAAACATCTTCCTCAAAGAAAATTCTGACAACGTACCAGAAAAATGCTTTAGTATAAATACGGAAAGAATAATATGGCTTTGAATATTTTTTCTGGTTTTAGATCAGCATACACAAATTATTCTAGTATTGGTAGTTTTCAAATAAATATTGAGTATATTCACCTATGAGTGAGTTCACTCAAAGAACAATCTGTCTTGTCCTAAATGAATAACTAGTTATTTAAATCTGACTGGAACATGAAGGTAAGGAAGGAGAAGATAGTTCTTTGCAAATATATAGCAATGTACATTACCAAATACTACATATTGCAATGAATTTTTAAAAATTAGAAAGAAATCAGAAAACAAAAGTTTTGAGCAATGGTTAAATTCCATCTTTAAATTCTTAGATTTGCTAAGCAGAAATATAGCAAGTGGAAAGGAGGAGGAAAAAGAGTTTTCTGATGTGACATCTATGCAGTGACAGTCTCCTGAACAGACTTAAAAGTCACAATGCCCAAGCAGCACATGAGACTCTAAAACCTTTCTACAGAAAGCCCATTTATACCATGTCTTTGAGCTTAATATATACTCTTTTGAATACATATATGCTACGTCATGCTTGGAAAGAACACTTTCTAACTCCTGCTGTTGAGCTGGCCTGATTAAACCCCAATTCCCTCCCCCTGCTTTAACTAGTGCAGTAGAACACGATCCAATACACCCCTGCATCATGTTGGAGTCTGTTGCTCTTCACCTCAAAAGCAAGAGACTATTATTTAATGCCCATAAAGAATATCTTCCTTCTTATCAAGGACATGTATAATCCAGTGACAAGATCTTTTAAGGAAAAAAACTAAAAAAAAAGAGCCAGAAGATGTGGCCTTTTTAAATAGGAGATGACAGTTCTACTTGTCCATAACTTTTAAGGCAACAAGCAAATCTGACTCATATTCAAAACTTCCCAGATTGTGCGTCAGCAGAAACAGAAGCCTCAAAGATACATAATACTGTACTGTGCCAAGCTGCAGATCCAAGCACAAAATGAGGGTCAATCATGGCCATGAGGAACTATTCAGAGGTACACCTATATCATCTCCACAAATTCTTTTTACAGGTTACATGAACACAAAGATTTATAGAACACTACAGACAAACCACAATCAAAATGCAAGTCTTTACGAGTCTTCTTTAACAGAGATGATTTTCCCACTGTAGGAACTGAACAGATCCTAGTGATTGATGCAATGTTTGCTTCTTCAAATCTAATTTGCCATATATCCAAATGAGAGATCCAAGTGATATTTCATCTGATTGAGCAGGAATGGAACTGGGAAGGCCAAAGCTGGTCTCAGGTTGAAAGTGGTGAGGAACGTGAAGTGGTTCAAAACCCAACAATGTCATCTATGACCTGCATGGTGTAATGCACGGACCTTCAGCAAGTTTGCAGATGATGCCAAATTGCTTGTGGATGGAAGCAATATTTATTCAAAGGGATCTCATCAAGTCAGAAAAATGGGACAACAGAACCCTCACAGTGTTCCTCTTCTGGAACACAAGAGCTCCATGCAGCAGTGCTGGCTAAGGAGCAAATGGGTAAGTTGCAGTTCTGCAGAAAA
This sequence comes from Columba livia, assembly GCF_036013475.1. Classification (NCBI taxonomy): domain Eukaryota; kingdom Metazoa; phylum Chordata; class Aves; order Columbiformes; family Columbidae; genus Columba; species Columba livia. Next base: position 2,726,525 of record NC_088614.1, read on the forward strand.
AGTTCTTGCAGTCCTTAGAATAAATTAGTTTTTATTTATTAGAACAGGTGCTCAAAGAGATGATGTAATCTCCAGCTTCTGAGATTTACTTAATTCGATTGGATAGGCCCTGAGCAATTTCATCTAACGAGGAAGACACTCCTGCTCTAAGCAGGAGGTTGAAACAGATAAACTTTCTCATCTAGATGACCTCCAGGTCTCATTCAAATCTTTTTTTTCCCCTGGGAATCTACAATAAATCTCTGAACATTTTAATAATGAATAGAACAACTAACCTAACAGCACCAGCACAGGATTCATGACAGCAAACTACTTTCTGACACCATCAATTTACTCTCTAAAAGAGTAGCTTTCTTGTGAAAAACCAGTTGAGAACAAACAGGAAAGAGTACTGAAGTATTCCATCCCATTCACTTCACTCTTCGTATAAAAGTGGGACATCATGAGGATCGTCCCTTTTTCTTATGGCCGACATTAGGAGAGGACCTTGCAAGTCATCCCTGCGAACTGAAGCCTAGTGACAGACTGAATCCAGTTCTGGTTGGCTGCAGAGTCCAGTCTAGGACTTTGGGTACTGGCCCAGCAGTTGCTGGGACTTCTGAGATTAGTTATGTATATTTTGTATTATTTTCTCTAATTTTATTAGCAGCATTAGTAAAACATATTTAATTTTCCCAACTCTCTTCTCTCTGTCTTTCTTTCCCTCCCGATCACCTGTCCTTAGTGGGAAGGGGGGAGAGGGAGTGGCCAAAGGGGGTTAACAATACATCTGCCACTGTTTTATTGTCACCCCGCAAACAAACCTCAACAATCTAGTTGTCTAGAAACTAAAATGACCTCAAAGGATGGCTTGTATTTATTCCCATCAAACTGTTAAGTGAAGATTTTAAGGACATTCAAGAAAACAATCTCTTAATTTACTACTGTAGTCCAGGAACTCCACAAATGGAATTATTCAATATAATTATTTCTTCAGAAGATAAATGGTATTTCAGTTCCAAAACTAAATATAGATCTTAATTGATTTGCTTCCCCTCCTTGAATTCCTACAGGTCTTTCTCTTTTCTCAATTTAATAACAGCGTATTTATGAATTGAAAGCTACCTGTCTGTTGCTAAACTATCCCTTCTTTGATTTAGATTGCAAATTAGAATACTAAATAGAGAACACAGCAAGATGATCATCATATTATCTTGGGAGCTGAACTTTACAGGTTATATGAAAGGTAGAAATCTCAATAACATCACCAGTATTAGGTGCTTAGATCCTGCTAAGGTAATAATTTGAATTAATCCAGTTTGGAAACTCCTTCATAAAGAAGCTTAAAGAGAATTAACAAATTTCAAAGACCTAATTTGCTTCAGTGAATTTGGTTCCAATACTGAAGGAACTACCTAGATTTAAAGAAAAAATCTGAGCTCACAAACCCAATTAGGATAAAGCTTAAAAAGCCTTGAAAAATCAGGACGAAACAGAACTACTTAGTGTTATTCTGGCCCAATATTCACACACACACACATATGGTCTTCACACTCTATGTTTGGTTTTGTTGTGTATTATTTTCCCTCTCTTTACTAGTATGTTGCTGCAGGTGTTAAATTTTGGGTTCTATTTGAAACTGTGTTACTTTAATGAGGATACCCAGAACCATGGACCTGGGTCATCAGGTGCTATTTTAGGCATAGCAATTTGACATAGTTATTAACACACTATGAATTAAGAACAAGATTTACTACTTTAACTTCTTTACCTTCAGAGAATTTTTCCTTTCCAGTGTTTTCACAAATGCTCCAGGATTTGTAAAAAAATAATTTGGAAAATAACTTCAAAAATATATCAGTAGAAGTTCTCAGTTCTTAAATTTCATTCTTATCTCAACTGTTTGCACACATTTATCCAATCAAATAAAACATCATACCAGGCTAATCTCAGATTATGAAAATTGCTTAAAAGTTTATAAAGTCACATGGGTGGAAAAAATTACAAATAATTCAAGTGTTGTCAGTTGTTATGGATGAACTGGGTTTAACTGCATCCCATCATGAAAATTTTGAGTGTTCATAGTGATTAACTGCATAGTTTGTTTCCAGAGATTTTAGGTAAGAACAGGGTCAGGTCTAAGAGACAGAAACCTGAATTCTCTTTGTGAAAAGCCATTTTATCTGAATCCAGAGCAGAAAACATGGTGTAGCAAGTCCAGACCTTTATTTAGGAAATGTAATAATCTCCACCAGCAGAAAATTCAACACAGATATTTATAAGGCTACCATACTTGTGGAGGTCAAACTTCTCCCCCACCCCCAGCATTCACAGCAAGATCAGATCTGTGCAGCTTTATGAATGTTAACAATTTATATATTGCTGCATCTTTCCATGTCTAAAAAAATGAGGCAGTGGAAGACCTACTTCCAGACAAAAAGGATCCCTTAGCAAAATGGGAACATCAAGGTATGGACAAGGGTCAGTCCCCAGAGAAGTTTTTAGTCTTGGTGAGAAGGCAACAGTGACCCTCAAACTTTGTCTAGACAATGCACTTCCCTCTTAACCCCAGGGTGGGGAGAGTTGTGTTTCCAAGCTTTGTGGGTATTGTGGGAGATTTGAGGGGTTGGTTGGTTTGTTTTTTAAAAATATCTGAGATAAATGATCCAGTGAAACAAAAACGCACCGTGTCTCCTTCCATGACTGTCACAGAACTGGGTTGTTCAGACCAGTTACTGAGAATAACAAATATACTTCAGAGAGTCATCTTCTAAACACAGAAATTCCACAAGCACCTTTTTCAGCAATAGGTCTTTACTTTCAGGGTGTTCAACTTCTTTCAATAGTGTTGCCATGAGCCAATTAAACAGTCTTTAATTCCTGCTTCTTCAACATTTTCTACCTTCAGTTAATACCCAGTATGTTGGATGCTGAAAACAGTATATTGCACATAACAGAAGCAGTGAACACGCTAATTCCAAGGGTTGTGTTCACTAGTTTGTAGCTCTGGTGAACAGTTTGCTGCAGCTCTAATTTCCATGTGCTTTTCAAAGGTAATCACAAAATGAATATCAAAGCACATAAATAATCCACTTTGGGAAATCTGTCAGAAATTGTTGGAAAAATAAAGTGAATCAATAGCACGTCAAGGGACTCAAATGGAAATAATATTGAATAATCATTTTCTTGGTTTCAGAGGGGGTAGGGATTTAGTAGAACTGGAGCAGCTTGTAGGATTTTCGACTTTCTTGAAAACATTAAAATAATTTTTGTGATGTGCTTTGAATTCAAAATTTAATTAGTTCCCCTAAAATTACATTTTGCATCTTCATGTTGTTTACTGATGCATATACAGCATAATTAGGAGCACTAGTCTGAACGGCACAACAACTTAAGTACATTGTTGGAAGAAAAGAAGTACAATAACAAGTATTCATGTTTGCTCATTACCATGCAGAAACAAATGGAAAGCAGCTATACATTTGAAAGCGGTGCTACAAATGATGCTAAGTAGAAGCAAATATAAAAAAATACCTGAGTTAATTTCAGTGCTTTAATGAGATTTACAGCATATAAAATATATTTTTTTAATGTGGTTTACATTCCAGGAAATGTGATATGCTTACACAAGCAACTCTTAATGGAGGGCTATGTCTGTGCAGTTTGTTACTTAGGCTGCAAACTTGCTTCATCTGTTTGCCAAGCAGCTGTAAATATAGTTCTACACAGACCATATTACGCAATTTCAATATCTGAATAAACAGAAGCATACTTCTATGGGGTTTTTTTTGGTAAGAAAAATATCAGATCACTTAATCTCAAATATAATACAAGAGAGAATAGATTTTGAAATAAGCACCACACAATAACAATTATGAAGCAGGGGCTGGGGGAAAACCAATACAATTCCTGTACTGCTCATTTATTTTTGCATATAACAATACAAATATTTGCAGGCAGCTCAGTCATCCATTCACAGAGAAAGTTATGAAATCTCCTCGTTAAGGTCAAAGCTTTGCCAACCAGCCAACCCTTAGGTCACATTTGTTTTATTACCTTCACCTTCTTCTTTGAATAATCCAAAGAGTGAGTCAGTAATTACTCTCGAACAAGCGAAATAGATTTTCAACATTTACTCAAACAATTGATGAAAACACAGTACCTGTAAACACAGTAACAACTTCCTGATGCTCAGTGTTTATCCCTTGCAGAAATTGTTGAAAAATAAGAACAGGCCTATAACTTCATTTTAAAAATTGTCATCCATAAAACATGCTTCCATCCTGACATCATGGTCTAATTTTTTATAGTTATCTAATGAGAAGCCCTCTTAATATAAACAACAATGATGAAACTATCAAGTAACAAAGATTAACTACATTTGATTAGGCAGGGAAATTCTACTTTCTTTTCAGAGAAGCCAGAAAAGCACTCTCACCATTCTTAAGTAACAGCAGAAATAATAAAAACATAGAAAAAACACCTTTTTAATTTAGAACTGTTCCTTCATTTGCTTTAGTAGATTGACTTTCAAAGAGATTGATGTAATTCTTTTCAAGTCAAAGGGAAAAGAAACCTGTAAATACCAAACTTTTGCTCCTTTTAGCATAACAAAAACCAAACCAAACCAACACAACCCTGAGGGTCTACTACTGCACCTCCATCCTCCATGCTGTTTGCATTTTATATATTATATATATATTTCCATTGTGCAGACTCCATGCATATAGCCTCCATGTAAGTCATTATCTCTTAATGAGAAAAACTGTTTCACTATTGATCCGATTGCTAATCACCATACTTTTTAAGATCATGCAACTTAGAAAACCGGACATCTGAGCCAGCCAGGAGAATGTTAATCACATCTCATCTGGGAAACTGTTGCAACCTTCACAGGAAATACTGATTTGCCACTTTCATTTGCCCTCTTTTTGTAAGAAACTCAACTTTCACAATCTTAGGTTTCCTGGAGTTAATACAAGTGGGAAAACTCACAAAGCTGTAAGGCTTGTGACAAAACCAGTAGAACTGGTAAAACGATGATGCTCAAACTATCCGTGTACAGGGTGCTTTACATGGAGAACAGCAAGAAACTGTATGCAAACAAGAATGTACTGAAGTAAACAACGGTCTAAACCAAAACAATTACTTCGCTACACTGTACCTTTTTGATACAGACAAGTGAAGAGAACACTCCTGTGAAAATGGCAAATTAACATCTATGGAAACCGCAGGCTAAAGTTTCACTATCCTTCCACTACTCACATACCTCATTAAACAGAAACAGCCTCTGTGACCCCCTCCCAGGCAATCGTAACTCTGCTCTAGCAACATAAAGCTCATAATAAAAGCAAAGTGGAAAACTAATTTTTTTAAACATAGTTTCCTCTTAGAAAGACATTATTAGTACAAAAGATATACCTTCCAAACCTACATACCCTCAGATGGATAATGTAATAATCCAAAGTCTACTAATCTGATCTTGTCTCTTATTTCACTACACCTACTACTAAAACATGTAATGTGTGTAAACCAAGCTTTTCTCTTTGCCAAAAAAATAATTCCTGAAGCCCCATATCACTAAAAATCAAAGGAACTCTGAAAAACATACCAAACGTAACATTTAGAATGATTTACTGGACATGATCACAAAGTTGCAATTATTCAATTCTTAATAATACTACCATGGTGTACTGATTGCATACAAAGCATTCAAACCCCAATAAGTAGTTTTAAGCAAGATAGCTGGCCACATTAAAATATTAAATATTAAATGCACCTGCATGAACAAAAATCTTTACTTGACAATATAATCAAAACTATATCTAGAACATATTAAGCGTTAGAGGTTTTGCAAAATTCTGCCTAAAACAAAGAAGTTACAACAATTGTAATATTGTTTGTCCCTGCCCACTTGTAGCGCCATGCAAATATAGTGCTGATTTTGTGCTGAAGAATGTATTTGTTAATACAGCAAATGACAACAGCTTTGCCTTGTGTAAGTTTCCTATCCATGAAAGCAGAGGATACTACTCTTTAAAATAATTAAAGCAAAACAAAAAGGCAGACAAAGCTACAGCTCGTCATTCTGTCTCCTAACATCTCTCCAGTTCTAAAAACCAAACTCCATATCTCTGGTTCTCTTAGATTCACGTGCAGTCCCTGCTTCCACCTAGAAATCTGGGCTCCTGCTTTCTCCAAAAGCCCAATGTGACAATAAGTGCCCCAGTAGCTTCCATGGGCTGGTGAGGAGCAAGGCACCTCGCGACGGTTGGCTGGACCCACACCGAGGCAGCAGTAATATACAACAGCACTGCCAAATGCAACTCATATGGGCTCCGTGAAATCTGGCAGACCTCCCCTGTGCCACCTCACGGCACGAGTTACAACCCATGGAAACATTTACTGAAAAAAAAATACTTACAAACAAAATTGGCATGTTTCACACAGATCTATCTTAATTACAAATCCAGAAAGTAAATTGGCGTGTGCGTGTGATTAATTCCAGCAAAGACTGGTGAATTTGAAGTACTTATTCTGCAATCGTAAATACTGTTCTAACGAGTCAGAGGGACCACTTCAGTGACATGGAACATGATGGAATTGTTATTATCCTCAATGTGAATTCCACCTCCTCCTAGAATGCCATGTCCATGCAATTCCATGTGAAAGCATAAACCTAGACATCATTCCTATTTAGCAAATCCACATATTTGTTACCATTCAAGTGAAAAAATAACACATCCATAACAAAATCTTTTGATACCCCTAAGTGCAGCTGTCATTTGAATTTTTTTTTTTTAATGTGTTTCATGTGAAATGCCACCCTCTTTACCATGCTGCTACTTGAAGAGTCGCGGCACAGGCTTCCTTTAGCCCTTCTTTTCTCTCCCTTTGCACCCACAACACACCAATAAACTGAATTTTTCACCGGTAACAAACAGGTGAAATACACATTAACAACTTTGCTTCAGAGCTTTATTTTTATGCTAAGCTCATAGTAAAATGGTCACATGCCAAACATGACATACAAGAAGCAAGCTCAACAAGTTTGTCCCTTCTACTGAAGTACAAGTTTAGTTTTAAAGAACCAATAATCCCTCTCTTAAAAGAAAAAAAAAAATGAACTTGGAACTTACCTGAGGAACTACAAGAATACTATGGACTGAAGCATTGAAAGTACTATGAGTCTCCTCAAATCTTTTATGTCTACACAATATATATATTTTAATTTTTTTAAAAATCTCAGTAAGAAAGAGTTAACTATAGGCTACACTAAAGAAGGAACAAAGTAGGGAAGCAACAACAATCTTTGCAACCTTTTCCCAAACTAAAAAGTTTGCTCTGCCTTTGTAATATGACTTTTAGAGGTGTCAACCACCAAGACTCGCAGCTTCTGCTAAAGCTGCTAGGAGCTATAAATACTGACATTTCCAAGAAATCAGATCCTTACATCATCTTGGAGGACATTTTGCCTCAAGAGACCACAACGGAGACTAAATTCATGTAGCATTTCAATTTTTTATCCAGTGTTGGATAGTAAAGCTGACTGCAGTTTTTTTCACAGCACAATTCAGCCTTGCCAGGGTGTTCATCGAACCAACACTGCTCATCCACTGGGGTCACATCCTCCAGCCTCCACCAAAGCAAGAAGAACTGGCTGCATCAGCCTCTCAAGTCTTTCCTAACTTTTCTTTCAGTGTCGTATTCAACATAGGTCTAATGAAGTTGAGAAGAAAAGGAAAAACCAGTACCTTAGCACAACCATGTGCTACAACCAACCAATTCCTTTTACAATTCTTTTCATACTAATAGCCTGGACTAGCATCCAAGTAGCCCAGTCTTCATCAAGATGTATCCAGTAAGTAAAAGCCTGTAGAGAGTTGATGAATTGTACGTGAAGTCAGTTCATACAGTTTATGTCAAAATTCTGCTGAAGACAGAAAACTGACCAGAAGCATCTGAGGTCATACAAACAGATCAAGTTTTGATTTAGGGTTATCTCTAATATAAGTTTGGCCTGAGGGAAAAGCACCAAGAGTAAGTTCTCAATTTAAAAACAATGTAATTTTCAAATGCATTTTAAGTAGTAGCTACTTTATGCTGCTACCACTTCATTAGGAACACTTAAGAAGGTATTTAAAAATTCATCTTCACATCGAATGTAATTGCTGTTTAAGTCAGGAATTTACTTTTAATAAACACATTCTTGAGCTGGTAACAGCAAAAGCATCATTCAAACATCATTTCCTGTACTAAATTTTACCCATATTAACAGACTTAGCAAAGCATCAACCACAAACATGTTGGTGATGGAAATTTCCTAATGCAAGCAGTCTTTATAGATTTCTGCTATTTCAGCGCAGGTCTCTAAGGACCATTTGAATCCATATTAATTTCCTTTCTGGCAGTTATGTGGCCATGTATGAACTGCACTATTTCACTTTTAATCTGTCAGTAATTTAGTAATGTGTAAACTAATTATGCACAGATATTAATGTAATCAGTTTGGGGAGCTATAAAATCAATGTGTTTTTACAGACTGTGTTAAAGAGAATTGCACGATTATAATCATACGTCTGTTGCTGATAATGTTACGGAATTATTATAATTGTGATACATGCATCAATACTCATGCCCATAATCCACTCACTGATACAATACTGTAACTTTCTATAGAGGACAGGTCGAGTTTTCCAGCAATATTAAAATTAAATCTGCTTGAAAATTATAAGTAGCTTCCCCTTAAGAAATACTAATTCGATGATGTCTCAGGTTTCCTGTGTTGAACTAGAAATGAACTGGCTAGCAACATTTCATCCATAATTCAACCCAAATTCTCAGCTTTGCTCCAATGGAAGATGCGCAGAAAAGACTGTAACTACAACTCAACACTGGGCTGTGGAAGTTAATCAAGATTCATACTTTAAGCACCACGTAACAAGTAATTAAAATTATCAAATATTGCTGTGTACCCAGGCACACAGCAGAACATTATTGGTGTACAGGAACTGAGACGCACTGCTGCAGCTCATCGTGCAGAGAATGGCTGTCTCATCTCCACCTCCTCCCTGCTCAAAGGCCTCGTGAACATCTCCCATGTTTTGTACATGCCAGTTCCTCTGTCTCCTGGGTTGCTGGTCATCCAAGACACAAATTTCACCTGGGAGATTCAATAATGCTTTTCACCAGCTGTTCTTATCACATACACATGCATCAGACCAACAAGAAAGCACTTCTGAAGTGACCTCAATATTTAAAACTCCACCTATGTTCTCAGTGATTTCCAAGCTATAAGGAACTTAAGTATCTTTAAAGAGTACGTTATTCCTCTCAGATTTATTTGAAAACGTCAATGAATTCAAAGTTCTGCCACACTAAGACAACTACTCACAAAAAACTGTACCAATTTTCCTGTTGCCTTACAAAAATACAATTAAATTATACACTAGAGTTTCACAATACAAGTAATCCAGCCAGACTTGATCTGCCACCACAAGGCCTGGCCTTTTCCCGCTCCCTGCCCGCCTGTATCCCCTCAACACCCTGCAGGCAGCTCTGGGCTCGGGCAGCACAGACTTGCATTTTGCAGGCTGTTCGACAAGCTCTATCAATATGCAGAGACAAACACAGCTTGCCTACCAGTAAAGTAGTACTTGCTGCTTGGTAAAATCAGGGTTTTTTACAAGTAGAAGATATTAAAGCCACAAACTTCCCATTCTATGCTAGCATTATATTTATAAATTAATTTATCAATGTATATTATTAACGGTACCTTTTATAGAAACAACAAATTAACCTGCAAAGCATATATATCTGTTCTTGTGCCCTGTTTTCGGAAGGAAGCTTCATAGAATTAATTTGAAGTTCAAACTGGGCTGGCAGTAGAAAATCACTAGTCACTGACTTGTGAAAACCTGTTAGCACAGACCCCAAAGGCCATTCACACATTCACCCCTCTTTTTAATTTTCTTCTAAAACCACAGATACTTTTTGACATAGAAGTAAACAGCAGCACACACCTCGCACAAAGTTCATATACGGAACAAAATGCAAAACAATGTGTTTGATGCAGCAACAAGCCAGTGGTTTACACTTGGCCGTTGGCAAACTTCCATGTTTGTTGTTTCCCCTGTTGAACTCCTATATAGAATACACACACAGCAAAGCCTGGGCTCAGCACCTGGAGCAGGATGGGACCCCCACACAGCAGGAATGAGGCCCAAACAGCAGCACCACATGGTGGCCCCTCAGCCTGCACCATGGGGGGTTCCTCAGTGCCATTTCCACACACCTGGCCACCAACGGGCTGCCACAGAGGTACAAAGCACAGGGGGAAGAAAACAGCAAGTACATCAAGCAGCACTCACCGTGGCACAAAGAAGTAACCACTGGCAGGAATCAGCACCATTCTAGAAGGTTCCTTCAGCTGCCCCCTCCTTCACGCTGCACCACTGGAAGCACCAAAACCAGCCCCAGCAGCCCCACCACAGGGAGCACAGGAACCATCTTGGCACCCCAGCATTTCCTTCAGCCTTTGCACCAAGAAGCAAAGCCAGCAAAGAGTCCCTATCACATTCCACCACCACACCGGCCACATGTTAGCTACTTAAAGCAGAAACCTGCTCCATGTTCCACTACCACCTCACAAGCCCAAGTCCTGGCTCTGCAGAGCTCCAGCTGGTGCTCTGCCGCACAGATTAATAGCAGGTGGGGCTGCCCCTCTCCTCTGCACCTGGGACATCAGGTGAGCTGCATTTCACTAGTGGTTTCAAAGCTCGTTAGGAAAACAAAGTGGTCAAGAAGCACTGGGGTGGTGTGTGACCACAAAACTGCCTCGCTGACGTGGTCAGGAAAACAGGCTGCAAAAATGTCACTGAAATGACTGTTTGCTTCAACAAGTACAATTAGGTGGCCAAAATATTTGGTCTGGCTCTATTTATCTGTAATTTATTGTGTGTCTTGTGGAAACAAAAACCCCAAACACTTAAGGAAACAAGACGGGGAGAAGGAGCAATTCTGCAAAGCCCACATGGGTAGAGATTTGCTTTCAGCCTATTTAACCTTCTCGTATCTTTAAAGTGGTACATGCACAAGTTTATTTGTCTTGGATTCTAACACAAACTGGCTTCATAGCTCCAGCACTTGTATGCTCATCTTCAAGGCAATGGGAGAGCAGCGCAGCCTCCACAATGTTTTGTTGTACCAACCATTAGCACAGATGGGAACAGCTTTAACCTCAGGTAACACAACTTGTGGGAATATAGTCAATAAGCACTCATTTAAGCATCAGTCTAGGTGACAGCTAAGCAAGAATGCATGCCGTATTTTTATGGTAACTACTGTATATTCAATTAATTTCAAAATAGATTTTAATGTAAAAAATATGCACTATACAAAAAGTAATTCTTTCAGCTGTTAGCTAAATTTCAGTAACACTCAATTTTGTAGCAGGCAGGAAAGCAGCTCTAGCAGACAAAATGGCTCAGGTGAGCTCCCCTCAGCCACTACGACATACATTTTATTCTTTGTAGGATGGGCTTATCTAAAGATAGTACTTGGCTATACAACTGAAGCCAAAAATATTTCCAAAAGTGAAAATAAATGGAAACAGAAAGGCTTGGCAAACCTTCATGTTGGCAAACTTCACTTACAAAAGGTTCAGTGGAATGTATAACAACAAAGAAAGAAACGAACGGGACATGCAGAAACATGTAAACCAGGGGAAAAAAAGGTTTCTAGCCCAGCTTCATATTTGTACCTGCCTTCGTGCCAGGTTAGGCTGCCTTCCACTTACACATCAGTAAATGGGTGAAAGCAAATATTTTAAGTTAGCATGAGAAGGTTCAACTTCACTCCCTGTCTCCCCTCTCAATTTAGACTTGTGTCAGGCTTCTATACTGTCCAACAGTGCTGCCCGCTACCTTCTGTATCAATGGGAAAATCTTTACCAAACTAGCACACGCACTTCACATTTTTTTCCTCAAAATTATTCTGAAAAGTAAATTGTCCCTCCTGCAGCAGGCACTGGCTCTTAAAATATGCTGACTTGTAGGAACTACCGTAGTTTAAACAGACTTTTGTTTATAGTGCTTGCAGAGCAATGCGTGTACAGACAAGCTAATTAGGCAGGGATTGTGTCCCTCTATTTTTATAATTCCAGTTTTAGGAGCAGAGCATTTGATTTATTACATGAAGGTATTTTTATAGCCTCAAGTACTACTGCTCTTTAGGACATAGGGAACATCACAGCCCATTTAATTTACACAGGAGATGTTAGTACTATTTAATGGCATGTAAACATTTTATAAGGTAAGCTCAAATAACAGGAGATTTTTTTTTTTTAATATACTTCAGCGAAAAGGTTCACAAATGGATTTTCGTTCTACTTTATTGGACCAATCTCTGTTATTGCATCAGAAGTGAATCGAGTTTTAAAAGGTGTTAAGAGTTTTCAATATATTTTGTGACACTGAACAGAATCACAAAGTATACATAAAACAACCAATGCGTGAATTAATTCCAGAACTACTATAACTACACACCCTCAAATCATACGTAATTGTCTGTGTTTTAGAGCCATAATTGCAAAGGACTACAGACAATATTTTCATTCTGTTTCTTTTCTGACATAATTTTACACAATCCTAGACAGAAGCATTTCAAAGATACTTTATCATCATTATTACTATTCATTTTTCACAATAGGATTTTTAAGGAGTGGTGATATCTTTTCTCAGGCCAATTGATAAAGTTGAGGACAACAGAGTAGTTTAAAAAAAACAAACAAAAACCACATAAAAAATATCTCTTGTTACTGCAAACTTTCCCACACACGTTTTTACACCATGTTTACTACAATACTAATACTGTTGCTTACTGTTGCTAAACTAAGATCATGTGCTAGCAGTTTATAAATATCAAGATATTCTTTTTCTGGAGTGTTTCCACCATCTAGAGACAATATAAAGATCAGAACTACTGCCTGTTTTTACAAGGAAGATTTTTGGTTTTCATTTTACAGGGAAAATTATGAAGTGGATTGCAGTAGGACTTGGTGGAATAACTAAGAGATTAATGTAGGCAACCTGGATACCACTTTATTGTCAAAGTATTTTCATTTTGGTGGAGAAAGGTAAGACAATAGCAAATAATTTATCTATTCACTGGTGTGAGTGTATTTTCTCCTCTTCTATATGTTGCACGGGTAAGAAAGATCAAAACAGCAGCCTGTTTTCTGGTGTTCATTCTGAAAAACATGGAAAATCTTTAAATCCCTTATATAACAAAACAGAAGTTGTGTAACTTTCAAGAGAAATGAAAGGAATTCTGCCCCAGTCCCATACTGTGCTTTTTTTTTATAAAGCGAAAGGAGACATTATTTCTTGGAATACTAAGAAAAAGGACTGAAAGTTCTGGTCCTTTCATCCACACCATGTCCTCCCCAGCGGGAATGGTGTTTCAGCTGTTGCTCTATTGTGCTATAACACAAGTAATTGGTCTGACTTTGGGAAAGCATTCAATAAAGAAAAATATGATTATCTCATACTGACACAAGGCAAAATGAAATAATTGTGTCAACACTAGTTTGGTTTAAACAACATGCCTAAAATCTACTTAAGTGAAAGTGCTGTAAATACAAGTGTTGAATATTAACTTTATGAGGTGCTTAACTGCACTGGATTGTAATGAATTATCTAGTTCTAGTGATGCTTTGACACATTTCAAATGAGAACCATAAGGAGTTAACTTACGGTCTTTAGTCCCTTTCAATACGTTCAGTGACAATATAAGATCCCATTCATTTCCCAAGACATAGCCATTTTCAATAACGTTTCCCTGTAAAATAAATGAGCATTTCTCCACCTAAAATTGGTCTGGTTAGGAAAAAACATCGGTACAACAGAACACTTCCATATGCAACAGCAATCTCATTTGGTTTGTGATTCCTTAAAAAACCACTAAAATGTATATTTTCTGCTCTTGAATTCTAGTTTTCTCAAAAATTAATGTATAGACTGTATATTTTATGTTTCTTTCGGCCTTAAGTTTTGCGTGTCAGGGATACAAGGACTGGCAGAGCAGAGCTTTTCCAGCTGTCCTGTTTTCACTGAATAATCAGCACCTATCTATGGCACAAACACCAGCACACATAGTGTGTACTTCTGTTGATAACCAAGCAGTGAACTTACACTCGTATATTCTCTAAAAACTGGACGATTTTATGTTTACAGCAATATCCTATTCTCAGCCTCATTTTTTACAGAATAGACTATGTTTATGTAAGAATAAGTTGTGTTTTCTTGTTCACTTTTACTAATGTGTGATCTCTCTAAAATGCAACTTGTTCTTCCCTATCACATTCCAAGAGAAGAAATAAGGTACAAAGATGGTGCCAAAGGCCTGCTCATGGGAAAAGTCCCTTCCTCAAATTTACTGCCTGCTTTTCAAAAAGAAACAAGCATCTAAGTGATCAGCAAACTGCAGCAGGACTAAGGTGGCGGGTTGGGAACAGCTATGCGCTGTGCGTGATGCTGCACGAGGATCAGCCTCGTCCCACAAAGGCGGCGCTGGCATGACATGGGACTAAACTCCAACTTAACTCCAACCTTCAGCTCAGCCACACCTCATCAGCTGCACCTGAGCTGGGCTGGAGCAGCCGCTGTGGCTGTTTAAAGATGTGGATGCAGACTCTCTGTGCCTGGACACAAGGATCTGGTCCAGATACACGCTCCAGGGGCCGCAGTCTGTTATCCCTGCTCAAACCCTGCAAGTAATCCTGCCAAAATCCAAACTAAGAGGTTTTCAAGGAGATTTAAGTGAGGCTACTCTCATGTTTAAGTGCTTCAATGGATGACTGCCTAAATTTTCCCATTTAGGACCCTATCCAATATCCATTGTGATCAGTGGAAGACGCTTCTATTGTCTTCAGTGAGCTTTGGATCAACTTTTATTATCGTATGGTCTTTATCCAGATTCTTTTCTCACTGTTGCTTTTTCTTTTTTATGTACAATGAGAAGATTTTTGTAGTTGAATGTAGAGGTGAATGTCTGTTTTGCCAAAATTTTATGGCAAGCCTGGAATTTTATCCTACTTATTGCATTATAAAAATTTTGAAACTACATAAAGCTGGATGATGACCAACAAAGCCACAAAGACCAATCGTGTTATAAAGGTAATTCGGGATTGTAGTCATTATTTTAAATAATGATAATTTCTAGGAAGATTTGAAATTAAGACATTTATTAATTCTCTTTTTTTCTGTTTTGGCATTATTATTCAAGTTCAAAATTATTCGAGATGCCTTAAAAATTGTTAGCTGTCTCAAACTGTTGCTGAAGTAGTCAAATAACTTTACTTCGGTAAAGTTACTTCTAGGTGTCTCAAAGAATGAGCATAGTTATTCTACAATGAGCTAATTATGTATTGTGTACTCCAAAGTGGTCATTTAAAAACCTTGATACACTCAAATATAAATGCATTATTCACAGAGTGCTTATTTCACACATACCATTTTTCATTCAGTAATCTCAGAGCACGTAAAATAATCAGGTTATCAGTATTCTGTTTTACAAGTAGTGACTTCAGGGATGAAAAGACAAAGTTCCTAAAAATTTACCCGTAAATTGGTGGAAAAAAAATTAGACCTGAATCCCAGGACTCTGCCCTGACTTCCTGGAGCTTTGTGTACGTACATCTGGGCATGTGAGATGTCTGTCTGGGAAAGAAAACACCTTAAAATAGCCAAAGACACACCACAGTAGTAACCTTGCTGGTGCTCGTGTTTGGATAATGTCTGCGCCGCACAGACACGTTGCCAACGCCTTGTCGTGTAAACCACGTTTCATTGCCAGTAGTTATGAGAGCCTATCAGTTTATGGGGATGATTGTGCAGGTGGTGGGGAGTGTTATAAATATTTATGCTACTGCAAAGGAAAACTCCCTCCTGAAGGTGTTGGAAAGAGGGTCTCTGTTTTGAAAAAATGTTGAAATCCTTCCTCACCTTTTTTACCTGACTTTAAATCATTGAACAGACTTTCAGTGTCTATACGTCTTGTGGGATTTTTTACTAGCAGCAAAAATTGAGCTTTCGGTATTTCCAAAGCATTCATTGAAAGCACGTCTATGTTAACTGCATGGGAATGACTGATCACCTTATTTCTGTAACCCTGTGATGAATCATCCCTGGCATGAGATGCAAAAACGTACAAGTAATAGTTGAAAAATAATTGTAACAAAAATTGCTTCCATAGTATAATCTATTTCCTGGAAAATGGTCAAATGTTACTGAAAATAGCTGCAATGTAAAGACATCTTCTATAGCTTTCCTTTTGTATTGACTCTTTTCGTTACTTGTATTTGTCATTAACCTAGAAGGGCTGGAATTTTCTTCTGATATTTCCAGAAAACTCTTTGATTTCTGAATTTTGTGCTGTTGATGCATTTATTTTGTGCACCTTATACATGATTGTGATGACAAGCAGGATAAAAAGGAGGCTGTTAAAAAGAAAAGTGGTCTTATTTGTGCAAATCTCAGAATATAAATGTTATCCATCACTATTTATTATATCTATTTAAGCAGCATAGTAGGAAAGTCTATGTTGCACTTAAGAAAAGATTCACATACTCTTGAACGGGCTCACAAGCAACACCTTCGTGATTTAAATCAGGGCTCCTCACACCGGCTCAGACTCCCTGACACTTATTCATCTCACTACTGATGTTTGCACAAGAGAATTTACCTTGCATCTCAAATGCACTTCCTGAAGTCAGCCCAGCTTTCTTTGATGGAACTTGCTCCTTTGCATGATTTCAGCTTCTTCTAGAGTTGCAAAGCCAACCTCTGAGTCCAATGTTTGCAGAGCAAGCCCTCACATGTAACATTTCATAAAGATGCAGATACCTATTTAAAAATAAACATTTTTTTAAATAGTTTTGTTCTGAATCACACTCTTGAGAGAGTGAAGTTTGCACTGTCCTTTAATGGATTTTAAACTGCAGCAGGAGGTCTACTTAGACACTTTGGTTATTTTCTAGTTTATTCTCAAACTGCAACAGCAACACAGCAAAATCTTGTAACTGAAGCCGACATCAGGAAAAAAAAATAAATCAGGAAATGTTTGCAATTTTGGTTCACTATAACTCATTTTCAGAACACAAATTCCCTTTCTTTGTACGCATAAATGTCATGTGAAGGGCACATAAAACTTTAGTCAAAAGGGCCCTATTAAAAGCAACAGTGACATTAAGCATGAGCAATGAATAAAATGTATAATTTCAGAATCATAAAAACACATGGTTTCATTAGACTGGCGTGTGGTGGTTCTCTCCTGTGTCTCAGAAGAGTTGGTATTGATCTGACTATGAGGCTGTGACAATAAAACTGTACTCTATTGACTGCAGCTGCAGGGCCTCCAAATATTATTTATTGAGGCAAGCAGACCAGCAAAGCAAAAGCGCTGCCCCAGTAATAAGTGGTAATTGCTGGGAAGTGAGGCATTGCACTCCCTATTGACCCCTGCATCCTGAAATTTCGATGGATTATATTTAACTCCATTAGGATTGGCATTATCAAATTACATAAACCGCATTATACAACAACCAGCCTCAGTTTAGATCATTGATTTTCGATTATCCTCATCTTCCGTACACTTCAGAAGTAGCTTCTGTTACCAGCGATATGATATCAATGTTGATCAGTGGGGGAGGAAATACTCTTTTATTACAGTAGAGATAAATGGCACTGAAGAAAAAAAGTAACTGTTCCTCTAAGAGATGGGAAGATGTAAGAATTCCTGTAAATCAATATGTTTGTAAATTAAAAACTGGGTAGCACAAAATTTACATACTTTTTTCAAAGCTCTGATACTTCCTCATTTTTGTGTTAAGGGTATTAAACCTTTTGTGTTAAATTCTCACTCCATATATATCAATGTATTACCAGTTATATTGCCAAGTTTCTGGCATCAGAAATGTGTTACCTTTTTAAGATAAAATATAACTGAATGGAATATCTGAATAATACTTACTTAAATAGCTACCATTGAGGTGCATTGATATGAACTTTAACTCATCCAAATTTGGTAAGTTCTTGAGGTACTTGGCAGTGCTGGGTTAATGGTTGGACATGAGGATCTTAATGGTCTTTTTCAATCAAAATGATTTTATGATTCTATATTCTCCTCATCCTCTGCCAACATAATCATGGAACTGAACTTTTTACCGAGCTCTAAGGTTCAGGAAATTTTGATGTGTCCCTTACAAGACTAATTCAGAGAAGACAACAATTTGTTAGAGCATGTAGCTGAAGTTCTTTAGAAAGTGATGAGTTTAACTCCAGGGATCACCAGTTTGTTCAGTAGTAACTGGACCGGGGTGATGGCCGTTGCACATAGTAATTTTGTTCTGCAGCTTATAGTGAGTTCAATGTGTATTGTATGTCGTATTATCTTTTCCCTTCCAGTTATATTTTCAAAGGCATTAGATTTTGTTCGTGTTTAAACTGTTTGTTGTTAGAAGAATCAGTTCAAAGTCTAAAAGAAAAGGAAAAGTCTGAAAAGAAAGAAATAATGAAGTGTTTAAGAAGCAGTGATAAAAGGCGCACTATTTATAAAAGTGGTGATTAAAAGTCGCCCTCAAAAACTCCCCCATTCATTTCCATTAGAGTTCAACGTGAAGATTAGTTTCCAATACTAATTATTCCAACTTGCAATCCTTCTTCCTTTTTCTTGACATCAAATAAATGTGGCTACAAAAGTTAGTGGTACTTTGCAACACTCAAAAGGTTCTGCTTACATGGAAATTTCATCCTTAATTTACAGCTTTAACTCAAGACATGTAAAATTTTCTCATAAATTAATGTCTAAAACCAGAAGATGCAGAAGAACAGAATAAATTGATTCAGAAAGATGGAAGTTCTTTTGAAGAGCCTTGAAATTGTTAGACTTTAGTAAACAAACCCTCAGAAGCATAAAAATGGATGGACTGAATGATATGACAACGGAAAAAGTTCTTTGAATGTGAACAGAAGTTCCTACAGGGCTGTCAGTGTCTGACGAGAACTGGATGAGAAATGGCCCAAAGAGAGAGCAAGATGAAATTCTACTAAAGTTTCAAAATGTTTTCATTGCAAAAACACCAAGATTTCATCTACCTGTATTTCTGAGTTCAGTCATCAAAGTAAAACTGGGGTAAGAAAAAGTGGAGTGTTGTTGTATTCTCTTTCCTTCTGAGCATGAATATTATTGTTAGGAAATAGGGTCATCCCTGTTAAACGTAATTTCCAGTAAAGTATATTTCTCTAATTCATTAAACTTTAGGTTGAATTTAACTAACAATTTAGTAATCATGGTTTCCAATATGTAGTGAATGGCTGAGCAAAATGTCAGGAAAACCACAGTGTATAGAATTCCGGTTTGGTGATAAATGTCTCTCCCTGAGTAGCAAATGCAGCTAGCTGACTCTTTAATGCTACTCTGTAGTTAAATAGTAGGTTATAAACAGTCAGGCTAATGGCTTCAGTATTATAACAGCTCTAGACCTCCTTGATGTAGCTAATAATTAGCACTGAATGTCATACAGAAATATGCCATGTTCTGGCCTCTTGATTTTTGGTTTCAGGCTTGGCATTTCAGAACCATGATGTACTAAAATAAGACTGTTAAATTAAGATCCTGAAGAACATGTAATGTTAGCAAGTATGTACATTTGTAATTTACAACTGGAACAATATTTGATACTGAATCTGTTTCTAAAAACTGTGTGTACTTTCCAATGGTTATAATCCTATCAATCAAAAATATGAATTAATTATGTGATGAATACCAATAAAGTTATGTAAGATAAGCATGAAGAATGGACTAACATGGACCAAGAGAGCATATTTTGTCATCAAGGCATTGTACAAAAATCCCAAGTCCACTTTTATTACACTAACATATCTTGCCTTGACAGAAAATGGCTTTAACAATGAAGTCAGAAGTGATGGAGTGAGGACAACTCTTACACAATAGAATATCTGTGTGTCTGTGTATATGCACACACACATAAATTACATAAATATATGTATCTGACTGCATTGATTTCTTCGGAATTCTGTAGTTTTAATATATTTCTGCTTGAAGATCTGCCTATTTTTGTCATTTGAAAGAATATCAGTTTTGAAATTCAAAATACAAAACATAACTCAGGAGCAAAAATATTGAAAAAACTAACAAACATCTATTTAGTATTTCTTGCATATTGATTTCAATAACCATTCAGTAGCTCCAGGACCATGTATTCTTTTCAAAGAGACTGACATGCTGGTTAAGCTACAAGGCTGGTATTCAATTTCCTGCTCCCCATAGACCTCTTTTGTGATTTTGCCAATTCACGTGGCCACTTTATATTTTAATTTCCCTTCCCTATACCAGAGACAGTAGTACCTTCTCATATCACCGTTATGTCTTGGGAAACATCAGGACTAGGAATATGAAAACACAAGTCATATAAAATGTTTCATAGAGTGTGATGGATGCATTTTTAAAGAGGACCTTGCGTAAGAAGACTATTTTTGGAGAATATAAGGAACACTTGTATTGTTCCAATGTGTTCCCCTCTTTTATGATGATCTATCCTCTCAAAGACAGAGACAAGGAAACATTGAACAGGGCGGCATAAGGCAAGAATTCTTGAGGGTGCTATAAAAACTACGATAGCAAGAAAAATAAGATGGGGTAAATGAATTCACCTTCTTTTCACCATTCAGTAAAAATGCTGGCATTTCTTGACATATTTTTTACAAGGACGTTACTCCTTCATTATCAATTTTACCCCTTGACTATTTTTAAGATTGAGGAAAAGATTTAGAGTGGAATGTTTGCTAGTGGAAAAGACTGCTAAAGAGAATCCTGCTTAGTTTGTGCTTGCAAAGTGATTTGATGAGTGAAGATTGCCACGCTACCTTTAAGTGACAGGGTCAGCTCTGAGGATTAAATTCACCCTTCTACATAGAAGAATATTACTTACATATCCCTTGAGCTCTGCTTGCCCTGTTCCCAGCTTACAGAGTGAAGTGGAAACCATGGCAGAACAAATTGTCCGTCATTTAAGCATATTGATCCAAATCAGTCCTGTACAATTAGCATCTCAGTCAAGAGGAGCATGGTGTCCAAAGATGCCTTTTCCATCTTGGAGAATCCAGTTAGAAAAGAAGCGCTGCATGCACATACGTACACACCGACCTGACAACAATCTTGTCTTTGATGTCACCTACAACTGCACAATCACTTGTAATTGTGACAATTATTCGACAAGTTATTTTACCATCAGCTCATATCCCAAATCATGTTTCCCAAGTGTGCTGTTCTCTATTTTTTTTAGATTTTTTTTTTTTTTTTTTTAGGTTGCAAACAAATAAATGCACTTTCATTTATTTTCATGAACTTTGGCACCGGCAAAAACTTTGTGTATCAGGTTTGGTATTTTGTAGCGTGACGGGTCAGATGCAGGAGCTAAATTACATATCTGTAATGAGAGCTGAAAAAGATCCACAGGACTCCTAAAACATTTTAGAAAACACTACTGCCTTGTTCCTATGGTGCTTAAATAGCTACCTATTAAAAGGAAGAAATTTGATTTTGAAAGAAATTACTACTACTTGGTAACACTGCAAAATGGGAAACTGTTTCCATTCCATGACTAGATTAAAATCTGACAAAATTTAATGGTATCATAAAGAGCCATTTATTATTTTATAACTTTAAAAAATTTCAAAGGCATATCACATTTATTCACTTGCATATATTTCGCTAGCATCCAGACTGTCCTTCATTTAAAAGGTATCTGTAAAATAAAATATTTGGTGATATCTTGTTTTTTTCAGATATCATTTAGTGTCATTGAGATAAACATTTAGGTTACAATCACACTTTGGTAAAATAACAGCGTTTGGCTACCCCAGCAACAATCATTTGAAATAAGTTTTTCAGGCCACTGTAGGGTATAGTATAGTAAGAAAGACAAAGGGAGACACCAGGTACTGTGGGCAAACAGTAGGAAAAGTAGTAGAACAATGCTAGGGAATATCATTTTTAAGCAGCTATTTTATTTTCTGAGTGGAACAGCTGGCAAATTGTGTGAACAGATAGTGCCTGATATTTGAGATCTCTGAGAATGATTAGCTGGGAAGACAGGAGATGTGCAGGGAGGTTCATTGTTACTAGAGTTTGATTTGGAATTCCACCAAGATTCAGGGGAAGCTGTTGGTTCCAGGTCCTGTAGTTTCCCTCCCTGCAGGATCAGCACAGCTGTCCAGCTGGGAATGGACACTGGACAAAGGGTGATGTACTGAAAGAAGGATCTAATTATTAGAATTCTTATTGCCTCTTGGCTAAGTTGGGTTATTTCAACCTGGTGTGCACTTCAGGTGTGTAACTATCTTCACACTACTTGGCTTAGAAGCACACAGCTGCTCTCCTGAGTAAGCAATATTTTTAGAGTTCCTGCATTTCTCTCTGCTGGAGCATAAATCAGATGTGTGCAGCTGATTTTTTATTGCTTTTAAAAGAACTCTTTCCCAGAGCAGCTCCTAGACGGCATGACTATGCATTTCTAAGTTGGGCTTGTATACTCCCAAAAATATACCAGAGATGTGGCATGCAAGATCCCGATTTGTAAGTAATGACACAGGTTGTGATATTCTCTCTGGGGGTGAGAGGTTTTTAAACAGCAGACACGAGTATGGCAGGGGCTGTTTCTGGTGCCTGTCCTACATGATGCTCTTCAGGATTATCTGGTGCCAATGTAATGCTTGGCAAGCCTTTAGAAGCAAATACAACGGCTTTATTTGTACTGTGGTAGTTTGGAAAAGGAGAGCACAGCTTCTAGAGCTTGGATCCAGCAGCATCTTCTGCTGACATGGCTGGTTTAGGACTGGCCCTGCCAAGGGAGCCGGGTGGGAAGCAAGTGAGGGGAAGTTTTCTCTTTGGAGATGTGAGACACGAACAGGAAAAACGTCCTGTTCTGCTGTCACCCTACACTGCTTCTTGGATACCTGATCCTGCTGTTTGCCTTGCTGATAGCCTACTAAGCATGAAAGAAACGCTATTCAATTCAGACTCCATTAGGTAACATGGGAATCTGCAGTATCATGCGATGTCATGAAATTGTTGGACTCAACGTGGATATGTAAGAAGCTGCTGGCATTACAGATAACATCAGCTGGCTCTAGATAAAGCAGCCTGCCCCAGGGGAGGGGGCTGGGAGGTTGGGAAGGGGAGTGGAATAACCCTTTCGAGTATCCTCTGTGACTGCCTTGCCTAATCACAGCATTTTGTTTATCTCAGAATAAAGATTTCTGTGGTAGAATTAGCCCTGCACTCTGCATCCAAATGACAACTTTTCTTTTTATAATGCGCAGAAATGTTTCAAAACTCCCTGTGCTTTCTATTGCAGAAGCTACAAAGCTGTTATGACAAATTCTGTTCCCAAAATCAGAAGCACTGCACATAAAACACGCAACATGATGTACGTGTCCAGAGCCATAGTGAGCACCTCTTAATTTAAACTTCTTTGCTTTATTCAAGTGATTCAGCATGTAATTAAAGCCTATCGCATTATAAAAATCAGCTACAGATCGCCATTTGTTACGAGTGTGACTCACAGGAGCTAAGCCTGCTTAATATTCTGTTTGGCAGCAAAATGTTCGAGGGCAGAATCCAGATCAATACAGGCAATTTTTTTCAACCTTCCCTGTGGTAGTAGTGTTGTACATTTTGGCATCTCTGTCTTGCCAACTGTAATGAAAGAAATTGTCATTCAAAATAAGGCCAATTTAAAACTAACATCCTTAAAAAAACCAGCACTGCAGACCCTTTTCTTTTTTTTCCTTTGGATCCACCATGTTCGCAGACCACCATGGCATGAATTGCCATTAATATGTCATTTCCCTTTCCTGTTATCACAATATAAAAGACCTTAGCTCTGACCTTTCTATCAAAACATCCTTTGTTTAGAATGAAAGCTATTCACTGTTAGACCCTTATCTATAGAGCTTAGCCAGCGGATCAAATCCAAAGAGCAGAATTCGTTTACTTTGTATTAAATGAGCTCAGTTAAGAAGTTTCAATTTTGGCAGAAAGGTGCATTAATCACAAGGAAAAGAACAGATCTCACTTTTCACAGCTTCTGGTTTACTTTCAATACAGTTACACAGTAAGGCTTTTGTTCCTTAAAAGTAGCACTGTATTTAAATACAGTAAATATAACAAAATTACCTTCTTAAAATTACACTAGAGTTCCTACAGTACAGGATGTCCATAATGACCTCAGTGTTGCATGACTAACTTTACAGCTTCAAAAAGGTTCTAAATTAGTTTGGACAGATGGGTTTTATCCAGAGGAAATCAATGAGTTTTTGTGAGTCTGACTTAATTTTTATGCAGCCAGTACTTTGAGATGAAATTAAAATATGTATGAAAAACATATTAAAGTTTCCCTTGGGTTCATAGTTGTTTGTACATTTACAAGGTGTTAAAGAGATGATTTAAAAACTAACTATATAAGGGATCAATGCAAGTATACTATGATTTATGGCCTTTCATGACATTTTTGACACTTCTAGCCTAATGTCTTATGTGTTTTGAACCACTAATTATCTTTTAATTCATAAGGGTTTGGTGGGATTTTATAAGTGTAATATAATATATAGAGCTGTATCACATGGAAAGTTTTAGAAAAAAACACACTTTACAAGTTGTGCTGAGTACATAACAGTTGTAAATAAAGATGTGCTGCACCAGTTAAAAAACCACTTGATCGCGTGTTAAGGAAGTCGCAACACCCCAAATGGGGAGGGGTTCCTCATCTGCCAGCTGAATCCGCAGATTTTTCACTCACTCTTCAGTACCAAGGGTCAAAACTCTGTGCAGGTTTTGATCACCGCGCACAGCTTTAAATATGAATCAGAAAGCAAAAGTCAGGTTTTCCTGGATTTAGTGCTGTCACTGTGTAAGATGATATACAACCCAAAGATCTTGCTGCCTGACCAGCTATGATCTGATCACCTCCAGGACTATACAACAGCAAAAGCTGCAGCAGTGCTTGTGGTTCAATGATGAATAACATGGGAACGTTTTGATTTTTTATCAAAAGTGATAATTGAAAAACTCAAAGTCATACTCCTAAAAGAAATAAAATAATAGAACAGTACCAACAAAACATTTGACATATGACAAATTTGATATATGTTCCAAAAATCTTTACCAAAAAATCATGTTATTTAAAAACTTCCTGAGCAACAGACAGAAGATGGAATGTTCAGTAAATTCTTAAGAATGAAATATTTCATACTCTTCTATTGAACAGCTTCAACTTAAACCTGCACTTGACTCAGAGCAAGTAGAAAGGTTCCCATAATAGGATTTTCAAATAGCCCCTAGGTTATCCAAGGCTAAGAATGTCATCTATGTTCCATTGTGGTTTAGATGCTTTCTAAGTATCTCTGGTGAGGACAACAGAGGGTAGAGCCTTATGCTACTGAATTATCTTTTAAAATACTTCTCTCCCTTTTCATTTTCTCATCATTACTTTCCTCAATACAGTTAAGAAACACTAATTTGCAACACTGCATAAACTGAAAAAACCTCCAACTTTTTGGTTTGTTCCCTAATTCAGTGCAGCTATTAGCAGTGGAACCTTATCAATGATTCCCACCAAGTCTTTTTACAAATGCAAAGATAGTTCAGTGTGTTTTTTCACTTTTCTGAGGAAAGGAGTGTAAAGATATGTGAAATATGTTATCCAGTTCTATATTTTGACATGCCTACAAAACTTTGTGTATATCAAATGTAGTCTTCAATATGTGGATTATAACTAGGTGGAACCCGGGGCATTCTTTCTCTGTTCCTAACCTTCAAATATATAGAAAATGTTTATTCTTAGCTTACAAATACCTACTAACGCATAGATAGATTCCCAGTTCTTTGGAATTCATGGATTTCAATCTGTAAGTCAAGTTTTTAGTGCCATGTAACAACTGGCAAAAATTAAGGAGAAAGGAATACAAGTATAGAGCACTTAGATAATCAGAGTTATGCACAGAGAGGAAATTTTAAGAGGCTCAGTAATGAAACTTCAATTATCAAGAATCTAAGCAAAAGGATTCTTCTTCTGCATCTTGTCTGGTTTTATGGTAATTATTGGTGATGTTGATTGGTGTTGATCACTGTATTCTATCTTACTGAGGCATGCTCTTTCCCACAATACATAATACAACAGATAGTATCCCAAAATAGAATCATAGAATCGTTTTGGTTGGAAGAGACCCTCAGGATCATCAAGTCCAACCACAACCCAACCTAACTCTGGCACTGCCCCATATCCCTAAGAACCTTGTCTAAACGCCTTTTAAACCCCTCCAGGGATGGTGACTCTACCACTGCCCTGGGCATCCTGTTCCAATGCCCGACAACCTCTTCCATGAAGAATTTTTTCCTAATATCCAATCTAAATGTCCCCTGGTGAAACTTGAAATACTGACAATGATTTGTCTTCAGCCAAGCAAAATCTTACAGCCTCCTTACAGTTCTAGAAACTTTGCAATATCTATGCTTAGAGCAGAGAATACAATAGAGAAAAACAATCTTCTGATAACATTTTTAAAAAGAAAAAAAGTGTTGGTTTTCAACAGACCGTAAAAGCAAAAAGACGCAATTTTGATACTTCACTCCTGTGAAGCTGCACTTTCCTTTTTAAAGGTCATTTTCTGCCAGTGGCCAACTCCTTCCTTCCAGCTTTTCCTCTTAAGCCATTCTGACAAAGATAACATGTACATGACAATTATCACAACATAAGCATGAAAAATAAGACTTTAGACATTATTGCATGCTGACAGACGCTAAAAATATCCAGGAAACTGAAGGTCGGATGGAATTTCTGAAAACAGATGGAGAAACTACAGCAGGCCAAAGCATCCTCTATCAGCTCCAAAAAAGGATAAAGAGAAATTAATAACATTGAGAGACTCTTTTAAATATTCTGACCCTAAATTAGCCTACTCCAAGTTTAAATAGTGGCCATACAGGCAAAAAAGCTGTTGCCTCTAATAGCCTGGATCTCAGTTCTGCATCATCAAGGACAGTGACAGTAGGAGACCTGTCTCTAAATGTTTAAGTTTCAGAAAATTCCTCTTGAAATATATTTCTTTTCTATTAAATGTCAGTAATTCAAGGCAAACTGAAAGCAGAGTACATGAAAAGTATCCTGCAGGAGGAAAGAGGTAATATATGGAATACCAGCCAGATGTAGATATGCAGGAACAAGAGATGAAGCAATGTGCTAAAAGAGAAGAGCTCGTTGCCTTTTCTATTGTTCTGTCTACATGCACCTCATGATTAAGGTCCTTTATCCATTTTGGGGAAAAATAACATCCAGATCTTTTTCCCAGCTAGGAAGAACACAGCAGTGATGTTAGAGCCTGGACAAGCACAGAGCTTCAGAAAACTGAGATTTCCAAGCAATTCCCGAGCACCCTTTCTCCTGTTCTCAGCATTTTGCTCTGAGGACAAAGATCATTTTACTATTTCACCAGCCAATTTCCTACTTGGTGAGCTGGTTTAGTTGCTTTCTGCTTCCTTATGTAACGAAAAAGCCTCCTCATGGAATCAGGGGACTTATAAATTCTTGAGCCTTATGGACAACTTTCAATTCAGCATCACAGCTTCGTTCAGTTTGATGTCTTTGCTTGCACAGCTTCTTGTATTCTCTAGTATAGCTGCTGAGAAGCTTTACTGCCCTTAATTCTCCTTCCCACCTATAGACTCTGCATATAGCAGTACCTTTCCCACTCTCACATAGATACACGTAGTCAACTTCTGTCTGAGTGGATACAAGCTGAGGAAATCAAAAGGAAAAATTACCATTATTTTTATATGCAAAGTCTAATCTTTAATATTCTATATGCAATTACAGTGGAGAATTTTTTCCCTGCTTTTATTAAATAGCAGAACTGTACAGCAAGCTGTGAGAAATCTGTATATTAACATGTTGGTATTGGGTATTTTTAACACCATGTACAGAGGAATGTGTAATATCTTCAAATGAATAACATACCTGCATGTGTAATCTGGTTACCCTCTAGTAAAATGAATCATGCCAGTGTGTATCAGAAAGCTATGTATAGGATGGATTTCAATTTCTGTAAGCAACGTAACATTCTGGAAAACATTGCAATTAGATTTTAAATTACTTTACAGTGCTTAAGCACATGAATCAAGCTGAGAAATAATCTCCCCAAAACTCATTAATCAAATCAAGTATGTAACATTCCTTAACTAATGCTGTCCGTTCCATGAAATGTGTATACAGAAGGCTTTCTTTTTTCTCCTTTCATAGTTGTTTACATGCACATTGAAGAAATATGCCCAGAACTGCTAGCAGTAGTTCCAGTTAAAAAGTACCATGAAAACAACCTTGTAATAAAATGACTAATTATTAGTGGGGATGTATGAAGGAGCCCATAGTAGCAAAGGTGTAGCAAACTTTGTGGGTCCAACTTCTTAAAGACTTACAAAAAATCTGCCTACAACCCATGTGCTGCATTTCACTCATCCTGAGTTTCTCTGAGTTTCAGATTTTCAAAGGAAATAAAAACTGAAAGTGAAACTCAGCTTGAGAGCACTAGATTTTATCTTGTTTTACATCAAGACCTAACAAAACTGTGAATTTTTCTTGCTTTCAGCACGAAACTATAAATCACCTCAGGTTTTCTCAAACATTTAATTAACCTTAAGGTCAGTTCCTCAGGGTTAAATGCTGTTGTCACTGGAGAAAATGGGATTTTTGCCATTGACTTCAGTGCAATCAGGCTTTGGCCCGCAGTGAATTATTTAAGTGAAGCTTGTTAGTAGGAGCTGGAGAATACTGTACAATGAAACTGAATAATTACTTAGTATGATTAAAGTAACAAACCAGGAGATATTATTTAGACTTAATTACTTAATTATTCATCTATCTCTAACAATCAGATTTTCTAATTAGTGAAAAATTTGAAATCTGACTTTTTTTTTTTCCAGATTCCTCAACATGTTAAAATACTCCACTAGAAACCGTCACAAATGAGGCAAATTTTCAAATGGTTTTTGAGTGATACCAGATGCAGGGGTAGGAAAAATTATTGAAATAATTCTTCAAATTCTTGGTTGCGTTCAAGATAGAAATTCTAAAATCATGGGTTTGAAGTGGAAAGAAGAGAAAGTATAATTTAGGATTTGGGTATTTCAATCCCTAGCACCAGTTTTTGTAGTAGATATGTACTTGGAAATGCAGGTGGGCAGTAGGACCATTTTACAAAATATTTTAGATAATACTCAAAGTCCTGGTATGTGTCTAACTGTATCTTAGATGCTTTGAAAGTATCACTTTTAACCCCTAATAAAACCCACAAAATAAATGTTGTAAGTGAAGCAGGTAGGTACCAACAGGCAGATTAACACAATGCGGAGCTTTCCTGGAAGTTTTCCCACTGATCACTATGGGATCTCCTTTGAGCCCAGAGGCCCGGGTTCAACAAAACATTTAGGCTCCCATTTTCCCATTTAAATTAATGAGAAGTTTGGGCCTAAATACTTCATTAAACTCAGGACTAAGTGACTAGGCTTTGGGGGTATTTTCAGCACATTGCGTTCTTGATTACTTATGGAATTATTGGAAAGGTTTACTTTGTATTAGTGGTTTTGAGCAATCTATTGGTAAAAGCAAAACCACTTGTCACACTTGCTCAGTCTTCACTGTATGCCCTAGAAAGCCAAAGAATATTAGCTATACATGCATTATGGATATGCCTTCCTCCACCTGTATTTTCAAGATCTGTTTTACAGGCAACTGTATTGTAAATCAGCAGATTACAGGAAGAATATAAAGTTCTATAACATAAAAAAAAAAAAAAAAAGGTGTGCAAATCTGGTCCCTGTATATTGAAATGGAACCCTGAGTGTATGTGAGAAGCAGGAAGGTACCAGCACACGGAGAAGGGCACATTTCTCTGCTGATGTGTCCACACATAAACCTCCTTGCGTGCAAGTTCTCATACATACCTACATCACATAGAAATAGTATGTATATATTCATGCATGCGTTTCATTTGGGAATATCTGATGATGGTGTCTTTAGAGATTGCTATGTTCCATATACATAGTTAAAATTATTAATTATTATATTAATTCACTCCTAGGTCAGTGTTTGTATTCATCTCTACTACTTTTGTTCATTGATGTGCACATTTTTGTCCAAATACAAATACTTTCTGTCAAACCAGATACATTATATTTACCTACTAAATACGTACCGTACCATGAAAAGATAGCATGTGTATGCTAAACAATAAATTTCTTCAAGTGAAAATTGCAGTTTCAACTTCTAAGCTGTTTTCTATACACACTCATGAGGCTGCAGGAAGGCTGGTAAAGCCCCATGTCGCTTAGGTCTAAGACTACAAATTCTGTGACAGTTTCATATCATTGTTAGTTTTAAATTGACAGCTGAGAGAACTTGGATTCTGGAAAGTGAACTTGGATTCTGGAATGTGGGAGTTAATTCAATTTTGAATTCTGCATCTAGTTAGGAACCTACATCAGGATTTGTAGAATTGAAATGAAGATAAAAATAAAATCAACACCCTCCATGGTATAACTTTTGCTAATTAAATTCCAAATCTGGACAAGTATTAGAAGCCATTGGTAAAAGAAAAGAAGTTATTACTAGATTTTGCTCTCAAAATAGAGCAGAGGAACTGTTAAATGTTGGCATGTAGTCTGGCATATTCAGGTAACAGAGTTGCACCTCATCAGAAGGAGTCATATTACCTATTAAAATAACAAAATAAACTATGCTGGTATCTTTCAGTTATATGTCAAAAAAAATGAAGTTCTGGAATAAAGCATGAGATATTAATATAAGTGTCATAGATAATTATAGTAATTTTAAGACATGCTTTCCTAAATTAAAGCTCTGTGATTCGTTTCTATAAATGTGTCACGTATTCCCACCATACTTTGTCTTGAACAACCACTGGCTGTTTGTTGTGTTTGTTTTGGTTTGTTTTTTTTTAATGAGCAAAAATAGAGTAAGATCAGGGATGTATTTCTTTTTTTTCTACCACATTTTCATGTGGAATTAATAGTTTTCTTCTTTCATCACAGGTAACTATAGTTGCTGTGGGATTTAGAAGCATGATACAGTTTAAAATGATATGCTGATCTAGATTTTGTGGGCAAACAAATATACAGAGAATGATAGATTCTAGCTACTGATATTGGGCTCTTAAAAAGAAAATATAAATAGTGATTAATATTTTTTTAATGCAGACTGCAGGGAAAAGCCAACTGAAAGTAGTTTAAACTGATTACCCCATGCTCCATTTCATTTTAAGACCACTTGGGGATGAATTCTTGATTTCTTTTTAAGTGCAATGGGCAGAATCTGTTTCACCGTAAATACGCCAGCAGAGCTCACTCTTGAGACGAACATATCTGATTTTGCCTATCCTGTGTTCTTAATGGGTTATAATTCAATGTGATAGCTATGATTTTTGACATTATGGGATCTGGTTCAGATCATAAAGGGTATACAAATCAACTAATATAGATTAGATGCTATGGTGGTCCATAACTGTTAAATGGGGTCATGGTTTCTAACTAGCTAATAGACTCTTATGTACTAAATTATTCCATGGAATTCAGTACCATCTATTCATCATAAGATTGACATACATAATCTTAGGCAATTAATTTAAAAATTGTTCCCTCTTCTTGCTTTGGGTTTGGATGAATTTTTGCGAAGACAAATTACTTAGCTAGTCTTCAGTGCTAATGCTACTAATATTTTTAATTAACAGTGGAGTCTCCATGCAAAGTTACTATACTAAGTGGGAATGAAAAGAAAACACTATGATTTTAGTTTCCTTAACTGGTTGGAAATAACAAGTGTTCATATTGTATCACAAAATCTTGTTTCTCCTCAACAGTGACTTCCCACATAATCAGTGTGTTCTTTTCAGGCAGTCATGTGAGAGGAATTGGACATCCTAATACACACACTGAATTAGGGTTCTGAGTAGCACAGAGTGTCTTCAACGCCAGCAGACAGTTTCTATGAAACTTGGAAAACAGAGTTTTGTTCTGACACATTCAAATTAGCAATAGATGTATTTTCCAGAAATAAAACCACTATAAACTCTTACATTACTTCTAGCAGTCCAGTTCCACAACACTGTTTAAAGAAAGTGGGCAATATCTTCAAATGTTTTGAGAGACAAAGTCATTGACCATTGCCAGGTTCCTGTTCCCTTTTCCTTACTAACAGGTGGTTGGAGTAGTTATGTGGTACTGAACAGTGGTTTGGAGGAGAGACCCTTTAAAGAAAAACAAAACCAATCAACCAAAAAACAAAGCAAACAAACAAAAAGCCCAAACCAAACAAAAAGACACAAACAAAAACCCAATATACATATGCAGATAAAGACAAGTAGCCACAGAATCTTGAATTGACAAGTCTAAACGCCTTTCTAAATGGAAATCCAAGTAGCTCTGACAGATTTAATATAAAGTCAGATAATGTTCTGTATCTCATCAGTGGCCTGATTTCTCATGTTAAACCTGACATTTGGTAGTTAAACATTGGAGCCTAGTAACACTATTGGAAAAGAGTGAACATATAGGCACTTGCTTTTAATGAGAGTAAAACAAGGAGGTTCTAAGGTGAGCTGTGTATGGGCAATAACACTGAAGAGGGTCCATCATCCATGTTGGTAATGCTTAGCAAGAAAGTCACCAAACATTGTCATTTAATAAGAGTTGCTCCCAGATTGGAATGGAAGCCAAGGTAGAAAGCCGCCCCTCTCCCAGCACTCAGCTGAGAAGTTCAAAGAGTGGTTCTTTAGAACTCACCCATCCACCTACGTGTATTAATCAAAGTAGGAGAATAACTACATTTGCCTTATTCTAGTAACCCCTTCTTAAAAAAACAGACCAAACAAACCAATAAAAAAAACCCTCCACACCAGAATAAAATGCAGGTTTGATTTTTCAACATGATGACAATAATGGGTAGGGCAGTAAATAAATACAATTGATGACATTCTGATAAGTATTGTGGAAATAATGATTGTTGCAGAAGTTTATAAAAACTTTAGGAGACGTTTGTAAATGCTTTGCCCTACTGGCTACTTGAATTTTATAAACAGCACGCAGCATTTCAGAATAACTATTGTTACTGGTGAGAAGGCCCATACAGAAAATGAATGTCATAATGAAAGGAAAATAATAATAATAATAATAATAATAATAATAATAATAATAATAATAATAATAACAACAACAACAACAACAACAACAACAACAGCAACAACAACAACAACAACACTACTACTAAAGATAAAAAGAGAAGAAGTGATAAAACATCCTGAGGAGACAGAGACAGAGGGCGGCTATTGTTTTGTACAGTGATAAACATACACATTGCCCCTGTTACTCTGCAATTCCATCACCAGGTTTGGAAAGTATTCATGAAATACTCATTTTGAAAATTTATGAGCATCATCAGGATCTCTTGATCAAATCACAGTTTTACGTACATTGTTATCTGGCACAGATAATCAATAAAAATGCAAAAAGGAATTAAGTTGCTATAGAACACCTGGGAGGTCTATAAAGTCCCTGATAAGACTGTTCGACACCTCTTCATAGTGATGGAAATTGGGAGCGAGCCTTGACAAGAAAAACAGACTTCTCTATGTGTATAATGTTTGAAAACTGCATGGAAATGCCAGAAAGCCACATTGACAGCTAAAAGCCCAGCATTATCACATTTGATGTCTTATATTGTTTACTAGTACTATTGAGAAAAATATTTACAGGCTTTTATTGGAGAAATGTTTTCCTGTGTAGAAAAAAGACACTTTCCAAAGGACGGAGCCAGCACAAGGCGGGGGGCAGGGGCTGCTGGTTGTAATTAGCGGCTGCTGTGCAGCGGGGACTGAGCAACGGCCAGTGGCAGAAAAAGAGCAACTTGGGAGAAACAGTGGGAAAAGTTCACTTTTTATCTACTGTTTTTGTAAAATGAGGCAAAATAATGAATCAAGAGAGATGGAAGATGCTAGGTTTGTTTGTTGTGGCTAAATTGTCTCATTTTTGTGAGGCACTGTGAGGTTTAGGGTGGACTCAGAAGGAAAATATGTCTCTTCAGAGTGTGGCATACCTGTCACCTAAGCGTAAGATGGAATCCAGTGAGGGCAAACACAGTACCCACGAGATCTGGGTTAAGCCAGTAAAATGTTATAGCTTTATAATTCAAACACACTTTATAATGAAAGAACCTCAAAACTTATTTTTGTTTTGGTTTTAGTTATGGAAAAATAAGGCTTAACTCACTGGATAGGTTTTTCCAGCCCCACACATCTCTTGTTAAAATATTGATATAAATGTTGTGCTGTTCCTTCCCTCTCCTCGTACACAGGCAGTACAGAGGTCACCGTTATTTCAGCTGCTCTGCGCTGCCCTCCATGCTCTGCGAAGCACATCCACAATCTGGCCAGTGCAGGGGTATTTGCAAGAATGAGGAGGACCCTGCCCCCCACACCTCTTCCCCCTCCCCTGGATTCTCTAAAGTTATTCTCTCCTAAGTTGTAAAACTCAAATCCCCAAGATAAATAAACTTTTGAGTTTATCATCCTGGTACTTAGTGAAGTTTAAAACTGTTCCAAGATGCAGAAACCTTCCATCCTTGGTTCCAGTGCTCACCTTACTGATAGACATATTAGAAAAACTGAGACTTTAATTTGCAAACATTTGTCTGTGGGTTTGGTGGGGAGAAGACTGACGGCAAATGTTATTTGCTGGGTTTTGAATCTTTTTTGTCCTTCGATTGGATGCACTCACTAGAAGTTAATAAGTTTGCCAAGGAGACCTTTAGCTGTCCTGTGTATGATTCCCTGCTATGTTTAATATAAATGTAGTATTTTAAATCCATCTCTTGTGTCCTAAACCAGATTTTGTCTTAGGCAGCTGTGCTTAAATTGTAAAATCTCACCCTTGTGTCTGGTTTCACATCTGGCAACACCCAGCTAACAGCTACAACTTACTTAGAGTAATTAAATCAAGTTTTAAAAAACCCAATGTGATATATAAAGAATAAATTATTAAAACAGTACTTTGCTTTCCAACCAAATTTTGCTGAAAATTTAAAAGTAGCTGGACTACCCTGTTATTTCTAAAGGTGTTGATCAAAATAAATACATACTGGGGAAAGTAAAGGCAGGCTTGTAAATGGGTGGGGACTGGGCAACATTAAGCTCCCACAATTACTAGTCAGCAATATGTCTCCACTTTGATGTTAACTATATGCTTTTTTGTGTCTCAGGGAGGAAGAAACTTCAAAAGCTTTAATTTCAAGACAATAAAGGGCCATGCTAATATATGTACAGACTTCAATTGCAAATGGAAATTTCCAGTGTTAAAGATATAAATATAGGTGAATTAGGACAAAATATTCATTTTATGTGTTATTTGTGTAACACAGCCACAAAAGATAAAAATATATTATTTATATGAGTACTATATAAGGTATAGCCTATGAAAATAATAATGATTTTTTACTGATAAATCCACATATTTCTCTCTCTAATTTTGTATGTGTCTGATATAAATTATTTTAAACATGACAGAATCTTAAAGGAATTGTAAATATGAACAGTTCTATTGACTTATAAAATATATAAAGCTACGCATATAAAGAAGATGGCCATGCCACACTGTCATTCCTAGTCAGAAACCATCTCAACCTGAACACTTTTGAACAATAGATACCAAAAGACTTTGCAAAACTAATTATATTTAATTAAAGAATAAACGTCTGACAATGAAAACCTGCTATGAATACAAGACTGATATTAATACAATTCTTTCTAATAACTATATTAGGCTTTGGATCCCTCCTCAAATAATAAATAAAACATATATTAATCATACATCTCTCATGGTGTTTTTGTCTAGATCTCAAATGTGTGCAGGAGGGAGGGTTAGTAAAGAGCACGAGAGAAACTGTTTGTTCACACAGATGTACAAAGAGCCTGATTTAGTTCAACTGAACATTTACTGCACAATCTGGGATAACTGGAGAAAAGAAGGTGAATTCCATTAAGTATGAATACACATTTTGTAGGAGAAAGGCCTGGAAGAAATATTTCATTTTGAGAAAGCTGTTACAGAAGGTAGAAGTACTTGCAAGGTAACACCTGCAGAAGGTGACACAGCAGAGGATGCTCTCTCTTAGGAGACAAGAAGCACAAATCCAATCCCACCTTCTGACCGACACGATTCAAACACGAATTCAAACCTAAAAAACCAGATTACATATCACTCCAAAGCAGGAATGGGCCGAGTAAAATAATTAAATAGATATTGAACGTCTCTTGAGTGGTTGGCACAGCCAACTTCCACTTGAGTTTTTCGGTCTGACCAAAACAGATTACTCTTACAGCTCTACACATAAATGATTTGGATTCCAATCCCTTTTCCAATTAGCATTCAGTTTACTTTGTCTGCTATTCATACTGTGAAGTTTTTTTGTCACCATTCATTCATGCAGCAAAAAGCGCTGTCAGCTGATGTGTGTCAGAGCGCCCTTGCTTCTCATCCGCGCACAGTTAACAAAGCAGCGCAACGGGTCCCACCCGGGCATCCGATTAGTAAGACGGCTATTTTTCTTTAACGACTAGTTCACAAAGTGCTGATAAGTCCTAATCCTGGCCCTTTCATAAAAGGCTTCTTGTAGTATCTAACACATCAAATAGTTTTAAACATACTTTTCAAAACCACTTCTGTATATATCATATCTCCACAACTGTTGTGGTCAGTTATCCTGTCATCTATGAAAATACGGATGTTTCAAACTCCTGAAGGAACATTTCCTGAGGTATGAAGGCTGTTATCTTTTGTGAAACAGATTTGCTTTTACTTTCAGACGTTCCTTCTTCATGTAACAACTCCTGCCTCTCCAAGTCAGATAGCAGAAACAGCAGAATTTTTTCTGAGTCAAAAACTGCCCTTCGACAATACCTGAATATCTCACCCATTTTTACTTTGGTACTCCCAGAATTATGCTGGACTCTCTAATTGCGCTGTGCAAAAGGGATTCAAGATCAGCTCTGTTTAGGCAATACTAAAATTCTGCAAGCACTACAAAGAAATAGAATTTTAAACCAAGGTGCCATTTGACAATCACAGAACAATGGTTGGACTGGCCCACATA
The DNA here is from genome assembly GCF_036013475.1 of Columba livia. Classification (NCBI taxonomy): domain Eukaryota; kingdom Metazoa; phylum Chordata; class Aves; order Columbiformes; family Columbidae; genus Columba; species Columba livia. The sequence goes on from NC_088614.1 coordinate 2,763,789, forward strand.
CTTCCCAGGTCTCACACATCTGGAAAAGCTGCACAGCAGCTGCACAGTAAAGATGCTCAACTTTTGTCAAAATATAAATAAGCTGAAATGAAAGCTTTGGCCACACTAGTTTTGCTTTATATGGTATTATGTAAACACTGAACTGCCTTCTCGGTTTGTTACTTGTGCAAGTTAAGAGCTTTGGTGGAGCCTTCTTAAGTCTGATAAAGCACTTCAAGTCCCCCAAGACAAAATGCTCATTAATTCCAACCACATAACTACAGAACAAATAGGGGTTTTGCCTGAAGGACTGAGCAGGGACTGCAAGGCTGGAACCCAGGTATCAGAAGTCTAATACAGAGATTTAGGTTGCAAATATTTACCAGGATTTCTGCTTTCAATTTTAATGACAAATGTTTAATAGAGGCCAACAGGAAAGCTCTCCTATTGCAGGAACTAAACAGATCGCAACTTTTCAGAAGTCTTTTAATTGTGGCTTACTTTTGTGCCAGCTGTTGTGTTCATACTATAAATGGAAGAAAACAACTCTGGGGTGGACATTTAATTCTGTCTCTCTCGATAGTAAACATTAACCACTGGCCTGCTATCGGACCACCTGCAATGTGTTAGTCATTACAGAGGTCACTGTTACCGAACATTTTAAACTGTGAATAGCTTCAGTTTAAATTAGGTGTAAAAAAAGTCATTTCCTCTCAGTGATAAACTAAAACACCTGCAGCACAGCTCAAGTTTACCAGGAGAGATATAAACTCCCACTCTGAAGTGGGACTGTTCAAGGACATACAAAACCAGAGTTTTATAAGATAAGATCTTTCTAATCTAAATTATTACTGTGTTGCCAGATTAGGTGATTACATGCACAACTATTTCCCTAGATTGCCAGTTACTCTTTGCTTTGCTAGGAACAAATCTGTTGTGGATATCTTACAGGACTTCTCACGTCACTCATAATCTGTTACAGTTTTGCTTTTGCTTAAAAAAACCCATACAACACACACAAAAATAAAACCCAACTCCCAAACCCTCAAACAAACAAAACAAAAAGAGACAGTATTTGCTATGTCTCTTCCTTGTTTGTGCAGTCTCTTCTCTATTATAAAATAAGAAACCTTGTATTTTCATTCCAAAGACGACCATGTTGCAGACCTAACAGCTAGAGGCACCTATTGGTATTTACTTGTAAAATGTCAAAATGTATTTAAAAGTCTTATCTCTGTTTCATTTTACATAACGTTTTCCCTGACAAGAAACGTGGGCAGAGATCTGGAATTTTTATTAAAAAGCCCCAACCTCAAAGTTCTATTGTGAAAGTTTTGTTTGTTTGTTTTATAAATTTGGCTGAGGTATCTAAAATTAGCTTGAGCCCTGGGCTGCGATGGCCAGGTGTTCCCAGCAGAATGCACACACCCGAGGTGTGTGTGCCCGTATCCCTGTTTTCCCCAGACACAGCAGGTACTCAGAGGTGACTATCTTCAGAGCAGAAGTTCTAAACCAACATACCTCTGCACAGGATTCCTCCTCTCTCTCTGCTTTTGTCCACATGCTTGCTTCTAGTTATGCAAAAGAGCAAGAGAATCACACGTCTTTGAACACATGTCAACTATGGAATAATGGGAGCCAATTTAGTCTTCAGACATCTCTGAAGCTGTTGTCACGTTTACTAAGTATCAAATATTCTGCTTTAATGTAACTCATACTGGTGGGACAAAAGGAGAACGGAGTTAATAATTCTCATTCCAACTAGTTAATTTTTTCATCCAGTTTTAGTTTTCTGGGCCTAGAGGGAATTATATTATGAGATGCTATTTGCCATGGGTTCTGTGAGCCATGTTTGGAAGTGATGTACAACAGGGCCAGTGAGAGATACAATTAAATCAGGTAAATATTATCCAATAGTAGACACAGTGACAGAGATGGTACCAGCGTGGTCTCAATCTACTCTTGGGCAGATTTGATTCACTTCTAAATTTGACCGCGTGACATTTTAAAAAAAGAAATATGAGAAATCAAGATGACACAATGAAAAGGACCCTAAGACTAAAGATTCTGAAATATTCTGACTGAAAATCTGGCTCTTTGGACTCTGCATTCCAACTCTAATCCACAAGATGTTTGTGCATCAGTTTTACTATCGAACATCTATCTGTACTATTCAAAACTGTTTGATTACACTGTACCTGAAAACAAGAGAGAAATGCTGGTGAGGTACTCATTTGTCTTCACACATTCAAACATTGGATTAAGTTTAATTCTCACCTAGCATGTTAATTTTCTATTTTAGCTGATTCATTTGTGGGTCCATCCTCTCAAAACTTGCTGAGATTGCATTTTACAGCATTTGTTTGCCAGCAGTCTCTCTAGGATAAAGTAACATTGAAAACGGCAAGGTCTATTTTAGCTGAGCTCCTGGCATGACTTGCATAAGGAACAAAATTATAAACTGGGGTGCATGTAAAAGATTATGAAGAAGCTGGAAAATACTGTGAAAGATACAAACAGCAGAAAACAATCAGGTTTGGGAAATCTTCTGGTCTTAGTGTTATCCCACCTGTCACTGCTGCCTTAACACATGTCACTTAGGAAGAAAAGCAAGAAAATGAGCACTACAGAGGTGAGTATTAAATCTCAGAGATAAGTCACCAAGGGATGCATTTTCCTTAGTGTTCTACTATCTTTGTGCCTCCTCAGTAGCTTAACTGAACTTTGGTAAATTAGAACAGCCGAGTGTTTGACCTCTACATTTTTCTGCTTGTGTATGACATAATTAGACGTTTTGCTTTCCATATTCCAACCTGTTATTATCAGTTATTTCTCTAAAGATAAAATTTGCCTCCCAAGTGGCTTCTTTCAATATGCCGTAAAACTGAGCACTGGTGTGCTAACAGAAACCACTGCTCTAATGTGGGAACCACCCAACCTTTTCCCAGGGTCGCATCAAACAGCACATTCTGTGCCCATTGACAGCTTTCCTGGGCAAGCCTGCCACCTAGATCAGAAAATGCTGAAACCTGTTAATAATATTCCCACCATTTTCTCCAAGCAATGGCTGTCAAATGAATAACCACACATTTTGTAGATAACGGTCCAGGAAATATTGCACAATGCAACTGCTTTTGGGAAGTCATGTTGGCAGAACACAAGATGGACACTTAAATAATTTGACCAATTCCAGGCAACTCCTAATTCTCTAATTACGTGATTATAATTCCATAATATATTTATGTCTAAGAAAAATAATACCTCAGTAGCTCTACTCTTTTTGTAAAAGTATCAAGCTTTGCAAGGAGTGGAATAGTGTCCTTTGATATGTTTTAAGATTTGAGTGGCCAAAAACATCAGATGTCATGGAAAATGACTTTAGAAAACAATAAATAATACCAATAAAAACTGAACAAAACATTTATATACGTGAGAATTTAATCAATACAAATTCACCAAGTAAATTATTATCATTTGAAATAAACCAAGGAAAAATTCATTGTGTGCAAACGTTCATGTATTGGTTTAAAAAAAGCTGGCCTGTCAAAACCATGAAAGACTTATTGGAAAGCCATAGACTGATCATCCAATATTTAGTACCTGCAAATGTGTAAATGGGGAGGGCAATCCTAACAGATGGTTACCATCCTCTCCTTAAAACTAAGAGGTTATTCCTGTGTGTGGAATGCCATTTCCTTTATCTTTGAAATAAAAACTCCTAACACACTGCAGGAAAATAACCCTCTCTTCCATTACTCAAGTTGCTTCCACAGTTATGAACCTCCAATGTAGTATTTCCATAGTAATCTTAAATATTACTACAAAGCATGCCAACACCTTCTGCCAATATTTGATGATCCTTGTGGGTGCCTTCCAACTCAAGGCATTCTATGAATACTGCTATCAATTTTTTTCCCGAATCTAATGTACTGCTTCCTTCAAAACTTTCAATTGCTCCAATAAAATGGACACACGACAGAAAACTGCACCACTGCAAGGAAGCTCATAGATAATTCCAGACCAAGATCTTGCTCTCCAGTTTGTATTATATTATTTCTTGGTGCTCTTTCTCTTTTCTGCCATATTAGGCCTTGGGGGAACTGTGGAATGAGAAATTGTCGGTGCTGTTCTCTCGACACAGAAGATGCAGAACCTCAGCTAGGGCAAATTCTTATTCCAGAGGCTGGGAAACTGGGCCAGTCTCTGTTTGTCCAACGGGGCTGCGCACCCGCATTCAGCACAGACATAATCTCATCCACTTAGAGCAGCTCTTAGAGTAAAGCTGATAGTTGGCAGCGATCAATAGCAAATATTTTCTCCTGTTATGGACTGGAGTCTATAAACACCAATACCAAGAATTGCTCATCAAGACTGAGCACTCTTCAAACTGTGGCCTTGTGACACTAACAGGAATAAATATATACATTTTAAAACTTGACCTTATAAACATGTGCAAGAGCTCAACATTTATCTCAATACATCATGAGCATAGTAAAAATATTATCCAGATTAATTTGTTACTAATTCCAGAGAAAATCAAAAGCAGCGAAATGCAGCCAGGGAAGATGTGACTCCTAAAGATATTCTCTGAACCGCAGTTGGGAATTGTTTGCTCACAGCTTCGTTCTGTGGTCTTTGCAAACTGGTAACACTGCAGTGGAGGTTTTAAAATGCAGAAATAGGGAAAGGAAGGAGAGGAGATACAAAATGAGACTCTATAGTTCTTAAATAAAACAGGCTTCTGTATTATCTGTGACACAAGGCCAATCTACCTCCATTCAAAATAAAATCAACATATACAAAATATTTTTAATATATTTGAGGAATGTTTATCTACAGTGATAGAATATCACTAAATACTGAAGTACTGCTATTGGAAATAAAAATTATTCTCAAATACAAAAAAGTTGGGGAAAGAAAAACCAAAACAAACCAACACATCAACACAAAGCTGTATGTTCTATTCAGAACAAACTGTTTCCCTAACCGTGGAAATAGTTACTCTAATTGTACTCTTGAGTAAGAATGAGCCTCTGCAGGAGCTGACCCAGAAAGGTCTGCAGAATACTTGAGGCCAGCATCAGTGTAAACTTATGTTGTTGTAAACATGGCCCTTAATCCATCAAAAGAAAAACATATGGATTCCATCTTTATTTATTTCTACAACAAGTCAGAGTCATCATGACATCTTTAAATACTTTGAATATTATTGTGCTAACTTATGAACTAAAAAAGGCAAAACTTGAATCCATTAGGAGAAAAAGGCAGGCTCTTTTGTTGGCTTATTGCTCCACAAAAAGCAGAGTTTTCTAAACATTGCATTAAAATTAATAAAGCTGTTTTGAAAAGTTCAGTATTTCAATATTATTACAGCTGCAATAATTAAGAATTTGGCCACTACTATGAGTCCTGAAAATCCGTTTATTCACATAGATTTAATTTACTAAAGATGTTATATACATGCAAATTGTTTTAAAGTTTGTCTAATGGAAAAAACCCTCTTGCTTAAACCCATGAAATATACGTGCATGAAGCAGTAATGCACATATACAACAAGAAGGAAAAAAAACCTCAGTGTTGAAAAGCTTTTATCCAAGAAATACACAACATGATTATTGAAGGTAAGGATAAAAATAGATCTTAATGGAGACACTTCAATATAAAGCAAAATATATGACTGGTTATTTACCAGGAGTGTTATTCCCTGATTGGAATGTGTGTATCTGTTGTTTCCAGTTACCATCAATGTTAGCAGTTTCCCTGCTGTTTTAGAACATTCTAAATCAAAGGTGCTATAGGTCTAGCTTGCCCCTGCCTTTGCCAAGCTTCTCCTCCCTTTGCTTACACCAGCACTCGTGTTGCTGGCACTGCATGCACAGTGAGTCAGTGCTGGGAACTGATCTGGATAAAATATAAGCATATTAAATTTTAAAAAAATAAATCTGTCTGTCTCAGCTTCCCAAACCGTATTACTGGCAACACACACTTAATGAGAGGTGGAGGGCAGGACTGTCATAATCTGAATTATATTGTCTTAAATGTCTGTAGAATTATACTCCAAAGACTTGATTGTAACTCAACCCACATATCTGTGTACTCAGAAAAGAGGCAGGACATCATGGACAAAAGTAATATCAGCATCTTCCTGATGGCCCCAGGACTTAGGTCTGTACCCATTAGCAAACAGGAGGGAGAAGTGAAATAATAACACAAATATTCTTAATGCTGTTGCCTAAAAAGACATCGGACATCCATTTGCAGTGAGACATATGTACACACCAAAAAAAAGACAGCAATTTTTCATTGTGCAGGGACACCCCAGAATGGGGCAGTGAAGTCATGGCCACTGTTGACATGGCTTGAAGACCATCACATCTGGGCTACTGTGTACAGCATTGGCCACCTCACTGGGAGAGACCTTGGCAGATGAAGGGAGTTCAGAGAAGAGTGAGAAAAGAGGTGAGAGAAGGGAAAGAGATTTATGAGGAAAGATTTAAAAGAGGTAACACAAACTGGCCAAAGAATCATTAGTTAAGGAATACAAGGCATGGTAGCAGCCCATAAATATTTCAAGAATATAAACACAAAAATACGACAAAAGAATTATCTAGTGATGCTTGTGAGATATAACTAGGAGTTAGATGATTAATGTGAAAAGGGAAAAATGTAGGTTAAATATCAGGAAAACTTCTTGAAAGTGAGATGCCTTAAACTGGTGGAAGAAAGGAAACAGTGTGTAGATCCTCCCTACCTTTCAGCAAATTTTGTAACAAAATAAGACAGTGCACTAGACAAGTGTACTATGGAGAAAACTCCTGCATTGATGTGGAGAACCTACACTTCCTTTAACATCAACAAAATAATCAGAAATTTATTCAGTGTTAATTCACATTAAAAAGAAGTAGTCTTATTCACTTCCTAAACTCAGACGACATTAACATTACATGTTAATAAAGTTTAATAATTTTCAGATAATAGAAGTAATGTTTGGAAGATTCTATTAATTGTCATTACTATAAATCTGGCCACTAAATAGATTTTGTGCATAAGTAGGTACTTTTTTCAGCCTAATTTGGAAAATCTTTGAAATTGTAATTCATAAAAACTGTTAGAAGACCACTTATGCTTTTTAGTCATTTATATTTCAGCACATCAGGAAAAGGTTATAGCATTATTTAGCATACTGCCATAATTATAGCTTAAATTACTGCTCCTACAATTCTTCTGTATTCTTGTCATTGTAACTATTCCATTTAAACAAATCTTGTATCTATATTGGTATGAAATTACCTTTATAAAAATATTGACATTTCATTTGCGTAACAAATTTATAATTTTAAAAATCTTCAAAGCTTCTGATTTGCAGGAGTTATATGTATTTTTACAATGACTGAGTTTGTATTATTTTAAGTAAAATTCAGTCTCCCTTATATTACTATTCTTACCGGTTTTAATAGTGTTATTTAAATGCTGCTTTAAACCATTTAAAAGGTCCCGGTTTACTAGTAATTCCTCTGATCCTAAACTAACGCATCTCTCCTAAAATAATGGTAGTTAACGTCTTCTAATATTTCTGTTTATTGACTAAGACCACTAGAAAAAAAATCCACCATTCCATTAAATTGAAAGTTTGAAGTTTTCTGGTCTGATTTCGTATACTTCTATCAATGCTTTTATTTATCATAGGATAGACAGTTTGTGAGTTAAAACCCAGGACACCAATGAACTGTGAGCCAAAAGACAGGAGACACAAAAATCAGCAAGTGTGAGCAGTGGAACTCCAGAAAGAGCTATTACGTTCTGCAATTTCAGCCTCTCAATATCAAGACTAAGATAGTATTTACCTTTCTATACACGTTTGGCTACCCAGTGTCAATTTGAGAAAGCAGTTTGTGTTATTAACGGAGGATGGGTGTATGTGTGTAGACAGGCGTGCACGTGTAGTTATGGATTAGACAGCAAAAACTAGAAAGACTTGCAGAGAAATTTCTGAAAATATTTGCCTGAGCGCGCTTTCCTGGGGCCCCATCCAACCCAAACAAGCCGGGGCAGCTGTTGGCCATGGGGTGCTCAGCAAACTTCCTGTGCCAGCAATTCCGAGCAAACCGGAGCTCGCGCTCCAGCTGAAACCTGCTCCGTGGTGGGGCAGAGCGGCCGCTTCACCTGCCTGTAGTGCAGCATCACAGGGAATGCATCTAGCCAGTTGTATAATAAGAGCCACAGACAATTCTGAAAGAAGGGAACCTAGCGTGAGCTAAAAAAAGTCACTATTTTCTTTACAAGGTCACATGTTGTTTTACTTGTTCAGGCTCTGGTGGCTTCACTGGAAATCCCTCTATATAGCTTGAAATGTATTTTTAACATATGTCTGTGTGAGTTTCACATGGAAGAACTGTTGTTTTCCAAATTGGTAGCACAAAAGAAAAACTGCTGTCCAAAGAAAGTCTGAGAAGCTGCAGAATTCTGAGACACATCATTTCTCAGGAGAAAGATGCTGTGTGGTCTCATAAATATTATGCACAGGGTTATGTGCACATACATACATACATAAATACATGGCAGAGAGATCACAGATTATATTTAAAATGTTGTTATGTGCTGTCATAAGCATGAAGAGGTTTTGGCATTTCATGAGAGATGCAAGCAATCATTCTGACAATTAGAATGATTTAATATAGTACAATAATGAGAATTCATTAATATAATAACCTATTGTATATGGTTGTCTCCTAATTTGTGCTCATGTAGTAAAGCCATTTTTGCTTAAATTATACTAGTATGATTTTGCTTATAATGTAAACATCTGGTATAACATCTCAGACTTCTCAGGAGTCATATTCACACATTTTGTATATTTTCATTCAAACAAGAATATTTAAACCAAAGCCTATTCTCTTACTAACCGTTAGAATTAGTTGTCCTCCACAAGTGAGCTGAAATACAACACGATACACATCTAAAATAAATATTTTACCCGTTAAGTGATAATGACTTCAGTTAAATTGTAGTTAATAATTTGCCGTAGTCTCTGGCTTGCAGTTTGATCTACCATATGTTTCGGGTTATGTCTCATATGCAGGACAAAGCGCATAACCCCTGATTCACGGGCACAGCTTCAGTGAATGAATGGTTTTCACCACAGTAGGTGTTTGAAAGCCAGTTCCTGTATCTCACAAAACCACGCACCAGTAGTATGATATGAATATAGTATTATATGTATATGTGACGCACGTTAACTGCTGCTGTAGAGATGAAAGGCCGAGATACCTGAAATCCAAGATGGATCAAAACAGGAGAGTCCATGAAAACTTTACCTGACACCAAGAACATGTAAAGCATACTGAAGACAAAAATTATGAACTAATGTTTCCTTATAAAACTAATGTAGTTGGTTTGCATCATCATTTTAATAATATTTCTTTTTTACACCGGTTTTACTTTGCTGTATTGAAATATTACTACTTTATAGTCTTTTTCATTCCATAATTACTGCAGTTCAATTATGCTCTTGCATATGTCAGGTACACTACAGTCTAATTTAATCTTCATTACACATTGCCATATTGCAATTATACATGCTATCAGAGTGTTAACACATATTTAAACCTGTTATTCCTTTGTCACTGATTTACAAAGAGGTACCTGAAAAGAAGCAGATGTCATAATTACATGCTTATTCAGCTCATTTTATACTAAGTCTCAACATAAATTGCAGATGAGCTGGGCATGTCCTGAAATTAATGTAGTGATAGTACACTAATGCTGTGATTCATTACGGTTTGTCAATGTGTTCCACTTCTGGAATGTGTGATAAAATTATATTAATACTGCACAGTAATGAGATTAATGAATTTGTACATGGGGAAGAATAATGGCTCCCTTTGTTAGACTACTGAAAAAATAACATATAGGTAATTAAAAGGAATTAGTCAAACTCCATGCAACCCCATTTATATTAAATTAATTTGTCTGGCTTCATTTCTAATAATTGATCACTCTCTCTGAATTATAAAGCACTCTTCAACCATATGAACTACTACTGTAGGAGGAGAGATTCTGGAGTATTATGAACCATCAAGGTGGTCCCTGTGGGTTCATATTAATTAAGGTTTAACAGTTTGGAAAATTGTAGCAATATTTTATGATTCATGTAATTAAACTCTGTAACAAAATGTCACAACCAGTAGTTATATCTGTGCGTATGATTTATATCTTACCCTTATTTCAAAGGAAGCAGAAGTAATGAAATATTCTTAAACACACAGACAATCAAAGGAAAAACGTACGGGTTGTTTTTAGTGTTCCTAACTAATCACATTAGCATTTCATTGCCTCTATTTCAGGCACTAATGGCCACCATCAGACAGTGCAAATTAGATTAATTTAATATTCAACATCATAAGCTTTTTCAACAAAGGCTTGATTCTGATTTCTGACTCATTTTTCTCCTCTGTAATTCCACTTATTTCAGTTGCATTTTCTCCTGTTTTCTGTATCAACAGGGCAGGATCCACCCCCTTCCTTCTCTGGTTCTCCACCACAGCTAATAATCTCTAGCAAAAGCTATTTCAGTATATTTGAAGTCACAGATTTTCTGAACAAAACAGAACTGCAGTGTAACATAACTGATGCTGAATTTTAGAGTCTCACTGTATCATATTAAAAGGCTTTCTTTGAAAGTGGGTTCTCTTGTGGAAAAGGTCCTTAAATCAGGTGTCATACTCAGTCATTTAGACAACTGATGTTCTTGGGGTGTTACTTTTATTTGCTTGTTGAGGGAGTTTCTCACTTTTTTTTTCCGTTACTAATCATTAGCACTGAGGAGGAACTTCTAAAGTGAAATATTATTGCCAAAAGAGGCATTAAAAAATTGTATTTTTTTGCAAGAAAGCTTCAGTTTTTAGTGGTATCTCAAGTCTAGAAAGCATATTTAGAAGACCTGTAAATTACTGGTACTCTCAGAACTTCAGTTTAGCTTTTTCATTTAACAATATTCTATCGCACCTTGGTTCTTGGAAACCCAGGAACTCCAGCACCCTGAGACATCTGTGCTGCTGTGAGTCATTCGCAGTTGATGGTGCAACTTGCACAGTGTGGCTCGAAGGCTGATAGTAGAGGGCAGATCAATCATATAGGGAGATGTTTAAATCCTATAAAATTGTCCGTAATAAAGATGGTTCTAACAAATCAGATATTAGATTTGAGACTAATACAAAAGCAGGGATCATTTATAAAACCCCCCAATATTTTTCAAGGTTATACTTATTTCTATACCCAAATTTAATCTAAAAAGCAAAACTTTGGCTTTAAATATATATTTTTTCCAGAATTCTAAAAAAGAAAAACACTGATTTTTTTAATATATATATTTTTTTCAGACTGAGGGGTGGATATGCCACAGCTATCTCAGCTTGTGTGCTGTGGCTTGTGTAGAGAATGCACATGGCTTGAATTGTGTGGAACATACTCTGATGTGCTTTGTGGATTAATAGGATTCTTCTGCTTCTACAACAATGCAAAATTCTGTTTCCTTGTAGAAATAGTATCTGTTCTCAATGATCCTTGTTCTCAGATATCACAGTAATGGGCATCAAATAAGTACCAGAGGAGAACACTGGTTGCTGCAAATGAGCAACAAATGTCAGGCTTGATGTGAGACCACAGAAGTCCATTTAATTGACCTAAAGGGCTTCGGCCTGGGCTCTGATTGTAAAAGGGAATATTGCCCCAGCATTCCCCAGTTCTCTGGATGAAAGAGGCAGCACACGTATTAGTGACACCGAGTCCACCCTGTACGCTGACAGAAATCCTACGGTTCTTCTTGGTGCATTCTGTGCTGAAACTGGGAGGGGGTGTCCACAGCAACGGTGTGTGGTTCTATATATCTTTGCCAAAAGCAGGTTTCCCATCAGGCAAATCAAAGCGACTATCTCTCTAAACTTGTAAATTATATTTTTAAAAGACTGGCCATTCTAATTCCATCTTTGAATGCCTTATCTTAGTAGTTTTTCCTACCTATTCTAGCATTGAAGAACGAGTTTCCAGTTCAGGTGTAAACACTTCTGAAATCTGTTTTAGGCAAGCGAACAGAAATATACACTGTAATTACAGGGGGAACAAATTACTCTCATCTGTTGGTATTCACATTCCAGCTTTACTTTGTGTCAGTTGGTTGGTTTTCCCCTCTGTATTATTATGCTGTCTTTTTTTCCTGGGAGTAAAATTTAGCCTAAGGCTTATAAGTTCAGTAGATAACAATTCCATCCTAATCTAGTTATGACAGATTTAATATTAATGGGACTAAGAGGAAAATCGGTTTCCTGACAAATGATGATAAAGTGAAATCTTTAAGCAAGAATAAAAATCAACATGCCATATCACGTCACCAGTCATTCAAAAGTGACAAGCAGAAACAATCTGCTGAGACAACATCCAACCACAAGCATAGTCACATTTATGATTTAATTCCCATTTAACATCAATCACATCAAATTAATAACCACTCTCAAAGAAAATCAAATCCTAAGTGTGTTTTGCCTTTAAAGTGTTATGATCAGAGAAGAAAGTCCTAATTAAATCTTAAACCAACTACATGTTTTATACATGTGACACTTGTAACTTGGCCAGCATTGTGAATTGGCCCCATGTGGATATTCGTCATAAAAGAAGCTGACAGTCCCTTCTAGCAGCTGCCATAAGTTTGATTAACACGTAACGTATCCTTTTGTGAAAGTTCTTGTTGTCTTTACATTTTCCATTACTTTAACGAGTCTGCAGCCATTTTGCTGTAGGAAAATACCATGTTACGCTGATGAGCGTTCGGCATGCAACTCAGAGACAAAGCTGCAAGCCAATGTTTATTCTACTCTTCCTGTCTGAGACTGTATGTCAACAAAAGATACTCTGCTCATACATTGTTTCATCTGCCCATGCTGCTTATTCAAATGGTGAGGGCAGTGTAAGAATAATTTCTTTAAGTTACTTGGAGAATTCCCATGATTCTCTGTATCCTGAATCAGGGGTGGCTTTTAAACTTCACATGACAACCTGGCTGAGAGTGACATTGTACTACAGCTGCACATCTTCATCTGCAAAAATGAGCCGGGACACCTTAGGACAGAACTTCAGGTTCAAACTATCCCTCACTGGAGCAGCACACTCTTCTGGGAGCATCCATGTAGGAACGACACCCAGGACCCTGTCTTTTCCTGGGTATTTGGTTTGTCTCACATTTCCCAGCTAACTGAGGATTTGAATATGGGACAGAACATCTTGCCATCACTGCTCCAGCTGGGTGTGTCTCCATGAGACAGAGAAGACTAATGTAAATATACTGTAATTGAAAGTATAGAAGTTTTGGACAAATAGGTAAATATTTATTACTTCAGTACTGAAGATGCTCTTGGTCTTCATATCAGCCCTTCTTATTTTTATTTCAAACAACATTCAAACAATTTAAAAAATGCTAATGTAAAACTCAGGTTGATGCTCTCATACCTCCTACATGCCATGGCAAAATAGCTCTTTTCCTTATTTATGGATGAAATTTCAGACACAGGAGATCTGTTCTCCTATGTTAATTCTTTCCTGCCTATTCAGGAAAGCAGCCACTTGGAGAAAGAATGTATTTGGCAGAGAATGAATTAAGTGCAATAGATAAGCATGTACTTTCTGTATTCCTTTTATAAGGTTCCGCAAGGGAATATAGTTTGTTTCATGGTTACAGATCCTGACCTATGTCAAGCAAAAATCAGTGGTGATAAACCAAATAATATACAACACATCCCTAAAACTATTCTTTATAAATCACAGTCCTGTGATGACATTGGATTTCTTCCTGCCTCTTTAAGCTAGAACATGTTTTAGGATCTTATAACATGCAAGTCTTTTATTAAAGATTCTGCTGAATTATTCAGGGCTAAATCAAGATGTGAAGACACCTTTTTTGAGACAGAAAATTGGCAAACACTCTCGACTATGCCTTACAGCAAGAAAAATAATCTTGCTGCAGCTGTTGCGTTTATCATAAAATTGATGCTATAAAAATGTTACCTGAATACAAATTAAAATATTTTTATTTAAACCTCCTATATTGAAAGGCACATTTCCTCACATGATCATGAGACCTCCACGGCCTGTTGAGGATATCTGGCATAAAGGGCTTAATTTATTTTCACTTAAAAGTTTTCTAAAATGTCAAAGCTCACATTTTAATGCACTTTTGTCATTGCAGATCAGATTGCGAGCTCCATCATTACACCAGTAAGCAGTTACTTATGTGTAGTTCCACTGTCTTCCCAGGAACTGGAGGTGAACACGTGCACACCAAGGTGAGTTGCCAACTGTCCCTTACTGACTTCAGGGTCACTGGTGACCGAACAAAAACTACTAAGCACAAATCAGAGTTTCACAGTCTGATCATATGACAGTCATATGGCATATTTTTCATTTGAATTAATGGCTAATAATTTGAAATAATAAGATGTTCCTATGCATAGCTGAAGTTCAAAAATACAACTTCCTATGAAAGGGTAATTTCCCATTAGGCAGAAAAGATGTCTTCTTTTACTCTCTGTTTCTTTACAGGAGATCTATTTCTCTCTGGTTTTCCACGTCCATAAGTGCAATAGTTTTCTTAGAAAAATTCAGGACCAAAAGTGTGAGAACCAGCTTTAGCACAATACCCACAAATGAGTCCAAAAAACCTGTATTTACACTTATATCTCAAACAATTCCAAAAGGCATTTTGGCACCTCACTCCTGGTTTTCTACTTGATTCCCATGTAATTCAGTTTGCTTTCTCAAATACTTTTGAGGACCTGTATCTTAGTACTGAAATATATGATCCTAAATCGCAACCATACAGACTGAAGTCTTCCATTTAACTTGTAGAAGCTTTTTGTCCATGAACTTCCATCCAATTCATACAACAAGCAAACCCCTGCAATACCATTTGGGATTCTCCAGTAATTTCACTTAGACAGCATAACACCTACCCCAGGCCAAAATCAGAGTTATTTGAACCCGTGATGTCCAAATAAAACCTCTTATGCCTATTTACTAGTCTCCTATACCTGCATCTCTGTTGTTATGCATTTGTGTATAAATAGACATACATATGTGCGCATGCGCACACACAAAAATCAAAACGGAATTAGGAATGTTTGTTAGGAAAGATTGGGAGAGATCCCGATCTCCGAGTTTTAAATCATCACAGTCACAGATAAACAGGTATTACTAGAATTATGTAAGTACACAGGATTACTGGCTCAGAGGAAAAACTTCTTGGGTCTCCCAAGTGAAATGTATTCTGCATTCACAGCTTGGGCTGAACAACCCTGCTTTGGATTCATATTCAGTAGCTTTGTTATGTAAGACAATAAGTTTTGCACCTTACAAATAATTTTATCAATCTTTCCTCTTATACATAATTTTTGTCTAAATATTCACAACCAAATTTGAATAAAATGCATATAAGTAACCATGCAAATAAGGATGAACAATTTGCATCCTACAGGTTGTGTAAAAGCACCTACTACAAACCTCAAATAAATGAAACTCCTTCTTGTACCTTTCCACTTTTCAATTACTGTTTTTCTCATCTTTATTAACTAAAGATCATTTATTATTGAGCTCAGCTTGTCCAGCCTGAATACTAGCTGGCAGCAAGGAATGTTAACCAGAGACGCACGAGGGGTGGATCGACACTTCCTCCCAGAGTTAAATGCAGGAAACCAGTCACATAAGCAGGAGGTTTGAGTGTATTAGCAGTGGGTTTAGGGGAAATTAATCTTGTTTCAAAGAGTAAATCTACGTGACACAAGCTGGGTCGAAATAAAGCACTGTACTAACTGTGCAAGCTGGGTGACTTGTGCTACCAGAGTGACTTGCTCAGGGCTGTCCTGAGTTTCACACAGATATATGCTTTAAACCATCCACACCTAAACAATCTATCAGCTTTCTTGTCAGCTCCTTTCTCATTTTTATTCTTTTCCTAAACTTCAGTGGTCTAGACTGAGATGCATGTAGATTTGCCGCATCCTGTTTTATCAAAAATATGCTTAGTTTGACAAGATGTATAAAACGTACCCAAAGTTTGGGACCTTTCAGCTTGCTGTTCCTCTTGGTTAGTCAAGAATACACTTTATAAAGCACTCATTCCATTTATTTTCTTTCAAATGATGGAAGTGGTTTTGTTCATGTCTTGCTTTAGTAGTTAAAGCTTTTTATGAGATTACTTTCATCAGAGATCAGAACTGCACAGATCACCTCATCAGATTTAAATTAACATTGCACAAGCAGGCATTTACAAATTTTAAAAAATTACCCAATGAAGGGTAACTTAATGGGCAAAGTTAATAACTCCTCTGTGTGACAGCTTTCACTCGATGTCCCTTTGCCTGCTGTACACAAAAGGCTTTGGGGGTCACCTGCATTCTGAGAACTGCTGTTAAAGGTTTATATTTCAGTCTTGCAGGACTTCTGCCTCTGGCCATTTTTTTTCATCAAGTAAAACTGAACTTGGAGGCTGTTATCTGTGCCCTGGCCCACTGCATCTTGCTCCTACTTTTTTCTGTTTAGTAGGGTGTCACTGATACTTGCCATACGCTCTGGTCTTATGCGGGTAGTCAATATGTTAGCCATGTCTTTAACAAGTGTTTGACAAAGTAGTAGAGCAGATTTTTGAATGGGTATTTGGCAGTTAGGTGCTCAGCCCATACTGAGTGTTAGTAATTTCCCTTCTAAAATTATGCTTAAAAAACGACATTGAAGAATGCTGTCCCATTCGAGTGACCGTGCTTTAAAGACATGTGGAGACAAGACAATCCATAGTCAACTTTTAATCCTGCCTTTCATAAATAAATCTAAAGGAAAATTATTGCAGTAAAATTTAGAAAATTATTCTTCTTTAAACACAAGCCTAATTACGAATGAACATCAGCTATAGGCTATCAACTAATGCTGTTTATTACATTGATTATAACAGGGAATCCCTAGGGTTAGTTGATGAAATAAAGATTTAATTTGAGGGTAAAGCACAACAACAAAAATGTAGCTAATTGTAAACAATAGTATTCCAAGTCCAGCTGAGTCCATCAATATAAAAACAGAAGTTAACCTCATCCTTCCACTACTGTAAACATATTAAATGCTATTTATTGTGATTACATGTGTGTGGCCTGTTACAGCCTAAATAGGAACATTTTCGTGACTGAAAGATATAAACAGCAGATAACCAACATCATTATTCCTATTTGAAAGATATAAAACCTAAATATTAATTTTAATAGTAAGGTTAGCAAATTAGGAAACCACACACACTAAAATCATTGCAATAACATCCATTGCTAGTAAAATACTCTGCTTCCAAGAAGATTAAAAGTACAGGTGGGATTCAGCAGGAGTTTATACGCTGTCCTGACACATGTCATAAACAGAGATTTTATACAAAGAAGAATACAGATTTTCCACCAAAACAGAATGAGTCAAAGCAATGGAAATGAAGTTAAAAGATATTAAAAAAAAATACTAATAAAAAAAAAATCCACCCTGTGGCAAACAATACTTGTAGAGAAGAGAGGGGAGCAGGGATCCCTGGCCAAGGCCCAGTCCCTCTGGGAGGGCGCCCATGTCACACAGGGCCTGTGCCGTGGGGCATGGGGACTCCCCACGGCTGCCGTGGGGCCGGGCTCAGCCCAGCAGAGCCATCACCCCCGGCAGACACAGCCACACTGTCCTCAAAGATGAAGCAGCTGCTGCATGCGACACGGAGCCAAACCCCCAAGCTGTCCCAGACCCCAGCGTGTTGCCCCCAGAGCTCCAGAGCAGAGCTGGCTCCCCTCACGGCTCATCATTGCACACTAGCAAGCAACCTCAGTGCAGAGCTCAGCAAGGCTCCAGTTTGGTTTGCTAATACGGGCTACACAATCTGAATATTCTGCTGTTCAGCCACCATAGATACCCACTAGCCAATCTAACAGAACCTTAAACTGTGTTGATGCTTGACACCCAAAGAGATGCAGTCTGACATCTGGGGTAACACCAGAC
The DNA here is from genome assembly GCF_036013475.1 of Columba livia. NCBI lineage: Eukaryota > Metazoa > Chordata > Aves > Columbiformes > Columbidae > Columba > Columba livia. Next base: position 2,781,816 of record NC_088614.1, read on the forward strand.
ACCCCTGAAGGCATATTTTTGGTAGTTCCATGACGTTGCAAATGACTGTGGTTAGAGAAGACACACGGAAAATGGCAAAACTCTGCAAACAAACCTTTCCCTTCAAAGGTGTTACACACAACAGTCAGCACTGTAAGTCTGCGTCAGGAGGGGAAGTCATGGAGGGACATTGTCTGGCTTGCAATCTGAAACTGCGGTAGATTTGCATTGCTTACAGCCTCCCTGTTTGAACCTGCACTTTCACAAAGGCAGTCTTTTCATGTTTTGAAATTCATCTGGAAAAAACTTGTGTTTCTTAGACAGTTTGCTCCACACTGCTCTTTTGCCCATGCTGTTCCTCATTTCCAAGTGGTCTCTGCTACTGTTATTTTAAACTTTTCTCAGTATCGCGTTTGCAGTAATATTTTAATATTGCACACATTTAATATTAGCCATCCTTAAGGGACATTTTCTTTTCTTCTGCAGTGTTTTGCCTGACGTTGTTATCGTTACTGTAAGCATTACTTTGCATAATCAAATAGTGGCCTGGAGACACTGGAAGAAGAAAGGTCAGATATTGTATATGACATGATTTGCACATCCTTGAAAGGGAAATGAGTCATCTACATAATACAAACAATGATAACTCAGTTGCATATGACTGAGATCCTAAAGATATGTTTATAAATGAATAAACTTCCTGATTATAGTGATATATTGTGGATTTTTTTTAAAGGGATTTTTATTTTGTGTAGCAAATATTAAAAAGTTAAAAAATTAAAATAATACTAGAATATGGGTACACCAGATCCATACGTTTCATAGTACAATTCATATATTCTTTGTACATCCTTTATAAGCAGTAAAGCATCAGTAGTTTGTTTCTAACAGCTGAACCACTCAGAAGCACAACGTATGCTTTGCAGCATGGAAAAGAGCGCTCTGCTCATAAGTATTACTACATGGATATCCCAAGAGCTCAGCACTCCTGCTTTGGCACTGGGACCATAAAAACATGACACCATGTTTCAGAAGAGTTAGTAAAAGAAAACGAATAGAAAACGAGACTTATCAAACCAAGATCAAGAACACATTTATTTGTCGTTTCCAGCTCTCCCCATGGCATCCAGTAGCATGAGCAGATCCTTCAAGTAAAAACTACTCTTTAGCCACCCCCATAAGGAATTAAGTGCAGAAGCTAACCTTCTCAAGTCATAAAAGCAGAGATCAAATACCTTTTCTGTCCTTCTATTCCACCTTATCAACCCTGCTGGAAGGAAATTTAGCAGTGGGGAAGAATACATATGGGGCGGGCAGTCCCCGAAAAGGCTGAGGTGACAGGATCACTTCTCATAGACCTGACAGAAGTGGCACCAACCACATGTTGGCCTCCTTGTTCTCCAGCTGCTGCTGAGGAACACCTGGCACAGACAGCAGCTATAGTATCTTCTCTGCACCATGGTCTTGTTCAGAGAGGCTGTGCCCTACAAGCAGACACCCCCAATTCAGCAGCTACAGAGGAGCTTCCTAACAGGGAAAAGTATTAAGAACATCACAGCTTCCTCTCCCCTTTCACCACGCATTTGGCGATGGCTTTGGCTTGCTTCCATGCTGCGCAGCAGTGGAGGGTATTTGATCTTTGGCTGGGATACCTCACAGCCTTCCCCAGATGAAAAGTTCAACTCAGCTAGGTGATTAGGAGTCCGGTTTGAAAGCACAGCAGGATAAAGAGCTCAGATTAAAATCACAAATATTCCAAACGCCACAGCTCTGAGAGGGCTGAAGTTGAAATTAAATATTGGAGTCAGCACAATGCAAGAAATTCACAACCAACTGGTGTATATCTTGCATAATAAAACTTTAACCACATATGTTCTTAATATACAGGGTAGAGACCCAAATATGACCTGAATAAATCCACTGTAATATGAACCAAAACCTTTGTTGCGTACCCTCAGCTTCATAATCTACAACGCTGAAGGTTGAGGCTGCAGTGAGTCGGGTCAACAGCAGACATCTCAACTTACCTGGCCAGTTACGTACAAACAACTGATAATTATTTGTGCCATCACTGGAGCTGTCATGCATTTTTTTTGCATTTTGTATGGTACTTTCAACTGTCATAAACCAGTACAACAGTCTGCTAACATGAAATAATTAATAATTATTATGTGAGTGACTGATTTACCTCAGAGAACATGAAAGGCCACAAAACCTGGAGTTTCCCACTCCACATAGTGTGCATAAAGGAAATGAGCATAAGCAATCACTGTCAGCTCTTCTTGTAAGTAAGAATTGAATCATTTATCTGTCTGCATGTATACATTATCATCATCTCCCACTCTGAGGTAAGCCCTAATAGCACTTTATGGTACAAAAATAGGTTGTTATAGATATTTCATAAAAATAGTACACCTTTCTTTTGAGAATGATAGCTGAACATATACATATTTAGCATAAAGTGGAAAGTTTTGAAAAACGTTATACTTATGGCTCTAGGACACAGTTTTTGTCTGCAACACTTACACCACAGCTAAACCCCTAATCTAATGCAAATTTATACTGCACAGTACAGTAATAATATTTCTTTAAATGCTTATTTCTCTTCTTTTGATTTCTACTTATTTTGTCCAGTACTAATCACCTGCAAGTACCTTCAACTGTTTTAGCACTTCGACTATTTGGATTTTATTCTCCATCAGCATGCTGAATTTATTCCATAAACATAATTTTTACTCATGAAAGCATTTAAATAAATCATACGGTACTGTCTTGCTCCAATTAAAATTACAGTAAAAGGTATTTTGATCTAAGTGGAGCCAGAGCACATGCTCAGTGCAGTCATGATTTAGTGTTTGCCACCAGCACAGCAGCAAGCTAAAAAGCAAGGTGAAGCCTGAAAGATTTTTTGGGCAATCACACCATTTTAAAATGAAATTTCTGATTTACTTTCTCTGTGAACAAGATAACATGGCAGCAGCGTGCAAAGTAGTGTAGTAAAAACATTTACAGACTGTGAATAATGTAACACATAAGGCTGTATGAATAGCTAATGGTTTTGATTATGTTTTGACTAAAGGCTAAGCCACTCCCTGAATAATTAAGAGGTTTTTTTTTTTCTTTTATTCCTTGGATAAATGAGTTTTAAACACATCTAACTTGTGACGTTCAGGCCTTTTGTTCAAATCAAGTATCTCTGAGCATGACATATCTATAAAAAGGTTTATATGATGTGGGAGCCTGTGAAATGCCTGTGGGCAGGGTGACATGGAACATCCTTTCCAAAACTGCATCCCACGCTCCCAAGAGCCAGAACAGCCCTTTCCTGGACCTGTTCATGGGCTTAATTCTGGCCAGAGCTTCTGCCTGGGTGCTGGGACCAACAGCTTGGGAGTGGGACCTCCTGAGACCATGAATGGGAGCGTCTGGAGGTGAAGTCCTTCAGAACACTGAACTCAAATGGGCTCAACAGAACTCTCTCATTCAGGGTGCAGAGTTAAACTGAAATGTGAACAAACCTTTCCATTATTTCCCAAATGGATCCTGCCATATCCAGACCGCTTGTTATACAAGTACTGCTTGAAGGTGAAAAAAATATATGAAAAAAACAAACTTGGTTGCAGAAGGGAGATACTTGGCACTAAGTATACCATTGCCCAGCCCTCCCTCCTGGCTGCTGGTCTGGTCCCCAGCGTCACCCACATCTGCTCCTCTCTGCATCGTTGCCCCCTTCGCTGCCAGGGCACCCTGCCCTGGGACAGGGGACAGAGTAGGGCAGGATCTGCTTGTCTCCTTCCCTCTGCACAGCCCCAAGATAACACCTGAACTCCATGAGGAGCTCTGAACCTCTTACCATCTCCCCCTCTTTCCTTATTGCTCCCTTCCTTGTACTATATTTAACTTTAAAGTGTTCCTCCATTATTTAAAATGTAATTTATGGGTGTTTAATCAAGTAACTAAACTCTTCCAAGAGCTGCAGAAGAAAACGGACAAATATACAAGCAGGCTTTCTCCTAGACAGCTTTCTGGTACTCATTCCAATAGAATGCTAATAATTATGTTAAAAAGCTAATTTAAGAAATCCAATTTTTGGAAAATGGGTTTTCAAAGGACACATTTAACAACTAGAGAAAGTTCGATCTGATTTCTCCATTAGAAGAGGAAGGAAAATCCAATTTTAATCTATTTTTGTTCTCTTAAAAAGATGATATATAGAAGTTACTTTGAAAATCATCCTTTCAAAGTAGAACCTGGTATAAGCATGTGCTAACTTGTGAAGCACAATTAAACTGTTCCGATAATTCTGCCTGAAAAAATTAGCAGCAATATTGAGAAGGCAAGTTGTTTTCAAAATGTCCATAGTAGAGCTGCTTCTGTGCTGAGCTGGTATTGATTCCGAAACAATCTTACACATGATAAATGAGAGCACATTTAGGAAAGGATTCAGTCATAAGAGCTCACAAATCAATCAGCTTGTCAACAGGCAGACCAAATTCAATTTTTATTCTTAGTAAACTCTTATTTGGTGGTAGGCCATTCTTTACTTAGAAACTGCTTTACAAAGGAATGGGGGAAGAGGGGAAACATGGGAAAGATGATCTTTCACCAACATTTTAGAAGTTGGTATTTCACTTAGGGCTAGGACAGAGAAAATCTGATCGTCTCCTGGATAATCCAAACCTTTTATCTCCTCCTGGATGGCCAAAAACATTTGGTCATATAATGCCCTTTATCTGCAGCAGCGTTTCATAATAATTCTCATAGAGCGAGACATGGCATCACTAATTTATAACAGAGCATGGTATAATTGGCATGTCAGATTCTAAAGCAACAACCTGATGTACACAAGAGCTGCTGCATTGCTTTGCCAAGCCATGCTTTATTTCTGACAAGCAGTTTTTATTGTGTTCTGGTGGCTCAAAATTAAAATTGTAGTGAAATGACATAGTAAACAAAACAAAACAAAACCCCTCAAACCTATTCTCCCAGAATTCCCTGCTTGCTGGCCCCGACAACATCATCAACAGTAACCTGGCTGGAACTTGAAAGGTTATTTGAACACCTCCAATTTATCATCATTCATTTATATAATCTATTAGTGATTTTGCACTGCTACTTAAGTTTTTAAATGTCATTATTTCAATCCAGACGATCTAACCTAACAGCTACAGACAATCCATGAACCTGCAGGGGAAGATTCTCTCTCTGAGTCTCTATGACTGCCCAGTCACTTCCTCTTGCCAGCCTACAGAAGATTTATTTGGAGGAAGAAAGTAACCTAAACAAAAAATGGGAGTAAGCTGGTTGCTGAGCTTTACATGGACGGCTCTCCCATTAGGAATCTGAGCCAAGTCTTACTAAATCAACGTGTCACAGAGCACTGTGAGGATAAATACAGATATTCTGAGTCAGGGGTGATGCAAGCACGATCTTCTGAGATGTCTCTTTCAGGATTAACTTTTGGAGAGCAGGAAGCAACATATGAACTATTCTTACTCCTTTCCCTCTCCTCATTCAAATTAAAAAGAGAAGTTATAGGCATTTGCAGACAAAGGGTTTATAAACATAGAAGAAACAAACTTCATTGGTGTTTTCTTCTCTAAGCATAAGCCTGTTCTTTACCAGGATTCTTCTGTTCATCACCTCCTTTGCCTTTAGACATGTAGAGGAATGTGACAGCCAAACCAGCACCACACTTAGATTTTCCTTCCTTCTGTTGGCTGATAAAGCTACAAATCCACCAGACTGTGTTCTAAGCCCACCTGCTTCTGGGAAGTACACAGCCATTAGAATTTTTCATTTAGCCAATCATAGTTAAGTTCCTGCAAATAATATTTCTGAAGATGCTTATGGAAGAGCACTCCGTGTGGATTCAGCATACTCTGCCGGACAGATTTCATACAGAACTGACATTTGGAGTGGAGGTTTATCCAATAAAATAACTGTTCCATGGTCAATTCATTCGTTTTGTCATAGACACCCACCCGGAGCACCAATCTTGGAGGATGGCTTTTAATTTGTTATTCAATGAGGAGCCAGACTTGGGAAAATCCTTCTGACTTGTTTTTTGTCACTTAATCTTATTTGTTCCTGCCATTGTACTATAACCAAATAGAAGACTAAAATAAAACCCCAAATAACGTTGCAGTCAGAATTTGTAACAGGATGTGAATTTCATGGCTGAGATTTTAAAGCTGCAACCAGATGACCCAGAACTCCAACTCCAAACATTCAAACCCCAACAGTTTCCACAATCCTAATCGTGGCTGGAAATCTAAAGACAGCAATACATAGGCTTAGACATTTGTGTCTTACACGAAATGCTTCCAGACAGCAGAGAATACAGAGGATAGCTCAGATAGCCTGATCTCACTCTATAGAAAGAAACAGACAAAAAGTAGTTTAGTAGATTATGTATTTTTAGTCTGTGAAGATGGCACACTTCAATCATTACCATGATTTCTAAGATCTGAAGATGAATGAATCTTAAAAGCTGCTTCTTGCCAGCCTGGGAAAATGTCTTGCAGACACTTCCAAGGTAACAACAACATCATTAAACATCTTCCAACAAGTTCAACTCCTCCTCCTTTCTCTTAAAACAATCAAACTTACCGGAAACCTCTAACAAACAAAAGCATTTGGAGGAAATAATGTGTTCTACTTCTTGTGGTGTAAAGGAAGAAGACAGGAGTATCTTGTTTCACTGTTGTGTTTTAATGAGAAAAACTACCCCTTTGCTTTTTATTCTTCAAACTCAGAGCACATGAGAGGCATACTGGAACCCAATAACGCTTCCTTGAATGACCAGTAAAAACCTGTAAGTTCCATTCATTTAAGATAATAAAAATTACCAGACTTCCACGTCAACCTGAGCAATCTGTTAATTGTAGGCACTGGCAAATGACGTTACTTGAACAGCAATTAATTCTTACATGACTTGGAAGTATGTCTTCAACTAATATCAGACACGAAGGTATTAGTTGAATTTTATTGGATTTTAAACACAGGTCATTTGTTTTCATTTCCTTCTTTATCATAGATATATAGCTTTTCCATTTTTTACTATAGAAAATTGGAGTATCATATTCCCTGTTGAAAGCAATATTGTATTACTTTTAGGAAACAAAGAATATTATATATGTTTTTTCTGATCTGTTTTTAACCAGAATAAAGCTGCACATCTGGTATATTTTAGTTTTGGGATATGGAATATCTCTGTCTTTCCCAAACATTGTCTACTGTAAACCAAACTGAACAACTTTCGGAAGTGTTCCTTTTTCACTGAAATTTGAACCCTATGGAGAATGCTTGGCATATGGATTAAAAATGGATGTGAAAACCCAGTCATGATTGGAACAAAGGGATTTTTTTTAGACCACAGGAATGGATATAAACTTGAAGGTGCAATCCATCCTAGCTTCAGCTATTAGGATATATAATTTAGAAATCATGACTGGATCTAAGTCAAAGGTGATAAATGCAGACGGCAAGATTATAAAAGATGGCATTCAGGAGGGAGATGAACATGGGTCTTTTTATGGATTCTAAGTGCATTTTCAAACAGGACTCAAATTTACAGTATTAAGATACATATTTCAAATGAAACTGAAGCGGTACCATATATTTCTGAAATGAGCTGGGACTACAGAAGACACAAGCAAAAAGGGGGTCCTTGCTCTTGTGTTTCTGCATAAATAGTAAGTTCCTAAGTGTCTGCATTGTAACATGAGAAACATCAGGCATAAGGTTTTGTTGTTTCCTTGCTTGGTGCAAACTGAAGAACCAACCTACCCTGTACAATTACAACTGTCAGGGGTTTATTACAGAGTAACAGAGCACTCCCTGCATAAAATTCATCAGCAAGAGGAAAATCCCTCCCCATGGGACTAAATTCAAACCAACATTGTTCACTTTTATCTAAGTTTTGTGTTTGAAGAATGGAAAATAGCCCAGCCAGCTGTTCAGCTGCATTTTTTTTAGTATGCTGCTCTCACTGACCGAAAGAGAATCTGATTATACAGCACAATGATCAAAACCTCCAGATCTCTTTTTGGTAGCGTTTAAAATGACAAAAACATCTCCGACCTGCCTCGTGGAACTCAGAAGCCAAGATAAAGCAGCAGAGGCATGGAAACAGCTTTGGTATTGAGAATCCAAAGCCCTGTACAAACACAGAACGAACCTCAAAGCTCCGAGGCTAAACCGAAATGTTAATCAACTTCCTCTGGCCAATACTGAGATAAACAGAAATAGGGAAAAACATTCTTGCTTCCTTCTTGGGTCCTTTTAAACTACAGCAGAAGCAATGGAGGTCAAGCACTGCCTCATTTTATGGATTGCTGTTCAACGACAGGCACAACAAAGTGGAAAAATCTGCACTGAAGGTAGAGTTGGAGAGAACTGGCCCTTGGCGTCTCTTGGACAACATCTTCCCTTCCTCCCCACTCCTTTTATGATGCATGCCTTCAATTGCAAACTGCTATAAAAAGCTTCCTGAAATTCTTGGCACTGCCACAGATTTGATTCCACAGTGGCTCCCAGTGATTAACAGAATGCGAGAAAGTGCAAGACAAACAAAGATCAGGTGAATGGGGAAAAGAAACTAGAGCATCATAAAAAGCGCACATAAAGTGCGTTCCATTTGCCAGCAGAGCCAATACTTATAAAAGGAGTGTAGCTTTTGAAAGTCAATCCCTCCCATTCTGAGCAGAAACCAGACGAATTTGTAAAGATTGTATTTGCTGTGTTTATGTTTATTTTTTAAAAATAACAACTGTAACTGACATGTCAGAGGCAGCAACAAACACTTTAAAATTCACTTATTCCACTAAAGTCTCAGTCTGTGTCTGAACTCCTTCCTTGACCAGTAGTAAACTTGATCATCTGCACATAAATTATTAAAATTCTAACTATAAGGTTGTACATTATAAAGCCTGACTACATTATAATTTTTGTTCCTCCAAGCAGCAACTTAAAATGCATATTTAACTAATTTATCCTATACTTTGTGCCCCTGTGGCCCTGGAAGGTGAAGCAACATCGCTCATAAGAAATATTATCATTGGCTGTTTATCAAGGCATCTGTGAAACAGAAAAGCAATAAAAGTGCTAGTGCACACACTCATTTACTATTGAAATATCACAAAAATTATTCAGTGTCAGAAATCTAATTTTGTATGATATTTCTATATATTTTAGCAGTTAATTTTTCCAGCATTAGTGAATTAATATGCTTTGAATACCCCTGTAGCTACAATGGAAAAATGGGCCAACACACTTATTTAGTGCTGCTACCCAAATCCATTAGACAAATTTTCTTTACAGCAAAGCATTGATGAATGAAATGTCCCATGCTAATGTAAGAATAATCAATTCAGAATGCTTATGACAATTAACAAAGCTGGAGATAAGCCTTGAAAGCACCATGCTTTGTCAGCTCTGATTTGGATTAAACTCACACTAATAGGATCATTTTTCTTCCAAAAGGTACTCTTTTTAGGCAGACCTATCAATTAATATGAATTATGCATGTATAAAAGGACTAATGTCATTAATTAGACAAATTAATTTTTATGATGCAGTGAACAGACCGACATCAGATGATATGAGATATCATTCTCCCAATTCATATGTATTTGGAATAAATGAATAGTTTACATTTGCATGGTTATTACAGACTCAATCACTATTAATCAGTGACACCATATTGGACAGTTTCATGTACTCTGTTTTAAGTTTCTCATGGTTACCAGGTACATTCAGTTCACACTTAGAAGACAAAATTTCACTCTGACTCACGTGCTTTCATTATATACATCCCAGGGAAATACAAGCAGAGTGTGTGTTACGTGCTGCATGTTTCAGCGAATTTGTGATGATAAAAAGGGGGAAATTAAATAAATATAGTCTAACTCTTCTGGCATCAATTTTAGCCGTAGAATTGAAAACATTCAAAAATTTAGAAAGGCTTGTGTTAATGCTGGCCCACACTTTGATCCTGAAACACTGTTTTATTTCAGCCACTAGTAATTTACCACTCGGTGCTTCCTTTTGCCTCTAAGCCTGATGTATATATGTTTCAAAGTGCACTGAAAACCTTTACAAACCAAAAATGTATATTTAAAATAATCAGGCTCTCAGAATCCCCAAAAGTGTTTGAATTTAAAAAGTTTGAGTATTTAAATGGTAAATATAATACTGAAATATTGAGTTCAAAATCATTGCCTAGTAGTATCTCCTACATGGAAAACATAATATAACTATTTCCATTCAAATGTGTTAGGAACTATTAAACACTTATTAAAGTTATTTTAAAACTTTGCTTGCTTTGCATTTAATGAAGTGAATGAAGGATGGAAAAACCTACACACTTTATGCACATTCAATTCTTAAAAATTACTTCTAGCCACATACCTTCTTTTATCCACTATTTATATATCAGCTGCAGCCAAATATAGGGAGAGAATTATTTCCTCCTACCTTATTTGGCTTTCAGAGAAATCAGAGAGCAAACCCTCAGAGAGGAAAGTATTTCAATGACCAGCCCACTTGTGATAAAGCACCAGTCTTGGGGCACGTGTCCTCTGCATGAACTGCGGGGAGACGGGAAAACAGCAATGGCAGGTCCGACCCCAAAGACCAACAAACCCCCAAGACCAACAAACCTCCAGCCCCCTCAGGGATGGCTTTTCCCAGGGAAAACTCAGGGTCACAGCCTAAGGAAATAGCTGCTCTGTGCCACGGGACAAACCTCCTGTATTTCCAGTTTAAATTTGATCCTGCCCAGTTTATAGGGACTCGTGGCTCCACGGCCACAACGCTGCTCTGTACCTCCCGTCTGTCCAGCCAAGCAATTACAACCCTGTCCCGTCAGAAAGCTCCCTGCCTTCCTACAAACACTCACTGCCCTTCTCCGTACCTGTTCTAACCCCGGATCTGGACACAGGATATTCTGAGATGCCACCAGTTTCTCAGAACTAACATGAAAACCAACACCCCCTGGACAGGAATCCTGCCCACTCATCTGCAGGGATCCCAGCATCCTCTAGGACATTGCCACATGTTTTGTGGCATTTGGAGCATCTTAGAAACATGTCGCCCTGGCTTTGCTTTATTCAAAGTCCTTGGTTTGGATTTATCCTTGGATTTTCTAATTTGAACTGCGAAGCTCTGCAGGATCTACACAGGAAAACGCAGACTCAGCTGAAACACTTAACTCTGAATTTCAAGTATTCTATTTTTAATTGATTGTGTCACCTTAGCACTTGGAAAGCCAAAATTGGTTTTGGAGATCATGCAAAGGCCTTATTTAAACTCTCATAAGTGGTGTGCCTAGAGGAGGATTTAGTAACTTCCCATAAAAATTAGAATAGTAGAGCAGAAGAATGTTGAAATGTCAATAGGGGAGAACATATATCAAAGAGCCAGACACTACAACATTTTCTAGTAAAAGTGAATAATCAACTTGAACAGAAAAGAAGGATATTTGTATGGAATTTATTATCCATAAAGTTTTTGCATAAATTAACCTACTATTAAGTTTTTTTTTGTACACTAAGAAATATGCAGGAAAATAGAGCAATTTTCAGTAATCAGCAAAAGGATAAATAGAACATAATTTTCTTTTTCGTAAGCCCACAGTAAGTACACTATAACATCTTTCTTATTGGGTCAAATCTTAAACGTGTCCTCTGACAATAAGATATATTCTAGTATATGATTAATGATAATTAATAGACGGGAAGTACGGACAGGTCTGAGCAGATGTTGAAAACAAATAAGGACTCACAGAACAGCATGATGTGGTGAGTTTATATGGTACAGCTGGCTGCATACAATACCTTTTAATTTATAAGACTATAGCATCTGGTCTTCTAATGTCTGGCTACGAATTTTCAGAAAGTCATAGGAGGAATATTTTTTGTTCAATTTTCTTTTCTTTTAGATGGGAAGGGACTAATAGAGATAGAAAAAATATTGGAAAGATAATTACTAACAGAATGAATTAAAAAAAAAAAAAAAAAGTACCCAAAGAAATTTTAAATTAAACCAATGAAAGCTGAAATGTTAGGATATATCTTCTACTTAGTAGCAGCTGTACAAGTATCTGTGAAAGGTTCTGAAAAGTCAAATATTTTTAACTGTTGTTAAAAAAAAATACTCTGGAAAAGCAGGACATAATAAACAAAAAAGCAATACTTAGTGGGGAAATACAGTGTCTTGTGGTTTGACCAGATTTCTTAATACTTATTCCTCTTTCTATGCAAAACCTAAAATTGCCAGAAACCTACAATTCTCTCTCCTCCTCTTCCCACTTTCTCTAATTTTAAGTTATTGGGTGAATACTCATACAGGTGATTCACTTTAGAAATAACTCATTTGCAGTATGGAAATTATTCCATACTCTGTTCTTCAGAAAGTGATTGGGTCTACTCTGCAACTGCTAGTAGCATAACAAGACCAACGTATCATATTTGATGTCCATTTTGCTAAAATATTCATTCACACATTTGAGTTATGCAGACATGAGCATGCAAGTCAGAGTTCTTGAAGAAGCATGAGAAGGTCCAACACCAGCCTGTGATGGCAAGGAGACGGAAGGCAAACCATGCTACTGCTTGGTTATTGTCAGGGCTTGTCTGAGAAGAACTTTGACTAGTTTATACTTTGTCTAAATGGCTTAGAATAAATGAACTAGAAGAAAATCTGAGAGATGTGCATCTTCCTGTGTACACTACAGATCACAACATAGAGATGAGCACTCATCATCTTTGCTGTCCATGGTGAGCACACATCAAGTCACAGTAGGAAATGCCCATGTCGGTGTTGCCTTATTCCAAAATTGCAACTGCTGTTCACTTTGAACAAGTGACCCAAGAAAAATAAAGCTGCCCAGCATTTGGATGTGCAAAGAGATCATAGCAGCTCAAGCAACAGACATTTTATTAATGCAATATCTAACCACATGCAGATAGTTGGCATGTGAGCTCACTGGTCAGTGTTCTCTGCTGAGCAGTACAACTGCAAGGTAACTTTTAAAATTGTCTTTCTAACCTATGCTGATTTTTTTTTCTTGTTTTCACTCAGACATGGAAAATCAACAGGTATAATCTGCTTAAACCAGTATGCTAATTGTTGTGTTTCAACACTTTGAAAAATCCCTTGGCTTTCCCTGACCCTTCTGCCTTCTGTTGTGTCTCCTCTAAACAATAATCCTTTTGTTTACCAATTTTTTCGTGAACTACCTACTTGTTCAGTAGCTTCAGAATGGTGTTACTATATTTCTCCAAAATTTGGCCATACTTTTCCACTAAATCTCTACTGCTGATAAGCCTAAAGTCTAACTATAATTCTCTAATCCAGCTAGACTAGAACTGGTCTGAGTGTGCTTACTGGAAACAGCTGGAAGGAAAGGAGTTGGAAGCTTTCCTTTGCCACAAACTTGTACTTTACATGCATTTGCCTCAGATCTCTCCAAATCACCCTACATGCATCTTTCTCATCATATGAGAACCCCATGTCTTCAATCACTTGATATATTAATGCTCCTACCATCCAAGCACGTCGGTATTGTGATAGAGAGTGATTCTGTTTCCCACAGCACAGAACTTTGCCCAAGGCTGAACACTTTTATTTTTGTCTTTCATATAATTTCTACAGCCTGTACACTGGGTATGACGAATGCCTTCTTGATCACTTTGCCTCCTGAGTGCCTTTTAGGTTCCATCTGTGCTCAAAACTAATGGTGGTTATTATTTTTTTGTCTTTTCTCCTGCATAGTTCTGCTGCCAGAAGATCATTCCCTTTAGAAGAGGATTCTCAAGAATCTAGGAGGAGACCTCAAGGATTGCTTTATCAAGCTCTTAGGAACTGCGTCACATCCATCTACCAGAACCCATTGAACCCATTGAAAATTCTCTAGGGCTTTTCAAGTCATAGCCAGGCATTAGTCTTTAGTTACATAGAGTACTTTTCTTTCTGTTCTTGGTTTGAGGTAAAAATAAATAACTGTGGAATTTTTGAAAGTCCATTATCCTTGGTGCCATCTCAAGGCATGTCAAGGATAAGAGGGTTATTAGGGGCAGTCAGCATGGCTTTACCAAGGGTAAGTCATGCTTGACCAACCTCATAGCCTTTTATGAGAATGTAACAAGGTGGATGGATGATGGCAGAGCAGTGGATGTGGTCTACCTTGACTTCAGCAAAGCCTTTGACACAGTCTCCCACAGCATCCTCACAGCTAAGTTGAGGAGGTGTGGTCTAGACAATAGAGTAGTGAGGTGGGTTGCAAACTGGCTTAAGGAGAGAAGCCAGAGAGTGGTAGTCAATGGTGTGGAGTCTAGTTGGAGGCCAGTATCTAGTGGAGTGCCTCAGGGGTCAGTACTGGGGCCAATATTATTCAATATATTCATTAATGATTTAGACGAGGGAATAGAGTGTACTATCAGCAAGTTTGCTGATGACACTAAGCTGGGAGGGGCGGCTGACACGCCAGAAGGCTGTGCTGCCATCCAGCGGGACCTGGACAGGCTGGACAGTTGGGCAGGGAATAACCTAATGAAATTTAACAAGGGAAAGTGTAGAGTCCTACATCTGAGCAGGAACAACCCCAGGTTCCAGTATAAGCTGGGAAATTACATATTAGAGAGCAGTGTAGGGGAAAGGGACCTGGGGGTCCTGGTGGACAACAGGATGACCATGAGCCAGCACTGTGTCCTTGTGGCCAGGAAGGCCAATGGCATCCTGGGGTGTATTAGAAGGGGGGTGGCTAGTAGATCGAGAGAGGTCCTCCTTCCCCTCTACTCTGCCCTGGTGAGACCCCATCTGGAATATTGTGTCCAGTTCTGGGCCCCTCAGTTCAAGAAGGACAGGGAACTGCTGGAGAGGGTCCAGCGTAGGGCAACGAAGATGATTAAGGGAGTGGAGCACCTCCCTTATGAAGAAAGGCTGAGGGAGATGGGTCTCTTTAGTTTGGAGAAGAGGAGACTAAGGGGGGACCTTATTAATGTTTATAAATATATAAAGGGTGAGTGCCATGAGGATGGAGCCAGGCTCTTCTCGGTGGCCAACAATGATAGGACAAGGGGCAATGAGATCAAGCTGGAACACAAGAGGTTCCGCTTAAATTTGAGAAATAACTTCTCAGTGAGGGTGACAGAGCACTGGAACAGGCTGCCCAGGGAGGTTGTGGAGTCCTCACCTAGGCGTTCCTGCTCCAGCAGGGGGATTGGACTAGATGATCTTTTGAGGTCCCTTCCAATCCCAAACATACTGTGATACTGTGATATTTCTCCCAAACTCAACTACTCAACTGCCTTGTGAATTCTGCTCCTCCCTAGCAATTCTATCATGGCTCTGTCAATGGAAGGAAACAAGCAAAGCAAAGGAAAAGGGAATTATGAAAGAAAAGTGTCATGTAAATATTCCCCATAAGCAGTCCAGATAGTCATACAAGTATATGTTTGATTATTTTTTTTTTTTTTTAATCTACAGGTATGAAGTAATGTTTCAAATCTAAAGACAACTATAAGAGGCAAATCCTAACAGTGGCCAGGTTCCAGGTCTGTTTGTGATGCATCAAGCTTTTTTATTAATTCCATATGAACTATTACAGATCATTAGGTATTTATATGATATTTCATGTACATGTATTTAATGGGCTTGTGTGAATTTCAAGCTGAAACTATTTTTGGAACAGATTCTATTTTAAAATAAAGGGACATTGTTCAAAACTGTAATATTTTTCAAAATGTATTAGATAAAACAGCACTTTTACTGAAAGTGCACATGCAGAACTGCATACTACATGCTGCATTTGAAATTATGAACATTACTTAAGCTTCCTATACACATGCAGGAAAAAAAATCAGCTATTTAACAAAAGTTTCTAAGAACTGAAATTGAACTCCTGGAGTATTTACATGAATAAGGGATTTGTCATTGCCAGTAGTAGAGCTGGATATCAACATTTTGGCTCATTCATTCCCATTAACAACTTTTTAACAACATTTACACACCTCATCTGTTCTTGGGAGTGGGGTGAACCTGGAAGTCAGAGGATTAATCACATGAAATTTATCTAATTGAATATAATCAGCACCCACTAGTGAACTAAAATGAATCTGCTGACATTTTTATTCTAGTGTTGCTCTAAGGATAATTGGGAGAACAATTCTGAGTCACTAAAAGGTTTGTTTTCAGTAAACTTAAGCACTACCTGTTATAAGACGTTATAGAAAAAATCCAGCTTAGAAAAATGCCAATTGCTGTCTTACAAACTTTCACACAGCATTCACTGATCAGTAATATATTCCTGATAAATAATGAACAAGTCACATAGGTTCCACTATGGAATCCAGTTATAAATACAAATTGGTACGAGGATGCTGGCATACATTTTTCCTGAGCCTCTTTCATGATACCAAACCTAAAGTTACTATAAATGTGTAATCTTATTATCTGATGTTGCAGATACTTCATATTTTTATGTTGACTCATATCTTTCAAGTATTTAAATAAATTTATATAAATACATATAAAATAATGTGACTTTTACTATTAAGAATATTTCTACAGCACACTTTTTCAGTGTATTTAATTGCTATGTTATAAAAAATACCAGACAATATAATATAATAGAACATGAGGACTTTTAAAATGCTATTTTCATGGTCTAGTCGAATGATTACTACCTTAAAGCAAACTAACAAAACATGGTGTGCTGACCATTTACCTCATTTTATATCTATCACTCAGAAAAATAGTAAAAATAATTTAAAATATTTTAGTATAACCTGATACAAGTGAAACTTTTAAGAATCCCTGTCAGTGAACTTTGAAAAGCAATCTATAAGCTTCATAAATAATGTCCATGTGGCTTTTAAGCAATTTATATAGTCTTTTCAATGGAAATAAGCAAACCACTTAATCACTGAACACGCATGTAGTTTATGTTAAGGGTTAGCCTTTTCATTATACAACATTTGCTAGGGCTTATAAAATAAAATACTAATCCATTTATAATGAAAAGAGCAACCTTTAAAATAAAAAACACATTTGTAGTAGTTTTGATGAAGAATAACGGCACAACTAATTGTTTGCCATAAACATACAACATACATATGTTGACACAAGACATAAAATCAAAATAAAAAATCTCACAAAACAAAGTTATTCCCTTTGACAGAGCTACCTTTACCACCGCACCGTGCGGCCAGTTTGGATACAGAATATTCAGAGGATAATTTTTGGATTATCTCTCCTACACAAAATGGGAACACACTGGCACACGACATTAGTATTTTTTCCCCACCAGATGTTTTTCTCCACAATGGATTTGTTCAAATTCCTCAGCAATTAGATTCTGCTATCTTTGATGAAGGAGGTCATAATCTAATCTTAAAGATATTTAGTATCTTCTATCAAGTAAATGAAATTATTTTGCATGTAAAGTTGACACCCAGTCATAGGTTTCACTTCACATTTCACTATCATATTTTCCAATAATCATTTAGCTAGAGAGATGCCAAACCTCTCCATGTCTATGTTACCGTTTAAAGTAAGGAACATTTTTCTAATTACAAGATTACTTCCACCTTTTAAAACAAACAGAGCAAGGGAAGGGAAATTACTTTCATCTCTTAAAAGACAGCTCCCTTTTGCTCTAAGGACAGCAAAGGTAGAAAAGCAAGGTGGAAAGACTTGGCCCACTCCCATGGTACATTTTCTGTGTTAGCCCAGTCCTGTACTTTCAGTGGCACGAGAAACTCAGATTTTGAAGCACACACTGACAGATTTTATTTCCATATTTAGACACACAATTGACTATGGCAATCTGCAGGTTTTTAAGTAATTCCACCTAGTGTTATTTAAAATCTCACTCTGTGCCATGGAAGACAAAGGCACTCGGCACCATGTGAGCTCCTGTGCTTACAGGGAAAAAAATTACTATAGGGAGTAAAAAAAACAACCAAAAACCCCAAACACACGTTACTTAGATTGATTTAATGACTTACTGGTGGGTTGACAGGGGAATGTTTAACAAAGATCCCTTTGAGAAATTCTAACTAAACCTTCACACATGGAAATCTAATAATTATCAGAGCTGGATAAAAAAATGTAGATGTGATCTTGTCCTTCAGAAATTTGTGTTTCAAAGCACAGAGCACCTTACTGCTCACTAATTCCACCGAGGGTTCAGTGTCATACAAAAGCTGATCAACATGTGGAGAAGTGAATTAGGGTTTGCACCTGCATCACTGCAAGAAATGGAAATTTGGTGGTGACATGTCTGCAAAGGTTTCTGGAAACCGGGACTTCTCTGTCTCTGGCTCCATCCCTTGGCACAAATAGAACATCAAGAGCTTGTAGAGTTGATATGCATAAGCACATAACATTTGAGGAAACTGCGATAAAAGAAAGTAGACATCAATAATTTAATGGAAAAAATACTAAGATGTTTGCTTTTGTGATATGTAACTGCTAGTTTCAGAATAATAAATGACAATTTTTTTTTCCAAAATATTCTTAAAAAGGCCTTTTTTGTCACCAAATGAAGAAAATAAGGAATTTGTTACAACCTGCAATATCAGGGGAAAAAAAGGGCACAAAGTTTTCATGAGGCATCCCAAGGGGTCCTGGGGGCAGAATTGTGCCCCAGTGTGCCGGACCCCCTGGAATCCCGCACCCCTTGTTCCTGTTCCCTTGTCATCACTTCCCGCTGCCAGGACCCGGCATGGACCCCACTCACAGTCCCAAGCAAGTATTAATACCAGTTCTGACCCTGGTTTGGGTCTGTGCACAAGGGACATCGCACTTAGGGACGGGCTCTGTTCAACAAGTCCCAGCTCATCTTGCTCTGCCTTAAACTAAAATGCTGAGTTAGGACACACTAAATGGTGCTCCAGAGCATTCCTTTTCAAAATAGTACTGGAAAGAAGTAATTTGCTGGAAAACACCATTATTGTGTATTCAGTATTTAGCAAGGTTACCGCACTGAGTAAGAAAACAAAAGCAATATGTAGTCATGATGGAAAGTTATGATCTGCTGCCAACGCCTTCCGTGAGCATCCATGCTGGAATTTATCTACCCCGTTCCCTTCTGTACGTGCGACCGAAGGTGTATCTTTATTCACAGTGAGGATGCTTTTTTTTCTCTTTCACAGTTGAAGTGGGATTTTCACACTTGCACTTTACAGCATTGGGTTTAGTCAAGTTGTTTATTTTAGTCAAAATGTCTTTCTGCTTGCTTTATTCCCTGAACACTGAGAATGGCATTTTACAGTTTCTCCGTGTACCGTCTTAGGAAATTAAGGATTTGTTACACCATGAATCCGAGGCCAGTAAAAAGGCACAAAAAGTTCACTGTTTCTCAATTAAAATGAGTTTGTTTCGAGTCAATATTTCTTCAGTTACAGATTTACAGTATGCTACCTGCTAGTATTTATATAATATACAGTAATTGCTAAGAGACATGTTGAAAATATACCATTAGTATTATTTACTCCAGGAATCCAAGTGCAGAAACCAAAACATATCATGAATTTTTAATATTTTTCATAAAACAATGACCTTCTTTTTGCTTCAGTTTCAAATATGGCAAAGAGAAGGTCATCGAGCTGAAATATTTCTTGTATACAGTAAGAGCCTGATCCAACAGTCTTTGCAAAAGTAAAAGTCCCATTGACTTATTTTAAATGTAGCAGTTTTCTTACAAGAGAACTGCAAATTCAAGCGCTAATTAGGTCCCTGGACAGAGTCTCCAAAGCACCGGTAAGTGAACCTCGGAAGCACTGATACTGTGCAATCTAAACACTATAAATATGGCAGTAACAAAGCTGAATGCAGCCAACTTCCCAGCCCCATCCCGGGAATCCAGATTAATATAAATGGTCTTACTCATACGCTGTTATAAATGAGGGAATGGTTAACGAGACTGCAGATCACGTCTTTATTCTGAACAAACCCAGTCTTTTCATTTTCTCTAAATTTAACATATGGATGCGTTCTCCTCAACTGAATTTTAAAAGGATCTGAAAATAGCTCCTTTGCAAATTATGTTTGACTTATGGGTAGTAGTCTGCAACTTCCACAGACAACTATACATGTATGTGCTGCCATATTTTTTGAATTTTTTCCCCACAGGTTCGGGTTTTTGGTTGCTTCCTGTCAGTTATTTGTATTTTGTGTTTGACAATACATTACTTACTACAGTGTAACTTAATCCTATGCATATTAGATATAACACATCTACAGATGTTATTTCTTATACCATTTCTGCTCACCACATACCACTTTTGCATTCATATCTACAACTGAACCACACAAATCAAATGTTACTTTCACATCAGCATGCTAAGCTGCATTCTGCACTCCTGTTTCTTAACTCAAAACATTACAAAAAGAATCAGAAATCTAAGCTGCAGTAAAGTATCCGCTGCTTTCCATAATAAGGCAACCAAAAAGCGCTATCATACCTCAGGTCCCCAGGAAGGGTTGAGGGACTGAATATTTTTACATTCCACATTTTATACTGTTTACTTTCTTACTGGAATCTCTATCAGTTTTTACTTATCACAGATGCACAAAAATTACTTTATCTTATCTATGAATAGGTTTGCTCTTCGGCACAGCACTTGTGTTTACTTGCCTGATCAACATCACATGAAAAAGGACTTATTCTGAAATGATGAGTTTTATTTTTAAAAATTGAAGATGCCACTTTCCATAATATGAGTAACAAGGTCCAGATTATCAAAAGATGTTCTAAAACAAGTCTCAAATAATAACAGTTTTACCCACTTCTTCAAATTTAATGCAAGAAGCTCCATCAAGGCCACCCGCCACATTGGGCTTCTCGGAGGGGACAGGTCCTCTATGGCAATTATGTGCATACAGTGCTTCTTAAAAATTGTTAGAATATATGGTTAACACCTTTTTGCCTTTGGTAATGGTGGATTATTTGAACATATTGGAAGGCTAACGATGTGGTAATAAAATACTACTCAGCTTTCTTGTCAGTGTTGTGTAATGCAGGGAATTTCAGAGCATCTGAGAAAAGGTGCAAGCGCTGCACAGTGGCACTGTGGCATCACCTGCTGCAAATACTTAGCATCCAATGCAGATATTGTACTAGCCATGATAAAACTGTTTGCAATGTTTTGGTAAATATTTTGGTAATACAAAATGTTACTTTCACATAAGTAAGCTAAGCAGCATTTTGCACTCCTATTTCTTATCTCGTAACATTACCAAAAGAATCAGAAATCTAAGCTGCAGTAAAGTATCACCTGCTTTTCGTTGCTGCTTTTATCATATAATTAACTTGCATATTCATGGCAATTGTACTGGAAGGCTTGGAACTCCACCTCTTAAATAGTACAAATGAAAAGGAAAAATCCCATTGTTAGTTTGAAATGCTGGGGCAGTGACCCTTCTAGGTGTGCAAGACGACACAATATCTAGGACAGGGTATTTTTTGCTTTTTTTTTTTCCTCTGCATAATTATCCTTGAAACTCACACATGTTGCTTTAAAGGAAAATACATTTGATCTTGTGATTTTTTTTTCCTCAGTCTGAATAACGAACTGAAGATGGCATGAAAGCAGCCCAATCAATACCCGTGGTACAAAGGCATTATTGTATCCTAGTGGTAGGAATACATGAAGGCATATGGAGAAATTATTATTTTTCTTTTAGACAGACAGATGACTTCTGTCATTCAGCTTCAGTGTACAAATGGGATCCCTCCCATTTTCAGCCTTCCTGTAAAACACCAGCTTCCAGATGATACAGTAGCTGGTCTTATTATCATTGTCAATAGTTCCATTTGGCAGCAGACAGCTAATTCTTTTCATGTGCTAATGATTAATCAGACAAGCCTATTTACTAATGTATCAGAACGCATTAGAAATATAGGTAATGAGAGACAGAATATCAATTTATTTATAAATGAACTGCACTTACGTTGGATATGTATTGACTCAAGTCAAAGAATAAAGTAGAAAATGTAATATACACGTAAACCATTACAATGAATTAAAAGAGAATTTTAAAATGTCTTGAAACATGATTCTATTGACTACTCCACAAGCCAAAAGACATGTTACAGTTAGATTTTCCAACACAGACACCACAAAATCCCCCAGCCACAGTACCTGGAGCTGTACTTTTTAGCAAATGTTCTAAAGCGACAGCACAAATACTGTGCATTTCAGAACTCTAAGCCCCAGTACTAGGTTTGTGCATGTAGATAAATATGTGTATATTGTCAATATTCAAGATATTAAAAAGAGCAGAACATCCTGACTATTAGTACAGCACTTTGGAATCTTCTTCAGAGTGAGGAACCCAGATTTAGTCATTTTTTTCAGCAGTTGGAGGAAATACAGAATAGCTGCCTAGGTGTGACATTTATGAGGCAAACACCAACTTGGAGCAGCTGATTAGGAGTTTTGTGTTAGCGCCGCATTGGTTCTGGCCAGGTCTTAACGCAGAGGACACTCGTGTCTCCTTATCTGTTTTGTAGCAGAATTACACTGGTATTAGAAACTGATGTCATCTACTCACTGCCAGTTTAAGAAAAAAATCTTATTAACCCTGACTATTCTGTAGTCATTATTCACATAACTTTATCATATTTCCCAGAGGACACGTTAAACAGGTATTTTTTGAGGTCTGGCACAGTTAGTACACAATACTACCCATTCTTAGCTCTACACAAAATATTTCTGCTTAATTTACTGCATCTATTGCTACTGCTTTCCTTTTGCTCATAAATGTTGTTTCTCTCAATGCTGATATTTCTCAGTGAGAACAGACAGGCACTAGAAAGAAGGGAGGAGACCACCACGGGACCAATTTAAAACGTTAAAAGTTTGAGGCGGAATCCAAATCTTTAAATGCAGTTTCCAGACAAACTGCTCTTTTTCCTTAGAGGTAAATATTAGAAATCCAGAGGTTAAGATCCAAGGAGACTTTTGTTATTGCATATATGAAAACCGCAACTGGTTTAACAATCCCAGCAATGTATCTGCAGTATTGTGGAATTTGAATACTGCTACATCCACTAATAAGGCGCACAGAAATATCAGTTTGTATAAACAGCTATACAGTCTG
Organism: Columba livia; assembly: GCF_036013475.1. Taxonomy (NCBI): domain Eukaryota; kingdom Metazoa; phylum Chordata; class Aves; order Columbiformes; family Columbidae; genus Columba; species Columba livia. Next base: position 2,804,910 of record NC_088614.1, read on the forward strand.
ATCACGCAGACACAGGAATACATTTGCTCAGGCTGCGTCTGCATCTGGACCTGCCATTTAAGAATTTAGAGCTTTATATTAAATATTGTAAGACAATGTAAAGGGAAACATTCAAAAGCTCTATTACAATCCTTTAATAGCTAGATAGAAATTATATGTTTTAGTCTTTTAATGCTTTATCCAGTGGATGCAACAACTCAAAGCACAAGAGAAATTTTGCCAAAATTAGTACGTAGACTTAAGGCAGAGAAACACATATTTGAAATAAAAGAAAAAAAAACAAGAAAAAAAAAATCAAACTCATTTTCTCACCACTCAAAAGTGGAATTAAAGCTAGACACTAGAAATTTTTGTGGAATCTCCACATGCAAGTATTTACAGTCTTAAATTAATTAACAAATTAAGAAAGTTTGATGTGAGTTTCGATGCAAACAGGTACCCAGGGGTACGGGTTCACATGTCTGGCTGAGTTACTGTGCCCTGTTATTCTGCGACCGACAGCGTGAGAATTTCTCCTGTTGGGAGTGAAGTAAAAGCTGCTCCTGAACTGTGGTCCCCTGAGGTCTTCTGGAATAACTCCACACTAGGGCTGGTATATTGGGTTAAACAGCCCCATTTAAACTTATAGCACCAGGTCCTTTTTAGTTCTGTTTTTGTTGCAGAGCAGGTATAAAGATCTTAAATGTTTAGATTCACTTACAACACTATGAAAAATACACTGTGAAGTATCAACGTGGTGGACTGAAAATACAGACACAAGGATAACGAGAACACCTATATATTTCAAAACCTACACAAGCTTTTTTTCACTGCATTTAAAACTCCTTGAAATTTCACTTAAATCTATGTGGACCGAAAGCACAACTGGAAACAGGACCCAAGACTACTTAAAGGGATATTTGACAGGGTAGCACAGTGATTAGAGACACCAGAATTAACGCCAGCTCTGTGCACACGCAGAGATAACATGAAAGCTGCTCAACTTTGTTCCCAATAAATAATTTGCTGGATATTCTCAGGAGAGCTCAATGGAGGATAAACTGACCTTTGTTAAAAACGTAACAATTTTCATAGTACCGCTTTAATCACGGATAAAATTTTCAGAATTTGACAACCTTTTCTATTCCCTTGATGAAAGCTCTATCTTCAAGAATGGCTAATGCTGCTTCTGACTTGGTGTTCAATAGAAACCAGTCTATAACACAATGCACTCCCTTTATGTGATGTTTAGATATGAGATTGATCTCAGAGGACACCCTGGAGTTCTGAAAGTAGGATTATTGGATTTTGTGGCTTTCTCAGATGTCAGAGATCTTTAAACAGTGTCTTGCAAAGTTGCTACATCCCAACTGTCTGTGAACAGCTTATGAACTCATCAGAGAAGATAGTCTCTGTGTTAATTAGACTTTAACGGGGAGACGCAGCTTCCCATCCCATCAAATTAAATATGAGGAATTTCACATGCTAAAAAATTATTTACTTAATCAGTAGGCTTTTTAAAAGATAGGCTATTGACATGAGAGAGAATTCAGAGTTCAGAGTGACTGAAATACAAAAGGCAATATTAATGCAGTCAGCTCAGATTTAAAAACGATACCTTTCAGTTCTACTCTTATCCTGAAAATGCAATGGATACTTGTTGAACTAAAAGAAAATGATATGTATATAGATACACAAGTTTGGCTGGACAGGAACTGACAATATCTACTGCTTCTGCCATTTGCTATATCAAAAGGTATGAGAAATCTATGCATTCATTGAATTAATTTCTGTTTGTGTTAAAAAAAAAAGGGGGCGGGAGGAGGGTAAGCTTAAGTGAAAACAAACTCTTTACTCCTTGAGCTAAGGTAGGTGAACAAAGTTATTTCCATTTTAGGGAGGATGGGAGAATTCATCCTTTTGTTACATTCCAGTTAAAACCAAAACCATTTCAGAATTGCCTGGGGAAGGGATTTACAGCTCTGCCAAGTTTCTAGAGAGCTGGGACCCTGAAAGCAGGTGATGAATGTAGGAAGGGCAAAACCCCAAAAGCTCAAATGCCAAGTGAGGGGTTTGGTACCACCCGCACCCCAAGGACCAAGACGCCCCATCCAGCTGCACTGCCATGGGTTTTGCTGTCCGCGGGGAGCCTGGTCCCCTTTGCTAGACCAAAATGAAATTATTTAATTGTAATCATTCACAGAATATTTTTATATTGATGTTTGTCAGTTTGGACACTCTTAAGTTCCGTCTTTAAGGACTTCTAACCATTCCCCTTCCTGTTTTTCTCGTCCTTCAGCACCAGTTTAAAGGGGCCAGTTCTGAGCGAAAGTGCAAACCCGATTCCCGGGGTCAAAGATCTCAAGCTCGATGCCAGACGTGAACGTCCAGCATTTGTATTTCGGCAGCTTCCTACAACTGTGGGTTACCAGTGTGGCAAGGCCTGGTGCAGCTTTTACCTTCAAAGCCTTATTTTTTGCTTTGCTTTATTAAAGCAGTTTCCCAGCCTGATGGACCTTCTTATTACTTCTACTTATAGCATGCACAGAGACATTATAGAGACACAGACATTATACAAAGACATTATACAATCTTCCCAGCATTTGTACCTCCATCCTGGCCTCAGACAAAGATCGATTTGCCTTCCACAATTTACAAAAATATCTTATAATTTATTACTTAGACAAAACACTTATTTTAATATTACCTGATTAATAATCTGAACCAAGCATCTCATCAAAAGCTCTTTAAAAGATGGCAAATTCACTCCTTTGTCTTCAGTGAGTTTTTAGCTAAGTTACAGATTCCTAACTTGCATTCTTCTTTATAATGCAAGTGCAAACAATATGCACATTCGTTTATTGCCCCTCCCTGTCCAAAAGATATACAATTCCAGAGGGACGATCTTTCAAAATACAAACGTTGCTGCTGAAAAATGAAATATAATATACATAACTGTTAGTTATTTTACCATAGTAATGTAAATCCTTGTTCAAAGCTATTACAATAATTTCATAGAAATAATTACCCGTGGAGCTAGTAACTCTAGTTTTATGGACCACATATGTAAACTAGAAAACTAATGTTTTTCACATAGTTATCTGCTCTACATAAACATGCAAATTGAAAGCCTGCTTCATACAAGAGGTAGAAAAAGATTATTTTAAAGTGACGACTAAGAAAGTAAAATCTGGGTGATTTCACAAATATTCTTATTGATGTCGTATTGCAAGCTATATCCCAGAATGCAAAACGTGTTCCGTTTACTCGGGACTTTTTGGCTGCTCTTTTCTATTATCCAGGTTTCTTACTCTTATAATTGCTCCACTGGAAAAATCCAACATTTTCAAGTTTGTTCACTAGCAAGATGCTGCAAGATGCTGGTTAGTTCTAGAATTCAGACAGCACATGGCACCGCACAGCAGCTCTTAACATGTGGCCAGATGCAGACAAGCACACAGAAACTCTCAGGTTGGCATAAACACACAGAATAAAGTCCTGAAGATTGAGAGAGTCTCATTTCACAAGAATTTCAAAGCTCTTACGACAACTATACTAATGGACCCACAGTTCGCTGCTTCAGTCTGGGCTTTGTGGCCAGTAGCAGAGGGTAGGTCTGGCCTCTCCAAGGGCACATTCAGTACCAGTGGCTGATAAAGAGAAATTTTTACATGTCCATGCCAAGGACAACACCATTTGCTAGAGCAAGCGGGCTCAAGACAGACACCAACGTATCCTGTTGCAAACATATTGATAAATTCCACTTCAATGAGGAAATAAAGCAACTTTGCCTGTATCTTGGGATCCTGAGTAGGGCTCTGTCTTTCATTATCCAAGTACAACTCTCATATCCCCCAGATGATAAATCACTTTGCAATAGAGACTGATGTTATCATTGTAACACCTTTGGAGCAAAACAAGTGTGAAGCCAGTAGGAATCAGGTTTCCCCCCCGAAAAGTTGGCTTGTCGACATAACCCTCAAAAGGCAGATTCAGGGAGAAGAAGCCATAGTGTAATGAGGGAGGTACAAAAATACGCAACTGCAAGAAATACTAAAAAAAGGAAAGTACAGTCTTCAGAGGACTCACAAAGAGAACCCGAGAGCAAAGAATTTTGCCTTCCAGACTGAAGATAGCAAACCCACTTTGTTTCAGAGAGGGTGCAATGACCTTCCAAAAGTCCTACAGGTAAGACATGGGAGGCAGAGCCTGCAGGATGCCAAACACTCCCAATAAACAAAGGCAAAACATGTAAAATATATACAATCTTATGTATAGCCCATATATATATATATATATATATATATATATATAGCCAGCCCATTTTTCCCTTCTGGAACTCCCAAAGCTCACCCATGACAGTCCTCTGCTGGAATTTCAGGAAGAGAAAGCAGCTTTAAATTGCTTATTATGACAGGTAGGCACAATGCAGATGAATCTCTCATTTCCAGCTCCTCTTTGCTGCATGCTATTTGCTGCTTTGTGCTCAAGCTTTTCTTTCTGGCCTTTTCAGAGTCTTTTTTTTTTTTCCCTCTTAACTTCTGTCTTGTGCAGTATTCTAATAGCCTGTACTGATCAGACAGCATTAGCAAGAAGCTATTAAAACATATGTAATCAATTTTCTTATTTTGTAGCACTTGCTAAAGGCTTTGTTTAATGAGAGAGCTAATGATATTGAAAACGCTAGGAGTAGTGTTAGAAACTATGAGAAAGGCACAATGTTCAAAGTTTGGAGTGTGTTTGCCTCGGAGCATCCCTGGGATAACTGGCTACCGCGATTGATGAATGCGCCGGGCTCCCAATTGCAATCGGGGCAAAAGGAAAGTTGTTAAGTAGTGTTCATATGTCAGCTTCGATGGCCGGAATACCACACCACCAAACCAAAATGCAATTCAGCACGACTGGCAACCATCCATCAACCAGGTCGAAAATTGGATGAACTTACAACAAAATTATCCCTGGTCGAAAGGGAGTAGCATTCCTACGGGTCGCAGGAAGACACTTTGACAGAGCGCTTGCTCACAGCGCACGGCAACCATGGCCCTCAGTTCCAGCTCCTGCCATTCCCAGAGCTTTCATAAATACTAAACATTTCTTAAAGTTACAGTTTTACACGTGATTTCTAAGCTACAAAAAACCATACAGGGTGCGTTGCCCCTCCTGCTGTAACATGCATTATAAATGTGGGGGAGAGCAGCTGACCCAGGTGTACTCAGAACTTATTTTTACAAGATTTAAAATCTGCTCTACCTGATGTTTTGTGCTCCATTCAGGATTCCACTGTAAAACAGGGAGCTGGAATATTTTGTGTGTGGTGCTATACTGTTACGCCTAATTTCTTCTCTATTTCGCACTAAGCAGAGATGTCTCTTAGAAGCTTTAAAAAAAGCATCGTCAAAAAAAGTGAGGAAAAATGTCAAAAACTTGTAAATAAACAGCTGGCTTGCAACATATGTATTTTCTTCTATATTTTTCAGGTGCCACAATCTACAATCCATATCTGCCAGCCTTGTAGCATGCCGCATAATTTAACTGTAATTGATAATGTAAGGGCAGATGGAGAGAAGTGTCAGCTCCTGCTCACATCCTCTGGGGATGCTGCAGAAATCAAAGCAGATGGTCCAATTGCTTCTTATTTATGTGTTGCTGCTAGCTCCTCTGCTTGCAGGATAATGGATCATTATTGCCTGCTGTGCACAAACACCAATATGCTTTTAAATCTGGTTCTCAAACCTTATGAAAAAGCACTATATTTCATATTAATTTGTGAAGCTGCACTTAACAGGGTCCACCGATTTTAATTTATAACTTTCACAAGAAAAAGGTTTAGCCATGAATTATTTTTCTCATAAAATAAGTGATCAACCGAGATTTCTAGCAAAAGCGTAGACTAGTTAACTGATCATACATGCTTGAGAACATAGAGCATTAATTATTATTTTAATGACACCATATAGCCTGGGTTTATTTGTTAACCAGTCTTTGACAATGAAGGCAAATATATTTAAAATGATAACTTCAAATATATATCAGATAAGACAGAGTGATGTCACTTGAATCCTTTGTTTACCCTGAATTCTCTCAGAGATAACGGGTCTGAACCTGCTTCTCCCAGGAGCTCAGACAGGCTATGGGACTTCCTGAACATCCAGGACATTATCCAGATCTCCAGTGACTAAACCCCCCGTGTTTTACCCTTGGCAGGATATATATTCCATGGAAATCGGTTGGCATACCTTCTGTAACTCATTGTAGTAGGATTCAGGGAGTCTAGACCCTGATGTTTCACAGCATGACCAATATTTATTTGCTTTGGCTACTATAGCAAATGACAAAGTTAAGTCACTGTTTTGTAAAATGAGATAAGATAACCAGCTGTGGCTATCGCTGTTGAAATGCAAAACATAACAGGTTTGTGGATACTACTTTCAAAGATACTGATGTTGTTCTTGTTCTTTCAGCTGAGACAATACATCACCAGGAAGATTTTGCAAACACTTAGTTCCAAACTTCAGCTAATAACATGTAGTTTCATCAGTTTCAAGAAGTCTGACAAAGGGCAAATTACAAAGTGAATTTACTATCACAAAATTATTAGACATGCTAACATCTCCAGCATATAGAGATCTCTATAACACAGCAGATGTTTATACAAATTCTGAAAAGCTGTCAGTCCTTTGGAAGGATGAGGTGCTGGTCAGTGCGGCTGCTGAATAAACCACGGAGTGAGCAGAGTAAGGCTCTTTCCAAGTATGTTGTCTGAGAAGGAACAAATGAAGTTTTAGGTTAATCCACCACTTATGCAACTCTCAAGGTGAATCAGAGAATGATTAAGGGAAGAAAGAAAAAGTTCAGTGTTTTATGCAGTGTCCAACGAACCCATTCATCTGCTAAGGTGATTAGATATCTGATGGCAGGAGGTGACATTGAACCTCTGCTGTGTTTACTACCTGTTTAACCATGTTGTCATTATTTGATTTTAAATATGAACTTGCTTTTTCAATACTGTGTTCTGAATGAGTTTTCGGCAAGAATCATGGATTTTGATAATTTCTTCTCTGCTTAGAACCTAAACACATCAGGCAGGACTATCATCCAGGATCAGGGGAGGAAATTCCTTCTGTGTAACAAACACACCAGTACCAGGGAATGTTATTTCACACTGATCAGGCAAACTATGACTGACTGAGGGAAATTTTGGATAAATACAGCAACTGCCTTCACCATCGAGACAGGTTCCAAGATAATTAGTCAAACTGAATTAAGTCTTGCATGCTAAAAAGCAACTTCAAAATTGTGGTGTCTGACAAATACTGGGGGTTGGTTCAGGAACGTTTTGAAACCATGAGCAACTAGTTTAGACATTTACATACATGATATATATTTATTGTAAAGGCTCTCAAAGCAATTTGGGTCCTTCCCCTTGAAGAAAGTGGGAATTGTTACCGAGTCCCATGTCTGAGCTCTGTAATATTATTCAGAAGCCTCTGTGACTGTGGATTTGCATGAAATGTGCCCCTTTCCCTCTACTGTAAGAGAAAGGAAGTAAAATGATCTTGCTGATGTGGTACAGATTAAGTTCTAGGATCCTGGATACATGATGAGGGATATGTTCCAATTGTATTTTTAATTAGTATCTTCCTACAGCTAATTTGAGAAATTTACTTGCAAGTTAAAATTGTAGTTTGAAATAGTTCCTTTTGTCTTCTGCGCTTTTTTTTTCTTAATGTTCCTGCCCCTGCATCTCAGTAAAAGTTTGACAGAGGTCATAAGAGTGTTGTTTTTTTCCAATCTGGTGCTGCAAAATACAATTTTTTTTTTTTTATTTTTTTTTTGTCATCCTGCAAGGCATCTTTTGCAGTCTATTATTCTTCTGGTAATTTATTAGCTATCTACAGAATCAACCCACTCTCAAGACTTAATAGGGAGGTTCCAAGGGTGTTAGCACTAATTTTCCGTCTATGGTCTAATACAGATTATAGAAGACCAGACTACCATCCTTCAACAGCTCTACACACAGCAGTGAACATTGTGATAGTGTATCCCTCTTAGAAGCAGCAACACGTACCTTGGTCAGTTATATGCATTTCTACATTTCAGCTCTCACCTGAAGTTTGATTTCTTGTTAACAGTTCTAACTTACTCACATTGATATTCAACTTCTCAAAGAAAAAGGTGGTCAAACTACGTTCAAACACTCAACACCCTAAGATGTATCTCTCAATATTGTATAAATATAACGCAGTTTAGACCAGATGCATAATTATGTAGTAACAATCCCAGAGAAATATAATTACACTGGCTGGAATACTGTTGACAGCAGTTGAGCAGCATTCTAATGAACTTTCTCTGGAGGACTTTTTATGATAATTTCATAACAGGTGAACACTTTGAAACACTATTGGACATAAGTGCCTTCCAACTGCAGGTAGTCGGCACTTTTCAGCCACATACAAGGCACAGGACCCGCCTGGCTCCAGCATCGCCCATGGAATCCATTCTACCTTGCAGGGCACAGGAAAGGGTTCCCACAAGCACAGAATATATAGACTTATGTAGAATACATAGACGATATAGGTTTCCTGCTACCGCATGTTCTTTCCTTCCTGTTGAACCAGGTGCAGCTGGGGATCCAGTACCAGATCCCTCCATCTCTTTTCCCAGCCTTCATTGATGAGGTGCTAATAGTTTAGGGTTTGATTATAACATTGCCATCAGTGCAGCAAACCACATTTAAATACATAGCGATGTGTCTTGTGACCGGTGGCCAGGTGGAATGCAAGCGGAGAGTCGGAGAAGTCCCCTTTGCCCTGCTCAGCACCACAACAGACCTTACTCCTGAACCATTTCCACAGCTGAAGACTAAGCTCAGGCTATGGTTATTGCCAGGCACTGAGATGGATTTCTAGACTCTTTTGGCAAAGTAAGAGCTTTTGTAAGGAGACCCCGCAGCTCCTGCTGTGGGTTCACCCGTGGGCAGTGAGTTAGCACAGACTGGGGAGCACTGAAGCCTTCAAAGAGGCACTTAAGTGGTAAATAAGGGGTGAGTAAGTTGTGCCGACACCTGGCACACAGTTGGTTTCACTCAGTGCAAATGTTCATTACACTGCTGGGAGAGTACAATATACAGGGTGCTTCAGAAAGATGGACTCAATTTCAAAGATGCAGTGATTGCAAATTGGGTCCTTCTTTTTGAAACACCCTGTGGTTTAACTGGTTGAACAAAGATATTGTTCTCAGTTTCTGCAAGGTGGCCACATTAATCATGACTAAGATATATGCTTGGACAGATACATATTAACTCATTCCTAGCTCTTGCTTTTTTTGATCTATCTTAAAGAAACCTCAGCTGGAAGATGTCCTTTAAAATCTCTATTATCTTAAACTTTGCTATACTGTAAATCATTAAAATAATTTTTCAAAGCTTTTTTTTTTCCCCCCACCAAAACAAGAGATGTAGTTCTGCTCTCCTTGACACCAGTTGGAATCAGAAATACTTCCCAGTCTGCAGAAGAGCCATTCCTGAATTAATCAGAGTTGCAGAGCCTCACAGAGATTAAATCCTAATAGAGAAGTGCTAAAAACTTTTTTAATTATAATTTTTTCTTTCTCCCTTGTAAGCCTCATTAACTGCCAGGATGTTACAATTCCTGAGCTGGAACAGTACTCCACTAGGAAAATGAAATTAAAGTCAATGCTGGACACATGAGGAACAAAATAAAAGTTATCTAAACACAGCAAACTACAGAGTCAGAATTATGTGACAGAGTGTGAATGTATTTAGCTCCTTGTCTGTAATCTCCAAAATACACAGACAACAAAAATAGATAGGTGACTTGAAGTTACAATTATGATTTTCATGTTTCAATGTCATCTGATCTATATGGATGATAAAATATACTGTCACTGTGAAGGTGAGTGTCCTGAGCTGCAATACCACCATAGCTGAGAATATTGTGTGACTTGCAATAACAAAAAATAGCTTTTTGTTAATTATGAAAAGAAAATCTGAAGATTATGGTTAATGAAGCTGTAGGGAGCCCTGGAACATAGCCCACTTAAGGTGGGAATATCAAATAGCCAGAAGGAATTATCATGGGAGGCCAAAATAGTGTTAGCCCTCAGGTATCAGAGGGGAGACACAAAGGCTCTCTCTGGCCTTAAACTGCAACCAAAGCCCAGCCTATAGCTAAACCTGGGCAAGCAGGTTTTGGGAAGAGCCTTGGCGTGCGGCAGGAAAACCTCCCGACTGTCCTACATGGTCTTTGCATGAGTGAGGAGAGTCTGACAGGCTCCAGCTGCACCATACGGGATAACTTTTCATAATAGAAGAAAATTATAACTGTGCGCATGTAAGTAATTCTTCAAAATTAATAGAACTAAGAGTGTGTATGGTTACTCATATGATTAAATTTTCAAGGCATTCAGAACAATCAATTTCATCGTGTCTAAATATAAAAACCCATTAGATTCTCTAAAACTGTTATTTTGAATACTTTAGAAATCAACAAAATGTTCCTTTTATAACAAAGAAACATTTGTTTAATATGTTGAAGCAAATGGATTTTCTCTGTCAGTGATTAGACTTTGTCTTCAGTTTTTTCTGGTTAACAGAAATTTTGATTGTCAATCAAATCTTAAATCTCTGTACTTACTATCCAAACAGTCACCTAGAATTTCTTCCCCTAGTCACGTTCCTGCCATAAAATAAATTAATGACACATTCAATCATTCATTTAGAACACGAAGAAATGTTCCTTAATAACAGTTTTTGTACTACCAAGCTAAATTTGAAATATAATTTAACATCTATCTAATTAGAATAGTCACATATACTTATACAGTAGGTGCTAAAATAATTTTTCATAACCTCAACTGAGACTTTCTGTAACCTGGAACACATGCCAATAACTTGAGTAGTTACTTACAGTATTGCAGCCAGATTCCTGGTGAGAAAAGGAACAAGACCAAACCCTTGAAGTCGTACCTAATTTTAAAAAGGAATCTCCTTTTTTCCTCAGGTATCTGCTGGTATCCAGAGCTGCCTCTCTACACACCTGTTGCACTCCTGATGCCTTGGATAAGGAGAAAAGTTTCTGTGTGGTATCCTAGGGGCAGTAGAGCAAATTCTCTGATGTGGAAACATGGTTCTGATTTTTATTTAATAGTCTATAAAATCTGCCTAGCGCAGCATAGCATAACACAGCCACCAAATGAACCAAAACACTTTGAAAGTCATTTCTGCTCAACAATTGCAGCAATTCAGGAGATCTGATCCCAAAGTTCACCAGACTGGCAACAAGCAGAGATGCTGAGAGATGGTGAGAGCTCAGCACCTCGGGTGGACCCAACCATGGGCACCAGCAACATCTCTGGATGAGCCTCCCTCTGTTGCTGTGTAAGCTGCAAAATAGGATACTTTTTTCTTCCTGTTCTACAGAATTATCTTTTTCTAACTGTATTTCCTATTTCTCGGTAGTTAATGCTGTGCTATCTATGTACTTTGCGAGGAAACATTTTTGATTGCCTCCTACCATTTGACTTCATAATGAGTCACAATATGAAGAGATCAGCCCTGAGTTGTTCAACATGTTTTTAACATCAGTTGTATATGAAGAAAGCAGACAATAGCTCTGTATTCACATTGCCATGTCTGTTTGCATTACCAAAAAGCCAGTTTGGTTTCAGTTAACCTGTCCGTGTTGTCACTGGTGCCCAGTGACAGGAGCTGCACCAGGGATCAGTTTCTACATCAATTTCATTTTCTTTCTACACAGAATGTCTTGCGTTATTTGTTGGCATTAGAATTGACACTAAGTACACAAATAACTTTAACAACTTAAAAAAAACCTTCTGAAATAAACCACAGTTCTGCTGATTTGGCAGCTTATGCATGGTCTGAGGTATTTTTTGTTTTGTTTTTCTTCATTTGCAGAGCTAGTGCTAAAGCTGTTAAACTTAAGGTCACCTAAACATGACTGGCAATTCATATACTCTCTGGGAGTTTTTGTCCTCCGACACAAAATGCTACAGTTTAGCATTACTAAGCAGCTAACACCTACCAAAACAATATCTGACAAATATTTTCTCCTTAGTAAAGAGGGAAATAGAGTATATTTTATATATTACCGCACAATGATTTTTCATAAACACTTTTTTTTTTCCATCCTGCAGAACAGACATTGGTATTTCCACGTTGATCAGAGTATTTTTGCAAATCCCACACTTTTCAAGTTTCTTTCTTAATTGCTGTACAAAATGTTTTGAGAAGCTGCAGTTCAGCTTGTGCTAGAATTAACGCTGTGGTTCTGACCAACCGTTGCATTCTGGAACACAAGTCAGTTTGCGGCAGGCTCTAATTCTGGCTGCAATCTGTAGAGGTTTTCTCATAACTTTTAAACAGGTAGGTGTGACATTAATTGATCGTTGCCTATAGGAGAATGAGAGGAAAAAATAACACAAGAGGCCCACAGTCAGTCAAACCTATTCTAATAAGAGTTGTTTTCAAGGCAAAAGGCTCTTTTCTAACAGAAAAACAACCTGCTCCCCATTCTTAAAATAGCAACTCCATGTTACACCCCAAAGGTTCTCCTCCACCCACATGCCATGTCTGCAGTTGGATTTTGCCAACGACAGCGCAAGGCTGAAATGAGCTGCAAGGCAATAAGTTCAATCTCTAGACTCACGACTTGCAGGGACACAAGTAACCAGGTGTTTCAGAATAGCCTGAAATATTATTTCCTACCCACTCAGGCAACGCAATAAAATGCAAGAGAAGTCAAATAGAGTAGAAGTTAAAATTCTAGTTAGATGAAATAAATTTTTTGCTTCATTTCAACTTGCCTTCCTCCTCTACTCAACACCCATTTTGAGATAATTTCCAGCATCCTCATGAACTGCAAGAGTTATGGATGAGTGTCTTATATCACATGAAAGGCAGAAACTAAATTTAACCTCTGAATCACACCATCATATCTGTGGATTCTTTTCCTTCGGTAATAATGCAAGTTTGTCCTCCTTCTTCTAAAAAGGGGTTTTTGCACCATCTGAAGGTCACACGGACATGAGAAAAGTGCACCAGACCAGGTAAGCAGGAGAACCTGAGCCAATGCATATAAATTATAGCATGTATGTCATGTTATAGTAAAACAGTTTTGCTATCTTCATACTCTGAAAAATAGTTTCTTCCTCTTTCAATTACAGAGGAGCAATCAGTTTCTTAAAAGGTAAAACCACTTTGAAGTTAAAACTCAAGATAAACCATACAGCAGATTTAGTGCAGTGAGTTTGATTGAATATACGCTTTAGTCTCTCAGAGAGAGCAGAACCAGAAAATTATAACATGAAAGGAGACCAAAGTCTGCACCTAGTCCGTGTCTGGAGAACACTTTTAGAGCTAGCAGATTTACTTTATTCTTCCACATATTTGTGTAACTTTCCCAAAATGGCTGTAAATACTATTGCTTCTTCTGGTAGTTTATTCCAAACGTTGACTATTGTTCTCTGTGTATGTAAAATGATATTTTGTTAAAATTATCTATCCCTGATGCATCCTACCACGAACTGCTAATCTCTGATGGTAGGACTACAATATTTTCATATGTTAAGTTGATCACAATAAAGCTTCAAGCTACACAGAGTATGTTTGGAAGAGTAGTTCCATAAGGGCTCATTATTTACTTCCAAGTCCTCAAGAATAAGATGTTAAATCTATATTCACCTATTAAATAAACATCTTGAGTTTACAAAATGTTTCTCATCTTCATTGATTCAAGCTGGCACACTACATGATGGGAGAAGAGTCGGACACAGTTTAGGAAAAGCATTTAGGTAGCACGTCTCAAGACACAGGGAGTGGTGGCCAAGACCAATAACTGTGTGTCTGGCTTTGTGGGCTATAAAGCAGTATATGAAACCAGTAACCAGACAGGTCACTGTGGCTTTGCTTGAAATTCTGCCTTAGAGAGATATTAAAAGTGATGCTGAGCGCAGGCAGGCTGAGGGTCCTGGGGAGGTATTTTTCCCAAGAGAGCTGCAGTGGCTTCATCTACTCAGAAACTCAGGCAGAAAGGTGAGAACCAAGAAGAATGCCAAGTTACTGCCCTCTAAACACTGTTGTAAAGGAAAACTTCTTTGATCTGTTTTAGGTGAAATCAAGTTCTTGAAAGGAAATCTGTAAAGTCAGCTTTGATCACAAATAGCCCCTTCTTCCCCCAGCAGTTTATGAGGACAGCTAGTACACACCCATCTGCCAAGGAAAACCTGATGACAGGCATGAAACCAGCACATAACCACAGCTAAAAAGGATGCTGTCAGTAAAGAACCATCCCAAAATCATGGCTACAAGAGACTGGTACTGCAGTGTCACTGTGACACTGGAAGAAGGTTAAAATGTGCCTCTGGACCCACGCAGCAAGTTCGCACCTCTCTGCCCTCCAGACAGAGCAAAAAGGAGCAGAAATGGATCTAGATCACAACCTGAGCGCTTCTGAGGTTGCAGATGATCACGGCTCTTGGCAAAGTTTGGACCTACACTTTATGATCAAGGCACAAGCTGAGTTGCAGAAGCACCTGCAACAGAAGATGCTTATTCAGCTTCAAAGCAGGATAGAAAAGCACTTACCTGCATAGTTATCACGATTCTATTAATACAAGTACCATTCACAGATTTCTTATTAGATACTGGCCTGACCGAAGGTTTCAGTGTCATAAGTTGGAATGTAATCATCTGTTGGTACTCCACAATTAATTGCATCTGCTCATACAATGATAAACATATTTTAACTGGAACTAGAGCTAACAATTTCTAGTGTCCTGCATCCTCCTATAAACAGGTCCATTGGCTTCACATAAGATCAACAGTAAGCAATCAAGCATGTAAATTACAAAAGGATCAAGATTTTATTTTTAGTCTTTTCAAAACATAACCAAAATGTTAAGTCCCTTGTTTAGTTCTCTTGAAAAAAAATAATCCTTTCATTCTTCTGAAAAATTCTTAGAGTATAATAGTACATGTATATCTGGCTAATGCTTAGACTTCGAACATGTACATTAGTTGGACTAATTAGGTGAGTTTATGAAAGAATTCTTTGTTTTGCACATTGGATAATACAATTCTGAGCTGTATTTACTCTTGTTACCACTGGGTTGGATGACTGACGTACTTCTTGCAGCTGTAAAAGGTTTTCTTTATACTGGTTTCATAACGAATTTATGGTGAATGCTGAAATCTGTTATTACTTTTGCATTTATGATAGGCTGAATAATAAATTTATAGATTTGATTTAATGGAAGCTTTTTCCTACTGTGATTTTCAATCGAAATGTTTTATTTGCAACCTGAAAGGACATCCTAGCATGTCAGAGAGGTGTATCTGAAGATACAGCTATCAGTATGTCGTACTTTGGTACAGCTTGCTAAAGATGATGGCTGAGATTAAATACAACCCTCTTGGCAAAGGGCAGATGGCAAACAATTGCGTTTGACCTTTGTCAAAGAACGCTCCTTCACAACTGCCTCTCGTCATGTCCTCCTGCATCTTTCCTGGGGGACCAAAAAAAAAGCATCAGCAGGTTCCAGGCGGCAGCGCCCGATGCGATGTCCTGCGCACTAACACGCTGCGCTCGCGCCCTGTCAATCCTGGTCTGACAGCTGCTCTTCCCCAACAAAACTGGTAATAACAGCCACATGCCACATCTCCAACTCTTCCCCAAACTCTCTGCTCCAGAGCCTTTTTAACATGATTTGTAGTAACAGCACAGGGGTAAAGAGCAGGTTGGGAAAATGGTGCTTCACTTAATTGCGCAAGATTTATAACAATATTTTCTACTCGACTCAAAGCTGGACTGGGATAAGAACATTCAGCACGCTGCACTTGTAGTTAACTCTAAGATTTTGAGGTTGGTTATTTTTTTTTCATTTCCAGCACCCAGTGAGTACCTTTAAACCTCAGCACACAATTCACGGTTGTCCACTCTATCAACAAACATACAACAAACTGCAAAGTCAAGTAACCGACCAGCCTTTTAATATTTACCTGTATCGATTAATTTTTATCAGATATTTTTTCTTGTCAAAAATAAAGAGACTGCAAGCATTGCTAGATCATGAGGATGGAATCAACAGCATCTCGTACAACAGCACGTTAATAGTGTAAGTGTGTTAAGAGTACACATGGCTGGATTATCATTTACATCACTCCCATTTTGCTTGGTTATAGTGAAGAGGCCATAAATATAATTATTTCCCCCTTTTAAGTAACTTTTAAAAAGTTGAGTGAGCCTAGCTGGAATTTCAGTACTATCTTTTTTCAGTGTATCATTAGAAAAATATAATTTTGAAATATATTAGGACCAAAGCTAGAATGCCGCAACTACGCTCACACACAACACGAGACACAAAGGCAATTTTTGTTTCTTTCCCTCCAACCCAGTACATAAAACACAGGTATCCTGAGACCACGAGATAGTTTGAAAGAAAGTGTTTGAAAGAAGACTTGCAAATACACTCAGGTTACAAGGATGTTCCTACTCCCTTCATCCATCTAAACGAGTAAGGATGTCCTCTCAGGACCAAATCCTAAAGGCAAGGTCGTTGTGAAGAACACAAAATATGTGATAAAGCAGTACAGGGGCTTTTCTTTCTATTAGCATGGACTCCAGAAATCAGACTAACAGCTGTGTTATTTGTGTGGAATCAGGACCTTTCACATCACACCACCAAAGGTACTGCCAGCCTCATCTGAAGTGGTAGAGTCACCATCCCTGGAGGCATTTAGAAGATGTGTAGATGAGGTTCTTAGGGACATGGGTCAGTGCTAGATTTAGGTTATGGTTGGACTCGATCTTAACGGTCTCTTCCAACCAAAATGATTCTATGATTCTATCTAGGATCCCAAGTCTCTGTGTCCCACACAGAGTGCGGTTCTGTCACAGCAGGTCACCTCCCCCTGAGACCACTCCTTGTTCAATCTTGCATTTCCAGGATTTGGTCTCACAGCTTTTCACTGGCTTCAGGGAAACCACAGCTTGCCAGTCTGGAAATTCTCCCCTTTTCCTGCATGTTTTATAGCCCCACTCATCCCAGGAGGTCAATAAGGACTGTTCTCAGACGAACAGACAGTGCCCATCCAGGTCTATATGGAAAAACAACATCCTGAAATATAGAACATTTGACTTACAGAAATAATAACGTTTTAAATTTGAATAATTAAGTTTTAAAACTTAACGTGGAAATGAATTGTCTCCATAATGTCATACAGAAGCAGAGCAGTCTGCCCCAAAAGGTAGTGTTTTATAGCCTGTTGAATTTCAAAAGCTCGGGTTAATTTTAAGAGTTACTGGGACTCCTCACATGCTAAAGTACTTTGCCGAACTGTGACAAGATGAAAGGAGGTGAAAGTAATGAGCAGCTTGAGGGTGTATATTTGTTTTAGTCAGACGAGTTTTATCATTGACTTTAATGATGCCAGGTCTGTATACCCAAAATTAAACACTGAGTTCGGTATTTGCATACATTATAGGCTAATAAACCAGTTTAAAAGTATAATTGTACATAAGAAGCACCGGCAGTGCCACAGCACCACCAGACTAATCTGTACATCTTTAGCAGATTATGATGGTTTCCTTTATCATTTTACATCTGTTTCTGCTTCAGCAGAGATCTGTATGCCTTACACTAGTCTGATAAGCTTAATTTTAGGTATATTGTTTTCAGCTGTAACAACAGCTGAACTGACAACCAGTAAACTGAAGGCATGTTTTTTCTTTTCTTTTTTGGTTCTGTTTTAGTCATTCCTTTAATTAACTTATTTATACTTATTTTACAGCTTTGTTCAAATTTGTATCTGTGGTGAGTTTACAGCACACTGTGCTTAACTCTGTAAAGCCAGACTGTTCTCTCATACGTAGTAAAGGTTTCCACATTATGCATGTTGTGTTTTATTTCACTGTTTGGAGGAGCTTTTATGAAATCAGCAGCTAGACGGAAGGAAATCATTTGCATACTTGGCTCCACACACCTGGAATGCCTTAATTTTAGGGATTAACAAAATGAGTCTAATAAAAAGCATAGGGCCTTGTTAATCAGCTCTGTAAACTCTCTTCATTAGCTGTTACTTGCTGCCAACATGAGTGCACATTTCAGGAAATTTACATTGTGCAGGTCAGTTATTACTATTTTATGAACTGATTTCTAATTTTATGTGACACAGTTTGTGTTTTTAGTGTTCCTAAAAGTTAAATAACTTTTTTCTTTTTTTTTTCCAAGTCTTGGATAGTGTGCGCCCTTGTGCAGCCTCATTCCTGACACTTTCCATGCATTAGGTCTATAATAACATCAGCTTACTGGAACGGACAATACAATATAGTGTCATTAATATAAACACACACGACGTGTTTGCGTTGATGTTGAACACTTTCCTTCAGACTATAAAATATGGGTTAAAGCACTTGAAGTTTTGTCATTTTTTGTTCATTTTTTAAGCTGAAGCAGAAAAAGATTTCTAAACTTATTATGAAATCCAGTAATAATCACTTTCTCTTACTATATCCTACTAGAGCAAGTGTGGTTCATGTTTGCATTGTAGTTCTTCAGTGTAAAGTTACTTCTCATTACCGATTACACTTTGAACAATCAAGTCCTGCTGAAGCATTTGGAGACTTTTTCCCCACCGATTTCAATTGGGCTCCCACCATCAGGCTCTTGATTTCAAGGAGTGTCTGGGAACCTGCTAGTTTATTTACTAATAAAACAATGAGAATCTTAAATATATTGATGTTATGCATGTAGCGATAAAATTCCTCCTTCCCTCTTCTCGATTTTTTTTCCTCAAAAACAAGATTTTGGGTGTTTTTGCCAGTTGAATTTGATGCCTGTCCTTCAAGGTTTGAAATCTCCTGTTCCAGCCATGTAGCACCTATAAATAGTTCTTAGGTAAATTAATTTCTTCCTGCCTACCAGATTCTATTTAGAATCTGAACATTCACTACATCTGTCATGCTGCCTTTAAAAATTTGACTTGACTTCAAGCTAATGCTCTTTCATTTGAGAGCAAAGCAAGTTCAACCAGTGAGGGAAAACTGCACCATTTCTCTGGTGCAAAAAAGTACGTCCCAAGCACTGGAGTCCTTGACCTGGGGATGTGACACACAAAAGAGAACGAATCGTGGAGAATGAACAAAAGGAAAATGCAGTTTGCAACACATCTCCTGATCATCCTCTTGCCATCTTACCAGTGTTTTAATATTTTATCAAGCCAAAAAAGGTAGTTGAAATACCTTAAAGTTGAACAGAATTATTATCTATAATTAATAAATATCAGGAGAATGTAAAAAGGAAAAGAAACCCACCTTTAAATGCTTAAGGTCTTAGCAGTAGTAAGATTCTAATGTGTATTCTGAGAGCAAACCCAGGGACCAACTTCTTCAAATAAATTATTCATTGTAAATTATTCATTTCACTTAACATTGTTACCTAACTCAAGGAGGTGTCATGACAATTAATGCATACAAAGCAATTCAAGAGATGGAACGGGTGATGAAAATACTTGATATTGTTATTATATTCAAAATTGGTTATTTTATCATGCATCTGCAAAAAACACACGCACCATTTTTTCAGAAATTGAGGATCATAATTTAACACCAGTTTTCAGAAATGTCAGACTACATTGAGGTCCTAGAACTATTTTTTCTGGGAAAATAAGCATACTCGCTCACGGGTTTAAGTTAAAGCAATGTGCTAAGTATACTGATAAAAGGTTCTTTCAAATGTCTCTGTACTAGATGCCTATATTACAACAGTTTTATTATAATTCTTCTCTTCCCAACTCCTTTTGTGTTATTTTAGGTTATTTCATCTCATTTAGGTACTTGTATTTTATATGCTATGTCCCCATTATGAAAAAGGTAGATTCTCAAGAATTGTTTGGGAAAAATACTGACAAATTTTTGCAAGTTTTTGGTAATTCAGGAAGAGAAAAACAACTTATCCAGCAATAATATCAGTTATTTGTGAGTGTTTCTCCCTATTGCAAATAAATTTGTGTATTCTTTGAACAAATTATTGGAACATTCTTTTTCTGGTTTTCAAGAGGATGTATTTTTTTTCTTAGAAACTAACTAACTCTGTATTTAGTCCTAAGAACTATTACAACATAATATTTCTAACAGCTGCAGTTTTGACTTTTTGCATGTACATATATTTTCTATTTTCAAAATAATAAAAACCAGAATAAAATTACTAAGCACTAGAGAAATCTGGCTACATACAAACCCGTACAGAAATCAGAA
The DNA here is from genome assembly GCF_036013475.1 of Columba livia. Lineage (NCBI taxonomy): Eukaryota > Metazoa > Chordata > Aves > Columbiformes > Columbidae > Columba > Columba livia. Next base: position 2,825,180 of record NC_088614.1, read on the forward strand.
AATGTTGCAATCTCAGATAAAATGTAACAGACTTCCAGAAACCAACAAGATACTAACTCTGCGTGAATAAAATTCCTTAGTACTTGAACTAGAGTACACACAACAGAGAAGAAACAGCTCTTAGAAATCCCTTCCAACTGCAGACACACTGTGGAGTGGCTGCCTATGTGAAACTGCTCCAAAACTAGTATCTAACTTTTTTTTTTTTTTTTTTAATGTAACTAAATTAATGGCTTTAATGTTTTAGGCTACTCAGTGAGATGAATAAACAGCAGACTAAATAGTGGTGCTACATCTGGCCTGATCTAAAGAGCACAGTGGTTTTTAAAGTGAGGATGGTGTCCATGCAGGGCTGGAACAAGCCTGAGCTCTCCACCACATATCCTTGTTGTAGAGGTGGTGGCCAATATTAACAACCAGAAGAAGAATATTATCACTTAGGAAAGTTCTGCCTTGTATTCTTCCCTTCACATATTCTCATTTTTCCACTCTGGAGAATTGTAGAGATAAGCAAGCTATCTAGAGGTCAAGAGAGGATATAGAGAATGGATGGGCTATTTTCAACTGGTTGTCACCGTAACTGTGAGTGCAGAAGGTGACATGAAAAGAGAGAGGGATACAAACCCTCACACAGACTCTGGTTGCACATCATCCACCCCTTTCCACTTTTCCCAAATGTTCTGATACCAATGACAAGGCTTGGAGGTAATTTTGGGAAAAGCTGGGGCATTTTCAAAGCATCTTTAGACACTCCCCCACTTTGCACACTTATTAACCAGCCTTATGACAAAAAAACCCCAACTTTGTATTTCCCTTCTGCGTATGTTCTACGTCTTGATGAATCTCAACTTCACCCTGCACTTCCCTTAAAGATAAGTCCAGGGATAAAGGATAAGGAAAAAAATTAAGAAGGGAAGAAAGGAAGGAAGGAGAACAGTTCCCAAGTTGATAGTCACAGCCACGGGCATTCACTAAAGCTGAGCAAGTCGATAGCCGGTTGCTGCTGCAGCTTTCTCTGGTGTCACTGGGTTGCTGTCCAGCTAAAAAAAAATGCTGCCTAAAGAAAAGCATATTGGCAGTGCTGGCTGCCAACCTTAGAACCAGCGATAATCCAAACAGCACAAAGTGCCCATTATCAGTTCCTTCTCTGAACAGCCCATTAAAAACAGCTGTGCAGATAAAAGAACTGGAGAACTTTGTAGCAGAAATTAAGCAGAGAGAGAACGTGGCAACCGGAGCCAGCCACTGCCATTTAATTTCTGTGAAAGGAGAGGGAAAAAAAATTAAAAAGAGAGAGAAAGGAAAAAAAAAAAAAGGATAAGGCTCCAAGTTATGAATGGGAAACTTGTACGTCTGCCTAAAGCACTGCAAACCACCGTGGAACAGGATTTCCAAAGACAGGAGCTCTTCATTAATATTTCGGGGCTAATCCTAGAGAATTGCAGCACTGTTAGCCGGTGGCTGCAACACCTGGTGGCAGCAGATGAGTGTAGGTACTGTCATCCATCCCCACACTCGCATTTCCACAAAGGCATCATGCACAGGACTCTCCAGAGTAAATGTCACCTGGGGAAGACACTAAAATCTTTTCTGTAACAGGAAAAGGATTCACAGCAAAGTTACACAGACCTCGGGGAACTCTATTTATCGAGCTGCATTTCCAAAGCAACATGTGGAGCTACTGGCAAGGAGACGCTTTGCAGCCCCCGGATGGTTTTGTGTCCCAGTCCAGCCACAAACAAAGGGTTTGCTCCCTGCGAGCCTCAGATTCACAGACAATAGAGCTCTCCGTCTCCCTTACTGACAGCGAGCGCATTCAAATAATTCCAAAAGTGTTTCCGAAGCTGCTCTGCCAGAGCGTGTCCTCTAGCACAGCCTGTTGGGGAGCGGCAGTGACATCTTGTCTCATCGCCCCGTGCATCCTCCACTCCGCTTCTTCTAGAAGAGTTTCTGCCTGGACCCTACCAAGATGAAGGGCAGCGCTCCCCAGGGCCTGACCTCCTCAAACAAGCGCAGCGGGGTGGGGAGCAGGGGCTGCTTCTCAACAAAACCTCATTTGGAAGATACACTGATCAAGAGTCTCTGGTCACATGTTAAAGACAACAGTCCTTTTGGAGTCTGTACCGACTTCTTCTGTACACGTACTCATCGTTGGTATAAATAATAGAGGCAAAGGATTATTTTGTGGTATTATTTCTTCTAAATTTTAAAAATTGATTTTTCAATCTTTTTATTTTTTTCTGCAAAAATAAGCAGCCCTTTTGAAGTGAAAAAGACTTTTTTTGTCCTACCAATAAAATTGTACAAAAGATTTATTTTCTTCTGGCAGTTCTGACTGCTCCTATTTCAAATACGCATGGATACACTCAGAATTCCTTGGGTGTATATAACCACTGTTTCACTTCAATTCTATATGCAATTATATAAAAAAAGGTCTATGAAAAGAATGCTGACGCTTGCAAATATCATTGCAGTACCACTTAACATCAGTGGTCAGAAAGTTAGAAATCACTTTACCAGCTACTCTAGACAACTGCAGAGATTTTGTTTTTTAATGCTAATATTATATTGGAATTACTCAGATTCCTGGAAAGCCTGTCCACTTCTGGCCCATGTGGCTCAACAGGAGGAGATCTGGCATGAGGTGGCTCACACTAGAGTTCACAATTCTTTTTTTGCAGAAGAGCAAGTTACAACATTGCTCACTGTGTTCAGAACTGAACATAAAGCTCCTGTTTGACTTGGCTTTCCAATAAAAACAAAAATAAATGAAGAGAATTTAGAGGAAAAAGGAGGAAGAAGTGAATAATAAATAATCAAATCCATCTGTTTCAGAGGAGAGACAGGGAGAAGGAATCTAGATCACAGTTCATCCTGCTAATGTAACTTGGTGTACAGGTATTTTGGGTGTTCAGATGCCCTGGTGACGGGTGGTAATTGTATACATAGACACTGAAGCAATTTTTTCTTCTCACATCAGGCTTCTCCATTTAAACCAGATCTAAAACATGCACCATCAGGAACTATTGCTTTCTCCATTTTTCAAAGAGCTAATAGATACTAATCATTGACCTCAGACTTGTCATACATCACTAGAAGGATGTTCTCCATAAACAACACGCTGGAGGTCATGTCGATGTCCACTTCCACCTCCTTTGATTTCTGCCCATCTGCAGCTTGCAGGCCAAATAAATCTTGTTAAACAGCATGTGCACAAGTCTCTTAAACATTCCAGAGAACAAAGACAAAAGAAACAGTAATGGCCACAGTTACATAAAGCTGCAGCAGTAGCACACAAAGTCTATGGGTAGCTTGAGTTTTGTAAGCACTGAAAACAGCATCTATCACCCAGCAGTGTGCACGCTCCTGTGCCTGCAGCTGGGGCACCAGCCCTGGTGATTTCTGCGCTGATTTGTGACTCGGTGCTGCAGGATGGTCCTTCCATCCACCCATCACTCTGCCTGCCCCCTCCTGCTCCCGGCTGCATCCTTCTGCCTCTTGCTTCTCTTAGCGCCCGTCTGAAAAGATTCTACTGATAAACTTTCTAAACTAAATGGAAAAAAAAGGAACAGTTGTATGCCCAGCCAGACAAGGCAGCTGAGCAAAGCTAGCAGAGTGAGCAGAAGGAAAGCGGGGCACTGTTAACACTGAGAAAAAGGGGACAAATTAATCTGGAAGCTGGACCACTCTCTTTGGCAGCAACTGCCTGCACTGTCTGTATGTGGAGCCATCATTCTTTCGCAGCCTGGTCACATAGTTAATTTTCGTGCCTGGAAAAGTTAGAAAAGGGACAGGTACACACTTTTGAAGAGACAGAGAGGTCTCCACAGGATCCACCAAAATCCACAGCAGCCTCAAAATTCAGAGCTGTGACCCTGGCTGAGCCTTGGCTTCCAGTGAGATCAAGATTCGAATAAGCAGATGAAAGAAGCAAGTGCCAGACACTGACTTTTTCATAAGGGAATAAATCTCTGCTTTCTTTTTCTTCTCATTCCTCCCCAAAGAGTTTTTGGGGACAATCTCATTTCTGCATCCCCTCCTCTCCTGCTAGTTGCTCAGACGTGCTTTTTGCTCTGCCTTTGCTCTGCTTTGCACTGCCTTATTAGGGATGTGCGTGAGCCAAAGGGAGGTAAAGAAACAGAGCCTCAGTAACTATGGTCGGCAATTTTAAAAATGCAAAAACGATTGGTTTTAAAATTTTAAAGCCATTTTGATTAGTTACTTTGATTCCTAGAATTTTGCATTATTCTCCTACCAAAGTTTGCTTCCCTCTAAAACTGTTCCGCTTGAGTTTATTGTGATTTAATGGCAAGGAAAAATTGCCACGTAGAATGATTAATTAATGTTCATATTGAAAATGTGTATCCAATTTTTGCTCCAATTTAAACTTCAACTAGCTTCAACTTCTAGCTATTTTGCCTTGTTACCCCTTCTTTTCATTAAAGGAGCCTTTTGAACATGAAATCCTCTCCCTACGAAGATAATTACACACCCTGATCAAGTCACCAGTTAATCTTTTCTTCAATAAGCAGAATAGACTTCGTTCCTCAGGTAACACTGGTTTTCCAGATCTTGAATCACTCTTTCAGCTCTTCCCTTAAGATTCTCCCATTTTACTACGTTCCTCTCAGAAAATTTTGAAGTATTAATATATTTTAGTTAGTTTGAAGCAGTGAAGTTCAGTCCATGCTCAGCTGCTGCAATCATTCCTTTCTTGCCTTCAAGCTCATCTAAAATTACATGTACTCCATCCTTAGCTTTTTAAAAAAGTTTTAAAAGTTGTCCTTTACGTTAATTCCAATAGCTCTTTATTCGCATGAGTTTTTAAGGACCCTGGCATTCAGCTATCCCATCACAACGCTTAGGAGATTTAAACTGAAAGCTATCAGGCTGCTTTGATGAATTTCCCAGAACCAACAGACTGTTTCCAAAATTAAACTAGCCCGTGTAAGTGGCAGGAGTTGCTGGTTATGCTGCTGCGTTATGGAGCAATCTTCCTTTGGAACTGCAGCTGGACAAACTTTGCTCACAAGTTTTAATTCTGTCAGTGCTACAAATGACTAAAGCTGTTTATTTTCAAATGTAAAATTGATTGAAAACGTTTTTGTCTTTTTTTTTTTTTTTAATTATTTATTTGCCTCACTTCTGGTGACTTATGGAGATACCATCTAATAAAACGCAACTTAATTAATGTTTAACAGCTCTCTAAACTACACTGCATTAGTGTGAGATGCTGTAAGGAATCTGAATTGAATGCAAGAATTATATTGAGAAGAGATTCCATCTGGCAACCGTTGCATCTGTCCGTGTTCATTGTGAAGGACTGGGAATAGTAACATTTGTATACTAAATTATTTAATATCCAGTACTGTGTCAATTTCCAAGCAAAAGAAATCAATGCAGAACACTATGGAACAGAAAGAAAAGGGAAAGACACTAAGACACTTGTGGATTAAAAAAAAAAAAAGAGCACACCACACAAAACCAAAACCAAACTTGTTTGTTTTCCATGGAAGAATAAAATTGATTTTGCTTTTAAAGCTCTGACCATATGCCAGGCCTTTAGGGCACAGTGTGAGTAAAGGCTGGTGTCTTCTGGTTTTGCTCTACTCCAACTTTATTCTGAAATATGCAGTCAAGACCTCCCTCCTATTGTTCTCCTTCAATTGTATACAACTTTCATTTCTCTGCTTTGCATGAGCAAAAGAATTGTTTAAAGCTTCTATACCCCCAGTTTGGGTTAGTCCTTTCCAAGTCAAGTTTCTTGGCACCACAGTTCAAGGCATGAGAGAAAAGCATTGTAAAGTGTTCTGTATGGACCATATGATCCATTTAGTTAATTGATTCATTCCTGTCCTTCTGGACAGCTGTCACGATGGGACAAGTTAACACGGTTTACACTGCTCATATTTAACCAAACCAGTACACCCCAGTGCTCTGCCCATCTCCAGGGCCCCAGGAACAGACTCAAACTGAATGCATGAAGTTCAAGGCCTGCCCACCACATGGTCACACCTGCTGAGATCAACAGCAGCCATCTGCTCAAAATTTTAACTTTCAACCAACTACGTACACTGAACCTGGACAAAAGAAGTGTGATAGAAACTCTGAAAAAAATGTGGCAAAACCCATTCTTTATATTTTTTTTCTAAGGTCGCACCAAGGCTCGAGCTGTGGCCAAGGGGAGCGGCCGCTCATTGCCTTGGCTAGAGCTTTGGGACATGAGCCACATCTTGGTCCCTCCGAGCTCAGGGAGCACCAACAGGTTCCCAGAGCTCTGGGTCAATATTTCACAAACACAGAATTCGTAAATACATTCTTCAAAGGTAACTTTGGGAGTATTTGAGCTGACATCCTCTTATTGCATCCATGTTAGCAGGCACAGAAAACGGCGCCAAATAAACACTCGAGGTGGACTTTGTCACATTGTTAATGCTCTGCCATTCATCCTGATGTTTGGTTCGACAATCAACCTTCTGTTTGGTGATGGTTGTCTTTGAAGGTTGCTCTTAAGTCTTTGAAAATGCTAATTGTCAAGCCAACATTTACAGAGGAAGTTGTAAAATGAGAGGTTATTATCTACTGCCCTTGCTCTGATGATAGAAAAAGGCCACAAAGAACAGTTTTCTATTAAAAGCTTCATACATCTTTGTGGATGGTGGCAAGTACAAACAGATTAAAGAGCTAGGCTGAAAAAGAGCGTGGGATGGACAAGCACAACAGAGGCTCCACAGCTTGCACTTCATTGAGCTGCAGAGATATCCACTCTTGATTTCAAATGATGGAGAATCAGCATTTGAAAACACCACTTTAAATTGCCTAGTGGTTAATTAATCTTAATGCTTGGGTCATATTATTTTTCATTCAAGTTTCTTTAGCTCTCAAAGTTCTTTATGCAATGTCACTTGGCTAAAGAGATTTTTTTTTGTCATTTGTTTCCTTTTCCCTCCTGTGATTAAGTTGTCTATTTTTAGGACTCTCTTAGGGGACTCAAATACACCAAATTCCTTACGTATCACTATGGATTTGTTTTCAAGATCTTGAACTATTTTTTTTGGCTTTTTCTGACTTTGCTTTCTATTTCAGAAAAATAAAATATTAAAATTAAATGCTTTATTAATACTTCATCTATGTATAACATGATTTCCTTCTTATACACCGAGAACTGGTTTCATTTTCATACTCTTCTGGATGTTCACATCAATACTTTCCCAAGACTCCTTAAATAGCGCAGCAAGTACTTATTTTCGTGATGTGATTTCTGCAATTCGGAAGGTGCAAGTGTGACACGGAACCTTGCAGAGCTGCTGTGCACAGAGAACAAACAGCACTTGTCACAGGAGCAATGGCCAAGCCAGCTCTGAGTCCTGTGTACAGCCCAGCTCTGTATAAGCCCCACTTTGCAGTTACTGCACAAAATTTCCTCATCATTTGTTATCACTAAGTCATACAACGTATTCCATACTCAACCTGGCTAGATGTAAACACAGAAACTCTAAGCTAAGCATATGAAGAGGAATTAGTCCAGGCCAAGACTGAATTTGGGTCAGCAGACCCCAGGTTCACGGTTGAGAGGACCACGTGTACCCAACATGTGCCTCGGCACATGATACTGTGACTGCAGATGTGGTTGTAAAAGCACAACAGCATATATGAATACAGACCAAAGAAAGAAAATGTCAACATTTACAAGGGTAAAGCTCAAAGTATAAAGTGTTGAGGACAGAGATGTAATGGCAGAAGGAAACCCAGGAAGATTCTAGTGGGAATTCAGCAGAGGAGGCAGCCAGTTTTCTCTAAACTAAAGTGCGCACACAAGAACACTCTTGTACAGCAGCCACTTCTTTGTGAGAAACTGAAGAGCTTTGCTGTCGGGACTGAAAATGTGATTTCTTATTTTGTCTTGTCATATCCAAGGTGGAATTTTACTCATGGTAATATTGATTTGCATATTGGTACACAGAGGTTGGCCTGGTGTCACTAAGTTTTATTTACACAAAGTGCTAATTCAAACTGTCCCACATTTGCAGTTTTATACATTTTCTCCATACCACAGCTTTCCCCTCGCCGGAATATTTTTAGTGCTTTAGCTGAGCTGTAATTGCAGTGAGATTGGCTGTGCAACATCCACTCCTGGTTTTCCATTGTCCCTACAGCTTGGGTCCCATTTGTTTAGCTGTGTTTTCATCTCCTAATTCACACCCCGGTGTGCAATGTCCCCGCCACCAAAAAATTCCAACTCTCTTCTCTCTGGCTCCAAGAAGGTGCCAAAGCAAACAGTTCACAATCACACCACAAACTTCTGTTAACGTTCCAGGAAAAGAGATCCAGCCGTTCCCCTGGGCTGTGAGGAAGGCGATGGGGCAAACATGAGGATGCTAAAAGGATTAGCAGGATGTGTATGTACCACCTTTCTGGAGGCAAGGAGCTAAGAGAGGGGGAAAAAAGGCCTACAGAGTGAAAAACAGTGGATTCGTGTATTAAAATGTGATACTAATCACACATCAGAAGTATCACTCTAACTACACGTATTTTATTCTGAATAGTATTTTTAATTCCCATTAAGTATATACATTAAGGATTAAGGATCTACTCCAAAAAATATAAAAAAAGATAAAAACAGCAAAGCTCCCATTGAGTTCAGTACTCTAAGCTGCCTAAAAGGGTTTTTTTAGACAACACACATGAAACTGCATGAATCCTCCCATGTAATACATGCCATACCCTCTTTGCATTGCAGGTCCTAATTAGGGGAGTATGATACTAAATATATTCAGGAATCGCATTCTCAAAGTGAAGAAATGCCTAACTGCTTAAGTGCAGGATTCCTCAGCAGATTCCTTAATTTCACCTCTTTGAATTTTACACTGAATTTTGTCAGTTTATAAATTTACACTAGAGCACACCAATGAGGGGGAAAAAAGGAAAGAAATAAAAACCCCCAGCCCTTAGAGGCATTTTACCGCAGAGACACTGAAAAATAAAGACCATTAGCAAAAAAGTATAATTAAATTAAAATGCCAGCTTGCCAAAGAAGCTCAGTAAATGGGAAATATATCAAACTGTGATAATACAAATGGGCTGTTTCTCAAGGTGTGAGAAAGTCAATGGAATAAACTCTGATAATTTGCTGACTTTTTATGTTCAAGGCAGAATAATGACTTAAAAATAAATTGCACAATAACAAACACAACAATACATTATGCACCATAGTCGTTCTTTCTATTAACATCAGTATTTTAGTTATTATGTTGCAAGCAAACATTAAACATACAAATTTGGTGTTTTTGTGGCTGAGGTAATGCGGTCTGACACTTGCAAGTAACGCTGGACTTCCTTACACTTTTGTAATTTTATATTTTGATGTCTGCATTTTCCCAGAAATCATTTCAGCTCATTGATTTTGAACATGTTTTAACTCCTACCCACACTTTACGGACAGCAAGGGCTTTTTCTGCCTAAACCCAATCTATTCATAGGACTGTAGTCTTTTCAGAATATTCAAAATTACTTTTGGCATGTACGTTCGTTTTGCTAATTCCTCTTTTAGTGCGCAAATAACCTTTGCAAACCTGGCTGTAGGTGTTTATGTGTCAGAATGTGGCCAGCCGCAGGCCGGGGATGCTCGCTGCTCTGCTGCCCTCTGCTGCAGAGAGCTTGGGGGCTCCCACCAGCACACGCCGTGTCACTCGCTTTGTCGCTTGGAAGGCAACTCTCTCTAATGTTTTGAATTAAATTCCACTTTCTTAACATCTACGTTAAGTCTGAACACCAAAACGTAGCGTCGTATGTAAAGCAATAAGAAAATGTTATTCTATTCATAGGAAAATACTGAAATAAAATGCTGCCTTTTCCTTTCCTGTGAGTGAAATATAACTATTGCGGTGTCTTCCCGCACTGTGCAAGGTTGAAAAAACAAATCTGCCAAGCAAGAGATTTCTTTCTTTTAGCGTGTAAGACTGGAGAGTATAATTTCAATGAGGAAAGTTGAAATAAGTATTTTTCTGGCCGATTGTGCTGTCTCCTGAGGATACAAACTGATTTCTCGGGCCACCCGCACCCAGGATGGCATCATGTGAAGGCCAGAGGGGGTTCAAACCCCCAAACCTACTGCTGCTTCCCAGGGTCCCTGTGCCTATCACGGGCTTGGGTCAAGGTCACTGCATCCCCTTTCTGAACCTCACTGCGCCCACCAAGGCAGAGAAGATGGAAGAATTTAATAATTGCAAATTATTTTGAAAAGGAAGTACTGATAACTTAAAAAGATCCTTTTTTTTCCCATAAATCTGCTTTGTATTTTAGTGAATTCATTTTCATTACAGAGCATGCAACTGAGCAAGTATAGTTAAATCTTCTCACAGGTAAACTTGCATTCAAAATGTCAGAAGAATCTAATCTGACCTTTAAAGAGCTAGAATTTAAGCAGTCAAATGCATGCTTTCCACAATCGAGTATACACTTTATATGTATTATCTACCTGATTTTTATCCTGATAGACCATAACAGCTTCTAAAGAGCCATTATAGATTATTGTGTAAATCCTGCTTTGTTCACGGACTATTGACCCACCGGTGCATTATGTCCCTAAAGAAGTCTTGATAGTCCATCATGCTAATCCAGCTGCAAGGTTAGTGCACGATGTATGGAAAATCTTTACATAATTTTCAATCAAATTAAATAAGAATTTACCTGCACAGATAATTATGCTTCATAGTGAAATAATTCAATATTGCAGGGTATACTCACATACAGAACATTAGATTGTGATATGGATTACGCATCTGTTTCTTATTAAATTAAATTCAGGCTGTGAGATGAGAATTAGTTGGAAGTTGATAAAACCATCAGCTGAGCTTCAGAGCTGAGATAACTACAGAGATTTTATTTTTAAACATAATTTAATAAAGGGTATGTACATTTCAGATATTAGTAATGGACAGACAACTGTCACGGTTTCTCTCATCACTTGCGGGGGCTGCGGAGGAGCCCAGGTCACCTCCAGCACCGACCGAAACCTCTGCTTTGTGTATACAGTCCTGCTAAGGCCCTGTTTTGAGTTTTATGGTATAACTATTACAAAAATTAACTTCTTTAGTGATTTATACTTATTTATAAACATGCTTATCTTTCTCACTGAAACTAACATTTGTAACTTGAATTCAACTTTGGAATTATCCAGAAACAAAGTAAAATCATCATGAGTGAGCTGAAATCAAGCTGCTATGTTGCCATCTTAATTCTTTGCTGCATTACCCATTTCCCAGTCAAAATATATTCTACTCAATAATTTTCAAATTTTTTAAAGGAATTTATTTTTTGTACAACATGGACACCACAGAAAAACTGATTTACAGAATTCAAATAGCACTTTGCTGTAGACGATTTGAGGTATAATAAAAATGTCTGGATCAAAACATCACTTTGAGGGAAAGCCCCTCTCAAAACCAGTGTTTCTGAAAAAGCAATAACATTGCCAAATCACTGACTAAATGAGAGCTTCCTGGCAGTACATAACTAGATGTCTAATGGTTCTACGGTAATTGCAGTATTTAGCTATTGCTTCAAGTGAAGACAAGAGTGTGAGAGAGGTTCTTTTCACCCTGTAAGAATATGCTGGTTATTAGGTTAAAGGAAAATGTGGGAGCTCCTGATCGCATCCTGCCTCTCGTCATTCATGGCATTACCACAGCAGGACTCTCTTTCCTGGGGGAAAGCATGCCTTACATATCTCCCCACACTTCATACATGCCCCGTACACCAGCCCGCACAACTCAAGAGCCGTTAGCAAAGAGCAGTCCAAGCACCCAGGGCATAACGGGGACCCTGAGCATGGGGCGCAGGGGCTCCCCTGTAAATTCACTCCTCTCCTTACAAGCCAAGAGCCACTTCCATACCCCTTCACCACAGGGACGACTTTATCTTGTGGACCACAGGCCACAATAACTGCAGATGAATCTTCAGGTCCCGTGTTTCGTGTTTTGAGCAGTACCAAAGGCAATGAGCTCTGCTTGCAGTACATAAACCCTGTGGGTTAGTAGGAAACATTCTCTTCAGACTGACATGGGCAAGACCTTAGGTAAGACACAGGTACATTCTCCTTCCCTGCCTACAGAAGCAGACCATTAATATTTTACAGATTTCTCATCCTCTCCATTTGTGCAATTTATCAATGCCCAACAGGTCCTCTGCCAGCTATACATTAAAACTATTTTCAAAATATTTCATTGTCAGCCCATGGCACCTTCATTATTTATTAAGATAAGGGACATGATGAACAGGAACAGTACGTAGCTTGTTTGCTCAAATGTACTTTATGAATCCTTTGAATGCACAGATCTGCTAGGAATATACAGCCTGGAGGTATCAAGGAGTCATAGGTATGATTCATGCAAATAATAAAAATATTGGATGCTTCATGTAGTACCAGCATCATCCGCCTGGAAAGTTCTGCTCTTGAGCATATGCAAGCAGAATCTTTGAACCCTGTGACTTTATTTCAGGTATACACGAATGCAAACCAGAGAATTAACTGTATTTAATACAGAGTCTGTGTTATGCCTTTTTACAGTATGATAAGCAAACAGTATGAACAGGTGAAAGGAATCCATAGTTCATTCTCTATCCGCTATTATTTTTTAATGAGGAGTGCTAAAGTTCCCCCTTATGCCCTGCAAAATGATCCCATTAATCTGTCATTCTTGTCTACACAGAGGTTTTTTTAATGATCCCTTTTCTATATATAAAAACAAACAACAGACACAAAAAACAACACTGCAAGAATCAGTATTTGTCACCTGATTACATTCTCTCTTGTTAATTCCGAGAATTAAAGCACTTTTTAATGTCAAATAAACAGGCGCATGAAATCCACAAATAAACAAAGAAACCAACACATGAACAAGGCAACTTCCCAGAGGAATTTTGAAGCGTGGTTAGAAAGCATCAGAAATTACTTTGATCATTCTCTCACCCGTCTCACTCTCACAGTCCTACTGACCCCCATTCTGCAATGAGCTCAGAGAGGGGAACAGGAACAGCAGCTTTTAGGAGACTAATCTAGACCTGAACAGCCAGGTTTATAGAAACATGCCCTGTCTCTCTCTTTTTCAAGTGCACCAGGGCATTTGTTGGAATCAGAAGTGCAAACCGAGGCAGAGCAGCACCTGCCAGGACAGAAAGCCCTGACGTACATTTCTGCCTCCATCCCCAAATTACAAGTCTCCATCCAGCCCCAGGGCTGCAACCAACTGCACAGATCCTGCATCGAGAAGTGTCTCCGATCTCACACCAGACAGGGATGTACTACCAAAAACCAACCCAAAGCACACCATAGTCCCCCTAGATTCATGCCTTCTGCAAACTGGGTCAACAGGGTAGATACAGAGAACCAAACTGCCTTATTGTGTGTTCTTTGACTGTTAAAGGCAAAATGTCAGGCAGAAGTTAAGCTCAGACTAGAGCACCCAGTCCTCAGCAAGTGTTAAGCAGCACACTCGCCTTCTGCCCAGTCCTGAGCAGATGAGATTTGTTCCAGCCCCTCAGCACAGAAGCCTTTCCATCAAATCTGTTGAGAGGTGAGTATATTTAACTTGGAAGATGCCCCCGAACAGGTCAGGATGGAGATTCAGATTGGATATCAAGGTTCAGACTGGATATTAGGAAAAAATTCTACCTGGAAAGGGATGTGGGGCATTGCAACAGGCTGCCCAGGGCCATGGTGGAGTCACCATTCCTGGAGAGGTTTAAAAGAAACATAAACGAGGCTCTTAGAGACATGGGTTAGTGTTAGATTTAGGTTATGGTTGGACTCGATGGTCTTAAGAGTCTCTTCCAACCAGAATGATTCTGTGATTCTATGAGACAACCACTCTGCAGCTCCCCAGATAACATGGACAAGCAGTTTGTAACAACTCTGTTGGAAAAATCGACATTGTAATTTCCTACTCATCATTTTCTTCAACAGTTTTAATGTATTATTCTCTAATTAAAGTTGCCCCAGTTACAGTTAAAATTATTTCCTGTCTATGGATGACTTGTGAACTGTCAGTGGACAAACACTTTTTGCATATTTGATTCTTAAACTGCATAATCAATCACAGTATAATTTGTTTTCTGGGTGGATTAACTGAAATTATAAATTGTTCTACTCCCCCTCTAGATAAATATTGTTATGTGGGGCAGCAATTTAACGAGAAATCCATATCTGGTAGAAGCCGGAAAGTTGTATTTATAATCAACTCATAAGCAAAACTTTATTGATTTTTCTTTATCAAATACCTGATAAAATGGGCATTAACACCATAATGGTTTGAGTCATATTATAATTTATTAATGATTCCTGTTCTTATCCACCAGCTCGAAGCATCTGTATGCATAGAAAAATCACCTCTTTGATAAGGTAAGACCATCACATATACTTATTTTAATCAAACAAGCTGGTATTTAATTTTGTATACATTTCAGTTAAAAGAAATTTTATTTTCTCTCACAAAGATAATTTTAATAGTAAAATGTAATTGTATGTCCATTACATATGACATTCAATTCTATGTTTAATAGAGCTTGTCAAATTGAAAATTGCGGTTTAAGACATAATCCTTCATAGGGCCTGTCACATACATAAATCTGCCGTTTCATTTTTATTAAGTTATCCAATCATTTCTTAACAGACAGTTAAGCTCTAGGAAATATCTTACAAAATTACAGGAAAAAAGTTGAGTCTGCATTGTCCAGAGTCTATAATGCAGAAGAATTCACTTCAGCAAAGAAAAAACAAATCCATGGTCTGGAACATGATGCCTTTGTGGTCAAGAATATTAAATATTAGGAATATTTACCCTCAAAGGTGTAAAAACATAATTTGCTTTTAAATTGCTTTGAACCTCATAACTTCAATAATTTTAATGTATTTTTCATTAACCCCCGAACTTCTTACAAACTCAATATTATAAGAAAACGTAGTTCTCAGAGTTCAAAAAGATCTGCTGTGGAGGTCCTAGCAAGTGAAGGTGTGTGGGCATCATCCAAAAACCAGCTCAGATAAGAAGGATGATGTAAGGAGGAGCTGCGGAAACAGCTTCTTTAAAGAAAGTTGAGCTAGTACCTCCTGCCTGTGATTTTTTGATGTTGCTAGAAAAGGATGCAGAATTTAGTTAAGATTTCAGTTCAGTTTTCCTACAGTGTTCAGCTTCATTTACTTAAAAGCACAACTCAGTATTTAGATTTTGAAGTCAACAGATTTTGTCAAATATTTTCAAAAAATAATCTGCTAAATAAGGATGCAGCAGTGACTGTGTACACGCAGAATTTTGTATGTTATCACCATGGGCTCTTTTACCAGTTTTTTGGTTTCGCTTTTATTTGCTTCCATTCTTTTCATTCCTACAGGCTTGTTTCTATCAGCTCCAGGTTTGCTATTTACAACATCACCCAATTGGATGGGTAAATGAAGCCCAGGTTTTTGAGCCAGGTTCTTAGCTGGCATACGGCACAATGCCATGGAAGTCAACAGAATGAGCATGTTTACACTGTGCTGTAATATTCAAATCAATGTCTATTTAACACAGAAACTTCCCAAAGACTCTGTGCTAAAGACTATGTATTTCCACAAGGTGCACTTTAAGCAATATTAAAATAAATAAAATAAAAACAAAATGAAAGTCCCACAACTTTAAATTGATTTTCTTAATGTCTATCTCGCCAGTTTAGGATCTCCACCACTGGAGAGCAGAGGTGGGAGAGGAGCAGGAGGAAGTGATGGATGGAGCCCTGCCTGCGGCACTGATGTTCGCTATCGCGGCTGCTGCAGGGGTTAGATCACATTAAAAGAGGAATGTGCAACGGAACTGACAGAAGGTGAATGATTAGCACCGGACATCAGTCTTTTATTTCAAGGGTGTAACGTGGTGGAAAACTCTGGGCACTGGTATTCATCTGTGGGATTCTGCATCGGTAGATAGATTTGTTCTTGGATAACAGAAGTGTTTACGTTGATATAAAATAACGTGAGTTTTTTTCACCGGCACTTAGAAACAAAGAGTCAGAAAATCTGAAAATGTCAGAAGAGCTGTATCAGATCTTGGCCCAGTGCCTGACTGTGAGTGCGGGATTGTTCCTGAATCGTCCTGTGGATTGTCCACTCCATCCAGCAGTATCCCAAGGGACATCACTTCAGACACTTGCCCACAACTGATGCATAACACTGCCAGCAGCTTCTTGCTGATAATCAACCAAAACTTTACCTCTTTTAACACCTTCCTGTAACTTCTAGCTGCACCCCCGCTTACTGAGCAATTCCTCTAATGCCTTGGCGTTAACACTTCTCATACACTTGTAGATGGTTATCACACCCTCGCTTTATCACTGCTTAGGCAAGCTCTACACTTCCAGCTTTATCTTTCATCTTCAAGTCAGATCCCCGAGTCTTCAGATTTTATGTCACTACTTAGATACTAAAGGGAAAACCTAAGTATCGATATACTTGAAGGAAAGAGTGGAAGGGTATTTGTTTAATTGTCCACTTTATTTCTTAAGCATGCTTTTATTTTTCCTTTATGAAGTCTGGGTAAAATATTTACATTGTATTTGTGACTTTTTTTTTTCTCTTTATGAATTATTCATAAGCCAATATGTATTTTATGACATAGTTTGGTTCACAATTTGAAATTGTTTCTGTTTACATTAAAACATGGATGAAGTTTACAAGCATGAGTTGTGTTCAACTGAAAGTATTGAATATTGATATTATGCATATTATTTACATAATATGGTCCCTTAGAAAGAATACTAAGTAATTCATATTCTCGCAACAACAAGGTGTAAGAAACTTGAAAGCAACCACTAGATTAAAAATGCTTAAATCTCTTGAATCTCACTGTCATCTGAGAATTTTAAAAAGTTACTGGCCATATTTCAGCAAACTGCTTTCTGCAAATTCTTGATTACAGGGCAAACCTTTGGAAACTTCAATTCTTCAGAAATAAAAGTAATACTAAAAGGGAGTAATTGGGATTAATTTTATTCAAGATTTCATTTTATCTGGAAATGCTGGCAGCAAAACACTGCCAGTCATGAAGTACGATATGGATATGTTTTGAGGTGGTTATAGGCTAGTTTAGGTCTTGAATAAGACTTGCATAAAATGCTTATTGCTTCACAACTGTGAGCAGCATGTGAATGCAAAATCCAAAGTACTGCACTCTAAGCAGTGTTTGCTTTACATGCTTCAATGACAGTGTTACAGCCACTAATGTTACAGTAGCTGCCACAGAGAAAGGTCCTGAACTGCGAATCCTCAGCTGGCTGTTGGGATGCACAGCAAACATGGGATGCTCTGGAGGTCTCCAGAGTCATGTTTCACCCATCCACACAGCACAGGACTTGAATTTACCCGTCTGTTCCCCTCAAGCAGAAATGTGCTGCAGGTTCCTGCTGGGCCCTGCCCACTGCTTATCTGGGAAGGTTTGGGGTCAGAGCTCAGGAGGGTCCAGCAGATCTCCTGAACCTGTCTCTCATGTTCCCAGATTTTTGGGACCTGTCTTAATGGGACACCCTCACACAAAAAGCAGGAAAAATGGTAACGAGGCAATATATGCTTTTGGTGAACACTATGTCTGATGAGAGAGGCCAGAGAATTAAAGCAATCTTGGAAGCAGGTCCCTTATTTTAGTGAACTACATTGGAGAAAAAGGAAGTCAAATTTTCATTTTTTAATAAAGTTCAAATCTACCCTAAACTCATGTATGTTAATTTGAAATAAGCTTTGTATGAATAAATGTTCATGGAAGACAAGAGAGCATACAGCACTGAACCTGAGAAATTCAGATTGAGTTTTTAATATCTCCAGATTGGAAGAATCTACTTATGATCACATATGTTTCAAATTGCCCTATTTCAGTACTTAATGGCAAAACATCTGGTCAGCCTGATCAAATGCTGTTAAAATTACTTGCGTCAAGGTTATATTTCTTATCTGAATACTAGGGCACTTTAAGTTACTCCAGTATTCTCATAGATGCTTGTCTACTAGAAGCAGATTCCATAGTTATTTTTGATAATGCATTTATATAACAAAAGCCATTTTATTTTCCCATTCCTCCTTTTTCAGTCATTCTCTTGAAGAACAGTTCAAATGCCCTAACTGAACAAGCTCAAGTAAATTACAGCTCTATTAGACCCTGAAAAGCCAAGGATGCTCTCAAAGAATCCAGTGCTTTGGACAGACACACCAAGGAAGCCGGATTGCTAAAGTCAACATCACTAATGAAAATTGTTTATAGTTTAAGAGAAAAGCAACACAACCACCTAAAAAAAGACTTTCAAGGTGTTAATCGATGGGAATAAAAATAATTTGATGGAATTTCAAAAAGTATCTAGCCACTCTTTTCAAAACAACGTTGAGCTGCACCATTTCCTCTCATACATTGGTGTAAAGCAAGTTCCATTAGTATAAAGATCTGTGTCTGGACTGTTACACGAGTCCTGTTACAAAGCAAATTGTGATAAACATGCTGCTTAGTAAATCTAGACAACTTTTAACGTAAACCCAACAAAATGCAATGGACCAAACTTTAACATTAATGAGGTAAATGCAATTTTTGTAGCACAGAAGGCTTATACACACAAGCAGGTCTCAAAAGCTTGACTACTGTAATCTACCTTTAATAGGTATTTTGAGATTTAAAGTAAAACAGCTTGCACTAGAGCAGAGTTGTCTTGGAGAGATCATTATAAAATCCCATTATCACTGCTACAAGTTGGACTATTTGTCATCAGAGAAGAGATGACAAGCTCAGAAATACTACATTTGTTATTATCAGATGATAAATGATATTCCATTAAAGCTGTAATACATCATCTGCAAAGCTGCAAAGAAGATATCAAACCTATCAGTACTTGACTTATAATTTAATTTTCAAAAGCTGCCAACTAAAATTCCAAAGGCTAAGCATTTTCATTTTTAAAGTTCATCTTATTTATTTTCCTCATCTGTTAGTCTAATTTTTTTGATATGGCAAAAATAACTGATTATGTGCAAGGTATAATTCTTTTTCTCTTGATTAAGTAATACATCAGATGTCACTTATGTATTAAAAATATATGACAAATAATAAAGCAAAAGAGTAGTGATGAACATACCTTATTTGGATTTCTTCTATTTCTAAGTGCAACAGTAAAGGATGGGTCAGTCTGAAATATTTTGATTATGTTGTATTCCAACTGACATAAAGTCTGACATTGTAAAATTTACACTTTGAGTTTTATTTTGTAGAAAGAGAAAATTAAATAGAAATCTACTCAAGCTGGTACTTGGCAAAAATCTGTTTGGCATCCAAACCATTTTGACATTCTAAAATCCAGAAAAATAGTGAATAGATGTTTGGGCTAGGGAGGGCGCAGCTGGGGCTGAGCACGGGCAGGGCCCTGGCAGCAGCGATGGCAACAGCATCCCTAGGTCGTTCCATCTGCTCTGAGGACACAATGGACTCTGCTCGGAGCCAGAGGCTGGACCAGAGACTTCCTGAGGTCCCTTCCAACCTGAATTATCCCATGATTCTATTCCTACAGCAGAGAAATGCAGCAAATAAAAAGCAAGCAGCAAGCCCTGTGTGATCCTTATAACTACCATTGCTCAAAACAAAACCCATCCACAACCCAGGCCTTAAAAAACCTTCTTAAAAAAAAGACAACTCCATGTTTGCATCTTTGAACAACAATATTGTAGAGTCTGTATACAAGTCTGTATACAGTCTGTATACAAGTCATTTTTAATTTCAAAACTATGTATAGTCTGAAATTATATAACTGGCGAAAGTACTGCTCTATAATTTGACTATTCATTTTATTGTTATTTCAGCATTACCTAATTCTTCATCTTAACCTATTTCTAAAGTCAGGGTGTGTTGGAGCGAAATAAGGACTCAGCAAAACAAGTCGATTCAATGTGAATCACGCTAAAGCCATTTATTACAGAAACAAGTCTCCTTGTATACGCAACTATATTCTAATCACGCATCCACGCTCCAAGCATGGATTCGCTAAATGAGTATCATGGGCTGTCCATGCACTGGAGTCTCACTGATGATACGTCTGATAATTCATGCCACACCAGGACCCCGGTGATTGTGGAACGCCCCTCTTTCCCACAGCAGATTCTGATCTCAGCTTCTCGAAGAGGCCTTGAGATTCCTTTGAGCCTGACTAATTCAAATCTTTATCTATCAAATCTTTATCTATCAAAACCCCTCCACAAGGGTACATCACAATTGATCCGAATCTTTTTACTACTAGTTAGGTCCAGCATATAATGAAAACATTTAAGCTATTGCCATGCCAATTTTTGCAGTATGTTACTACAAAAAGTGACTGAATAAGCTTCAGACACCACTGCATCCTACAGTCCATCTTAAAATTAATTGACTAAAACCACTTTCTGATTGCTATGTTGTCTTCAAGTGTGTGCTTCTTCATTTATTAACTTAACATCAACTTATACTAACAAAGACCTCCAGGTATGGCATTTCCTGGCAACAAATGAAGGGCAACAACTGAATATGCTGTGAAGGGATTCAAAGGAACTTGGTAGCTAGAAGACATAAATTTGCTATATATTCTTTGATGTTTGTGCTCTCTGTCTGAGACTGCTCTATCAAGGGAGAAACAAATCCATGGCCCTACCACAGCAATAGCCACTTGGCTTTGAATACACCCAGCTCTTCAACAGCCCAAGTTGGTCATGGGGCAGTTTCTGTGCAATTAGAGCAGAGCACAGAATAAACATCTAACGAGCTTATTGTAATTGAGATCCTCTGTGCTACATATCATAGAAGTACCTGATTGAGCACACTAAATACTTTCTTTGTCAAAGAGTAGAAATGATAGGAGTTTTTTGGAAATACTCTTTCACATTTACGACCCTGAGGCAAAAATTAAACTGACAACTCTTATCCACCCTAATGAAGACAATTCCTGTAATGTCACTGTGCGCACAGAGCCACATTTGAGGTGATATATTCAACACCTTTTGTTTTTTGAAATTATGAAAATCCACCTTCGGCTAAAATGAGCAAGTGCTAATCTCCAGCACGGTTTTGTTCACCCTGTCTGGACCTGCCAGCAGTTATTCTGTTCTTCATATTCCAGCTTTCTGTGGGGTTCAGGCAGGGAGTTTTTGTTCCCCACACCAGATCCAGTTTAACTCCCTTTTCAATACTGCCACCTACGAGGGAAAACAATATCTACTGAGTTGCTTTGAAAATGTTGCCTTCAGCATCGTGTTACTTGGATCACATTCATCTCTGTCCTTTTTTTTAAATTTGATTTTAAATATTTACAACATCATACATCTTCCCCTCCCGAAATTACTAACGAACTGTTACTGTCTGTGAAACCTGCTGGATGAGTGATGGCCAACTTAAAAGGGAACATCAATGTTTTATTTGTGAAATATAAGCTGAAATAGTCTGCAGATTTCTTTTTTATTGATCTTCTACTTTATGGAAAGGTACCTTATGTACTTAACCAAGAAAAGACTCCATTGTGTGTGATTAAAATATCAAAAACCTTGAAGTAAGGAAGTAGATCAACATGTAATAGTCACTAACTTGAGGTACACTATAGAGAAACTAGAAATCCAACAGACAAGAGTGAAGCAACTGCAGCTGGAAATAATTTACATAGGGTGGGTGAGGCAGATTAATGAAGAAACTAGTTGCAGGATAGTTTAATAAAATGAGGTTTAAAAATACTTGTGAATAGTGCTTCCATAGTTGCCTATGAATTTTGAATAAGACTAAGAAAGACTAGTTTTCATCACAGAGGAAAATCGCAAATACAAAATTGACACCCCCTAATTTTTACATCTTTGATACTGTCATTTCTCATGGTTTCTCTGTGAACACCAACAAAAATCTTGCAATGACTGCTACCTGCCAGAGGTCTTAGTAGTGTTGCTACAAATTGTAGCTGCAAGACCTATAGAAGTGATTTAAACCAGTGTGCAGAGCCACAGAATGAGCAGCCCACCAGCTCAATCTTTGCGGGATGACTGTAATAGTTGCCAGAACACGAGCAGCACAAAACAGAGCTTGAGTAAGTGACAAACAGAGGGTTATAAGGGATAGAACAGGATTAAATTAAAATGAATGAACTACTGCTTGGAGTACTGCTAGGGTGAAAATTGAGGGAAAGGCATATAAATAGTAAGCTGAGAAGTATCTGAATGTGAAGCAGGCCTTTCACCTTAAAGAGAGGAGCAGAGATAGTATCAAGGGAGACGTCTCTAACCAGAGTGTTTGCAGCAGAGGAATCAGTTCTGCTGGTTCTGTGGTTCTTTTCAATCATCGGCCTCAAAAATATATAAAAAAAAAAATCCATTAAATATACTTGGACCATATTAACATAAATCTTTCAGTTATCATCAATATTACAAGAGAATACAGGTATGTGTTTCCCATTGAATATATCCATATGCAATGTAAATGCATTGCAATGTGCATACATGTATTCTGCATTTGTGCACTCAAAGTATGCAATACATATATATACATGGCTGTCAGATACATCTTAGTGCCCCATGATCCCTTTGCTCCCCTGATATATAGTGAGATGCAATGGATCTGATGAGCAATATCTGCATAAAAAGGTACTTTTTATTTTGTTTTGGCCTGTGAATTATGGGTGTTCGATATTTGAGCTGTTTAGATTAAGCATACTGTTTTCCCAGTTGGATGAACATAAATCCTGGTGTTATATTTCTAGCATAAATAAAACTGTACATTTGAATTCTACCTTTCCATAGACATGTTTTGGTAGTTGCTTAAGGCTCAGTGTTTACCCAAACATTTCTTATAATAAATTAATTTGCTAGAGTTCACAGATGTTCAAATTAATTATTTTAAAATATTGAACAAATATTCATTTTCCCAAAGCTCAACAGTTCTTCCACGTGAACCTGAAACTGATCAGCAGTATCTTGCCTGTGTAGTGAATTCAAGACTAGGTCAAAAAATACGACAAACTTTTGATACGACAACTGTTCCTTTCCCAGGGCAACACTAGCCTGGAGTGCTGAGGACACGAGATTGCTCAGCAGCCTGAGTCTCTGCAAAAGTGTTTCATCAGAGCGAAAGGCAGGAGGAGACCGAGATCTCCCTTGTCTAGACTGGGCTTTTGCCAAGAAAGGTTGGACCAGATGATCCTTGAGGTCCCTTCCCACCTGGTATTTATGATTCTCTGATTTCTCATTGTGGATTATACTACTAGTACTATAATAACACTCCATCAAAACCAGAGATCCATAGACCTTCCTACCCTTTACAGTTACCGTCACTATCCTGTTGCAACTTTCGATATTAATTAAAAAGCCTTATAATAATGAATAACTGTCTCTGCTTCTGGCTTTTTCATTTAGCTGCACTAGCAGTCCTTGTTTGTACTAATGTGACATCAAGACCTGCTTGCGTTTATGTGTTTTTAAATTCCTTCTTCAACTACTCCTTAGAAGGGAAAGAAAACAAGCAAACAGCCAAAAAAAAGAACACCAAAATCCCCACACAAAAGAACCCCACATCAACAACAAAACCTGCTCTGTCATCAGACAAAAGAATTGGGAGTATTTGGGAATTTACATGTGTGCATGCTTTCAAAACTGTTTCTTTCAGACACTGAAAGCAAACTGAGGAAAAAAATGTATTAAATGTAACGGAGTCATCAATATCTCTGCCCCTCCTCCTGCTCTTCCTATGCACATTACTGACTCAGCCTGGAGCAGAACTGTGGTTTCCTGCACAGCTCTCATCACCTTCAACATCCTTTTTGGTCCCAGAACATCTAATTTTCAATTCTAGAGTACACAGACCAGAGACAGTACATGCTGCCTTTGGATTAGACAGAAACCAAATTCTATTGTTATTATCTTTTGTCACGCTGATGAGAAACAAAGTGATGCTTTTTGTAACGCATCTGTATAATACTGTGAGATTGCAATCCATTACTTCAAATGGCACTTTATGCTCCTTGTGTAAAAATGGATGAAAAATATTTTTCTTGAGTGTTTAAAATTATGTATCATAATGTTTTGAGCTCAGATCCCAGAACATTTTGTTACAATCAAAGGGGAAGAGACTGATAGATTAAAAACAAAAGCAAATGTACAAGATCCCTTTTCCTTCCTCCATACATTTGCATATGAAGTGACAAAAGCACCCTGCTGCACCAGGGGAATTTGGATCTTAAAGATACTGATACCTCAGTGGATATAAATTCAGAATCCTTCTGAGCTGAAAAAAGGGTCTCCCAGCAGTAGTTTTGCTGCATGAGCCTCTCTGCTGACTTGGATAAAGTGTGTGCAAATCCCTGCAGGTTTGGACATGGGTGGAAATCCTCCTGGGGGATCTTGGCACACATATGGAATCAGTGGATGGATTTAGAGTATGGAGATAGGGCCTTCAGAACAGAATTCAGCAGATTAATTTCCTTGAGGACATTTGATAGAAGTATTATACCTTCTACTTCAGTAGTGATAGGATGGGACACAGATTAGGACCAAAAAAAAAAGAACGGTCATACTCTGTCTCCTGATATAGAGTGGTTGGTGGAATTTGAGTGAATTCCTACATTTATAAACAGCAGATACACAGTGGTACTTACACAAACATCCTTTCTTACATGATTTCTCTTTTTTATTCTTTTCCTCCCCCACCACCCAAGGCAGCAGCTGCGTCCTGTATGATTTTGAGCATTTTATAGCCACAAGTTCAGCTCTCTTTTTTGTGTCAGATTGTACAGAAGGAAGTGCTAAGGTGTTTCCATCCTTGGCAACTGCACTGCAAGGAGACCTTTGGTGGGATATATTGTCCTGTAAGTCCTGCAATCCATTTTTGATATTTTGCTGCTATTGCATGACTTCTCTTATACCTGTTGCTCATTAAGTATCTTTACATAAGACGTTGGTTTGGTTTGAGATATGAAGTCTCAATCTTTCTTTAAGCCTCATTACACAGACTTTAGCCTCTCTGTGGGCCAGCCACACAAAAGGTGAAAAATACTCCAAATTTGAATCAAATTAAAAATGACACAAATTTGTGTATAAACTCTGCATAGGTTTATTATGTGTCTTCTGTAGAAGTAGCATCTTTCTTCTGTCCTTTGCCACGTGCCTAAGATTTACTTTGGTAAATAAAACCTACAGGGTCTCCTCAGCACTCCCAGTTCCTGCGAGATCAGAAACGGGAGCTTTTTCCACAGAGATGTTCACTGAGGAACTCTGAAAGGCTTTGTCTTGAACCTGGTTTTGCTCTCAGAAATACATTTTGAAATGAATAACATTGTTAATTTCTAGGTGAGCCTCCAGTGCAAAAGTAAAAACCACAAAACCCAAACCAAATGCTCAGGAAATCAAGAAAATAATAAAACCAACTCTATTTACAGCAGTTAAGCTGAAAAATTAGTATTCTCATTGGCTATTATGAATGTAAGAGAAGCAATAAAGACTTCTGACTCAACAGTAAATGAAGATTCAGAAAAACAGGCTAAAGTACATTAGAACAAGCCATGCACAGAGCTGCCTCATCAGTCCCTTTGGAGGGGTGTACCTCTGCCTTTTGTGTCACTTTTATATTCTTTAATAATTTTCAGAAATATAACAATGACTTCATTCTGAGCTTCAAACATGAGTCATGAAGACTTTCAAATGAATTCTCATGGAAGCTTTGTTTTCTTTAATGCTGTTGTTTCTCTTGTCCTCTAGCCATTTCATTAATAAATAGTGTGCAATCAGGTACACCACAGCAGGGAGTAGAGGACATGATCCCATGAGACTTTGTTATTAGAAAAAAAGAGCATGACTAGAGATACAATAAAACTGAACATTCAAATCTCTACTTTTTAAGGGCTTGTGACAGACTAACGACCGCCAGGTTTTCTCACCCCCGTGAGCTGGATGACCCTCTGACACTCGGGACAGGCCCCTGCATGTGCCACTTAACCCAGCAAAAGAATCATTCCCCAAGCAGCAGTGGTAGCGGTGTGCTGCTCACCAGTGCAGGTGTCCAGGGACTCTTCCAGTCACTCACCGGCAGATGCTTAATGTCATTACTAAATTCAGACAAGGTTTTTCTTAGAATTCAATGCCAATTACAGCCCTAATGGGACAGGGAAGATGAGAGTGGCTAATCACTGCCTTCACGTGGGGTGAGGCTGAACTGTAGAATAAACTTTTGGAGAAAGCAAGAAATAAACAGCAGCTTTTCAGGTATCTCCTAAACCTGGTGTCACGAAGGCACCCCGAGGTTAGTTTAAGAGACAACAGGGTCCAAAACAACTTTTATTAAACCGGTGAGAAACAGGGTTTTAGCACTCCAAAAGTGACTTAAATACAGGTTTGGATATCAGTTGAGGAAAATTATGAAGGGGCAGCAACTAATACAACAGGTGGTCCACGGAGTGCATGCACATGGCTTCACCCAAAACAATGTTGGAGCCGTCCCTGAGTCCCGGAGGAGTACACACTTGCCTGAACACGGTGTGGGATTATTTTAAAGAGATACACGTACTCGGAG
The DNA here is from genome assembly GCF_036013475.1 of Columba livia. Lineage (NCBI taxonomy): Eukaryota > Metazoa > Chordata > Aves > Columbiformes > Columbidae > Columba > Columba livia. The sequence continues at coordinate 2,851,738 of NC_088614.1, forward strand.
TGAGTATGGGAAGTGTACACTCGCGATTCTGCGAGGGTAAATTTATAATACTCTCGCAATCCTGCAAGGGTTGATTTACTTACACGTGCAAATGTGCATGGAATATTACACGTGCTTATGTGGAAGCACGGGAGGAAAATACACCCGCGATTATGCGAGGATTAATTTTACACGTGCTCATATTGAGCACGGAAAGTTACATGTGCATATGTGCATGAAAAGTAGATACTCGCAATCCTGCGAGAAGTTTTCCTCACACCTGTGGCGGCAAGGCAAGCGGAGTCTCCATCCTGGGGGGGGCTCTTGGTGGCAGCATCTTGCTCGTGCTCCGAGAGACCCGTGACAAGGGCCGAGTCTCGATGAGAATCCCATTTTTATATTGGCTGATCAGATCTGACTGTAGGCATTCTAGAAGCTTCTCTGCACCCCCACACTGGCTGTGCCCAGGCTCAGCAGCGCCTCAGCACTCCCTTCTCCTAACAGCCCCGGCCAGGGTGCTCTGGGGCCAAACAAAAGAAGCTGTTAGCCTCAAGTAGCAGAGAGACAGGGAGATGTGCCTACTCCTTCCATACTGAAAGATGGAGGGGGAGAGAGGGGGTTTGCATCCTGCCACACCTGGTCCCTTTTGAACTTTAGTCCTGACTTGCAGTGAAACCCCTTTTCAGAAACTGGCTTGTGTCTTATTTCTGAGTTGCACCAGTCGCAGAAGCCAAGTCACAGGGAAATGGCATCTGCTCCTTCTCCTGGGTCCTCATGAATGACAAGGTTAAGGATGAACAGTTCATCTGTACCTGAGAACTAATTACAGAATCATGGAATCATTTTGGTTGGAAGAGACCCTGAAGATCAATCGAGTCCTACTGTTAACCCAACATTGGAATTAAACCATGTCCCTGAGAACCTCTATATTTTAAAGTACAAAACTGACTACTCTCCTCAAAGATATTTGAGCTGTCACCTCGTCTTCTACTCTATTTTCTGCTCTCTTTTATTTTCTCTTTTAGGGGTCACAGGAAAAACAAAACCAAAAATCAGTCAAGAAACAGGTATAGTTGCAGAAAAGGAAAAGTGGGTTTGGCTTCCTTGAAATGAATATTAAGACTGCATGCCGCACAAGTAAAGCGTGGATAACTAATTATGCCCACTTACTGCTTTTAAAATACATAGTGAATACATAGCAAAGATTATCTAAAATGTACGTGTCAGACAGAAACTATTGTCGCATGTGCCAAACTGGCACCTTAATAAAGAGTGTATTATAAAGGCTTAAATAAACATTACAGCAAAAATGATAAATTGGCATATAGAAAAAAATAACTCCTCAGCTGAATTTTTAATTGAAAAAATATCTTTAGCTAGATTTTAAAACAAATTTGGGATTTTAGTTAATTGGTTGAGAGCCTTGCTTTTGGAAACCTTCCTGACCTCCTCACCCCAAACATCCATCAGAATCATTCTGAGGACCTTCAGATCTGGCCACAAGCTTTTCATTCCTTTCCTTAGGTAATGCAGGTTCTGCAGGCCAGTTTTTCAGAATACTAGGACTAATATTCAAAATACAGGGACCAAAGGTAGATGCTCTTGAGGACACTGGGCTAACGTCATCCAGCTCACGGAGGCATCAATCTGCCTCTTCAGGAACCTCTGTACCCTGGCCTCTGTCTGAAACATTAATGTTTGTTAACAGAACCTTGCCCAGGATTAAATCTGATTTAAACACCAGATGTCAGTGTTGTGCTGATGTTACACATGGTTCGGTAGCTGGCTTGTTCTTTCCCCTAGGGAAACTGTACGACTAAACCAAAAGATTTTAGAATCTGTTGATGACACTATATCACATAATACATTACATAATTCTGTCTTTAAAAAAGGACAAGCCCCGCTGGAGCAATTGCCACACCAATTTCAGCAGAAGCGTTAGGGCTCTGGTGTGACATGAATCACACACACATCCCACTTCAGTGAAAACACTAAATAAAAAGTAAGATTTTAACTACTTTCTGATTCTTTTCTTCTATTTCCATGAGGAGAAGACATAAGCCCTGGATTGTTCTGACACTTGTCAAACTCCTGTGTGACAGAGCTGATTCACAACCCATCTCGTTGGTGGGATTTGCTGCCCAGCACCATGCCAGGCCTGCAGAGCTGCTCTCCACCTTTCAGCAGAGGTCTCTGTTGTGAAAAACATTCTGAGTGGAGCTACAGAAAGATAAGCAGTTAAACAAACTCATGTCAGCCCGTTGATCAGGTGATATCTCAGCCCATGCCTGCTGAAGCCACAAAACCCTGACAGAAGGAAAATGGGAATAATACGTAATGAGCCACATGATGTACATTTTATTTTACAGCTTGAGAGCAATATTTAATGACCTGTCTTTTATACAGGAGCTCAGTCTTCTGTCATTTGAACTGTCACATTATTTTCTCAAATGAGGGGGAAAACAAACAGCAAACCATAACAACATAACACACAAAGCCAGCCCTTCCTGTTAACCTCGATTAAAAATTCAATACGAACTTAAATACACACAGAAATCAATGTTCACGTTACACAAAAGTTGAAATATATTTTGGATGGAGGTTTCAGAATATAACAGACCTTAACCGACATTGTCTGCAGAAAATCTAGGAAGTCTTAGTATTTTGGGGTCATTGGGTAACCGTATACAGCCTGGCACATGTTGGAATAACATCCCTTGTGTTGTTCCTGGCTTCTTCCACAAGATGGAGCAGTAAGATTTGAGCTGCCAGAAAAGCTTGTTGACTTAGTAACTAAATTTATTTCTGTAGTGATTAGATCTGATTCAAAAGTATACTCTGATACAACAGTTCTTTGAACTTCCTCACATAAGGAGCTATTATCCACCAAACTGACAGTGAGGAAGATACTGACCAAGGACTGTATTTTCAATAGATGCATTATGGAGTTCAGTCAAAAGCAATATCCAGCTTTAATATCTGTAAAAGATGGCAGCATATTCAAATTATTCTAGCCCAAGGATGACTAACAGGTGACTCAAAAAGAAAAGAAAAAGAACTGAGAAACTTGTTGCCCAATATTTGGTAAAACAAGGAAAAGAAAGGGAGGAACGACAGACTTGATGAGATAACACCTTGTAATCATTCGGGGGATGTGGATGAGTTCTGTGTGAGCTGTGTAAGAAGCAAGTGTGTGATAAACACCCCCAGGAGTTATCACGCCACTTGGGAAGGAAAATGAGGCATCCTCAGTGTTTTCTCTCCCACCATTCAATGCTTTTTCACTGAAAAAGGAAGGGGCAAGAGAAGTCTTAACACAGGCAGAAATATAGCAGCTCCCTCAGGGGTGGCCAGCATAGAGAATAACAGTATTAATATCCCCTGTGATGCCAGCAGTTTTCTAAATCACATCCAATTAAAGCTCAGATCAAAAGTGGGTATTACAGCAAGTGGAATTTACCCCTTGACTCTCTCTTCCCACCCCTTCCATTGCCTTCGCTGTGATGCACAAGTGTCTCTAGCTCAGAGCAAACACAGCCAGATTGCATCAGCCGCAGAAAGAATCTTTTCAACCTCTTTTTTCAAAACAAACAAAAACAGCCTCCTCCCAGGCAATTGCTGCTGCCTTTCATGTCATTCATACTCGCCACGGATTATGTTGTACAGAACTCACAGCATAATTATGTTTCTCTCCCGTACACACAAACATCATCCTGGGAGCAAGCAAGTAGACCTATCTTGAGAGTTCTGGTAGAAATAAAAGTAACCATTTATCAACCTTACCTCTTCAAATGCAGAAGAAATCCAATGAAGATTTACATTTCCTTTTATATTTGATGAACCTAAGCTGTGGAGACGGGTGAGATTTTTTAGGACTTGCCCTCTTTACTAAGTGTCCACCTACTTTAAGATATCATGACTCCTACTTAGAGGTGAATAATTTTCTTGGAAGTAAACACAGTTCACATGTTATTTCTGTTGTGAGTTGTTCTCTCAGTGGGCACTTATCTAAGTCGCCTGTTATAAAAGTGAATCGTATACTCTTATCTGTTGGCTGTATTTTGGTGGCTATATTTTGGACACAAAAAAGTATCACTAAGACCTTTATGTACTAAGTTACAAAAAGCACCATCAAACAGACCACAAAAAGAACTGACCTCAATACAAAATGAGTGGCTACTTTTGCAGCTGTTACATATGGAGAGTATTATGAAAGGGCTTTGAAAAGTTATCAAATCAGTAGATTTAACAGGGAAAAGGTAATCACAAGGCTTTAGGGGTGTTTCTCAAGCACGATACAGTGCTAATCTTCAAGTTACCAATGGAAGAATCCATTGATTTCATGAATAAGGCACAAAAACTGTGTGAATTATCTTATGGAAAATAATTAGAGATGTACACAAAGGCTTCTGAAAGAAAGAGCATCTCAGGTGGAGCTTGGAAGGCTGCTAGCAGTCTAAGTGTCCAAATGTCTATAATTGGTCTCTGGAGAGTTTTAAACTCCTAGGTTATGTCACAAATTACACATCATTCCTTTCCTTTAGTAGCATCTGTGAACAGGTGAACAGGCTGACAAATTCAAACTACATCTTTTCCCTATCTCCCAGACTATTTTTATGCTGTCATGAATTTTCCACATGATTCATGAATAAAAGTAATTGGAATTAAGATGGATTAGCCACTTCCTTGGCAGCAGGTAGTCTAGAAGAAGCAAACCTAACAGTCTTTCTACTTAAACTTCATTCAGCTCTTCATCCTCAGAGAATGTGTTGGGGCCTGAGTTTGCAACCGGAGACAAGAGCTGCCAAGGTGGGATGGCACCAGCCTGGGGATTTTTTTATGCTGATGGTTCACAATCATGTCACGCTTCAGTATTATTCTCAGCTTTCACTGCTAAATAAAATCACTACAAATGTTATTGCAAAGTCACAGAAAAATGATCTTCTGCAAGTATCTCTCAAATATGTGGACAGCCTGTTAATACTGGCACCACTTGCACCTCTATATATGGGTTCTGGGGCTTTTCATTGAAATGCCTTCAAAAAAGGCACACTGACATGGATGGGACACACAAAGAAACTACAGAGCAGATCCTCAGAGGTATTGGGTGAGGCACTGGTCATACCAACGTAGTTTAAGATTTAGCCCCCAGCGGCGTCCCAGCGCAGGTCCTTGGGGAAAGTGCTGTGACGACTTGTCAGCTTCCAACACTCCTTCACTGCAGTGATCTGAGCTCTGCCTGGGGCTTTGGGGTAAGAAAAATCACCATATGGCAAGAACCTCCTTCCTGGAAACCCTTCCAGTAAAAAGTCAGCTCCAACTTTCCCTTTAGAAGGAAAGCTCAGTGAGAAATCGTTACATAAACTCTTAAGTCACCTCCAAATTTCAGTTACTGCAAATTCCACAGTATTTGGCTCAGTTTTATTTGCTCCCAGGAAGAAACTACACACACACTAAACTGAGAAAGTCTTTTGGAGGCTGATTCAGTGAGCTCTTGCCTTCAGTTTTCCAACCAAGCCCCAACCAAGACCGCTGTCTTCATTTCTCTGGGACTTTCCCTCCAGCCCAGAGAGCATCCTCCCACACGGCAACTTTGGCAAAACCTTTTCTGTGTTTGCTTGCTGGGCTGCAGCAGCAGTCAGAGCTGTGCTGGAGCGAGACTCTCCGTGGGTATCATCACAGCCACCAAGTCCACCAGAATAACACTAATGGCTGATTTAAATGTGTCACCTGACAGATTTAAATTCTGAGGCTGAGTCACAGAGTCTTTGTTAGATCATTTTTAACTCTGGAATAGCTCACTGGTTATCCGATAGACTCCCTGGTTCATTCACTTTCAGGATGATGTCCACAGCTTAAATATTTATTGATGCCTTTGCTTGGAGATGTTGGTGATGATTTATATACATCTACTGAGGAGAAGTTGAAGGAGTTCACTTAGTTGAAACTAGTCAATATGTTCTTATTTTGTTGTTATCTTTGTGTACATGCCAAGAATCCTAGTGATGAGTGCACTTTACAAATTGTAAAATAAATACATTTATGCTAAACCATGTAGTTATTTATGGCTCTGAGCGCTAACTTAGCTGAGACATCAAACTGATGTTATTGGAACGTAATTCATTCTCAGACTTCCAGAAGCAAGGAATGAGTCAGTTATTCCTGCATGACATGAAAACCTTATTAATGGTTTCATTGATTAAGAATATGTATGTGTTACTTACTCAGGATATTGGATCATTAAAAAAAATATTTTTTCATAATCTATTAAACCTTATTTTCTCTTTGGAATAAAATTTCCCAAAACTACCATTAAAAAGAAGTCAGGAACTGAAAAGAGTAATATCTGAAAGAGCCCCTTTCTGGTTCACTTGAGTAGAGAGAGTGAAAGGTATTTACTCTCCATCCTTATAGCAGCCCTGGATGTGCACTTGTACCAGGGCTAGAGCATCTTTCTGTTCCCTGGGATAAGCCACAGGCTTACACCTCTCAGTGCACCAGGGTTTCACAGGAAGAAACAGTCGGTATTACTAAAATTCAATGAGCAGGATCTTCTCACCCACTACGAAAATCCTAAATCCCATACAACGAAACAAGAATGAAGAAAAGAAATGGGACATTGAGGAAGGGCACCTCTCAGATTGCTGCAAAACCATTCCAAATGCTGGATAGACAACAGCCCCAAAATCCTAATGCGATATCCAGAAGGTCAAGCAGCCCTCTGACACCAGCTCCTGTTCCACCAGAGGCCTGGACCATGGTTCTTTCTGCAGAATGTCCTGATGCAACACCCATGAAATCACACCAAAAAATGGCCATTACTGCCAACACTTGGAGAGAACATTCCAGATGAGTCATGCCATTCAAAGAAGAATTCTTCCCCGCAAGCATGTTGCCCATTGCTACAATCTGAGATTAAAGGGAACTTTGACTGTTGTAAGAGGGCTCCCCCTCCCCACCATTATTCCACACAGGACCCTGCAAACCTAGCTTAAAACAAACAAAATGGATTTTCCCCAGACATTAAATAACATTTTCATGTTATGTACATCTTAATCAGCCCTCTCAGTGTACCAGTACCTGTTATACACAACTGATTTTTGGACGATCTCCTAATGATTTGTTTAACATCAAATGTATTCCTCTCCTTCCAACTGTGAACACAGAAACAACAAAGTACTCAGGACACAAGTTTTAACTTCAGTGAGCCTCTTACCAAATGGTACTTTGGATGTTTGCAATTTAACCTAGAGTACCAATCTGAAATTGCAACCCAGATGGAGGCGTTAGAATAAAAAGTAGTGCCCATAGATTCTTCTCATACATGAGATACTATAAAACCATTTTTTGCAATTACATGCTCCAGCTCTTACTACTAGTTTACTGAAGGCTGTAGCTTTTCTTCCTCTTTTCTAACATTTTCAAGAACTCCTCAGAGTTAGCAGTGAAGATTGTTATATAAAATAAGTCTGGATGTCACATGGGGTATGGTGACAATGATAGATCTCTTTCAGTTCCTATAATTCAGGCACAGTACAAGAATGTTAATAGTCTCAAGACTATTGACTAGGACTAAAAACATGCATGTCTTATTTGTTATTAGTCAAGCCTACAACTGTGGTTCTTGTCAAGCTGTTTTTCCAAACCTTACATATTCTTTATAATTACATGTTAAAACTAACAAAACTTACTATATCGGAACAGAAAATCCATAAATCAGTAAACTTGGATTCTTCTACTTTTAAGTGAAAGGTGCGTATTTAAATGAGAAGAAAAACAGAGAGAGAAAAGAGTTTAGAAGAGAGAGTATTTTTAGAGGTGTTCTGCATAACCTATGAATAAATCTATTCATTTTTTCCCCCACTTAAAACAAAGATATCACAATCCCCTATTCCCAGTTCTAGGTACCTTTTAACAATAACAAAAGTAGATAGACTTACTGGAACTTCTGACAAAGCTGGCTCCTTCCTACTTTACCAGATGGGATGTTAAAGAGCCAGACCTTGAAATCCTGGCCTTTCCAGCAACACCACAATGAAAAAAAACCCAAATCAGCTCTGATTCTGAAGTTGGAGCTCAGCGTGCTCCATCCCAACATCACCTCCCTCCTGCCAGTACCAAGCTTAAGCTGAAGTGCTCTGATAACACCTGCAGAACAGCACAAAGACAGAAAGGCTTTTAACAGGCAGGTGCAGTCATTTAGGTCTTAACAAAGCAAAGATAAGTAATTCTGATAATTAAAAGGCAGCAGAAGTCCCACGACATGAATATCACTTGCTCACAGAGACTCCTACCAGCAGCTTCACTTCCCAAGTGTTACCCCTGCAGAGCGTTTCCCACCTGTGTCATAGGGTGCAAAAGCAAAGGTCAGCTCTACACAAGAGCAGATTTCAGCCATGGCACCCGTTGCTAACTTCAACAACAATGGACAGGCAAGGACACAAGGGGTAAATATTACACTGTCTTCAGTTGATTCCCTCACTTATCATCTTCAAACACACCTGTGGTTAAGCTTTCATGTCTGCCAAACACCAAGCAACGCATTTAACAACCCTTTCTTAACAGCATCAGTGTTCAGACAATTCTGCTGATGTCCTAATCACAAGAGCACCCCTGCACACACATTAATGGGAATGTTTTCCAACTGCACGAGTTGTTCTTCACGTGGCAGAGGCACCTCCAGAGCCCAGCAAGCAAGGGAGGTAACCTACAGTTACCAACACTCTGCCACAGAAATATACACCGTATATTAAAGTTGGAGGGAATCCTACATTTTTCGTAAGAAATATCCTATGTATTTAACAAGCACCGGTGATTAGACTAAAGAACCTATAGCGTTTATTGATGTGGTTAGTGAAATATATTAAAATGAGCACAATTCTACACCACATTCAGTCATTTCAACAGAAATACAGCTGCATTTAAAACCAATATAGAAATTAAAAACTAAGTTTGTTTCTAATGGTGCTAAGAAACAAATACTACACTTATTAGTTAAAAAAGAAATTAAGAAGCTTTCTGAAAAATGGGGTTGAGTACCCTGTCTAGAACATAACCAAAAGAATGAGAGTTTTGTGTAGGTTTGGATCTCCTGCAAAGCACTTAGCATTGCTTTAGCTAGCATCACAATCACTTCTTCTCTCTGGATAATGGATTGGAGCACAAGTACATGAAAACCCAGGACAGAAGTTACTTAAATGTTATACCCTTAATATAGAAATCAAGTGGAATGGTTTGAAAGGGAAATGTACTTTTCACAAGAAAACAAGTATATTAAGGTTGACGGGGTAAAGCAGGTCTGCTTTTTGTCATCTAATATTGCCATGATTGTTGAGGAACCTGCAATACAGCAGAATCTGATGACTAATAGGAGTGGTGGGTGTTTTTTAACCTTCCACAATTTGTGTTGATGTAGTTATGCCTGTCATGCGAAGCATCCTTCCTGTGCTTATGGTTGTGACTAGACTGTAGCTATTTATAGGAATGAGACATCCATGTGGACCGTATTCTTGTGCACTTCAGTATAATGAAAGCCTGAATTGCAGGTCTGGCTTTGTGCTGCCTTTACAGTGCTGTTTGCTTTTCTGGTGTTACAGTGAAGTAGTGCAATGGTGAATGTGGCCCTGAATATTTAACCAGCAAAAAGTGTCGAGCAGCAAGTAAAAAGTGGTGTTGGGAAGAGGTGTATCTGGAAATGGAAAGCATCTTGTCCTCAGTTTGCTTTGGGAAGATCACACATTTAATCAGCATCGCCTCAGAAAGCATTGTGCTACTCGCAACCTATGCCACTCTGTTTCATTTATATGATAGATGTAGATTTCTTTGCACGATCAAATGTTATATATTAAAAAAAAAAAAAAAATTAAAAAAATCCTCATATGCCTCTCCTATCTAAAGGTCACTGAATACTCTAATATATGAAAGTGCACAAATCTCCTAGGGGTACCACAGTGAATCTGGGGGTTATGTTTAAAGAGGAAATAGATTACATCTCTCTTATCAGTTCTTATGCTTGCTGCTTTTGTGGAGCTGTGGTAATGCAGCAAATATGGCCACTGCTACTCTTTTGAAAGAGGATCTTTATAAATTCCAGTTGTCAACATGAAATCAATTCTGCTATGGGCAAAAGAGTGTTTCATCATTCCAATATTTGCACTCAGCTAAACCATATCCACGGGCTGTATGTGTCTTCATTTATTTATTTATTTGGAACTGGGAGTACAACACATTTTCAGGCCAGCACTATAGATCTGTGGCAAAATTACATAAAGGTTGTGCAGTGAATTTTTCTAAGTAAATGGGTCCTTTGGTTTCCATGAGAGAACAAAGCCTCTAACTGATGCACTGTGGATTCAATCTGGGACATGCTTCCCAGCCAAAGAACAAATGATATATCATTAATTAAAGACAAAAAATGGGAAGAGAAATGATGATTACATATCTTGGCATTCCATAATGATTTTTTTCTGTGTCTTACACCTATGGTAAATAAGCCAAGCACTCAGTAGCAGTAGGAAAAAAAAAGCCTTCAGTTTGCAATTTCTTTTTCTATAGTCTTTCTTCTTCCAGTGAAAAGTGTCTATAAAATTTTTAAAGGAAAGTAGGTTGCTAAAATGTACTTAATTTGCCATGATAGATTGAGTCCATGCTTCAGTGACTGTAATTGAATCTGTGACCTATTTCTTTAGTAAAGTAGAAATAGTCTCTTGGGTTTTTGTCACTACCATCTTTTAATGAAATTCAAAAAGACTGTCAAAATGTCTACACTTTTTCCACTAGTTGTTAATGTTATTACTTTACAATTTGTTACTTTTTAATTAATCTTAATAAATGTGTACACAGTCTACCCAGCAGTTGGAAATGGTAGACATCAATTCATCACTGTCACACTGTAAAGCAAAATTAACAGGACAGAAAGGGCACTAAAAGCAATAGAATATCTAGACACATATTGGTTCTACTTAAACATACTTTATATCTCTAATTTACAGGATCTGTATATTACAGCAGCCCCACTCCCATAGCTGAAGTTAAAGGGTCTGTCAGCATTTTAATCACAACCCCTGACTATTTCCAAGACATTGCAACTCAGGCTTCAAACCAGCCTCAGGATTAACTTGGCAGGGGGATTCCCAGACCAGAAACACCCCACACCACCACCCATCTCCTTCCCCAGAAGAAGAGACTCTTGTTATGTTTTAGCCACTTAGACTATCAAGCCCATGAGGACCTGGGATGTGACCCACAGCTTGGGTAGTGTCCTGATTCCACGCTGAGATAAACCCGACTTTTTCCCACTTGGTGTTTCCAGTGGGGCAGAAAGGGGGAGTTTTATCTAGTGCTGGACGGATGGGGAAGCAGAACAAACCTTTCCTGTCCCACAGTCCAGACATGGCCCCGGTGTCCTAACAGGTGACCTTTAGCTTGATTATTTCCCATACGTTAGAGTCTCTAGGACAAGTCACAGTCAGTTCGTCCCTCATCAAATACTGGGATGCCACTGGTTTGGTGTTAATATGGAGCTGGGAATGACCTTACAATCAGATGCAATGTTCCTCTCATATTATGCTTAAGCCTGTAACTACATAAGCGTTGATTTATGATCAATATTACAGCTGCACAAGGACAGCCTAGGGCTGGCACTTACAACAGAGGGGGCTTCAACAGAGCCACATAAAGTAGCTCCTGTGGCTGGGGAGAGTTTCCTTGGTGCGAAAAGGTGGAGTAGATATTAATGTAAGACATAGACCTGTAAGAAGCTGAAACTGCAGTCCTGATTGCTCCCACCCCCAGGACATGCAGGGACAGAGCCCATGCTCTCCCGTGGTGAGCACAGGACTCTTGCCCAAGTGCATCCCCCCATCTCCTGCTGGAGACCTGTAGCAAAACCCGCTATTCATAATTCAAGTATGACCTTCTCTCCCACTCAGCCTCAGTACAAAATAATGAGTCACGCTTACCTGACACCTATTGATAGATTTATTTTTTTTTAATGAAGCTCTTGAGACTAGAAAACAAAGAGCAAACAAAATAAACCCAGAGCTTGATTTTACTTCAAAAACTCAACCTCAATACTTAATCACATTCCTGCTCCCTTAGTCCCTCTCTCTTTTTGCCTGCCTCCATCCTACAGCTCTATGCATCAGGAGTCAAAATCAAGAGTAAAGAAGCTCCAGGTTAAAGGGCTCAGCTCAGGAGGGCAACCACTGTGTCTTCTTCAGGGCACAACAGGCACCAGTCGCACTTCTCTGTTTTCAAATCACGTATGTGCTGTCTAGTTAGCAGTTGGCTTCTGATCGAGTTGAAGGCAGAATACAGAGCCCACAGCTGGACAGACAGATCTGACCACAACAGGTACCACAGGTAAAGTGCCAGCAGGACACCATGGGGAATCTTCCCTCACCATCACCATTATCTACTTGACCTATTTCTCAAACAAGTGCAAGGCTTTGTTTCCACTAGGCTGGAATTTTTAGTGAAAATTAAAACAACAAACACCCAAGTTCAAAAGTCTATAAAGAGATGACAGCTATTTTGAAAGTGAAGTGATTATTAGATTTAAAAATTATATATACATATATATATATGTATAAGCATGCACACACTACCACATAACTATGGTATATTTTCTCAAAGGAAATACCATTGATAAGCATATCCAGCATATGGAGTCACTAGCATGATGGACCATAATGGCTTGAAAGCAGTCATTATTTTCTATTAGACAGACAAACAAAACAGATCCCCTCAGCAGACCTTGGTATGCTTCAAAGCTGTTATGCTCCAGAAGAACTAAATCTGCATTTTAATTACTGTAAAGTTGCTTGAGTTTCACCCAACCTATTGGATACTATCCTCCTAAACATCATAAGGATTTCAACAAAGAAAGGGCATTAAAAATTAAATAACAAAATAAAATTTTAAGTTAGAGATATTAACTGAAGATGTCAAGATCTAAATAGAGACAAATTCCCAAAGGGTTACAACCTAACCTCTATTTTTGTGAGTAGTTTTCTGTCCACAAATAACACTGGGCAAAAAGGCAGCCTTTGGTGTCTCATTACCTGGCAGCTAGGTGCACTCAAAGATTTAGAAATTTGCCTTCTTATCTGCACTTGCCATCAGGCCTGCAATTTTGTAAGTGCATCCAACTTCCATTTTCTTTAGAAAATGAGGTTGTACAGGGAAAGAGCCACTGACGTATTGATACCAAGTACTGTTGTGGTGGCCAAGACAACGGAGACCAAACACTCACCTGATGTTTGGAGCCAACTAGAACTGCCCGCTCACTGTTCGGGTAAGTCAGCTTCATAAACTTCCATATTTGCCGTTACTAAGACCCTGATCTTACATAAAAATACCATGTGCCCTCTAATCCAAGCACAATTGAAGCATTAACAAGTACATTCATAGGAAGTTTTTCCACTAAGTCCAGAAATGGCTAAAAAAAATGTACAATGTTGGGGCTGAATAGAGAGAGTCCTGTGGAGTTCCCAAGATATTTCTGGTAGTTCCGAAAAACCTATTTCAGACTTTCTGACTCTTTCCCCCATGTTGTCCTTCAGTTCTGTCAGATCACAGAGCCGTGCCCTGAGTCAGGAAAGCACTTGGGCTAGCAAAATGTATCTCCTGGATGATGGAAAAATCTTAGATACATTTATTTTATTTTGACTCAGAGGAACAGTGCACAAAAGGTTTAGTTCACAAAAAAGCCTTTTAGTGGCTGCTCAGAATTTAAATATTTTGCACAGGTATGCATACAACTTTTGAAAAGACTGATGGCTCATTATGTGATGAGAAGATGCTGTTAAGACATCAAAAGGACAGCTACGTGAAAGATTTATTTCAAAGAAATTAGATGATCTATATTTGTTAGGAAACTCTTTTTTAAAGGTACTGTTGCAGGAATATTAAAACATTTATCTTCCTAGTGTCCTTTTCCAAACCTTAAGTTGCTAAAATCATATTCAGAGTTGTATTCAAGAGATGGGACTGGACATTTAGGAACTTGAAACATGTCAGCCCCAACAGGACACAAGGAGCTTGAGTGACCTGCTGCAGAGTTTGCCCTGAAAGCTGGATCCCATGGCTAGTTTCTGTCCAAAAACAAACCCCAAACCCACTAACAAACGGCCTTACACTAGACATTAGTATGCAAAGCATTTTTCAAAGTAAATAAAACACAGGACTCTTTGGCCAAGCATAAAAAAAAAGAGAACTTAAAACTTTTTCAACACACTTTGTATATATTCCCCATGTAGCTTTGAAGAACAGTATATTAGGTAGCAATCAATACATTAAACAGATGAAGTCAGATTTTTACAATCTTCAGATTTTGGAAGGAATGTTTAAGTTGTGATCTTCCTGGCATACTGAAAGGCTTCAGCTTATTGTTACTAATCTAACAGAAATGGATTAACTGTGTCAAAAATAAACTTAGAAGGGCAGGATGAAATCAGACAAAACGGTGGCAGCAGAAGGCATGAGTTTACAGGGAAGATTGACAACATTATTAAATTTCAGTTTTATCTTAATAATTTTATCTAGATTCCAGTCTCATAAGGCTTTGAACACACGTAAATTAGGTCTCCTGAAGGGAAACTGATCATACGAATATATAGATGTATATAACTTTGAAAGCAAACAAAATAGTATCAAGAATCAAAAATGCCAGATTTCTTCATCAGTCCTAGATTCATTCTGTCTAGAAGAAATGCAAGGGAGGGAGAAGGGCCACCACCATTGAAAGAAGGGATATGGGGGAGGTGCATTACTCAAATTATGAAAATCCAAATGCATGTAATTGTGGATCTGCAGAGCTTTTGCCAGCCTTTGAAAATATAGCAAGGTAATTCAAGAAATGGAAATTAATAAAAGTAATGAAATTGTCTACAAAACAGGCACGTCATAGCTATGGTTTCCAAACAGAAGAAACAAAAGGGAGAACTGACTTCTTAAAAATCATGTTGGTGAATCATAGCTCTGCACAGACATTAGCATTTTTATCTAAGATGAATTGGTGATTAGCTCTGGATATCACCCTGCACCATATCACAGCCCTTTTAGCAGAGCCCCATGTGTATGTCAATATTGTACCACTGACCCCAGAGAGACTGGAAACACAGCAGGACCTCCAAGAGCCCAACTTAACATTTCCAGTGAAGAGTGAGATTTGGGGCTTTTGTTTCTTTTTAACAGATAAGAATGGTTTATTTCATACATATTTAGAGCACATGGAACATGTGCCTTAGGCTAGAAACAGCAGCTTGTATGATTGTGGAAGAACAGAGGTGGTCATGATTACATGGGCAAATCCCCAAATCAAACCCTCTTGGATTCAACCTTCTGAAAACACAAAGAATAAAGCTGATAGATGAATCATACTGCATTACAAACTGATTTTCATACTTCACACATAATGAAAACAAAAGCCAGAGCATGCATTTACCTTCTTGTAAACCTTCCAGTGAAACTTTTTTTCCTCCTTTAAAGACTTTAGAAGTCAAACTAAGTTCCATACTGCAAGAATTTCCATGGAAGGGTGAAATATTTTTATGTCTCACAATGGATAAAAACCCATTTGGCAGATGGTCAAAACTTTAGGAAAAGCTTCACAAAGCACAACAAGATGAATAGAAAAGACGCCTTGAAGCACTGAAATGGAACAACAGAAGTCAGGAAAGGTCACTCACAACAGTAAAAGCACTAAACATTTTAATCACCGCCTGGTTCTCTGTGGATCTGAGCCTTATTTCACTTAGTTTTGTTTTTACCACTGCAAAATGGGTGCAAATCATAATTCAAATCCTATTTCAGAACCACTTGCACTGTTGTGAACTGTCACTGCAAAGCGTGAGGTAATGGTTTATCTAGGCTGAGTTTTGCAGCAGTCACAAACCTTTGGGTCAGTGGGAATGTAACTTTGACAGAATATTTTCAATTAAACTGTACTTTACGCAGAAGTTGACATGTGCAAAGAATTAGGAAAAAAATCTTTATGCATTATAAATATTATTTCTGAAATGGTATAAATATATTTACTCTAAAATCCCCCAGAATGCCACCACTAACATCCTAGAATAGGAAAGCAGAGACAAAATACAACTCTTTAATCAAATCCCTATTTGAAACAGTGATTTATGGATGATATCAAGGTCACAAGGAGTCAAATTCAGGAAGAAGTCATTGATTGATTTTGCTAGATGTTCCAAAATACTCTAATTAAGAGCTTTTATTGTGTTGATCTGAAGATCATCACAGGGGTTTACAGTGGGAAAAAAGCTCAGAGAAATTATTGGTGAGATTTTGTATAGATAGATAGATACTACATCCACGCAGCAAATCTTTTTAGGTCTTGAAGAGGCATCTAACTGAACAGGTTTGGATTCCAGCTGAAATAAATATGTTCATGGTAATTGAAGTGTGGGTTTAATAGTAGTGCAGTAAGTGAAGTCATGTTTTCATTTTATATGGAATTTAAAAATAAGCATCAGTACTCAGGAAATGCTGCAACAAGATATTCTTGTATTCCTTTAGAATCCAGAATAACAGCTAAAAACTATTCTATTAATTTTAAAGCCACTTAAACTGTCTGCTTTCATTTTCATTTATGACTATAACAAAGCCTAAGTGTCTAAGTGTAGTTTAAGTCCAGCTCACAACTTCCCCCAAACCTCCAGCCCAGACTAACAGAAACAAAGAGATAATAGAGTTGTATTATACTCTACCTACGTCACTCAACCATCCTTTAAATTTCTCAGATAACTCCAGAATAAAAGCAAAGTTGACCTCACGGAAAGAACATCCACTTGTTCATGAATGGGACAAATGGACACTTGCTTCCTTCTCTGGATCATTGCAAATACCATGAGGATTATTCACAGCACAAGCACCATTTTGACATACTTGCATTACCTTCTCCTTCTATCAACAAAAATGGAACACTTTTCATGTCAGATATCACATTAGCTGTAAGGGGTACATATCCCCTAAGAGTTGAGAAATGTACTGCATTATTTCCTCCTTTTGCATCCACTAAATAAATGATAGTCCCAAAAGCTGACTCGACACTTGATTCCACCTTTTAAGTTTCTTTCTTTTATTACTTGACAGTGCGTCTTTGCTGCACAGGGAAAATCTACTTCCATCTCTATGGTGTGGATTTTACAAGGCTTGGTTTCTTCAGCATTTCCAACAAGTCTAGAATACTAATAAATTAAGTCTAGTAAATAATTCTCATATGAGATACAACTTTCTGAAGTCCTCTGGGACACACTGCATAGGACAGACCTGCATGAGAAAGAAACAGTGCAGCAACATCCTTCAAGGGTTTTTGTTGAATATCTCATATTAGTGTGTACAGAAAACAATCTTTACGACAAATAAATTGAAAGGAATGCTAATGGGCAGAAAGCAATCCTAATTCTACATACCTCTTGTTGAGTACTGCCTGAAATGACCATTAATGCTCAGAGACAGTAACTTTGCATTATATGGGAATTAAAAAACAAACAAAAAACCCCCATATATAGACATACATAAATATATATATATATACACATATGAAAGAACTAGAAGAGGTACAGAGAAAGATGGATAACTGAAACTTTTTGTAGATATGCAGTGGTAGATAAAGTCCATACAATCCTGTGACATGGAAAGATGAACAGAGAACAACTGGTTCTTCTCTTCCTATCCAGCAACCAGAGAGCTGGATATGCTGGTTTTGTTATCTGACAACAAATTTTATTATCACCTCTGGTTTCCTAAAATTGTGAGTTCCCAAGTTGCTGTTCAATTGTACACATAGAATATAACTTGTAAGCAAAAAATGAAATTCGTCACAGAGTAATTATATAATATCTAAAGAAATGATCTTAGATATAGAATTTTCCTTCATATATTTTCTTGTATACAGGAGAAATCATGAATATATTTACCTTAGTATGACTTTGATGATGTTTGGTAACTAATTTCAGAGTTACACATCATAAGGAACCAAATTTTAACTGTGTCCTGCTTGGTTCTCCTTCCTATCTAGTCAGACCCTCCTTTAAGCCTAGTAATGTCAGCAGCATTCTCAAAAAAAACCCTAGAAATATTCCCAAAGCCTCATTTTCCAGGTTTAGTTTCTCTCAACCTCTAGTAGAATTATGAACACCAGCACTACAGGACTTCACTCCCATCATTAACCTGTGTGAAGCAGCAGCCTCAGCTCTGCGGAAAGCAGTGCTGTTCATGGCACCCCATGGGTAAAGCCAGGCAAAAACTATCTAAAAACAGCCTGGAAACACCCATTGCCTTGAGTGCTTCCTCGGAAACTCTTGTCCTTCCTGGCCAGTCTGGTTTGCTGTTTTTCAGGTACATGGCAGGTACCAGACTGACTCGCGTTGATACATTAGAGGAAATTTCCATAGCAAATGAGTAACTTAAGCTCAGACACCCCTGGGTATTACTGTGTGCTTAATGGTGCTTGGCTGCTCCTGTGCTGGGTTATACAGGGCCACAAGCACAAAGTCTTGTTTTGAGATGTGGCAAAATTTTGCTGTTAACTGTTGCTGTACCTTCAGAACTTGCCCCATGTTTTGAAAACGCTCCTCTGCACTCCTCCAAGTGTTTGTGTCTCATCCAAATAGGAGGCAGCACCATCTACCTCCTGCCATACCTCATCTGTTTTTCTCTGAAATATGGCAAGAAGTCTGGTCACCCCATAAAAAAACCTTCTGTATGTAAACAGCCCCTCATCCAAGTTCCTTGCTGGAGGATGTTTTGTGCCCCTATCAGCAGAGACGGAGCAGCTGAGGGGGACACCCTGCTCCCCTACAGCCTCAGCAGTTCATGAGCCAGTTCTCCAAATTCCCCTGGTAAGGTTGTACCTAGGTTTTACTCTAGTTGATTTTATGTGACACCTTTTTACCAAGCCCTCCTCTGCACTAAATACAGGATAACAATTTTCAGCTTCCAATTTTCCTGTTAAAATTCAGGCGGCAGTTTTCTGTCCAATGTGGAGGGACACACACACATGGATTCTGATGGAAAACACAAAGATACGGTAGTGCATACGCTCATAGCCTTTGTTGTATTTTGTAAAAAGTTGTGTTGGTTTTTTTTTTCCAAAATGCTTTTAATCAATTTTCTTGTGCACCCTATCAGAAATCACAAATATTGTTACTTCTCTATCTATTCCTATTTTCAACTGCCATGTCACTTAACTAAATCCAACTAAGTGGACCTGCTATGCTTCTTCCTTTTCTACAACGTGTGATTTTGTGAAGTGGCACAATATCCTATCCATGCTTCCAAAAAGAGTCCCGTTTCTAAGCCCACAGCTTCCACTGTCATGGAATAAATATTGTAGATCCCAACCACTTTTATTTTTTTGGCTTGGTGAGGGGTTCACTATGGTAGCAGCAAAAAAGCCCTTTCCAGTCACTGTATATTAGCATGCAAACAGGCTCAATCAGCGTGGCTGCTCTAACTACTGTGTGATGCTCCTGAGCAGGAGAAAATTGGTTCCACAGATTTTCTTTGGTCCTGTATCTCATTTTGCTTATGCTTGTAAAAACTGGTCTTTGCTATTTTGTTTTGAAATACTCACTATGTTTTTTTCTTTCCTTGGTTCAACAAGTGCTGCCTCTGTGGTGCATTTTAGTGGGAGTTCTTGTGTAGAAGCATTTTCCTTCTTATCTCTGTTTTGCTACTAACACAAACTGATTTTAAAAGTCCCCCCAAAATACCAAAACAGCACATATCATCTGATTATTTTAGGACTGACAAAAATACAGACTTGATTTTTAATGATGAAGTTTTATATTAATCCTTTAAATTATTTCTGGTAGGCATCTAGTAGCCTTAAAGACACTTTTATGCTTTAATATCTCATCAAATCCTTATGCAGAAACACAACATATTAAGCAATAAAAAGTACTTCTTCCAGCTAGTGGAAGAAAAACAGCCCTTTGGGTGGTCACACCTTCCATACTTTTTCATGAAATAATATTCAAGTTTCTCCATATATATTGCAATATCTGCCTTTCACTTGTTACACTGGAACTTGTTCATCATTCTACACATTAATATTTTATTTTTCCTTATTCTTCTCTTCCAAAATATTATTTTAGGTGTCAGCATTCTCAGTTGTGTTGTATGTGGCGTGTTTAAAAGAAATACAAACCTTGCTTCTCCAAACAAACTAATTAAAAACAAACTGGCAACATTTTGCTACATTGAAGCGAAAGCAATAGACACTGGAAACACTGTCATAAAAAAGCCCACCTCACCAGCTCTTTGTGTGAAGCTCATATCGTAACCAAAGCTGAAACTGACTTAAAATACCATTGTTTCACTGTAGGAAAAGGAAGAAATTCAGGTTTTTTTACTATTAGAATGGCACTACAGTTTTCTCTAGTCCTGACAGTCCGTAAGTGCATCATGCTTGTGTGGTTTTCTTAGCAATCGGGTGAACATGCATTAAGTTTGTGCAAACAACTGTGTTTGGAAGTCAAGCTAATTTATACATGGTACAGACTAATAATGAGCTATTTGGCATTGCCCATCCATGAACTCCCTGCTCATACATGGAAATAATATTCCCAAAATATATGCAGGTACTTGCATGTTACCTAATGTCACCACTAGATCACAAAACCTTTTCTAGTCATCAGTTTGTATCTTCACCAATACTATTCCAGATTTATATAGGGAATGACATTTGTTTCTTGTCATAAAAAGCACATGGAAGCCCTGAGAATAAAGCATTCCTTTTCTTAGTCACTTCCACCTAGTGGTCTCTCAGGACGAAAAGGGAAGAGCTTAATATTTTGTCTGCAGAAAGCTGTATCTTTAAACTAAATAGAAAGCTTGGTCCACCAAGTTGTCCTTAGTTCACAGCTGGTTTTTGGCAACACTACACAAATAATCCTTCAGGTCACCAAATCATCTCAGGTGTCTGCATTAAGTAATAGTTAGACCTGATATATACAACCATGGACATTCAACAACTCTTAAGCCATCATTCTGAGAACACAATTGGATTACATTGAGCAGAACTCCTCCCTTAAAATTAGACAAGGTACTTTGTGAGAAACAGACCCTACATTTAATCTTGGTGAAATGCAATAATTAGGTTTGCAATTGTCATGGAAATATTGAAGAAAGCTAAGCAAATTAATTAGCAAAACAACTAGTTAGTGCAAAAAGGCCAATAGCCTCAATAAATCGCATTCTCCTACACACTGGTGAGTTGCAATAGTTTTTTGTAATCAATAGTGTAATATGTGTAAATCCATCAAATGTACTGTAGGCTGCAAAATACAGATATAGGAGTAGATCTACCAACATTGATTGTCTGAACAGCCTGGAGGGCACATTGTCACCAGCTAAGCCCCAAGCTGCAGGTTGTTTCCTTTCCACCAAACAATAGGAAATATATGCAATCCTGATTAAAGAAAACTTTATGTAAAAACTTTCTACCTGGGACTGCACCTACAGATTTACATAAATGATTGAATTATTCCTGGCATAGCTCTGGATACTTCTTTTTTTTATCAGAAAGTTATTATATGTATGTTCATATCTGTGGGACCTTTTTACTGTCAAGCAAATAAATGTCATTACATTTACACAATTACAGCTTTCCTTTGCTACAACATGAAAAGTATCTTTTATTTACACTTTGTGTGGTGTATTCTCACATTATTAATACTATGCCATTTTTCCCCAGTGCAATAAAGACTAATATTAAATCCATTTTCAGCCAACACTATCACATGAAACAAAAATAGCTAATGGCTGTAGTATAAATAACAGTGAAGAGTAGATAATAGGAGGTTCTCAACAAATCTGATTTTTTTTTTTTTTTTCCCAGAGATGAGCAGTGTAACATTTTTGCAGCTCTTTGTCACTATTTGCATAATGACTCTAGCTACAGTTTTAGTCTAGTCAGGGCTGTATGTCAGGACTGGCTTACACAGCAAACAAATAAGAAAGATCCCTTTTGATACACAAAGAACATCTTTGAATCTGGTGAGTGTCAAAAGATGAGGAAAATCCTCAAATTTCTAATGTGATTCTGGATTAGGGTCATGTGAATACATTTCCAATTCCTCCTCTGACTTCTTGTTCAGAAGAGAAGAAAGTCTCTTGAACTCAGCAGGAGGAAAACACAGGCAGGTGAGTCTGCAGAACATCCAGAGCTCTTCAGCTCAAAGCTCCTACACACGGAGCCTGCAATTTGCTCACTTTTCAAACCTAAATGCAAAACTCAAACCACTTTCTTGGCTTAATCCTCTTATTTCAGCAACTCACCAAGAACTACTCATGGTGCAAGAGAAACGGTGCACTGTCCTTGTCCTCAGCCCAGTTCTTTGGTAACTGTGCAGGAGAGCACCTTCAGTGTTCATTTGGACAGAAAATATATATATTTTCTAGTGTGCCCTGCAGCTGAACAGTTTCTATCTGGGTAAGACAATAATGTATAATAATTATTTATTACAGGATACCAATGTGCCAAAAGAAAATGAATGCCAAAACCAAACCAGGAATATATTTTTAAAGGAGCAAACTATTACTTGAACAAAAGTTCTAACTCAGTTTCCTTTACAAAAGAAGGGGGAAAAGGAAAAGGAAAGAAGAATCAGTATCCGTAAGTGCCTGGACTGACACTGAGATGTGAAGATTCATAGGTGATCCCTTTAAATGGGTAACAAACTTAAACCGTTCTTTAAAGTTGAGCATATTAATGTATAAATCCTATCTATCGAGATGAAAGTCATACTGAAGGAGAGGCAAACAGAAAATAAGGTAGTCACTGACCAATAGGCACTGACAGAATAAAGTGACAGTTTTTCATCCAAGCCTTGTTGAAATGTTGCATTTTGACCTGTTTGGGATACTGAGCTTCCTGAGTTATTAAACCTCAAATTTATAGCATTTGTAATGTTTTTTTTATTTGCTAACCATCACAGTTGTCCACTAAATGCTAGCGCAGTACCAAAACCTGGAGTTTAAGAAGTCATTATGAAACTACCTTCTTCTGAGATGTACACAGAGCACTGAATTTTTGATCTCCACTACTCCTACATCCCTGCCAGTCACTTGGGTTGCTTGAAACCAGAGCAGAACACAGTCCACAAGCTGAGGAATACAAGCAGGTATTTACAGAGGATCCTTCATTCCCACCTAAATATTACTGTTGGAAAATAAAATGTGGGAAAGTCAGATGTGCGGTTCCAGCACATCTGACTGTACATGCACCTCTGTCTGCGTCCCGGTATGCATCGTCCCTGATCACCACATATTATCATTTGAGAGTTTCAGAATTTCCTACTGACACTACTAGCAAATAGGTCTACCTAGAAGTAGAATGTCTGTTTAATACAATTAAAAAGTAGTTACAAGGTAGAAGGGGAAAAAAAATACACAAACACATTTTACCAACATTGGGAAGGTGCAAGATACAATAGCTAATGAATTATATTATATACTGAGAACCAGCAATATTTGAAGAGAAAAATTAAAATTCAATGCAAGCTGAACACCTATTTTATTAGCTCTGCAGAGCCCATTATTGGTCTGCTGCATCTACTGCTAAAGAAACCGTGGAAAGTGAGGGACATGGTCCCAATGATCGGAGCGTTGACTCTCCTGCACATCCAGCTGCAGGAAGAGACTTCATGCTCTGAGAATTTGAAAGAAAGTCTAGGCTGATCATTTTTAGAGGTTGCTTGGAGATTAAGCTTCAAATCTACAGGAAAAATACACAGTGATTGTAAATATGAATTGCAAAATAACGTTCTGCAATGGTTCTGTGATGTATCACATGGTGCCACAATTTATCATAAGGCTGTCAGTAACAGATATTTACCTCAAAAGTACACGACACAGACACAAGCTTTATATTAGTTATGAATAGGACATCAGTCTATTTCTAAATAAATGTATTTTCAAAATGCTATTAAACGAACCACTGTAATTTAACACATCACACTAAAGATACTGTGCAACTGGGACAGCATTAAAACCGAACTTAGAAAAACCCCTTAAAATTTGCAGTAATGAAACTATACGATAAGGATAAAACCAGTTTTTCCTGTTGTTCAAGTAATTCTTTCTCATTAGTAGAGCTACCATGATTGGGATGTTTAACAGTTGTATGTCACTTTAAATCTTCAAAAACAGTGTGAATATTAATTATATATGAACATTAATAATACACCTCTGTCTAAGTATTTAAATATTTATTAAGTCTACTTCACAGGCATGGAAACCAAGACAATGCGAATCTCAAGTTTCAAACTTCAAATACTTAAATCTAGGTACCAAAATCTGTTATTACCTTTACTTTCTTTTCTAAAGCTCTGAGAATGAAAAACATAAGTTGAAATTTTGATGTTCTGGAGGTCTCACCACATCTGAAGAGGTTATTTTTTAGGAATGCCAGGTAGCAGCCCAGCTTTAGAACAGCAGCCCAGGAGCACACAACGTAGGACAAGGGAGGATATGTGATTTATATTGCTTAATTTCAGCGCTATAGACACTTTAGTTGCTCACGATATAACTGCAGCCAACAGGAACTGAAAGACGCCTTCAGAGTTTAGGTCTTTCTATCCTAAGAGCTGCATCTAATCTAAGCGGGATGGAGGGAAAATGGATGAAGTTTGCAGCAGACATCTATGAGCCACGCGATGCAAGCGCAACCCAAATACACAAGCTGCCCGCACCGAGCTCCTCGCACATGGCATCGATCCAAATGTCTGTCCCCAAACACCCATGAGGTCAGAACATCAAAGACTCTGCCAGGGTTGTGTCCCTTGCTCCAAACTGCTTGTTTATTCCAGCTGCAAAGAACTAAAATAGTTCCTCTGTGAGACACTATTTATTTTAATAGCTTACTATTGCAATAAAAAGAATTATTATGCAAACGATGCCTCATAATTAAACGTTTAAAAGCTGCACAACACAATGCTGTGCATTAGAGTCCCTTAAATATACAATCCAGTGTCCAGATAGAAATAGATGACATGCTTGGACATGGATTTATCCAGACAAAATGTTCTTCCAACTGGGCATAGTAGTTTTATAATCTATATGCATATTATTAAAACTACTATGAAAGAGGTTGATTCTTTATGCATAATCAGTTCCATTGAAATAAAATTGCTCTCAGTAAAGCACTGATGCAGATAAAATACTGTAAATGTACAGAATATTAAGCAAATGTTTATATTAAAAAACCTGCTTTCAGGTGAAAACGTGCTCAGTGAAGCACAACCCCCAGAGTGCCTGGCAGAATATTAACACTCAGGAGATCACAAGATGCCATCAAGTATTCCTGTGTAAAAGCTCGAGGTGGGATAAAAGGTAGCACTCGGATGACAAGCCCCAACAAAAGAAATGTGCAAACACATGGGGTGTGATACTATTGAGATGTAAATAAGGTTAGAAATATATGGAATCAAGCCTGCTTGGAGTCAGAAGTGTCTTGTAAAACAGGGACAACAACATGTTTAGCATGAGCAGCTTTAGCTCACTGATGTGCCCACTACCATTGCTTTCAAGACTACCTATGAGACGTGATACGTGAAGAGAAACAATATTTCAGGGGAATTATAAGGTAGCTGCTATTGGAGAAGGATGCAGACTCAGGTACTGCAACCAACCTCTTTTAGCAAGATGCTCCCCACACTATTGGGACTAGACACCTCCATTGAGACAACTGGGTATGTTTCTTTCCTACACCTCCATCCAGACAAAAGAGAAACTAAATTAAGAGTCAATAATTTTCTGAGACAAGAAGCCCTTGGGTGGTATAGGCATCATTCAGGGTTGAGTTCTGGTGAATCAGGACAGGTGTAAATTAAAGATTTTTACTGTCTTAACTGTGCTGACAGTGAGCTTAAAGACTAACAATCTCTGTTTGGAAAGAGTCAAAAGAACAGAAAATTTTATTTCACTGGAAAAACTGTGTATTTACTAGCATAGACTGCTTTTGACGGCTTTAGCAATAGAGCTCTGTCTACCTGGTGCATACGTCCCAATAGTAACCAGGAGCGTTCATACCCAATTCAGATTTCACTCAACTATTTATAAAGCTCCTACCTACCCTGATGAAAATGAGCTCAGGATGTGCCTCTCCAGCTCTACCATTTAATAGAGAGCTTGCACTATTTCTTTCAGACCAAAAATTGGAACTGCTGCATTATGTAAATGTTATTGCTCCAAACAAAAGATTGGCATTGTCCTAGTAATTAACTGTCTGGTTAATTAGGCCTCTTTCCCTTTGCTCAGCAACCTGCATTCATGTGCATATACAGACTGTTACAAAAATAAACTAATAAGCTTTACATTGTCTGTGTAGAATTGCTAGGAGATTGGCAATAGCAAAAAATATAAGTCCTATACTGGAAGCTGAAAATCTATTAAAAATGGAAGTGCGGCTTTTCTCCAATAAGTTGAAATCCAATAAAAATGTGAATTTTGTCGTGTGGAGTGATGGATTTGGAGCACTCAAGAAGGACAAATTAATCACGCTGAGCTGTTAATATCCCTGCCAGTCCTATGGCGTTCCATGAGCATGTGAAACTGTCTTTGTTTGCTTTCCTAACAAGCATCTCTTAAAAAGATTCTCTGGGAACACAGGAATCTTCTGTAGTGGGATAATTGTTTCAACAGCTTGGACACCATTTGTTTTTTTCTTTTTTTTATGAGTGATAGAGGACTCAGATCATTACTACAGAGTGTAATACTTGATATCACCAGGAGCACTGACTGTAATACACAAAGATGATTAAAAAATAATACTCCTGTAAGAGCAGAAAGTGGTCTTTATGGGTTAATTTATACGTCATTTTTTATGCTGCTGTGAATTTTGATTTTATTATTTTTTAATAATAGTAACAATACTTGTATCTATTAGACAAGAGTAGTAAAGACTATCAATTATTAAACCTTAGCAGAGATAGAATTACTTCAAAGATGCATAAGAGTATTTGGATTATGTGCCCACTAATGCATTAAAAATAAAGAGTCCTACATATTTCAGACTTATTTTACAAAGGTCTACCAGGCATCTTTTAATCTACCCATATTTTACAACAGGATACTGTACAAACATTTATACAATGTTCAGAAAATATAACTATTGTCTAGCTTATTAAAATTAATCTTTGAAGAAGTGAAAGTTTAGGAAAATAGAGTCATGGATGCAATTGCAGGCGTACATTTTTTCAATTGATACAAGCTCTAAAAAGTAAACAAAATTTCTTGTAATCTGTCTCACGGGGAACTGGCTCCTCTGCAATAAAAAAACCCAAAAAACCTACCCATGACTAAGCCACTAAATAATTCAGGATAAGGGCACAAAATAGGAAGAGTAAGAAAACATTGTTCAGTACCTTCAACAAGGTTTCCAAAGATCAAAACCACAAACAAAACCACCCACACCAGACCACCTTTTCAAGGTACTGAACAATACCTTCTGCAAGAGGCTGCAAACCGTGTGTGTGTATATATGTATAAATACACAGACATATACACAAAGCTGAAATTTTGAGGAAATACCGTTAGAAATTCCTAATGGAATCCTTACACGGACGTGGGACTTTTTTGATGAAGAAAAGGAAAATAGAGTAGAAGTAAACATATTTCACAGTAGTAACTTGTCAGTCACATGCAAATAGTCTGAATAGAAATCAAAACTTCATCACCGTTTAAAAACTATGTTACTGTCTAATACAAGAGGGAAATATGAGGGAAAAATAAAGATAGAACAGTTTCAGCATAAAGTGGTAAAAAAAGGTATAATATATGTGGCCAAGAATATGACTTTTGGAGTTAATTATTTAGAAACAGCTCAAGCTGCTGTGTAGCACCTATTAATAGACTGTAAAAATAATACCACTCTAACGAATGTAGCAGATGGTGGTAAGACACTGAAAGAAAAAGCATTTTTGTTCTATGTGCTTCTAACATTATCTGATCCTCCAAGTCCTTAGGCATTCTGGTTTACCAAAGGTATCAGTTAAAAAATTAAAAGAGATCTCGTATCATGTTGGGACATGAATCTTAATGCCAAAATGGCACATATTTATTTCCTGTTAATGGCAGATGTATTATATGTGCTCCAGCTAAGGAACAGCAGACTCAGGAAATTACATGACGGTCTATCATAAAGTTTGGGTACTGATAACAGAAAGAATATATTTCAGAAATGTGCAGATGCCTGATTTTATAAGCCTAATATTTTTTGTTATTAATGTGTGTACAGCACCATCGATAGCCACTAATGGATATGAAATGATAAATTTGTTTTCTGATTCTCTTTGTTGAGCATTCTGTCCCAGCAAATTTACTATGGTACTGGGAGCTTCTGTCAGGATCTCTAAGGTGCTTTGTGGACATACTTTAAATTCCCAGCGAGTGGGTTTGACTGTGAGATAGGGCCCTTATGATTCAGGAAAATGTCCTTGGTCCACAGAGACAATTCCCTCCCTACTGTTTCTCAGGTGGGAAGGGTGCAGAGAGCAGTTCTGTGTTCACATGAGGTCAGATATTGCCCATCTTGCTCTTCAGCTCTGCCCTGAGCAGCACACAATCTTACGTCGCATGAGCTGTTTGTAGACTTAGTCCAAGCAAGTGCCCCTCACCTGCTGCCATCAGTCTGACACTGCAGAGCTAAACCTGCATGTGACACATCACAACGCATATTCCTCTTCAACCATGACAAGAGGCTGAAATCAAAGGAAAACTAATGTTCAAACCTCTTTTCACTACTTTCCCATCGCTGTTTTCCATTACCAAGGACTGGATACTTCTTAATTGACGCTTCCAATTCACAGTAACTAATTGTAGCTAGACTTCTTTTCATCTCTTGAAATACAGAATATCACAACGGGCTCAAACAGAAGAGTGTAAAAGCAATCTATATTACCGCTAAATAATCATATTCACCGGTTTTTATCTTAGCTTTACATACCTTTCATCTGCTTTACAAACATTAAAACTCATTTAATATGCTTTTTAAAAATGAATAAGGTACTATAAAAAGACCATATTAATGACTGTACATATAACTTTTTATAATTTTAGTCAGGTCTATTAGCTGGTGTACTGTAAATCAAATTAAGTATAAATATTAGTACTGACAATGTGTGTATAATTACTTTTTAATCTTGACTGCCTGAACATGTATTCATTGTAAAGGACTAGGCACAGACCTCTGAGCCATATCTAGGCATACAAATGGTACATTTGATGTACGCTACTGTAATTCATACATACATTTCTCACACATAACAATAGATTGCTAATAGCATAACAACTGTGTTGGTTTAAAAACGCAGAGTGTGGCCTAAATCTGTAAATCTAAAAGTCTGAAGTCATGTCAAACTGCTTTTGTCACATAATGGCAAAATAATTCAGTTTCCAGATCCAGGGAAAGATAAAATGATGCACCCATGAAAAAAGGAATGGAAATACACTATGTATTTAAAAAAAAAAAATCTCAAGACTTCATAACATGATAAAATGAATTAATAATATAAGTATAGGAAAACAAAAAAAACAAGGAGTTCATCTTGGAAACTGTGATTTTGTTACAAAACGTTAACTTTGAAAGTTTACTATGTGTCCTAAAAGAGAATACTAGGATAAACTATGTTCTTGATCTCAGAAAAGAAGGAATTCTTACACAGATTTAACAGATCTTTTAAATCCACCTCACACTATGAAGATCATAGAACCTCTTGCAGACCTATTGCATCTGTACACAGACTAAAACCTTCTCTTGCACACTGTGGCTCTGAGACATGGAAGAGCATTATAGAAAACCATAACAATGTGCTCTAAAAATCCCACAGAAAACAACCTGAGTTCTTCTCCGGTAAAGGCAGGTATCTTATTGCAAGAAACAGATGGGAATGGTGCTCAGAATACCCAGGTAAAATGCAATGAAATTATAAAGTTATATTGTGAAAGTGTCACAGTATTGGAGTACAACAGCTGTCCAATCGCTTAACATCTTCATACAAAAGAGTGGAATAGATAAATGACCAAAAGCCCTGCAAAGAATGTGCAAATGCAGCTGTCCTGCATCTTTAAGACTAAACAAGTTCAGTGCAGAGTTCTGCTAGCAATTCACTAGGTTTACTGCCTTATTTCAGTGGAAGTTAAATGCTAATTCTCTTGGGTGTCTTTGAAAATCTCCACCAGAACTCTTTAGACTTATAGCTTGGAAAGTATTTTTAACAGAGGAGGGGTTAAATGAAATCACCTCTTCCCAATAGCCTAAAGAAATTCAATTCCAGGGTTTTTTCCCTTCAGTCAAAAATCAGATTTGAATGCTCTGATTCCTCATATATCTTCAAGATTTATTCATGAATCACAGCTGAATGCACTATATGTTGTATTTATATGAAAAAACACATATATTAAAAAAAAATAATAATAATTTCCATAATCTAGATAGATGCATGTTTGTTGGTGTCTGAAATAATATCACTCGTGCAAGTTATAAGCATTCAGTTACTCTTGAAACCACCATTCAGGCATTGTAAGACATATAACTACAGCACAGGCAATGACCTTTAAGTGTATCTTCTTTCCCATTATCTCTACACTGTGCAATAGTGATACTGGAATCTTTGTAATATCTGCAAAGAAGCTATTTATTTTAAAATCATTTCACCCTATAAACTAACCATAGTTTTATTAACAATAGCAAGAATTTGATATAATATTCAAAGAAATACTAACATACTATCCACCTTAGCTTCTTTTACAAAGAATCTCTTAGTTCATTTGTATTTCAGCAAAGGAGCACATGATAATTTTAATTCTTTATTAAACTTTTTCAATTAGATTTCTAAAACCTTATCAAGTGCAGAGCATCTTCAGGGAACAAAACTTTCATAATAACAATACCATGGAAGCTTGTAATCTTTAAAATGACTCATTCACTATGATTAATTTACCCTTTATTTGTATCTGTATATTGAAAGGGCAAATGTCACTTTTAGAGTTATTATTTCAGACAGAAAATTTTATACAGAATTTTACTTCAGATGTAGGTCACATCATTTATGAGTAACTGTCATGACTGACTCACTGCATTTTCTGTCAATGTTGAGTTTCTTCCTGTTTCAGAAATATCTCTTGAAGAAGAAACATTGCTTACAGGCTGTGAAAGACATCACACAGCCAAGCCAAGAAACATTTCTCCAATTGACAGAGGCCAAGTATTGGCGTACTATGAATACACCAAAAGTAACACTGAACACTGTACGTCTGCTGCAACAAAGTCGTTACAGGATTTTGCACTGATTGCATGAGCAGCTTTTAAGAGTGCTGAAGGCTCAAATGATTTTCCGTAGGCTATGGTATAAGAAGTTTTAATAAAGAAACTACAACTAATGTTAAAACAGCCAACTATGGCCATGTTTGTTGTAAAACAGGGCATATAACTATCGGCAACAATGCCCGCACACACATACTGACATCAAATCAAGACATGCTTTAAAATTCTCTCCTTTAGTAACAAGATGAAATGCAAAAAGAGAGAACGAGGGTAAAGAGCAATGCCCAGATGTTTGCACCTTGGGAGAACACCAAGTTCTGTGGATGGCAGGAGTGCAAGCATAAAAAAAACCTAATAACAACAACAAAATCAGGCTGTATTTCAGGAAAGTGCTACTGCCAGTAACTCACCTATGTTTAAATAATTTCTTTATTTACCCGGACATGCATTAAAATGCCTCATATGATTGAAATGATGACCAGCATCAGCACTCCGAGTGACTACCTTCAAGGAGAAGGGTTATTTCCTCAGAGTCACGCAGTCGGCCACCCATGTGTGGGCATGATTTCCAGGCTCTTTTCCAGTCCTTTTAAAACCATCCTGCCCGAACACAAAGCCTTTCCAAACAGCACAATATACAATCTGGCAACAGGTAGAATAGGGCAAAAATCTAATTTCTAATCCAGTACTTCATCAGATCATGACTCATCTCCTGGAGCAGGAGATCACTTCTGATGTTCTAAGTGTGTATGAGATGGAAGAAGTCCTGAAGAGAGTCAAGAACCAAGCTGCTATTACTGTCATTTCTTTCTCCTTATTGAACATCCACAAATGGTTTCTCAGCTGCATTTAATCCAGAAGCAAAACTGACCAAGTCAGTAGCAACTACTCTAAAAAAAAATATTTATTTTGCTTATGCTACTTGCTTGATCAGGCTGATTCCTTTCCCATTGTCTTGAGCATCTGCCTACAACTCTCTTTCCATTTATTACCAGCACTGGTATCTTGCTATATGTCATTGCCATGGTGTGTGTGGCCTTGCCCAGTTACCAGTTACTCAGTTGTTTGAACTGATGCCAAAATGACTGGTTCATGTTTTCGTTACAAGCTTTGGAAAAGCTGATAACTTGGACAGAGCCATTTCTTTCTTTCTATGCAGTCTCTCTTCCAGATGGTTGATGTTACTTTGAGCAGTCCTCTCTTTTCAGTTTTGAAACTATTTGGTCTGGCAGGGACTTTTCTTTTGTATTTTTAGAGTCTATGAGCTGGATTTGTATCCCATCTAAATTTGCCTTTTGATGTCAATGAAGCTACAGAAACTTGCATAGTGTGATGATCTTGCTTCATCAGTGGTTCAATTATAACTCCAAATTAAGCTGAAAACACTTCTCAAATAGTCTGAAATTGTACCAGTAACTCCAAGAACATTTTTTTTTTCCCCAAATCATGCACTTATTACTAGATCACCAGGTAATATTATTAGTCAAACATAGCTGGAAGTATGATTTTCCTGCTATGGGCAAGTGACTTGAAGTGCCCCAGCCAGCTTTTTGGTCCTTATCTAATAATCTTTTGGATGTAAGAAAGGTAGCGTTTAAGATGTAGTACAGGACACACAACTGCATTACATAGGACATTCATGAGGATCTATGTTAGGTTATTACTGCTCTTTCTAAGATACATCATGTGCTTTAAGTCAATGATGAATACTTAAACTTGCCTAACAGATCTGACAAGAAGTATTTTATGTGGGTTGATTTCAACAGAATGTAGATATTCAAAGCAAATAAAAAGAAATTGGAATTAAAAAATATTACTTTGAAGGATCTATATGTATCTAAACAGAATGCTATAATGGGCATTTTGGGTGACTTAACAGTCTCTTATGCCACCTGAACTATTATAAACTTCTGTAAATAAAACTCATAGAAGTGTAGGATCTATATGTGTAATGTATGTATTACAGATGTATGCACACACAATAGACAACTTCGTGGTTTTAGTCCACCTGAGCTGTACAAGCTTCTGTAAATAAAGCTGGTAGAAGCATACATTCATGAGTATTTAATTGAAAAAATATACCTTTTCTTCTGATTTTAGCATAAATATCAAGAATGCATTTACGGTCCTGACCAGTGTCACTGGGAAAGCAACTCTTGGGAAGCAGATGATGCCCACACATTCTCATATTGAGTTTTCTCTGCCACTGGAGAGGCCACTCAGAAATGTTGGAGCTGTCATGTGCTTCAACATGAATTTTCCAGTGCCAATGAAACCAGCAGGTGGAATTTACGTCTCATTGTCATGTGTGAGAGCTTTCCACGGACTTTAACTGAGCCGGGCTTTCAACCAGGGCTGTACAATTACTGTTTCACTATATTATTTCTTCTGGACTAGGTGGTTGTGACACAGTTTTGTTTCAAAACAAGAAACACTGGCAAAACAGAAAATCCTTCTCCAGAAAAACACAATAATTCTTCCCATCTCCAGTATAAACATTTAAATCTTCAAATGTTTTCTTTCAAAATACAGCTACTAAAAGCTTTTTTGAAGAAAAAAAAAAAAAAAAGAAATTACGCCAGAAAGTCTACAAGGTATATTTAAGGATTAAAAAATTCTTTGTTGGTGAGAAAAAGCTTTGAGATGTGATTCATTCAGCCTTGAAAAACAGAAGGATAAGAAAAGACTTCGTAATGTGTAGCTAGGAGAGAGCTGTTTATGCTACAGGAGAATAATGAGAACTCAGTGATCTGAATCTAGTAGATACATTTAGAAATTGTATTAAATATATATGAGGAAGAAGTATAGGCTTTCTCAGTCTGGGGTTCTGATATAGGCTGTAAATTGCTTAATGTCCCTTTGTCTCAGCTCCTTCATATGTAAAATGGATGATTTCCTTTGCCCGATTTGCCCATTAGCACTGGGGAGCTGTGGCTGTTCTCCCTGCCCGTGTCCACACAACATCGCAGTGGTGTCCACACAACACCGCAGTGGTGTCCACACAACACCGCAGTGGTGTCCACACAACACCGCAGTGGTGTACAGGTGCTGGCTTCTAGGCACCAGAAAAATACAAATAATAATGGCTTTCAAAAAGGAAAGCCCATATCATTTGGAAATTTTCTTCAAGACTGCTTCGAAGCAAGATCAGAATACACAGTTAAAGAAGCCCGGTCTAGCATGTACTTACAATAATATTTAAAAAAAAAAAAAGTCTTAAACCAGTTATTTCCTGCATTAGCTTCTGGGTCTATAAGGAACTGACACCTTTCTTAATTTTAACAAATTAGCAATTTACAAGTCAGTCAAACAATCGAATCAACTGGCTTTTTCACCTTTTCGGTTGTAACAATATGTTTGTCTCCAGTGAAAACAGAGCAACTTGCCAATATGGATCGCATTTAAAAACACAATCCAGTTTTCCCTGAAATAAGAAAGAACCTTTAATTAGGCTAACAACTTTCCCAGCTGGCTTCTTGAATAAATGCTTGAAGTCATTTGATTCAGTGGTAAAAAGCAAATGAAATGCATTAACTACACAAATGCTCAGCTGCTCCGCAGGTAGATGAATGTCTTCTAATTCAAGATCTCCTAAATCTATGGCTTGTGTTAATCTTATTTTTTCTTGTATACTACCAGAACTCATGCATAGCAAGTGATTTATGCATCTTGTTAGTTTTTGGATTTCTATTCTGTCATAGAAAAACATGTTTTGCACAGCTTTGTAATCACAGTGAATTTCACTGGTGAGAGATATTTCTAAGGCCATTGTGCTTTTACACCAGTGTTTGCAGCCACTATACTGAGCACTATAATCAGTGTATAGTGATTATGCAGCTGTGCAAGAGTCACCAAAACAAGTTTAGGAACAACTACAGCTCAAGACAGGAATTCATTTACCATCCAAAATACAGTAACTACCCTCCAAAAGTTTGTATTTACCACAGACACTTCCCAATTACAACATCTGAGGTTCTCTCCTGTGTATTTTATGATAAAGACTCACAGACAACTTACTAATTGACTCTGCAGCTGTAAGATGACCCAGGCTGCCACTCACTTCTTATTACTTAGACTTTCCTTATTCATGACATCATGTCATGTATCAAATTAAAAAAGGACCTTTTATTTTATGTTCCTTTGAGCAGTGAGTGTTCACCCTGCATTTCTTCTGCAAACTAAAGAAAGGTGAGCAGTATGCTAAAGCATGTACTGCAGAGAGCAGAAGAATTGAATTCTTTCTAGTTATTAGAAATAGAATTTAATAAAAAAAGTATTAAACTCATTGTACCTGGTCCAATGAAAACAGAAATGTCATGTGAATATGAAAAAAGATTGTACAGTATGGAATATGGAAAATGTTTGAACAATAATTACTTTGGTTTGACATTATTCTTTACAACAGCTTTGAGAGCACAGCTTTTGTTAGAGGACTCTGACATTAAGTGAAAAGGCTCAAGTCAAAAAAAAACTACTGGATTCCACATTTGATATGTTTTAAGGTAGAATTGTCATTTCCACTACTATTGGATTCTGGCAGATGGTAGGGTCAGGCAAGTACACCTTTCTAAAAGTACTGAGAGCCTTAAATTCAAATTGAGGTCAAAAATTGGTTATGCTAATGCCATAGCAAAGGTGGCTACTCTTGTACTTACAAAGAGTAACTTGTACTAAAAAAAAAAAAAAGGTGCCAAAACCAAACACTACTAAAAACAGTCATCTGACGTCCAAAGGAGAAACATGGATTGAAATAAGTACAGAGTCCAAGTAAAATAACACGAGGTCCCGTTCCCTGAACGGACGAAGGGCAGTAACACAGTGCCCTCAGAGATAGTCTAAACCTTGCTTTTTGAAATATGGGAAGCTAGGAGGCTAGGAGAAAAATAAGGGTGTATGCTTACAATTTAGGAAACTCTGGAATCACTGTATAACAGATAAGAGTGAAGTGCTCTTCTGCATCTTTTGTGTTTGTGATCTGTTTATGCATCAGTGTGACTCAAAAGAAAAAAGGAAATAATGAAAAACCACAGGCACATAACAGCCAAAAAACTACCAGCCCCATCACTGAAAGCTAAACTAGACCCCAGACTACAGTCAGACAGACACAAATATATGATTGGGAACAGATCTTGGAGTAAAATCCCAAAACCCACATTGTGGTACCAGTGCCCAGCAGTACAAGGCGACGGGGATGAAGCAGGAGGGGTTTCATAAACACTTCCACTTCTCATTCATCTTAGCAACCTGTGAGTTAGCAGAGATTGTAACAGCAAGTGCAAATTGCAATGCGGATTTTATCCTACACATGATCTCATATTATCATCATTGGGAACTCAGCAAACGGATTGAAGTTGTGCAACCGTAACTCTTTAACTGTGACACACTAGCACACTTGTTAGAATTATCTGGAACACAGCAAGTGCCTGGAAAGAGAACCAGGCCACAGCACAAATACAATGTGTTCTTTAGGCCAAATCTCTCATTATGAAGAAAGGTGGGAAAATGCACAGATTTTTGCTTTATAAAGGAAATAAGCAGCATGCAGAGAACTAAAATGCTATTTCTGATGTGACATATTTTAATGAAGTGATACTGTCAGATTATCTGGACAGCAAAAGGTTTGCGTGTCCTAGTTATTAAGTGTAGATAGCATTCACTTCTAGAACTGTCAAAGCCCTTTCATAGCATTTTAATTTCCAAAAGAACCTGACTTTGCTGTGGAAATGTTATGATAAAGCCTAAAAAGAATTTATCTGATTAAAGAAGAGTGTATTACCATCATGTGGAGATTTGCTCCAAATCTTGTATAACAGCAATAATAAATACAACCCACTTCTCTACAAAAACAGATAATAGAAACACAAGGTAAAAAAATAACTTGAAATTTTCTTTGATAAGATTATATTTCAGAAATGAAGTAAGGGAAGGATATTTACCCACAAATAAGATTTATATAAAAAAAACACCCAAGATGCTACCTACCGTCTCCCTAGTAACATCTGCTTGTCAAAGTACTATGCAATCAAGTCAGCAGCTGAAGACTGACAATCACCTACCATAATATATTTTGGATTACAAATTCAGGATCATTCAGAGTGGTTATGTATAAATTACAATATGTGCTAAGTTACCTAAAGAATATTTTAATTCTTAAATTTAAATAGTGTCTCAGTGATAAGTGAAAACACCATCTGCAGCTTCATAATAATTTGTTAATTGAGTATAGAGTACATAAAATTAAAATCACTGCTGTCATCCCATAAGTTTTAAGGTAAGCCACCTAGTGCAGTCATTCACAAACACCAACAGTCTATGAAAAACTGCACTCATGAGTTTTATGGCTATACAAGTGATTCTACAATAAATAAAACTTTGAAATATGTTTTTCACCAGACCCCCAAACCTGCTGATTCTGGAAGGTTTATACTTAAGCCACTTAACAGTCTTTCAAAATATATTAGAAATGTGATATGTGAAATCCAGGGTAAATAAGAAACATAAGTCTGCACTAACCAAAGAATGAGAAATTTATTGTGAACACAGAGGAAATAACTTGGTCGATGTAATGATAGAAAGGGAATAATCTAATTTTCCTTGGTCAAGTGCAACACCAGCATAGATTAAGCCTTAAATCTTTCTCTACATTTTCTGAGTTGCCCCAGCACACAAACACATATGTGCAAAAATAAAAGAAAATAGTATGAAAGTATGAGTCAGCCTTGTCTCTAATAGGTGAGTAGTTCAACTACTGGTCAACTACATAGCCTTTAGAATCCAGTTGCTTTCAATTAATCTTCCCACTTTTGCTGTGGGAGCAATACTGCCACCACCCCATCCTCATCAAGTCCACAGCATCCAGGCAGCCCAACTCCAGCTTTCAGGCAGAGCATAGAAAAATGCCCAAGTTATATTGCAAATAATAGGGATGAGCATAAGATATAAGATCTCAGGATATCCTGGGCCTGGGTTGTTATGTATTGCTGATCAGAGAAGAGAGAACAGCTGAAACCTCAGCTCAGTCCCTGGGCTCTGGCTCACAGATACAGGTGGAGCTTTAACAAGAAGCAAAGATGATTTCAGGGTATCCAAGTGGCCCCAACTGAAAAGATAGCTATGGGAAATACATACATACACTGGAGAAGGAGAAAGGGAGAGAAAGAAAGCATAGCAAAGAGATTGCGTATGAAATCTAGTCTCTGATCAGTTCTCTGAGGGAGTACATTGAAACACCAAAATCTAATATACCACCTACTGTATTAAGGCAGCAATTCGGGTAGGTCACATACATATCTAAATTCTAAACTTCAGCAGCAAACATACAAAAATATTTGCTATTAGAAAAAAACAGGGAGTTATCCTCAACTCCCTTTCATGGAGTACTTTTCAGAAATCAGTGCCTTTTCCTCCCTTTTTGCTTGAGGTTTTCATGTGACTTGCTTTAATCATGGAGTTTGTAAATCTCTTTGGCACTACCCAGTAGCTCCATTAACCGGATGGGATTCAGTTCAGGTAGCTTTATTTCCTGACCCTCATCTAGATCAGCAGCTTTGACCAATGCCACTTCCAACACCTCCAGCTCTGAGGCTTGCTTTAAAAGTTGTTGGTTTATTTTTAAACCCTCTATCTAAGAAACAATTCCCTTGAATGTGCAAGTTTTGGTGGCAGTGACCCCAACTGGGTACCTAGACTGCTGGGATTTTCACCATTTTTCACAGCAATGTGTATTTCCATGATTTCCCAAGTGTATCATATACATATTCCTCTAGGAATGAAAAATTCTCCTGATACTATTTCTCATCGATATCTTTCATCATCTGACCTGTTACACTTTCATGAAACAAATTCAGGCACAGTTCACATTTCAAAGTAAAAAGAGTAATTCACAGTGAATAACTTTGTTTGCATAGTACAGATTTTTCATTCACTTCCAAAACTTCTCTATTGTCTTCCAGAATCTCAAAAGTAGCCACTTCCAATAAATTCTTCTGTATGTGATTTCATAACGAGAAGCATCTTTTCATTCTAGTGCTTGGAAAAAAAATATAAATTCCCCCCTTCTAATTTGCAACAGACATTGAGTTTTATAGAACACTTCAGATGAGCTGAATAATGACACACCTGCATGAAATTTCCCACTAACTATTACAGCCTGAAAGAATCTACATGTCAGGCAAGAATCTTGATTTAGGCAAGAAATGACTAGAAGTCAAAGATCACCCTACAAGTTAGCATGAAAAAACATCACAGTAAGTGGGAAAATAACCCCACACAAACCAAATGCCAACAGGTAACTTTGATGGTTTACCCATTTTGTATCTCATTTTACAGGAGCTCCCTTGGATGGCTGACTCATGTGACACATCAGCATACATAAATCAAGCCTAATTATAAATCATTGTGTTCATAAGGAAAGTGAAGGCTCAGGCTGATATTTCAAGACATGTTTGAGGCATGTAAATCAGTGTTTGTATTCAGTGTAGAATGAAAAATTGACTTGATCTGGATAGCGAGTGGCAGAGGCAAAAATTTAATTGTTCATTGCCAAAAAAACCCACCAAAGGGTATTATGTTGTCTCTTAGAATTTAATTCTGCAACACTGAAGTTAGTGGTTACTCCTATCCATAGTCCAGCTGCTTGCAGAAGGTTTATTGAGGGGTCTGTGGGAGCAGAACACAGACATGCTCCTACACTTCATTTGGTTACTAAACACCACCACTCAGCACCATAGCTATTGCATGTAACAAATGCTAAACAAAAGGGATCTCATCTCATGCTATTGTTCCTACTTGAGAAGGATACTATGATCTACCACAGAACAATCTCTGAGCAAAGAGCAACCGTAAATCCCACGATAAGATACTGACTCTAATAGAGCACTGTCTTCAGGGGGCTGATAATAACTAGATGAATCAGTGTAGACTCAGGGCACCAGACAGACCCTGGAATATGAATTTTCTTTCCTCACAGGAAGCAACGGTTTTCACAAACACTGAACAACAATTGGTTTTAAGCCTTCTGCATATATGTGTGTGATTAATAGTGTAGCTCTTAATGGATCAAAATATTTGATACAAGCTTTCAACAACAAATTGTGCCTAAAGAAACTGGAATTTGGCTCCAAACCCTTTCCCCCATAGAGCTATTAACAAAAAAAAGAGCTCTGAGAATATATTGATACTAAACTAAGCAGACTCCTGAAACTTGAACTCATTACAAGCCTTTTATCCCCATTTGAAAAATGTCTCTGATAACTGATGCTTGTCCTGAAATTGTCAGTTTTGTCTTTATTAGCATTTCAGCAATAATTCTAAGGTAGATATCTTTCCAGACTCTTACTGGAGATCAGTAAACCTGGTCAAGTATATTTGGTTTAAATGCACAACAAATTTCTGCCTCCAGATAACATGTTTTGGTATTGATCACGGAGACAGTACTTTCGAAACTGTGAGGAATCTATTCACTGTGCTGCCTCTCACCTCCATAAACTCACAGAATTACAATGAACCTTCCTTTACCCTCTTACATGTGAGCAGAAGAGCGCTAGTAAACAACAAGGCTCTTTTTCTTCACTCGATGCTACCACCAGCAAATTTGAGTGGTAAAAAGAGAAGAGCAATAGAGCAAATGTATTTATCAATGACATGAGAGGTTATCAAATACACAGTGTACTAGCAGGAAAAAATTGTGGTAAAGGATAGATACATACTATATAGATCTGATGGGATATCATTAAACTACTTGAGTAGCCTTTAGAGTGGCTAAAACCACAAATCATTGCAAGCACAACATACATGATATTATTTTCTTTATTACATGGCCATGACCTGCCTCACCCGGGGCTGTGTCTGAACCTAGGTACCCCCCCGGGCCTGATCCTGACCCCTCCCTTGTGAGCTGACACCCTGTCCCCATGGAGGTGCCCGATGTCTAGGCTGGGGTTACACCCTCAACCACTCCTGCTCCTTTGCTGGGGCAGCAGGACAGGTCACACCAGCACAAGGGTCCCCCACAGCTCCAGGGGCCCAGGGAGGAGTCAGCCCTCACTGCAACCTCACAGTCTCAAAACTGTAATTTTTTTTTAATTGCTATTTTTTTTCAAGTAAAATATCAAAACATAATTTGAAAATTTCACTAGTTCTTTCCCTAAATGATTTTTCATGATAAGATTAATGAAGTGACTCTTTTTCCACTTGTTTCAAATAAATTAGCTCCTGAGCATCCGTAATTGCCATGTTGCAAGCATTACCTATGAGCATAACCTCTCACATCACCTGCAGAAGAATTTTCTTCTTAGGTCAAAGGAAAGTCTTTTATTGAATACTACTCATGTTTTATAGGAACTCTGAAAA
Organism: Columba livia; assembly: GCF_036013475.1. Lineage (NCBI taxonomy): Eukaryota > Metazoa > Chordata > Aves > Columbiformes > Columbidae > Columba > Columba livia. Next base: position 2,893,358 of record NC_088614.1, read on the forward strand.
AACTTATTTCTCTCCCATATGCCCATGTGATACCACATGACCTCGGGAGAAAATTGAGACAGATGTGCTTTACACTAATTGCTTTGGAGGTTCTCTGACACTGAAGGTCTGTAGTTATCTGCCAATTCTCCAAACCCCCTAAATAAGTGCTCGATACACAGACTTTGCTCTATAAAAACCCAGTGTAGAATTACTAAGAAGAATTATCACTCAATTCCCTCTCCATCTTCCCATCCATGTAGTATTTGAAAGGTCGCTGCCCTTCAGGCAGCACTTCCATTTGTTCCAACACCCAGACAAGGCTTCGGTCTGTTTTGGGGACGAGGTCACGGCAACTCTTCCCATCCCTTTCAGCTGGCCATGTCTCAGGGATCCCACACAGATGACAAGAGATGGCTGGAGAACATCCATGGCAGCACCTCTCCATGATGGGAACTGCCCTGGGGCTAAGAATAAAGGAATGGATAAAATGTGGCAGGGGGAACCACCAGAAGATTTTGTCTTGCCTGGAACCTATTCTCATATATGTCTTGTTGTAGTTTCTTTTCCTCTAACAGAGAAGGTACTTTAAGAATAAGAGAGCCAAATGAAAGACACAGAGAGACACAGTATCTTTTGATATAAAGGAAAAAAGTGAGTAAAGACTTGGATGCACAGTCCCTTAACCAGATTAGATCCTCCGAAAAGTACAAATTTTAAACTAAAACTGGTATTGGAATCAATATCTTTTAGTGTAATCTACAATCAAACACAGATTTTGATAAAACTATATGTATCAAAGATTAAGAATTATATCTTGGCTTGCCACATGTTAAAACAAATATTCACATACCATAACTGTTTAGAGGAAATTATCATACTGTATTTTGTAAGCTGTCAGAGTATGTCTCAAGAACAGACTTAATATTACTCTCAGCTTTTACTAAATATGATATTATCTGTTACATGTCTCCACAATTAGACATCTTATTTTCACCTTCATGCTCTTTCATTTCATACCATTAGGCAGTGACTTCTTTCGTGTAGGTCAGCTGGTGAAAAAGCAACATGCCTCTGTCAACAGCTGGATGTTTCTGGATGCAAGAACCAATCCATCCCTCTCTCTCTCTCTCTCTCTCTCTTTTCACATATTTATATAGGCACACATGACAATTCCTGTTTCTTTCTCTGTACTAATAAGCAGATATATAGTGTTCCCTGTATACAGCTACATATCCCTACAGGAGATACCAGTTTTTCTCCATGATAGCCAGTAAGGTGATTATCTCGCTGTGTTTTGTGCCTAACTACTAAATGCATCATCTTGGCAGAATGAAGACCATGACACATACCATAATCCAAAAAGTATTATCTCCAGTGCTTTAATCAATGTTAACATTAACAGCACTCATCTCTGGCAAAGCATGAAACTATTGACCCCCTAAAGACCTATGTTAAACTATGACAGTATTTTATCTGGGAATTTAATTTGTGTTTGCTACTAATTAAAATACGTGTGACATGTCTCTGGCATTAACCCCAGTTGTAATCAAGCTGTGGATTGTGCCTTTCTCTTGCAAAAATTCAAGAAGAAATTTATGGACAATTGTAGCACACGAATGAATCACCAGAAATCCCATGTAATTCATTAAGGAAGCAAATCAATGTCACAGGTAGAGAGACATGAGTTGGTTCTGCAATGTCTCTGAAAGGAATCTAAAAAGAACTTTAAAAGAAAAACATCAGATAAGTGCAAAGCAGCAAATTATTCCCACTGGATTTACAGGACTCTATGTCTGAGTTTAAGTTCAGAGAGAATTATGAAGTGAAATCTGTGTTTTTCTCTTCTCTCACAGGAACAACCTTCCACTCTCTGTGACCTCTTTACTCTTCAATCTTCTATACTTCAAAATACTTCCTATTTTTAAATTGTATTTTTCTGGAGACTGCCTCACTATTATTCCTGCTGTATCAGTTCCAGTGAGGTTCACACTCTGGGATTACCCTATATTATCCTATACAGCCCACTAAGATTTCAGCCATTCCAACAAAGCATGGGTGGAATAGGTGCATCTGCACAGAAAGCAGCCCAGGTCCTGTCCCAATCCACTTTACGCTCTTCCCTTGGCAGATAAACCATCAGTATAACAAAAACCTCTTAACACTGGAACAAACCCATCCCCTCCAAAAATGGCATTAAGTCCTATCCTTTCCCATCTCACCATCTTTTCCCTTGCTTGTCTTAGCCAAAGAAAATAAAAAGAGAATACATCATCCATTTAAAATCATTATCCGATGATAAACAGGCAGCCCTTAACCATTTCCAAGCATTTCACTGCAAGGTCCGTGGATTACAGATCGCCTGCTATGGACAGTTGGATCATCTTTTCATGCAAGTTCCTAAAACTCAGCTGAAAGATGAACTTCTTATTTTACAGAGTAGGAAAGAGTATGGAAATGGTCTCAAAGAAGTGAAAACCTGAATTTCATTGGGAATGTGTAAATTGAGGTGCTGGAAGATTAGAAGCCATTTGTGAAGGTCTTATTTTAGATAGGACTTTACTGTGGAAAGAGAAGACAAGTTGGAGGTTGGCTGATGGGATAAGAAGGTGCTTCCAAGCATCCCCAGAGCCATTTCTTGGTTTTGAATTTTTTCTCCTAGGAAAAAAAGACAATAGCTGAACAGAACCTTAAAATACTTCAGGGTGGATTTGTGTTGTGGGGTTTTGTTTTGTTCTGCTTTAGTTTTAGCGTTTTTTTGGTGTGTGATTTTATTTGTTTGGGTTTGGGTTTTTTTTGTTGGGTTTTCTGTGTGTGTGGTTTTTTATTTATTTTTTTTTTCTTTTGTTTTGGTGTGTGGTTTGTTTGGTTTTCTTTCCTCACTGCTCTCCCACCACTGAGTATAACTAGAGCAGTGAAATGTTCATCTGAAGTCCTAAACCACACAGACTGAAACAGCTTACTGTGAACCTTCCATGCTGTCAGCTTGGCCACAGTCTCTACAGAGCAGAGTCAACATGAAGCCTGACATTCATGGGGACCTCTGGAGACAACAGCAGCAATCTCATGCTGAAAAACCATGAGACCTTACAGTCAAGCTTCTGTAATATCTCCATTCCAATATTTTTTACCAAATTGTTCCCATTTTCTTCTTCCATTGATCTTCCCTCTGACAAAAAGCATAACAACCCAGTTGAGATGAAAGGCAGTTGTTGTCCTAGGTGAGCTTTAGCTGCTCTCAGTTGTGCTGTGATGACAATGTGGGTGTTTCATGATGCCACCTACAGCTTGTGTGACAGATGTGACTGTATTTTGTCTTGATACACTTGAGAGGCACCTGAGAAATGTTGTGCGTTTCCTGCTCATAAAACATGACTGCCAAGCCTCTCCAGCTCCCTGGAACCAAATCAGAACAAGAGACAGAGACTGTTCTACTGGGGAGGAAAAGAGTATGAACAGGAAGAAATAAAGAATAATATGTAGTGACTCTCATGAAATGCAGAATTATTTTTTCCAAGAGCAGTTACCACTTCCTACTGAGAAAGATTCTGCTATCCTCTTTTATATTATTTCATTTAACTAGCAAGTGATCTTTATTGAAAATCAGTGGGATTACTCAAGAAGAAAAGAGGAATTTTGAAAAACCATTGCAGAACCCAGCCCATCATTGCTAAATCATTTGATTTAGCAACACCTATAGGCAGTATTTTTCATCCCCTTGTTTCATCCACTAGGTATATTTTCATAAAAATAAGCATACTTTATCATTGTTGATACTTTTAAATAACATAATCCCATAATTCTCTATTTGCAACACTGATATTTAATTAGTTAAGTGTGATTAAATGTTATGCTTTGCATATAATGAAGAAAAAAACACACACAACAGTGTAATACTGCAATAAATTTGCCAGTACTGAAACCTTAACCTGCATATTTGGGAATTCTAAACAACATCCAGCAGTCTTAAAGCAGTAACATAATAATGAAACATACTCATTTGGGGTATCATTCTATCCAAATCTACAATAAGAATTCTAGAAAATGTAATCCTGCTAGGTCACTCAAGTTTACACTGAAAAATACTACTTGACAATCCTCTGATCACTAATGAAACATTATTGACATGCATTGGGTGCGATTCTCATTCTGATACAGCTCAAATGATACTGTCTTTAATAGGTTTTGATTTACAAATACGATCAAGATGCATATCCATATTTTAAAATGCAGTTGTTAGAAATATTAAGTATTAATAGAGTGGAAAAATGAATTGTATTAGGCTGAACAAAAGCTATCGAGGAATTCACAAGCACACGCAAGAGGAGATTCATGCTTAAATCAGCTGAAAAAATTATCTTGCCCTTTCTACCTCATCAGATAAAAAAAGGGTCTGGAATACAAGATATAATTTCAAAACAGAACAAACGATTCTGCTGGTAGTATTCCATTGATCACAATAGAATTAGGTAGGCTGAGAATTTGCTCTGTGTTGCAGAAGAACCCTGTTTAACTGACTGGGAAGTGTGAGGGCTCAGCTCTTCACGAGAACTTCAAGTGTGGAAGTTGAGTTACTGCCTGGGCAGGGACCGCCTTCTGGGTTTAGTTTCTCTCAGGCAATTTCATTTAGTGCTTATGTAAGATTGTACCCAGTTATGGCTGTAGAGCCAACAGACATCAACTGAAATGCAAAGGTAAACTGTGTTTTCCTCCACCTTGCAATTATTAATATTTACCAGCACATCTAATCCAGTCATTAACTTAGTAAGAATGTAAGAGACAGACCCTCAGACGAAAAGCTAAATTAGTTCCTTGACTTCAGTGGAGCTGGGCTCGTTTAGAGTAACACCAACTCTCTCCTAGACTGAGATTTTTCAGAAAGAAAACAAAGCAAACAAAATATGCTTTCCAGGTCACAACTCTAAAATATATCCTGTAAATTAAATTTTTTATTCTCTCTCAGGAACTGGAACCTTGAGAATACAAAAATGTCAGCTTTTAACAAATATTAACCTTTTAATTCCAGTCTCTCTTTCTAGAGGGTGGCTGCTGAGGTGATATGAAATACTGATGGACTATCCATCACGCAACTTCTGCCTATGGGTCATTGCACAGCCTTAAACAACCACACAAGCCAAAAGATAAATCTTTTGATGAAATACTTGCAATTCTTTAGAGACATTTTGAGCTAATGCTGGTGTTTACCCCAGAGTGGTTTCTCTGCCGTCAGCAGAAGCAAAGTGTGTTTATAATGCAGCTTGCATCAAGACCAAAACACAGTTCTACAGCCTGAATCTGAGCAAAGCACCCAGAGACTATTTTGTCTGCTTTACTCACATAGCAGAACACAAGATGAGAAGTCGGAGCTCACCACCGAGTGCCCACATACAGAGTAGAAGGCTCTTTTTGAGACACTGAAATTTGAAGCGATGCATTTATCTCCAGACTTAGAAGCATTTCTATTCCTGTGCTACCAAAGAGGACAGCCCGAATCAGCAGCCTGCGGGCTTGCAACTGCACACACAGGTCTGGAGAGAGACGTGGTGGTACAGGGCACTGAGGAAGAAATCCAGTGCACAGAAAGGTTTGCTATGTGCCCAGCTTTTCGAGAAAACATCAGATTTGTTTGTTATGTGATATTTTATCTGCCCAATTCCAGCCTCAGGAGTGCCAATGAAAGGTGAGAAGAATTTGGTGGTGTTATGTTCTGCATTTTAAGAATAAATACAAAAGGAGTGATAAAAAGAGATTGACTTTGGCCACTGTCCTAACTGATGCATGTTGGGGATTCTGTGACAATACAGCGTGGGGATCCTCACTCCGTTTGTCTTTCATCTATTTGCAATGGCTATGTTCCAAACTTCTGTGGGACCCTACTGTCAGTCCAAAGAAACGTTACATTTTGTTCAGGTCTTGGAATGTGGTGTTCTGTTCTTGTGTTTCAGAAATCGAGGAAATAAAACTAAGAGCAGCATACAAATAAAATGGAAATAATCTACTACTCACTCAAATTTAAAGCAAATGTAGTTTGGAAGACCTACCAATACCTCCTGTCAGGAATGTATCTCTTACAACACTCTCACCATGAGAATTCTTTATAGCTTCAGTTCACTTATTTGAAAGCTTGCACATTACTCACAAGAAAAGGTACTTGACAGTTAAATATATTACATACAATGTCTTTGTATTATGAATCCAAGTCCCTTTTTTTTCCCCACTCTCCTCTTCCCCCCCACCTTTATCAAACACCACTATTGACTGGGGAGCAAAAGCCCCCAAGATACTAAATCTTCAGACCATGAAGGGAAATGGAATGGTTTTCTAATGGAGTATATCTGAGTGCCTCTGGCTTTTAGAACCTGTCTTTAAAGTCTGCTTACTGAGGCATAGATGACCACTCAAACACAGACAGATTTGTCACTTCGGTTTTCAGGACACCCATCCTGTAAAGATCACAAAGTAATTGCGAGGACTTGAGTGGCTAGACCTTCTCTTGCTATTCATGAGGTTCTTGAATTGGATTTAATTTCATGCCAGATTTGACTCTATCAATGGAAGACCAGCTCAAATGATTTCTTAAGAAATGCCCAAATAACACCAGCCATTATTACAAATCTTTTTATGCTCCATAATGCAGAGCAAGAAGAGATGTTTTAACTGGAAAAATCAAAGTATAGCTACCATCGTCCCAAGGGCTACTGTAAATATTTTAGAGCGTAGAGTTACTAAGGACATACCTTTAATTATATTTCAGCCAAATTATAATCCAGGTCTTTAAAACCATAGATCTATACAAAAGGACACTAAGACCTCTAGAATACTATGTTATTAAGGTTTCTTTTCTTTGTCTCAGCCTTTCTGTTTGAGATGTAATACTTATGATGATGTGACTGCCTACCTCCTCACAGCTCTTGCACACTTGTTTTCATGCTATTGTGAGTAGCGGATTGATTGTGACCTCAGGACAAAAGTTTTAGTATGTAAATGGCTGACCTGGAATGAGCTACTTTGCAGATGCGCTGGGAATAAAGAGCCCATACCATCTCAGGAACTGGGATGATGGAACTTAGCTCAAGAATTCATGTAGGTACTGTGTTTAATAACAGTTACACATAATGAAGAATTTTCACTACTAAGTTTCAGAGTACTTGTGCACTGAAAGCATTTCAGCTTCATTTTACAGGTGGTCAAAATGAAACAGTTTGACAAAGACCCCACAGAAATGCAACAGCAGAGTTATGAATAAAGAACAACCTGTCCAGTTATCTGACAAAAGAAAGTGAGTATAGCCAGCTGTACTTGCAGCCCCCCACAGAGCCAGTGATGGGAACTGGAATCTTCGGCACACCTGCTCACCGCCGTCCTCCTGTAACTCCCTTCGCCAGCTGTGGCAGTTCCCAATTCAAACGTAAATTGACATTACCAAAACGTTATGAAATAAGTGGATTTCATTTTCCAGTTCCTTTTCTTACCCAAGCCTCAGAGACCTGGTCAAACCATTTGGAAGAAAGTAAAATAAAAAAACAACCAACCAAACAAAAACCCACAACAAATAAAACCAGACAAACAAATCAACGCCAAACAAGAAACCACACACAACAACCACTACCACCTCCTACACGGACTGCTAAATGTTAGTCTTTCCTTATTAACATCCATAGTTGGATTGTCTTTTGGCTTGATAAGGTTTCTTCCAATACATTCTTATTTTTAGATCTGCTGCCATAAAAATGATGCCAATTGGTTCCAAGGTCCAGAGTCATGCTGATTTACACCACCTATTCCACAGTAGGAATGTTAATAGTCATATTATTTTGGTTCCTTTCCTGAGACTGGTTAAAACTCAGAAGAACAAGCCTGAGGTGGTGGATGCCCCATCCCTGGAGACATCCCAGGCCAGGCTGGACGGGGCTCCGAGCAACCTGAGCTGGTGAAGATGTCCCTGGTCATGGCAGGAGTGGCACTGGATGAGCTTTGAATGTCCCTTCCAAAGCATGCTATGATTCTATGTTTAATGCTACTTGAAGATTTCACCTTTTGCACCCAATAAAATGCTGAATCAAACAGCAGCTGCTGCGTCTGACCATGTTGGGATGCACTCCTAAATTCCCTTGCCACACATGAGAGATGAGCGATTCCAAACCCACTCAAACTGCAGATTTGAAAGCTGCTCTTGAATTCAAATACTTTCTAAGAAGAGCAGAAAGACATGAGAAAATATAAACTCAAATAAACAGAAAGTAAAATGCATTTGAAAACAAGAAGAATGGAAAGCAGATAGAATATGTGAAAAATAGATCAACAAGAGGATCTAATTTCTTCTCCCTCATGCCAATCCAGCTTTTACACAAACATGGTGCTTACACGTCTTTCCTTAACAAGAACATCAGAGAAAAAAATGAACTGACTGTACAAGTAATACAAAACAAAGTAATAACTACGTAAAGAAAAAGGGTTCATGAATCTCACCTGGTTTCAAGACTTGAAAATAGCTGAAAAGGTTCAATAAGACTGAAATAACAATAAATTGCAATATTGTAGGGGAAAAATTTCATTCAATAGAAAAGACAGAACAATTCATGTTTAGATTTATATTTAAATTAACCAGCATTGTAATACAAGGTTACATTTACTCACACAGTCCTTATTTCAGCCTTTGCAAGTCTATAATAAAAAAATATTTAGGTTTCGTCAGTGATAAAGCAGACACAGTTACGAGTCTGTTTTAAACACTTTTTATACAGACTTCAGACTTTAAGCCTCCAGAAAAATAAAACCCCATTGGATATCTTCATAAAATCTACCTGGTTGTTTTCCACAAGGATTCTTATAAGCCATTATGAGCTTCTATGAAACTGAGATGGTTTTGGTTGTTTGGTTGTTTGTTTTAATTAAATAACAGAACAGAATGTTCTCAGTAGCTCTTCTGGTAAGTGACAATGTCTGCTTCAGGCTTACTGGAAAATTAGGCAGAAAACTGAAGGCCAAACTATATGCAAACAAAAAGGTGCCTTTTCTCTCTGAAAATAATGTGGATTATCAGAATAGAAAGTTAAAATATGTTCCCTACATTGTTTCTATGAAGAGCTGAAGCTACTGCCAAAGACATAGTAAATGCAATTCAAGACAGCTGCATCAAATAATCCATTATTGGCCTGGGCACACTAGTACACAAAAGCAGAGAAATTACTATTATATAACCACCCAGAAATGGAAAAATTACTATTTTGGTCAGAAACAAGTAAAATTCTAATTTATTTAGAGAATATTGGCTGAGATTTTTCAACAGAGTGAAAAGAAGCTAGATGCACACATTCCCCTGAATTTTAATAGCGTTTAGGTTCCTTTGAGAAGCCAAGACAACACTTTCAATTAAACTATTTTGCATAATAATTTCATGGCTTGATTCTGATACGCACTGAGACAATTCCCACTGCATTCAGTGGAAGTTTAGGGTAACCAGCATCTCTCAGCACCTGACTGAGGAAACTCAAACCATAAAACTTCTCAGTTACCTACTTTATGGATTTAAAAAACAACAACAACAACAACCCACCACACCACACAAAACCACAATATGACAACCACCTACCACAACAACCTACCACAAACAAACAAAGGGCAATTGAACTGATTATGAAACAAGGCTAAAGGAAAAACAAAAACATATATATATATATATATACACACAGATGGAAATACTTCCCCAGGTGATTTTTTTTTTTAGAATCAGCTACCAAGAATGAACCTTCCCCACGTGCTCCTCAAAAGCAATAGCTTTCTGATTAAGACACCCACACGGAGACAGAAGTAAGAGACAGTCCTTGTTACACTACAAATGGTCTCTCTATAAAAACTCTACTTCCCATCACAAACCATTAAATAAATATTTTGTGACATCTACAATTGTACATTGTGATGTTATCAAATAATACGCAAGTCAAAAATTAACATATTGTTATTAACTGCTCACCTAATACGTGGAACAACTTACTATGTCATGTATTGATGGTGGGAAATGTGAAATTGGATGCCTACAATGAAAGAATTGAACATATTTTTGATTCTTCTAACCCTGTATCTTTTCAAAGCTGAGTAGATAATGATCTGCCACTCAGCTGGAAAATTTGTGGGCTGGAAACTCTCTTGGAGGGCTTATGAGTTGGTTGGGCCTCTAGCAATGAGGAGACGCTTGATTTTATGCTTCGCGCACATTCATTTCAGTGCTAAGTATATGTTAGAGTTTTAAGCACACGTTTGAAATGTTCTCCGCATCTCAGCCAGCGATCTCTATATATTGCTTTCAGGTATGATAGCAGTCGGGTAATAACTCTGCCTATCGTATAGTAGGATTCTATGTCCAAACCATGCAAAACTAGCATGTTTGTTTACCATCCAGTAAAGTAAATATGGTGCATAGTTATTGTATTTTCACGTGGGCTAGCATTCTGTAGCAAGTAAGTGTCAATTCCCTTTAAATCCTAGAAGTAAGAGACAATTAAGGGACATAAAACTACCACCTGCCACTCAGTCTAGTTGTTAACTCAACCATGATGACATTATGGTTGTGATACAATAATCCTGCAAACACAGTATTGCTGCTCGGCTGCCTAACATGAGCAGCACCTGAATTTAAACAGTTTTTAAAGCACCTGAGTACAGATACGGGCAGTATGTTTTAAAGAGCTTTCTTAATTATTTACTGTATCTAAAGCAGCCCAAGCACTCAGATGAAACTCTCTGTAATTCCCTCCCATCCAGCTGGACACTGGGTGATCCCAAACTCAGGGCACATCACTGGAAGCTCTTGGTCCTTTGCAGGTTCACTTGCAGCCATTTTTGCAGCCCTAGAATAATTTCGTTCAAAGCACATCTCAGAGAAGGTTTAAATAGCTACAGCAGAAAGACTTTGCAATCCTCTGGATTTCTAAATTCAGTGAAATTGTAACTGTTCTCCTTAGTCATTAGTCATTTCCATTTAGCATGACTCCTCTTATATAGAAAAGCTGGATTTCCAGAGGGAATACCAATATAATGGCCAAGCCAGATACCAGAACACGACAGTTGAAACAAAAATCAATACTGAGCCATACAGGTCCAAAAGTACACTGAAAATAAAATTGTTTTCCGCTGTAAATGTAATTTTAAAATCTAACATATTCAATACATTTGATATTGATTATTTTAGCAGTATTTCTGAAGGCTAATAGATACAGTGTGTACTAAATTCAATGTACTGGAGTACAAAAACTGCTTTTGTTGTCCTAGCAACAACCAGGAAAAAAATGATCTCACAAATCAAATTCAATGGAAATGCAGTGCTTTACTGAAACAGACAAATACATGATTTTAAAATACGGCAACTAAAAAATATAACTTTATGAACTTGAATCTGGTCTTTCCAAACTGAGATCATCCTAAGGTGTAGATAGGGCAGGAACAGCGAACCCACATTTTAATGAAGAGTAAGTAACATAAAACTAAGTCGCCAGACTGGAATATTTTATATATGTATCTGCTTGGTTTTCTTTGGCTACCATTGACGATGGAGTAGAGAATTCCCATCTCCTCCTGTGACCAGGGAATTTCTATAAAGAGGTATGGGAGTAAAACTAAGGAGGTACTTTTATTGACACTGCAGTCTCAGGAAAGCAGGACGAGGGGCAGAGGGGACTGGGTCTGTGTGCTACTTAATAGGACAGGGACCATCAAGTGTGTCTTGTTTCTTGGAGACCATCTCACTTTCTCTGAAGTACAGAAAGGGAACCAGAGGATGTTACTCTAAACCCCCACCTTCATTGTTTTGTGATGCTGTACACTCTGAACACCCCACTGACCTCCATCACTTAGCACCTCACTGCAGAATCAGATCTGTCACCTTGATCCAGCTCCTACCACAACCAAGGAAAGGAATGTGTTTCCATTTACATTAATAGGTCTTATAACATGTTTATTTTATGAGCATCTTCAACAGAAATCCTCTAAGGAACAGAGAAAGTGGACAGCTAAATGTATTTCACGATCCATATGGAACTGGAATGAACCAGGAAACAAAACTAAACCATGAACGCTCTTGAAGAAAATGGGAGGAACAGGCTTCCCAGATCTATGGTAAACTGTACTTCCACGTAGTCTCATAAACATTTATGTATCTGAGATGATCAGATCAAGTGTCTATAAACTGAAAGTAATGACACAGAATTAACAATCCTCAAAAAGATTCACTGTTCATTGGTCAGCCAAACCAGCAAAAAGTTTGAAGGAAATAATACTTGAATATTCAGTATGCTCAGAGTGAAATCAGATATGAGAAAACAATGAGTATTTGGGGGATTTCTTTCAAAGCGGATAACCATTTATCATTTCATCAACGTAACATCTGGATGTACAATTGTAAGAGAGAAGTAATCACAAATAGGATGAAAATATATTTTAAATGAAGTTCTCTTAACTACTTCCATATGATTGTAAAAAAACCCACTACACAAACAAGACTTTTTGTAGATTTTTAGAGTTAAAACACCATTTAGAAAACTATAAAAACTAGCAGAATCTGAAATAGATTAATTCTCTGTAGAGTCTCATGTAATTGTATTATAAGGTAACCAGGTATTTAGTTAAAGAAAGTATACTGCATACACATCTTTATACATCATGGCAAGAGAATATTGACAACCTGGGGGCATTATGTGATCAAGAAATTGAAAAAAAAAACCAAAAACCAAAGTCTTTCTAGATTATTGGAACAGCTAATTAACACCAATAGCACATGTTCTACCTCCTGGAGAAGGTACAAGTCAGTTATAGTTATCATTTAGACAGGGCTCTGAATAACCTGATCTGGGTGAAGATGTCCCTGTTCATGGTAGGGGCTGGACTGTATGGGCTTGGAAGGTCCCTTCAACCCAAACTATTCTATGAAGATTATTGCTATATGCATCATCGTCATCATATATGGTATGTCCACTTATAGTAGCGGCCTCAATGATGCAAGTTTGCTTTATTCTATTGTCTCTTATCAACAGCAGATTCCTTAATTACACATCTAAATAATGTGAATTAGCAATAATTTTGTTTAGATTAAACTTTGAAAGTAGAAGTATAATAAGTGAACTGCCACATAAATCTAGAAGAGAACTGGTTTAAGAAATCTGTTATCATAGAGGGAAAAGTGTTTTTTCTTAGAAAGCTTCTGAAGTTTGGTTTTGGTTTGGATGTTTTCTTTAGTTTTGTTTGGTTGGTTTTATGTGTTTTGTCTGTGGTGGGTTTTTTGGTTTTCTTTTTAGCTTTTGCTTGTTTTTGGTTTGGTTTGGGTTTCTTGGTTGGTTGGTTTGGTTGGGGGATTTTTGTGTGTGTGTGGTAAACATTGAACTAAAACTGAATGCCCATGTGCAAATTTACCAGCTACACTGGAACCTCAATGAGACTGAAATGACAGAAAAGTACAGAATATAAACTTGTCAGGACACATTTGAAATTGCAAGACAGACGCAGCTAGTGAGAGAGTAACATATCAATGCTGTACTTATTCCAGTGTCATTAGAATGACCCATCATCTACAAATTCTCAGAGATACTAAGATACTCAGCATTAACTATTTTAGTGCTAAAGCACAAGACTTAGGGAGATGGAATGGAGGATGATGCAAAAAAAAAATTGTTTTGTTCATGGACAGCAATAGTAATTTAGTGTAACCTATATCCTTGCAGACAAACGTGTAATGCAGAATACTTTCAACAACCAAAACATGATTCTCTGTCTCAACCTAATGTCAAAATCATGTCACCTCTGGGAAAACTCAGCTGAACAAAGCTTTAGGTCATTTTTTAGCTCCAGATTCAGCTTCATGTTAACACGGCAGGTAAAGACAGACAAAGGCCAATGAAATGTTGAAATGTAATTATAAAATAAATAAAGTATTCTTTCACTGAAAAATATGTATTTTCAGTTGGATTATGGCTATAGTCTATGGAGGTCACTTTGGAAACATAACTAGAATACGATAGATTTTGCAAATGGCTTGTTCCCATAGGAAAGCTGCATGAAAGTTAAGTGTACAATACAAAAACATTCTGTAAAGAAATAGAACCAACTCTTTATTTGTGAGCATGCCTATTCAATACAAAAGGGTCTCATTCTCACTCAGCTAGTAATGGGCTAGAAGTGATTTAAGCTTAAAAATAAGTATCCACAAGGGAGATATACTGTAATAATACAGCTAATTAGCAATGCCAATATTATTATAAAAGTACAATGGAAAAATAAAATTAACCCCCCCACACACTGAACAAGCCTGCAGTACCACTGGACATGAGAAATGTACCTGACTGGGGTGTATTTGCAGCCAACTCTGTGAGGAGTAAACCACAGTCGCCTTTTGAAGTAATTGAGTAATTTCTGACACCAAGGCCTTACTGGCTTGTACTTACAATATTTCTGTCGAATTCCTCACTCTCACACATTGTATTTGTTTTCCACCAGTGGCAATTAGGTATTAGACATGAAGAGAGGAGACTGAAGCACACTACTCTCCATTTAAGCACACTTACTCAGAAGGGAATGTGAAGGGAAAAACATGAGAGGTTTAAAAGAAACAAAAACCAGATGGCAATTAGAAAAGCATTTAAAGTAGGAAAATTGCTGCAAGGATGAAGTGAAAAAAAGCTTATGTACAAAGGCCCCTTCTCCACCCAGAAAGCAAGTCTTGCTGACTCCAGAGAAAGAGAAACAAATGCACCTCCACTGAGCCCAGAGTCACGGAAAGCAAACACTTGTCTTGGCATCTCTGCCATATCACTTCATGTACCAGCTGCTTCTGCACAGACAGACAGCAGTAGTAGCCCTCACTCTTCTAAAAATGAAAGACATGATTTTGCATTAACTTAAAGGGAGCAACATGAATCTCACTTTCATGGTTCCATTCTGCAGGGTAACTGCCTGCCCCAAATTCCTGGGATCCTGATCTAGTTCTCAAAGTCAATGGAAAGACTCTCACCGACTTCCACTGTCTACACATTAAGTCTCTGAATCAACAGACACGTTCCCTGCCCAGTATTAGGAGACACTGAAATGGTTGATGGGTTAGCACAGGCAAGTCAGTATTTGTTGAAAATCTATATGTATTTTTATAGCAGCTTTTATGACAGGCATCTAAGACACTGAATAGTAAAATCAGACACTTAAAATAATTATGGAGCTCATTTAAACTAATTAGAATACCCGAGTGAGTAGAAAGGTCATGAGTCTCTCTTTGAACATACCAAAGGAGACTCTAATGCAGAAAGGCAGAAAATCTAGGAAGTTTGAGGTAACTTTCTGCTTTGAGCATTTATATCACAAAGGCATAAATCATTCAGGAGCTCACACACTTGTAGTTGTCAACATGCAGAAGCACAGGATTTCATAACCTCTGAAGTGAGAAGGGCAGTAAAGGGGGGAGATGCATGCTTCACTCATGTTAGTGTAAATTGGATTGCCTCCTTGGTTCAGTTTAGGTGCAGTATTACATCAGCTGAACAAACATTTCATGGCGTACTTCACTAGGGAACTCAGCCCAACTTAATGCAATCAACTTCATCCTCTCTACAAGTCAGAGAACACCCAACTGTCCACTGACAGGTGTCACTTTCAAGCCTCAGTGATCTCTTCAAGATTTTATTGGTTAGGAAGGACAAATATCAGGAAAGACCTAGAATATTGACACTGAACCCATGTCAAACCTGGGGAAAAAGAGAACCAGCTGCTCTGGGTTTGGTCTGTCACGTTCTCTACCACTGGCAGTTGCCTTGCTCAGCAAAACCAGGATACTAATACAGCAGAACACAAATAGATTCACAGAAGTGAAACAATCACCCTCTCTGGAAAGCCTGAATCTGCTCCAAGCACATGCAGTACGAAGCCAGCACAAAAACCAGATAGTTGGGGAAGGAAAGCAGCAGAATTTGAAAAGTGTATAAGGACAAAGGCAAAAGGTTTAGCACATCAAAAGAACCTACACTCGGTCCTTGTATTGCACACAATGAAGAAGTTCCTATGATGCAATTACTTACAGAGCTCCATAACTCCCCAAATACCTTTTATTCATTTTAGGTCTTGAGCAATCTGGGACAGCTTGGCAGTATCAGCAAGATGGAGAACTGACTTTATGTTTTTCATAGTTCTTACACAGTAAACCAAATTTCTGATGCAGCTGTGATTTCAAAGAGAATTGTTCCTCACTTTAGCCATGAAGTCCACTGTAGATGAAGGAGAGCTCTTGCTAAACCATTATTTATTGCCAAGAAGAAAGTCTTAATTGAGCTGGAAATGAGCCATGTTCAAACATCAAGGTTTATGTGTTGCATAAAGTAACAGAAAACACAGTATTTGAGCCTTGAACTATGCAATACATGATTTGCTTAGTTGTATTTTTATTTTTTCATAAAAACCCTCCACAGCTGCCTGGAAAGCAGAGAGCGAACTGCTGATCCCACTAGTAGAGCACTCAATACGACCACAAATATAAACATATAAGTGGTATTTAAACAAACCAGTTTACAGCACATTTCACATTGATCTACCCACCAGGTCATGCTTTCTTTGGTTAGGTATCTGCCTTTTTGAGATAGTTTAAGTCCTTATGCCATCCTTACTTCTGCAACTGGTTCCAAGGACACAGTCATCAGTTTTCATTGAAAACTTAACCAAGAATCCCTAGAATGCCATCTCTGTCTAAATAAAATCAAGCAATATGCATACTATGAAGAAGGCTGAACAATGATTTCTTCTTAGGAGTGTGTGTGCACATATGCTGTGTGTTGGAGAGACAGACGGAGTACAGAAACCCATCACAACAAGCAGAAAGCTACCATGCAACATACTGTTGATCAAGGAGATTTAAACACAAAAGCAAGAATAAATGTTACAGTGCAAAATATAAGAGGCAAATACAAGTTAGGACAGACATACAGAGAGTATGTCATATAGAGAGTTCTTTCCAAATAATCAGCTCATTTCCACTAACACAGTTTCATTCCAGCATCACAATGAAAGGAAATAGACCGAGTTCCCTAGATCAGCTCCACAGGAACCAAATAGACTATATAAATGTGCATAAAAGATGAGAAAATGGCATACTGAACAATGAAAATCTGGTAGCACTCAGTGCTTAGCTAACTGTTTGCAGAGTTTAATATTTACTATAATGAAGAAATAAATGATTAAGTCAACTAGCCATGTTCAAATAGTTTAGAGACATCCACTAGAGTACACCTGTCCAAAATGCAACATATTGCTGAATTGTTGACAAACTAATCACCAGAATTCAAGAACAGATGTAAATCCTGCTTTTGCCCGTGTTAGAATGCAGTATTATCAAGGAAGAAGAAAACTAGGAGTTTCAGGAAAATGTATAAAATAGATCGAGTTAAGAAAAAAGCTCCATAAAGTTTTATAGTAGTTGGTCAACATATAATTGCTTCTGATCTGACAGTTTTTAGACAGATATAATTCCATTGTCTTCTGCAACATAGCTTTGCTTTAATCAAACCAGACGAGTAGGAACCAACCATTTTTTTCCTACCTTCACCTCTTCTCCACAGCATAACTGACTTGCTTTCATTAGAGACGTTCCTGATTTTACACCAGCTGACACACGACAGGAGGATGGTCAGGTCCAGTTGAAAGAATTCTGGAATAGATTGATTCAAAAATGCTTTAATTCACTGTTCATCCCGTATCATCTACTACTATCAGCTGTGATCTCATCAGCACTTGACACCACTAATGTATCATGAAGGACAAAATGATGCATGTATTCATAGGTATTGCAGACTGTATTTTCTGTCTGCTTAAATGGCAGGCTAATTTTAGGAAATCACCAGAATTGTGGCAGATAGAGTTATTCCCTCAGAGGATTTTTAAGTGCTTAAGTGAAATCAGGGTCATTGTGGGGACCAGCAGCAAGTGGTACAAACCCATATTCTGGTCCTCCTTCATGCTACTGTCAGTGCTGCAGCAAAAAGCTAAAAGCTTCAGAAACAAACATCATTTACTATATCTAGTGCAAACAAATGATTCAGACCCTTCTTTGTAGCTGTAGTATGACCAAACTGAATCAGAAAGACAAAGAAAATTAAGACATTTGGGACACAGAATGTAGTTCACTCTGTCTGCAGAAGAAGCTAAAGAAATATAAATTTAAAACAAGCTTCCCACTGTCATTTAACTAGTATGACTACTGGTTTCTGTAACACTGTATTATTCTATGATACTTTGGGTGTTCCAGTGCTTCACAAGGGAGGGCAAATATCCTTATTTTATATTATAGACAGTACAATCTTCTTTTTTTATCATTAGGAAATTGCAATATTAATTTCATTCTTCCTACCCAGGCAAAGTGCAAGGGAGAAATACCAGCTCCACCCACCGACACTCTTGTTTTATAGTGTGAGAATGGGAGAGGCCAGTAATTTACTATTAATAAAAATTATCTGCAAATCACATCTCCAAGGAGAAGACTCACACATCTTCAGAAGACTCACTGAAAACTGCTTCTGGAGCATATTCTAGCTCCAAGCACTTCCTCCCCAACCCGACAACGGGAACAATGAAAGAATTCCATGAACCTCAATGAGAGGCGTGGACCACAATAAAGTAATAAGATGTGCAACAGCATGGCCCTTCTCCTTTAGCAACATACTCATTGTGCATCCTCTTCACATTTACCTCTCTCATTTCATGTCAATGAGGAAAAAAAAGGGGCAAAGGAGGGAAAGAGATTTTAAAGGCTGTAGAGAACATGGGTGATTATTGCCTTCATTAAGCAAAACAGTAAAATACCATTGAAATCTGGAGAAAGTAAAAAAATGTCAAATTTTGCTCTTTTACTTTCTATGCAAGAAAATCTTTTCTACATAGCATTGTCCTTTCTTTGTAGGAACATGTTAAAAATTCAACCAGCTGCCAGTATACCCAGCCTCCACTGAACAACCACTGTAAAAATCCATAGAACAGATATATTCTTTTCATTCCTCTTTATTAACTTGGCCCCCATGAGGGAAAGAGTAAAACCTCCTCTATAGTTGTCTTGACTTCCTCCTGCTTTCCCTCTCTTTAGGAACGCAGACCCGCTGTTGAGCTTGTTGCAACTCCATCAAGGTGCAGCTCCACATAAGACATCTGCACTCCCTGGAGTAAAAGGTGTTTATCCAGAACTGAATTTTCTGCAAGGGGAGCTGTACTTCTCTGCTGCTGCCCAATTGTTTTTAGCAGCTCCTGCTTGTCATTCGGGCAGCTGTGATCAATACAGGTTTTCTAGGTTAAGAGAAGAAAACTCTGGTAGTGCTAAATGAGCCGAGGATACATACATTGTTTATATATTGCTCAAAACCAATCTTTGTCTTGAAGCTACAATTTTCAGATATACAGCAGTCCTCATGATCTAAATTAGTCTAAATTAGAACCACACTCTGTTTCAATTAGCCATAAAGAGATAAGTGGATACATAAGAGTATTCCCCTTACTTTTACTTTGTATTTATTATTATCCAAACAATAATAATCTTTTTATTACACTTCTATATTTGGGTTCTTTGTCTTGTTGTATTGGAGAAAAAGAATTGTCTTTTTCATTTTTAGCTTTTGTATTATGACAAGGACTAACAATTTTGGAAGTAAAATTCAACCTTAACAAATCATGTTCATCAGAAATTTAGGATCCCTTTCTTAAAGCAGCAGAAATAGTGTTGAGCAAAATACTTCCATGACTGAGCATTTCATGTTCTAGGAACTACTGATATTACATGCAACTCATTATTCTCAGTATTTGGTACGACAGTGGATGAAGAAACAAATTTTGATCAGTGTCAATCAATCAATCAATCATACATTTTTTCCAATAGAATGACATGCCAAATTCCTAACGTTCTAATGAAAGATGCTAATAAATGAGGACCTGTCAACTCAATTGCATACTGTAGCCTTTATACAAAGCAACTGCCTTGTAGCCCCCCTGTAGATAAAGGGCAAAAACTCCAGAGGTGAAATCGGCATTAAAGTGTGAAATTAAACCCATGAAAGGAAGATCCAGAATGCAGGAAGCACACAGCAAGAAAAAAATATTAACCTATAGCAAGACTTAAAGCCCTTCCGAAACCGCACAACAGTGGAAAAATATTTGAATCAGCAGAAATAATACTGAACACGGACTACTCCTTGACAAAAAGAATGGGCTGAGTTGAGACTAGAGTCCCCCACAGTAATACTTAATTTCAAAAGAAAAAATGGAGATTGATCTATTTTTTAAAGGGTTTCAATTTTAATTTGTGAAAATTGAATAAGAAATATCAATGTAATATCTACTTTGGGGCCATGTTTGATTTTGGACTGTTCAGCTGGCCTACGCATCCCCCAGTGATTGTTCTGATCTGATCACAGTCTGCGTTTATTTTCCAAGAACAAGGCAGAACACTCTGCTGCAGGACCCTTGAAATGGTGCAGGAAGCCAGAAATTACTTAATGCTTGTCCAAAAGCCTGGGTTTGGTGCACGATTTGTAAACATAGGACTGGGAGAGAGGATGATCCATCTCTGTCCCACCAAATTCCACAGCTAAACAACATCTCAATAGATTCACTTCAAAAATTCCTAAAGGCCCAGGTGAAGGCACCATGGGCACTCAGCAACAAATTACAGACTTAATGAAATGTTTGTTCAAGTAGCACCTGGATGCAAGTATAGCAGTTTATCCCAGTCTAGAATATCTCTAGTCTACCTTAATAGTTGTACTAATATTTTGTTGCCATTTTTTGTAGTTCTGCAGTTGTCCCCGCTGTGGACAGGTGACTGACAGCACAATGTGCTGTAGAAGTCAGAGCTATGGGACATCTCCTTGTTTAGGAGAGGGGAACTTCAAACACAGTCAGAAAGGGCTGGTACCATTCTGGTGTTTCTCACAGTGATTTCTTTCTCTTACAATTTCTGCTGTTCAAAGCATTGCCAGTGGAAAAATTATATCCATAGTCACACAGTCCCAGGGCACCCTCTTTTCAGCCACGTATGCCAAGTGTCCTCCAACTCCTGGTGTATATGAGGATGCCAAACTACACAGTAGCACAATCCAGAATTTTTGATGACAGGAACTGGCCAGGTGTGAGGAAATAGCACACTGCCTTTTTCTAGCCAGCAGAGGTTGAGTTGAAACTACGACTCACCCCATTATGATGCATTGCCAAGGACCCAAGGGCACTGTTTAATTCCTCCTATAGCTCAGAAAAGTTAACTATTACAGCAATTTAAAAATTACTTTGACGCCTGATTATTCCTATTTTACAGAGAGGAAACTTCATTTCTGAAGGGTTTCCTCAGGACTGTATGCAGAGATTTTCAATAAGATACTAGCAGCACAATTCTATTTTACAATCTGGTTCACCATGTGGTAGATATGGAGTTATACACTGCACACAAAAAAAAATTATCTAGTAGTTAGGCTGCTTATATCTTCCTCAAAATCCAAAACACATTTATTCTATTAGATCTAGAAAAAAATAACTACCTCAGAAAGATGAAAATCACATAAGGCAAAGATATATCCAATACAGACCAGTGATGCACAGGAAATAAATCACTGTCCATCTGTGTTGGGTTTGGCTGGGATGGAGTTAATTTTCTCCACAGCAGCCAGTGTGGGGCTGTGTTTGGGCTTGTGCTGGAAGCAGTGTTGGTACCACAAGGATGTTTAGTTCTTGCTGAGCAAGGCTCACACAGAGTCAAGGCCTTTGTTGCTGCTCACACCACCCACCAGCCAGTGAGTGCACAAGAGGTTGGGACGCAACACGGCTGGGACAGCTGACCCCAGCTCACCAAAGGGATATTCCACACCAAATGCCATAATTCTCAGAATATAAGACTAGAGGAAGAAGAAAGGGCAAGGATGTTCAGATTGATGGTATTTTGTCTCCCCAGGTAGCAGTTACATGTGAGGTAGCCCAACTTTCCTGGAGGCGGCTGAACACCTGCCTGCAGTAGGAAGTAGTGAGTGAATCCCTGCTTGTGTGCACAGCTTTTGCTTTACTTATTAAACTGTTTTTATCTCAACCCACGAGTTTCCCCACTCTTATTCTTTGAATTCTCTCCCCTATCCCACTGGAGGGGAGTGAGGGAGTGGCTGCGTGGTGCTTAGTTGCTGGCTGAGGTTAAACCATAACATCATCTGTTATCTTATCTTATACATGGATCATAAACTCTAGTGACTTCTTTTTTTTTTTCTTTTTCATTTACACAGGGAGTACTAATTAAGACTAACAATATTTTTAATGTAGATTACTGGTATTCTACACTCAAAGCTTTTACATATCTTTTTCTTATCATCATGTGATTCTGCTTTCAAACAGATATATTCTTTGTTAAAGGAATTAACTTGCTGGCAATTCATTTTTATACTACATTGGTTAACACTAGATTGTAATGGAATACATTAGGGGTGGCTGCAATACTTTATTTCAGTAGTTCATTATAAGCAGTGAGGTTACAATAAGCCTCCAGTACGTCAACATCTAGAAACAAGTTAAAGTACAGTTTGTCAGAGGTCATCTTTGTATCATGAGCCTGAAAGTCACGATCAGAGATATTGCAAAGAAAATATGAAGTGATAAATGTGATTTTATTTTACCTACAACTTCCTTACTTCAACTTTTGCATTATTCAGTAGAAAGTTTAATTCAACTTGATATATTTAAAATAAGCCAAGTCAGTGGATAGATTGAGTAGATTAGCAGCTGTGACACTACTTTTACTTTCAACTTTCACTTCCTAAAAAATTAAGATGAAAACTGACGTATTCTTTCCACAGAATGAAGCAGAGTATTATAGAATGCATTTGCCAAAAGAATAAATCATGATTGAGAAAAAGAAATTTGTTAATACAATGGTTTGAGGCAGTTGACAGAAATTTTTGTCAACAAGAATAGATTAAGGGATTCAAAAAATGAAATTTGCAGATGAAATGGCTTTGATGTTTCTGATGAAAACTATTTTGTTGACAGAATGGATCAGAGGGAAAAATATGCATTTTCTCAGCACAAGGGTTTTAGCTCTTTGACAAAATGTATTTCATCTGCAGATGTTTTGGCCGAGTTGTCAATTATTCTCTATGTCTGCCATTAATCAGTCACTTTGCTGTCGACTGAAAGATTTCTTTAGTAACAGCTCTGTGGAAGCAACTGGGGGTATTGCAAATAGCACCACAGTTAATCACCTTGAATCATTAGTTTTGATGCTATATCTGGTCCAATACTCATAAAGTACCAACTGAGTTAAAGATACAAGTTGGTTTGGGATTAGGGGTTTTTTCCTCTCCTTATTTTTCATTTACGGATAATGCTTATTACAATATCCACTCTTTGTTCCGTGGATTGAAATTTTATGAGAGCTGCCTTTCATTTGATACTTCAGCTTTATAGACATTTACAATAAGCAAAAGGGCTAGCTTGTGTGCCTGGCATATCTTAAGCAAGCGCTAATGTGTAAATCATACTAACTAAAGTCAAGACACTTTCTCCACCCTGTGAATGAAGTGCAACACCCTCATGTGGAGTATCTGCCTTATGTGGCTTTGCAGGTCTACAATCACCAAGCAGGAGGTGTGCAATATTTTCCTGGACTGAACAGCTTCTCCCTTGCACACAGAGGAAGAGTAGCCCAGTTACAAGCTTAGCCTGACCAAGTAGAAGAAGTGCCTAGAAGAAGGAAGGAAAACTAATTGCTATTTCTCTTTTTATTTTAGTGATTAAGTAGCTACATGACAATCTTCTTAAAGTTGACTCATACATATGGGTTTGGTTCTTATACTAGTTTGTAAGATGCTCACAGCAGATGGTGACGCCGCATTTGGAGGTGCATTCTGCAGCCAGGTCCCAGCCAGGCTTACCTCTGGTCACCAGCAAACACCCACAGAGATTTACACCCTGTAAGACAGTGGCATGGATATTTCCAAGGTCACTCAGGACACAGAGTTTTGTCATGTAAGTCCTACACCGGCATGAGTACTTCAGCAATAGGGAATGCAGATTATTTTCTTCCTCAAGAGCTGGCTTTCTTTAGAAATAAGAAGGTGGCTGGTGACAATAGCAAAATGCCAGCTATTCACCTGACCACAAAGTTACTGTTGGGAGGAACAGTAGAAAGATGAAAATAAATACAGAAGAAACAGTCACACCACTGTCAAAAAGTAGGGCATGACTCCAGCTGGATGCCGCATAAGCCAAAATTTCTGAGAGCAAAGTTTAAAGAGTGAGATCACAGAATAAGGGAAAGCACAATCTGGGGGAAAACAATGAACCAGATCACAACAGATGAGGTGGAATCTGCAAAATCATTAGCAGGACAAGGAGGTAGAGTATCCTTATCCCAACAAACTGTTCCAAATACACTTGCATCAAACTTGACCTTGCAAGACCTCCATCATCCACTTGACTTAGGGACTTTTTTGTATGAATGCGTAACAAGTAGTTTTGGTAGGGGAAAAAAAAAATCAAACAACCCCCCCCTCAAAAACCCACACAGAAAAGATCAGCTACAAACTACTTCCAATAGATTGTGCTTTTGCGTTTCCCATTGCTTGAAGAATAATCTAGGATTTTTTTCTAGGATACCGTATCTTATCTCACAGCTTTGTGCAAGGACGAATCATGGCTTACTTCAGAGAAACTACACCGATAAGACAAGCCTTTCAAGATCTTGCTGAAACCTGAATGAGGGGAAATGATGAGCCAGGTGAGAAGAAGAGATGGCAAAGCTTTCTAAGTTCCTGTTGGAAACAGGTAAAACTGGACAGCTTTTGTCAGATGCTGCATAGCATGACTACAACAAACTGAAAATGAAGCCTAAATAGTTATTATTAGTAATAACATGTCATGTCAGCTTAGCTAATACAGATTCCTGGAGCCCTCTTGATACTGGGTTTAGCCTTACTCTTTTTAACAGCCAATCCCTGTCTATTCCTAAGAAAAGGTTTATCAGAATCTGGGGAACACTATATATTTCACTCGAAATACTTTGCAGAGTTTATTATGTTCCACTTTCTAAATAAAACTGCCTGTTTTATTGTCACTGTCATTGCAGAGCTACATTGTGTTCCCACTGTCTGCAGGGTAAAGAACTACTGCTCTGTGCAGAGGATACACAGGCTACAGAAGCAAAATTGCCCAATACACAATAACTACATAAATCTAATTATCTGAGAGGATAGTCCTCTTTTGTAAGCTGAGTCCTTATAGTTAAACAGAGGTTAAATTGGTTTTTTTCCTCCCCTTTCCTCTTCATCCAGAGTGACTCTTTCCCCTTCATCCAGAGTGACTCTTTCCCCTTCATCCAGAGTGACTCTTTCCCTGGTCACTGAAATAGTGGGGGTTAATTCATATCAACAGAGCCAGTCAGTGCTGAATCCAGTACTCCTAAGTTACCTTTTTAGCACCAAGTAGTAAGAACATTTTTCTAACAGGCTCATTTCCCAATGCTATTACAAAATATTTCTTGATGTAGAATTTTCTAGATAAACACCAAAGCTGTTGATAGCAAAGTTATTGCACCTGCACATTTTAATTGGCTAGGGAGGCATATCTTCGTAATTGGTATTTGCTAGCTTTCAAACAGAGAACTTTTCAGTGCAACGAATTTGGGAATTAATTCACACTAAAAATGCAAACATTCCATGCAATGAAATGCAGACAGAAGTGATCAGCCAGTTAAGCTCGGCTCATGTGGGTGTAGAACAGTATATTTGTAACAGGGGTAAAATAGTCCTTATGGTTTCCATCTCTACCCCAGCAAACACATCAGCATGATTCGGGGAAAACACAAATGATTAGTCGGCCGTGCAAGTATAAAGTTCGCAAAATAAAACTGTTTTTCCCCATCCATAAATTTGCGGTTTGGGGAAGCAATTAGTGCATTCACAGAATAGCAGGAATATCCTGACTGCAGATTTTGAAGTGTGGTGTACAAAGCCTGATCAATCGTGATAAGAGCCCAAGTCAGAGCTGCAAGGGGGATGAGTCCAGACCTCTGCATTTAGTGAGGTTCCTGAAGAAGGCCAGAAGGGTTTTAAACTGAAAAATCACATTTTATTAGAGTGGAAGCACTCTTGGAAATCTAGCCAAGGGCTTGATACTATTTAAAAATAAATCATCATTCAAAACTTTCAGATGATCTGTCCGGTATTCATGGACATAACTACATAACATCATACTATCAAGACATCTTACACTGACCTTACTTTGCTCCTGCTGAATTCAATCAAAGCAGAATAATTTTACTCCTTTAGGATTCTAATAATGACTCCTTTTGAAAAAATAAATAACACCTTTAGAGGATTTGTTTCAAATGTAATTGCTTCATAATTTGGTTCTTCTTTTTCCCATTTTCTCTAACAGTGCACAACTGAAATAAAGTCATTTATGAAACTATCAGATAAAGTATCTGTGAAATCATTTATGAAACTATCAGGTAGATGTTCTGAACAACTCCAGTTGTAAATATGCAATATACAACAACAATTCTGAATATTTCAAATAAATAGCCATCTGTTTCATTATGCCTTGGTGGGGGAAAAAGAAAACAGAAGTTTTAGATTATGTTGATTTATATTTTAACAGTATTAGAAATAGCTTCCCATTCTACAAAAGCAAAACTCTGATATTACCTTTGATGAACAAGGCACTGTCAGGGTCTGATAAGGATAATGGCTGAAACATTGTGGCAAAACCAGTTCATTTAGCCACAGGAGGTGATACATTCACTATAAGGTGAATTGCAATTTATGTATCAATGGTAAGCTAATGAGCCACAGCCCGGCTGGCCCGTACAGGAGGTGGGGGACGTGCCAGAGGGCACACAGCTCCACCTTTGGATACACCCAGCATGGCACAAAGGGAAAAGCTGAGACCCTTCAACATGGCCTGAGACTTGTTGATCTATCACAATCACACCCTGACTCCCCTGACTTTTATATCTTTTGCAGTAACACCTCCACAAAAGACCAAAAATTACACAAGCAGGCAACCCAGCGGGCTATAAAGGCCCACCTTGTGCAAGCACTGGGGCACCCACCCACCATCCTGAGGACTATTTTGCCCACCAGTCTCACCACATGAACTCAACAAGACACCAGACGATGCCGCACGTCACTGGATCTGAGACTGCGAACTCCATCACACAAAAAGTGAAGCCATAGGAATGGTGAAATCTTTCTCTCTCTTTTCTTTCTTTCCCATACTTCTACTTTTTTGCTTTCCTTTTTATATGTAACATAGTAGCATAAGATTTACAGCCTCACATATGCCACAAATTTTCAGTGTTTACCAGTTGAACCTACAATAACGTAAATGCTTCTGCCACTGATTCATATACCATTTGGGCCAAGCTGCAAAATAAAAGCCTTTTGTTTGCAGACCTTAAGTTCTGTTTCCAACCAAGGGGACTGACGAAACTGAGTGACTACTCCTCCCACTCATAACTGAGGGTGGGACATGACAGGCACACAAACAGAAATTGAATAAAGAGGATAAAGAACTCTAACGAGATATCAGCTATCCCTCACATTACCCATGCACTGCCTTGGTCATCTTCTTAGGTCTCTGAATATAAATCCTTCCACAGAAGATCTCTGCACAATTTCCTGAGCACTGGCCTTGTTTGGTAGCTCCTACCTAGCACTTTCGAGGACTATTCACTTCAAAGAAATTATTTCTGAAATGCAATTACATAAGAAATATGTTAATACCCAATTAGCTAGCACCTTGTATGTCATGTAATGTAGCTACACTACTCAGCATCGGGATAAAGCAAACTTCTCTCGATGAACACATTTGCATGTTATAGTATGACATTACTTTGTGATATAAACAGACAAATGGGGTAATATGGGAGACATTTATTATTACAAAGCGGCTGCTGATGGATATGTATATTTAAAGAAAACACTCTGGCAACCAATCAGTAGCCATTAAGGCATGTCATTTGTGTTAAGTAGGTCACAGCTTCCACTGCAGAGGATCTGGAATCCATACAATGAGAGACAAAAATATATCACTTCCCAGGTTGCCCATCTAAAACTGTTCTTCTACCTGTGGTCTCTTGACTGTTTGCAAATCTTTCTAAATGCCCCAAATCCCTGTCCATGCACAAGAAAACCTAATAAATAAATGGACTGGAATTAGCTAGTAAGTGAATAGTAAATGTTAGTCCCCTTTTTCCATGGCTGCAAATGAAAATCAGTGTGGCCACGCTCCAGAAGTTAGTCCATGATTTTTCAGTATTTTCTTCCAAGAGATCAGGGGAGAGGGGAAAGGAAATTAAAAAACAAAACAAAACAAACAAACTGATCAGAAAGAATGCAGAAGAAATTATCCAGAATCAGGACACTTCCCATTCTACAAAAGCAAAACTCTGATATTACCTTTGATGAACAAGGCACTTAGTTGACTTAGTTGATAAGGTTGTATTAAATTGCACTTTCAATGGATAAGAAAGCCTAGTTTCCTGGTCTTACTTGACATCTGTGCTGTTAGAGTAGCATAGCTTACTTAAATAATAAGTTATGAAATTATCTTCATCTTACATAGAGCTTCACAAAGGAGAGAAATATCACAATTCTCACTTTACAGATAGGTGCAGACAAGCAAAATGATTTTATTTTTTTTTTAATGTCATTAGGAAGCCCAGAACTCAATTGCGCAAGAACTCATTTTCCGAATGGACTGAGGTCCATGTTGCCCCACATTATCTCTGCACCCAT
Source organism: Columba livia (assembly GCF_036013475.1). NCBI lineage: Eukaryota > Metazoa > Chordata > Aves > Columbiformes > Columbidae > Columba > Columba livia. The sequence continues at coordinate 2,922,106 of NC_088614.1, forward strand.
TAAATTCCCACTCTGCAGTGCACATGCAGCTGGTCTTTGCTGTTTGTATCTGTCACAGAGGCAACCCACAGGTCAATTTAAGGGACAACAAGGTCCAAAAACAACTTTTATTAGACCGGCGAGGAACAGGGTTTTAGCACTCCAAAAGTGACTTAAATACAGGTTCGGATATCAGTGGAGGAAATTATTGAGAGGGGCGGTCCACAGAGTGCATGCACGTGGCTTCACTCAAAACAATGCCGGAGCCGTCCCCGAGTCCCGGAGTACACACTTGCCTAAACATGGTGTGGGATTGTTTTTAAAGAGATACACGTACTCGTAGTGAGTACGGAAAGTGTGCACTCGCGATTCCGCGAGAGTAAATTTATAATACGCTCGCAGTCCTGCGAGAGTTATTTTACACGTGCAAATGTGCACGGAATCCTACACGTGCTTATGTGGAAGCACAGGAGGAAAATACACTCGCGATTGTGCGAGGAATAAAATACTTGTGCAAATGTGCACAGAAAGAAAATACACCCGCGATTCTGCGAGGATTAATTTTACACGCGCTCATATGGAGCGCGGAAAGTTGTACGTGCAAATGTGCACGAAAAGTATAAATATACTCGCAATCCTGCGAGAAGTTTACTTACACCCGTGGCGGCGAGGCAAGCGGAGTCTCCATCCCAGAGAGGGGGCTCTCCTGGCGGCAGTGGCTAAGCTTGTACTCCGAGAGACCCCCACACAAAATGGGGCTGGGTCTCGACGAGAGTCCCGTTTTTATCTGATCAGATCTGACTGTAGGCACTCTAGAAGCTTCTCTGCACCCCCCACACTGGCTGTGGGTGCCCCTGAAGCCTCCAAACATCCCCCACACTGGGCGCGGCTCAGTGTGCCTTGGCACTCCCTTCTTCTAAGGTCCCAGGAGCCAGGGTGCTCTGGGCCAAACAAAAGAAGCTGTTAGCCTCAAGTAGCAGAGGAAGAGGGAGATGTGCCATACTGAAGGAGGGAGGGGGGTTGCAATCTGCCACAGTATGGTCTCACACAGGTTGGGAGATTTTTCAAGCGATATCAAGACCACATCAGATTACAGAACTGAACAGCATTTTCTGATGGTGCAGTCAACATAAAGCACAGGTGAAGCTACCAGACAGCATCTCTCCCAAAATCTCTATGCCCTATAAAAGGTAAATATTTATGTTCATGCTCAAATCAGTGTTTTATGGTAAACATAAATATCTGCAGCTCGTGTTATGTTTTCAGCTTTTCTTTCGTAGAATAAAACACAAATTTTGCAGCTTAGATTTATGAAACACAAGGATAAGCATGTATTTAAGTTCACAGTTTAAGCCCCTAGCCACAAAGTTTGGACTAAGTAACCTAGAAGTACTGAAATGTTTAAGGAGGATTTTGGGCAGAGGATTGTGGAGGAGGGGAGCAAAAATAACATATCTGCTAGTCAGAAGTGGCCAAAACTGTTAATGTCCTAACCTAAAGCAGGACATGGAAGCGCCTTGATTTTTATTATAAGATGTGAGAAACTTACGTCAGCAATAAGAAAGGATGAGGTCTTTGTCAGCTCATTAACTTTCCTGTTCAGTGTCTTCCAGGGAGAGTTCTCACCAAGCTGGTCCTGATGCCAAGCCCAGCTTGCAGGACCTCATAAATTAAATGACTTCCCTTGGACCACAGAGGAGAACCAATGTATGAAGGACAGAAAGCTAAGGTGAGAGTAATTCAAATGGGCACAACTTACATTTGGTCCATCTTTTAAAAGTATCATAACTTTAGTGTGCCAAGATAAGAATGTTAATTCCTTATAAACCACTTGTTAGGTGAGGTCTTAAGCAGAACAAAAGCAGTGGCCACATGAATCGTTTTAGGGAGGGTAGAGAGGGACAGCATGAAAGAACATATAACATGGGAGAAGCAGACAAAAGTTTTATTTTTGACAAAATTGAGGAGTCTAGACACACTTGGGTAAGGGGGAAAAGAGCTTTGAAGAAAAAGATTCAAAGAGCACCTTCAAGAAGATGACAGAGTTTTAAATTTGCGATGGAGAAGAATGAATCAATGGAGACACAAAGCAGCATTGTGCAAAGCAATGACAAAGTTATCTCTGTGATTGTGATTTGTACCGGTGTATAGTCACCTGAACCTCAGGAGATTGCAGAAGAGGGGTTTTTTAATAAAGAAAGTCATTGAGAAGCCACAAGGAGCATTGTCATGGGTTCAAGGATTTTGTGGGAAATAAGAAATATTTACAACCTGCTCAAACTCAGCTGAAGAACAAAACTGAGGAAGAACCAAGGAATTAGAAATATCTAAAGGCTATTGCAGGACACTAACAAGGGTCATTGGGTTCAAAACAGGGCAAGTGAATCATAATGATACAAGGAATAGATCTGGAGGGAATTCTCTGATCCTGAATTAAGGCTACCGTGAATGCTATTAGAACAAATGGGCTTTAAAATGAATAAACTACTAATATTTAAAATGCACTTGGCATATACCAGGGAAATGAATTAAAAATCTCAGGTTGATAAATATTGTCTTTTTAGATGTTTTGTACAGTTTAATATAGTAACCAGAATTTTTAAATTATCCAAATAGACAACTTCAACAAACAAAGATAGAAGGCTTACAGTACTGAAAATTTACATGAAAATACAAGATTTCTGCCCATAATCAGCAAAATTATGAGCTAATTTATTCAGATAAACCATTTTCATTCAAAATGATGTTCCACTAAGTATACAGGGAGATGATCTTTGTATGCCATTCAGAATAATTTCTATTCAAATAAGTATTTGATCTGAATATAAAAGTTACTATGTATAACCAGCTGCAAACTGAATATTAACTTAGTGCTTAATACAGCACACATCTTTAGAAAGGGTTGTGTTTGTTCCTATGGTTGCACGCTTTATCTCCTCGCAAAAATCATGCCAAAGACTAGAGTCTGATTGTGACCTCACAAGAACCAAAACATGAACCCTTCTCACACATGGTGTCTCATTCAAGTCAGAATCTGTCCTCTGTTCTTTAAAATTCCATAGATATGCACAAACACAATAAATTGCAGCCCTGGGATTTGCAACACTAGTGGCATCAAAGGCATTAATATGCTTTGTTCATTCTGATATTAAATACATGTTTTTATATATCTTCAGTTGGATTGATTATGCATTTTGGAAGAAGAACACCCCCAAGAAGACATCACAAATATTCTAAGAGATTACACTTAATATAAAGGTTCACTTTCACCTTCAGGATTATTTCATTTCTGTTTAGCTCCCATCATCTGGGAGGACAGATCTGGGCTGTCGAAACCCCTGTAAGCACAGCTGCAACATTATCACATGGTCATGGTACTGAAGTGTTCATCACCAGGAGTGGGGCAAGGGAGCAGGAAAGAAACTGAAAAGATTCTTAGTTTGCCATGGCCAGCTTAATTCCTGACTTTTATAGACTGATTCATTAACTTCTGTATGTAATCCAGTTGCTTGAGGGAGAAGACAACCTCCTCTTAAGCCAATTTACATGGGCAATTGGTACAGACGCTTCTTCATGACTCAATAAATCCACAGACCATTGCTGGAATCAACACAAGAACCTACAGTTCTCCACAACTAATCAACCAAGTTGCTTGCAGCTTTCTTGACTGATTTGTTTCCCTTTTCTGGAGCCAAATTATCTCTCTCTGCTCAAAGAAAACATTTCTGAAGACAAACAGCCCTAGTTAGCATTTGCATATGTATTTCCACCAAATATTTTAGTAACAAAGACTTTCCTTTAAGACTATTTAACTCACGAGGACAGCAGCTACATTTTTGAAGCAGGATATAATTCATCTGATAAACTTATTTTAATCTTATTTCACGACATTGTAAAAAGAAACCTGTTCATTAAAAAAAAAAACAAACTTCAATGACTGTGTAAGTTTTAACACTTCCATTATCATGCTGTTTGCTGCATGAACATCAACCAAGATTTAAGCTTACCTATCTTTCAGTGTTTATTGAAAAGAACACCTAATTAGTGAAGAAAGCAAACTATAGATGCAAATCATATATTTGTACATTTTATTACTGCAAAAGAGAACTTCCTTAGCAAGCATGGAAAAAAATCTAGGACTGATGTTTACACTGAAAGAAAGATTTAGACTTTCTTATTAAAAGGTAGAGACGAGCACAAGCCAATACACTCGCTTTCAATTTGGTAAAAAGATTGCTTAAAGAGCACAAATCAAGTTATGCTTTCAATTCTGTTATATCCCAGAGCAAAAGCATAAGTACAAAACATTAAGTGTCTTTGTAACACCAGGATGAATTTAAGGTGCATTTTGGTATAAAAATGCTACGTAAAATAAACAATCTGCATTTAGAACTTGACAGAATTATAATTGATCATCAAGCCATAAATCTTCAAAGAGTCAATTAAAGAGTTGTAAAGCATCATAATGCATGATAAAAAGTATAAAATACTTTCAAAGGCAATAGAGATTGCCTTCATAGGGCAAGAGAGATGACCTGGAGCAGAAATAGCCACTACTCAAATATAATCACCGGCAATGGAAAAATACCAGCTTCTAATGTACACTCTGACTTGGTAACTGCTATTTCAGGTAACAATCATTAAACAAGCAAAATAACCAGCCCATAATATAGAGATAAATATCTATCTATATACAGTACACAAATACATTTAATGATACACTGCATATTATTAGTTATGTGCCCTTTAGCAAGACCAAACATGCCAGAAATTACTGTTTCAACACAATCTTAAGGAAATTATCTCTGCAGTTCTAAATATGATCACATTATTTTCTACGAGTGTCAGTTTTACTTGGCATTATTACATTTTCCAACATTTTGTCTTCTAGCATTTTTCCATGACTATCTGTGTAGATTAGAAAGGTTCTTAACTGTGATCTGTAATAGATTTTGCCTGTAGCAAAATTCATGCAGGCATAATAGAAGAACAAAGTGTACTCTGATGAAATTGCAACCATAATTTCCAGATGCCTGACATTTATTGCTTATTGCTATTAGAATTCAAGTGCCTATTTGTTTTGTACTTTGCTTTTATTCTTGCATCACAAATGTATAATGGAAAAAAGATATTTTAAATGCTGGGTTAAGTATCACAGATCAACAAGAGGCACCAGCATAATCAATATTACTTAAACACACTTCTAGGCAATTAATTTTTAAGGAATCAAATTGTTGTACCACATCAAAATTTACAATACAATAAAGGTTGTTACATTCTTTATTGTTTAATTAAAAGCAACATTTAGCACACATGCAGCTAACTGTTCAGACACTGACATAAAATGTCCTGTTTATCAGAGAGATATATAAACAGCATTTACTGTACATTTTATTACACTATGTTAATTAGACTTTATTAAATTTCATATGCTTATCAAATTATCAAGCATAAGACTTCAGAACCCCAGAGAAATGTGCTGCCATGCACACAGCTGTATCCTAAGTATCTATGATACTTCAGCTTTTCTATGTAGTACAAAAGTTGTATGCACAGTACTTGAGCACACTCGGTGTAGAACCACTCAGATGCTACACGCCTTTGAAGAGAGGGTCAGTCCAGAAGGATTTAGCCTATGTGTTTGCCCTTAGGGACAAATGCATTCACTATGTAAGCAACACCTCTTAGGTAGGCTCTAGTTTTGACAGACAAATCCAAGTAGAAAGGCAGCAGGTTAACACAATGGAAGGCCCAACACCCACGTGCATCAAACAGCACCTTAAAAAAACCTTAAAATAATTTATTCATTGCAGACTCTTCTTGCCCATACACCCAAAGTTCAGCCCTTGGCCACTCTCCCACTTTTCATTCTCTCCTCTTGAAGCACATCAAGAGGGGAGTCTCTCTCTTCTATTTTTTTTTTTTTAAATTATTATTATTATTTTTTTAAACATGAACAAAAGAGACCTGGATCCTGCTCCTGGCTCTGCCTCAAGCCTCCACTTCAGCTTGTTCTCACTCAGGTATCCGAAGCAAGGCCTGGCCTTTTAGGAAACAATTAAATGTCAGATGTCCCAGAGGCTTCAAGCCACCAGGCAAGATGCAGAGTCAGCTTTAGCAGCCCAATTTTCAGGTGGTTCAACAGGGGTCCAACACGTTTCACATGCATTGAAGTTATTTCAACAGCTCCATTGCTGATTTTTGCCCTTGGGCTGTTTGGCACCACGTTTTCTGAAACGTGTTCAACCTGAGTGAATATTCTGAATGAGTATTACTTTAAACAGAATTTCTTAGCCCTCTGAGTAGTATTGATTTTCCATCCAGTCTTCTTCAGAGATTATTTAGGAATGTTTGATGACACCAACTCATACAGTGCACCAGCAAAAAACTCTCCCTACTCAAAAGACTTGATCCTCTACAACAAACCAAATGAGAGGAAAGAAGAGACCAATTTTACCTGCTGTTTTTTGGTGGTGTTTTTGTTTGTTTGTGTTTTTGTTTGGTTTTGTTTGTTTGTTTTGAGGGTTATTTTTGTTTTGTTGGGGTTTGTGTGTGTGTGGTTTTGGTTTTTGTTTTGTTCTTTACATTCTGCTTTTTAGAGAATATTAAGGCCCTTTGATCATCCTAGGGAACAAAACGCTAGTGTGCTGGTGACGTAGCACTGGCCTCTTTCCCAGCTAGAAAGAAAAATAGGCATTGATAACTTCTTCCCAATAGGCAGCTTTTAAACATGTAGAATACTTTATTATATTTATTTATTTTATTACTTCCTGAAGAAAGTACATGTTCCAGCTACTGTAAATGGCATTCTCGGCTACAGTAACCATAATAATTCAAACAGGGTAAGAGCTACATCAACTTACGCATTTTTGGAATACCTGAATTTTTTCCAAATTGTTGTGCATATCTCTTACTCAATACATTCTTTGTCTACTCTCCTTTTGTAAAAGGAAGCCAGAAACAATCCTCGTGCCAAGCTGTGGGGGTGTGACATGGCAGCAGATCCCCAAAGGAGAGCTGGGTTGGCTTCCGTGGTCTGCTTGGACGTTTTGACCTGTCCTGAATTCCAGGAGGGGCCTAACCCTGCACCTTGTACATAATCATGTGGTTTTGTAGGAAGAAAACCTCCCTAGTTCTGTTTTATTTTCTGCCTACCTAATCCAAAAACTTTACATAGTCTATATGTGAGCTGCTTCTTGCAGAGGTGAACAAGAGTTCTGACTTTAGGCCAGGAGAAATGTGTCCTACAGCTCAGAGAAGCAGCACACCTTCAAATAGTTGTGATAAAGTATGCTGTGAAACACAGACAGTCCCTGACATCTAGTCTTAGCAATAGTTTGCAGTGTGATTATTTTATTATTACTTTTAAACAGAATAAGTTTTATTCCATTTTAAGATTCTATTTATATGCAGGGGGAAATCTCATTCCTTCTCTAAACAAAACAGCACAGGAACAAATCTTTGGAGGGGGAGGAAGACAAAATAGCTCATGACATGAGCAAATAGTGGTCTGAGGTTTCTGAAGAGGCTAGTTTTAAAGATGCAGTAAACTATAGTGATCCAGCTGAAGTAACCACCATTCCCTGAAAGACACAGGTAACCCTGACCCACGTCAGCTGTGGAAAGGTTCCTTACTTTTTATATACTTTTACTGGGCCATATATTAATACACAGCTACTTTATGAAGAAATAATGCTGCAAAAGTGAGATACGATGCACTGAGCTGCCCTGTCACGTAGCTACAGGTTCCTCCAATGTTAGACTCTAGTCCCTACTTAATCTTAACCGATAGGAATTTGTAATATCTCTGGGCAATCTATGTACCTGCCCATTTTTGCTATTAGAAATATTTTCTTAATGTCTAACCTAAATCTTACTACCTTCAATTTCAACTCATTACTACTTATCCAAGTGCAAATGGACATGAGGGGCAGTCTCTCTGGTTACACAGCACCATGAATGAACCCCCAGTCTCTTATCCAAGCCATGGAGAGCACCCTCATCGGGCAAATTCTTGCATAACTCAGAGTTTGATTTACCATTCTCAGGTGTTCCCACAAAAAAATAGCTATATGAACCAATAAATAAATAAGTCTACAGTTTCCACTCACTAAGTTTTACATGTCTGTGGTTTTTTGGTTGTTCTTTTTTGGTTTGTTGGTTTGGTTTTGGTTGGGGTTTTTGTGGTTTTTTGTTTTGTTTTTTTTGGTGTATGTTTGTTTGTTTTCTTCATTGACTTACAACCAAGTCAGGGCCCACAGATAAAACAAGAGAAAGGGTTGACAGAACTCCTTTGCAATCCCTGCAGAGCAACGACAGACACCTGCAGCCTCACCAGTTTTGCAGAGCACTGACGCGTGTTGTCTAAGCACAAAACAGAGGGATCTGGGGAAGACTGGATAAGAACAATATAAGGCGTGCAAATCATGCGTTATGTATTGGCTACTGCTATGTGGAAATTCAGAAAGCACTGACAATTTGGAAGCCTTAATCCATAATCTATGCTTCCGCAATCCAAGACAGAAATATGCCTCTATAAACATTAAATGCAAGCCTCTCATACTGCCACGTTATAGTCCATTCCAAAACCAATTTTAATGCGTGTTTATGTTCCCACCTCATAAGTACAGCACAGAAATTTAGAATCTTATGAAAGGAAAAGGTATAGACTTACATACCTTTATATAATGTTTGGGCAGGGTCTCCTGCCCTGAGTAGGCCAGTCATACAGGAGACTGGAGGAGGAGGAAAACTGCTCTGACACAGACAGCAAATGTCTTTGTATTTCAGCCTTGACTCTGATCCCCCAAAATAACATTGCTCACTTGCTTTATTTTTTCTCTTCTTTTAAAAACTGCCTTCCAGAGCTCTTCAGTGAAATAAGAAAATGAGTGGGTTTTTTTGTTTAACGTAAAACAAAGGCTTCTAACTTTCAAGCGTGTAAAGAAAACACTGTGAAATGTAAACCTGAGCAGCTGAAATAAGATGCCAAATAAAAATAAATACTATAATAATTATATATGGAATTATCTATTGTATAATTCGTGTCCATGTGAGGATGCGTTTATGGATCTGCGTATATACATAAAAGCTCTTGTGATTTGAGAGTTAATTTCATAACTTTTGAGTCATGACTCATGAATTCTCAGATTTGACAATGATGGAGCTTGTCAGGCAGCACAGCTGATCCAGCACAGATAGAGATAAGCTGTGAAAAGGTCTGGCAGGGCTCAGTTCCCTGCAGGACTGTGGGACCACGGGATGAGTCACCGTTTGGCAGTGGTGTGATCTTGGAGAAGTTGTGCTATGTGCTGCCTGTAGTCATTGAACCTATAGGCAACTCATAGTTCCAAGACACTAAAGCAGAGAATTTACTGAGGGTTTAAATATTAAAGTGGAGTGGGTTGTCTCTTTGGTTGTGGGGGTTTTGGTTGGGTGTGTGTGGTTTTTGGTTGGTTGGTTTTGGTTTTTGTTTGGTTTGGGGATTTTGTTTTGTTTGTTTTGGTTTTTAAAGGAAGCTTGTCAGACAGTTCAGGGCTCTGAGCTGAGGACTTTGTAATGAGAGAAAGAAACAAGGGTCTAGAACACCTGCTTCATGCTGACCACATGCAGATGTAGTCAAAATACCAACTTTGTAAAACAACAAGAAAAACAAAGAATAATTCCTTCCTCTGTGAGGCACAGTGTCATTTATGTCCATATTTGAAATGTACCTTTTTTCCAAGCATATCTAACCTCTCTATCCCAGAGTTCAAGAGACAAAGAAGAAAATCAGATAACCTTGCATACAGAGTTCTACATGTGCCTGTTGGGAGGAAATGTTCTCTAGGATCTCCTCTGCTCTGTGGACTCAGCCTTTTCCTCAGACTTTGGAATAATGAGAGTTTAGGCTGATATATTTTGCTGGCAGTGCTAGTTTTAGCCCATGTAGGCTTCCAGGGTAAATAGAGGAAAAAGCAGCCAGCAAAGCCAGAAGCCATAACTGCTGCCTCTGACAGGAGCAGGTTTAAAGAACATCTATAGAAAGAAGCACAAACTCTCCTCCCTAAGGACTGTGAATTGTGGAGGTAGGAGGGGAAATGAAGCAATTTTTCAGCTCTTTCTCCTCATTGAGAATCTTAGTGGGTTTTTTTTACCAGGTTCACAATCTCTTCAATTTGTTTGTTTTAAAGTTCCAGCTCTTGGAGTCAAGTGAATCTCATCCAACATTTCAGAACTTCCTTAAGGACACTGCTAAAAAGAAGGGTTTAAGCTTGTGTTTAATATGAAATTTCAACACGTGATTAAGTTCCACTTACTTCAGATGTATCACAGGGGTCTGATTTGCAATGTACATAGTTAAATGTCTGCCCTAACAAGAAAATTAACAGCCAAGGGAGATATTTTATTGCTACCCTATTCCTCTGGGCCTCTGCATGATTGATCTTAAAAACCACAAGCTTTATGTGTTAAAATAAAAGGGTTGACTTTCAAGCTAAACTTGAAGCTCTGTTTCTTTTAGGTAAGCTTAAGACACAACTACATAAAATGTAACCCAGAACATTCTCTGCTGTTATTTTCCCTCAGCATATGTACTATATAAAGAGACATGATGTTCAAACACAATACCTAAACCAAAGTTTGACTGTGTGCTCTGGACATTTTAACTCTTCTATGCATATTCTTTAAATGAAATGGCTCTTTAAAAAAAAAGTACAAACGGCAACACAACATTAAATGAAATAAAAATGCTAGTGATAAGTACAGCCTCACAGTTAAAGAAACTTGACAAAAAAATTCACTTTATCCATTTTAAGAAAGTCCGTTTATGAAAATGCATAAAAATATTAAAATTACTTCCTTAAGATAACCTACATCCTGATGGGACTTAGTCCAAGTATATCTATATTGTCCAGAGTTGAACCTCTGCAACAAGTTATGCAATCGGTTTCTGTGTATCTCTGAGCTCAGCTTTGCTCAGTGTTTGCGAATATAGCATCAGACAAGGTCCTTTCCTTCTCTCCCAGTGCTTCCAAGCTGGTGCTCGGCTCTGTTGCCCAGCCCCTGCATTTCTTTGCTCACACAACCACTTCTGCACAGTTTTTAGTCAGGCAGACCAAGACCATCAAGTTACAAAAGATTCTCCACTGCACCTGGCCTGGCACAAGTGAAATACAGCTCCTGTTAAGAAATGGTGCTTTCCACTTCCATGTGTATGCATTTAATGGCAATGCTACTTTATGACCTCACAATATTCATGGCATCCATAACTTAGGTATATATTTCCATAAGCATCATACTTCCCTCATCTGGAACATAAGATACCACATTCCAGTGAAGAACACAAGGGAGTAGCTATTTGTTTGTTTTCACTCTTTGTCTGGCGCTGCAAGCTAAAAGGCACATCAAGTAGAAAGATGCTTTCTTTACAACAGAGGGAAGCTAGACTCCTAAATATATGAACAAAATCTACCATCTTGAGCTCAGCTTCTTCCAGGTTTTGCTAGGAAACCGAAAAACTTCCTTCTTACTATTCCTGAAAAACATCAGGGTGTACTGTAAAGCCATCCATGCAACTTAGAAAGAAGCTGAATAAGGACCAATAGTCATTTTAAAAATAATTTGCTGTATGTCCTTAACCCAGTGCTTTCAGAAAAACAGCATTAAGCACTTCAGGTAAGAGTTCCAGCTCTGCTGAGGAGGGACAGTTGAAGACCCAGGAGGGGCCTTCATTTAAAGAAAAAATGAAGCTTAATTTTTAGACTATACTCAAAAATGCACACACACTCTTTCCTGCACATACCCACGTTTGCAGACAGTACCTACTAAGTCCTGGAACACAGTCATGATATGAACAGGAAGGTTTTCATGTCCTGTTTTTTTGCATGCCAACTTTCTGCAGATATTTAAGAATGAACATTTCATTCTCTCTGTATTTCCCCACTGTAACATCAGTAGAAACTGTTCCAGAGCTTGTGTATTCACTTGTCTGGTTTTTTCCACTGTGAAATCTTAAGCCACAATGACATAGAAATGTTAATTTAACAAGATCTGAGAAATGCCCTGAACAGAAATCTCACCACTGCACAATGGCAGAATTTTTCATTTTACCTGAAGTTTTCTCCATCCATTAATTTTTAGTCCAGCTCTTGTTTTTAATTCTCCGCAGTTTTTGCATGTGCTTATCTTGCAGGACTAATGTCTGAAGTTCTATTTTACCTCCTTTTGTCTCCAGCTTACAGACAGAATGAAACTCATCTACAAATACCCAACGGGGAATTTTTAGAGGGAAATAATTGCATATCTGTGTACCAGCTAGTGCCCACATTTCTGTCCCATGACTTCTGCAAGAAGAAATTAGTCTGAGCTACAGTTTACTGTATTAAATTCCATGAAAGACCTTACATCAGTAGCATAAAGATGCTTATTAAGGCACTAAAAGGTTCTCTTGGAGCTGGGATCTGGGCAGGGGAAAATCCACACAGCAAACTTTTATGCCAAGATGCAAACAAACACAATGTTTTTGCTACTTTGATGTTTGAAGAAAACTGGTTATAGCAGAGGAATCAGCAACACTGTGGTAACATATTTCAACTGTAATCTAACTAAGAGAGCAAGAGGGCAGGGGAGAAACCTTCCCAATTTCTGTGGAGAAGGTAAGTCAGTCACAATTTTTCCGCCAATGAACAGAAGGGAAACTGTTCTAATTCTCCAAATAGGTTTGTCTTCCAGTCGTATGTTTAATTAAAATTCCTCTCCTTTCACTTAAGAAAACCCAAACAAACACACACACGCAAACAAAAAACACCACAAACCACCAAGAAAAAGAAGTATCTGATTAAGAAAAGGTTCATTCTGCAATTGGTAAAGTGTAGTTATTAAGCCATGATGTCTTGCTTTTAAACCAATTTTAAATCAAAGATCATGTACCACTGCCACTTACGCAAGTTTGCTCATAATTGCTCCGTGCAATGCTTGATTAATTAAATCACACTAGAGATTGTTTCTTAGTAACACACCTGGTACGCTCTTTGTTGTTGGCGTTCATTAAAACGCTGTGCTTCATGCTGCTTTGCAGCATGAAAAGATATTAATCAGCTAAATTGCCATTAAGAGTCATATCAATATTTGCTGCACACTGATTGTTTTTCTAAATCTTCAACAAAGGACATTTCACTGAAATCTCAGGTTGGTAACTAACCATATGACAGTGAAGTCAAATTAAAATGTTTTATTTTCTCTCTGGAAAAAAAACTAAAGCACATAAACTAGAAGGCAAAGACAGGGTGTTGAGAGTTTTTTGGTTTTGTTGGTTAGGACAAAGAGTGGCATGTTCAATAAACTAAACTTCATGTGCAGAAAATCTGAAAAAAAGAAAAAAAAAAGCACCTCTCATTAATTTCTGTTCTGTTCCCTAAGCAGAGAAGGCTCCACTTTGTAATGCAACATTGATAATTAGGTTCAGTTTCAGAGCCTGAGCTGAAAAAGTGCCCAGGGAATCAAATGTTACTTTTCATTATTAATGTGAATGAGAAAGTGCTTCCAAATATTTCTCCTTCTTAGCAACGGCCTGTTTGCATATGATCAGCAAACACATTGATAAGTTGAAGGTGAGCCAGTAAGAAGGGGAGTGGCTATAATATTAATTACTTTTGCTTTCTCTATGATTTGTTCTTAGATTCCTCTTTTATTCAGGTCCTACATACCAGCACAAATTCATTCTGCAGGGCACATAATTTTCCTGTGCTGTGTATTTTTGTCAAAAGCACAGTATGCATCACCTCAGCTTTCTCATGGTCTTTGCTACCTGGTACTAGGGTCCAGTTTGTGCTGCTGCTGGACTGGGTCTCTCTTTCACAGCATATTAAAACACATTGCATCACACCAGAATAACGTATGCACAGATAACTGCACAAGATACAAAAGAAAATGATTCCACAATTTCCTTGTATGTTCTTCTCATGGAGTTAAGTTGGCTAAATTTACTGTTATACCTTCTCCCCTTTAGCACTATCAAGACCTATGTGCTGGTCAGCACTTGCACCGAGATCGATCCCATCACTCCTCAAAGAGCAGCAATTGCCTTGATCCACAACAGGTTCACAGCTGCTCTCCGGACTCAAAGTCAGTCTTAATCCAGGCAGAGCTCTCCCATTCTCCCACCATGCGATTTAAACCAAAATCACGCGTATCTGGGAGATGTACTAGACGCTGCACTTGATCTTAGCCAGAAGGCTGAGAAGCTGCCTAAGGTCATTCCTCCAGATCCTTCTTCCACAACAGTATCTTAAATAATTCAAAACTGCTCATGCCCTCCAGGAGCAACCTTTTCTTTTGGGATCATACTTTCTCACTGATTTGTTTCTTTTCAGAGAAGATGACTGTGTCTTCCTAGGAGGTGTCCTGCATCACAGTGAGGAAACCTCTATTCCAGATAGATTCTAATTACATTTTAGTTGTAATTTTGGAGTTTTTTTATAGCTGTTTAACATTCAAGTTTTAGGGCTACAACTTGGTAAAATCACACCACGAGTAATGGCAAGTATTAGAACTAACCACAGTTTTAAAAACCAAGGGGTGATAGTTTGGTGCTGCCTTGCCAAGGGTGCCCAAGCTCTGCATCTCCCCAGGCAGAAGCCCCAGTTACAGCACTGCCACACTCATCTGTTTTCTCCATATTTTCTTGAGCATTGGAGACAAGAGAAATAATTTAGTTTGCAAAAATGGGTCATTATTTTGCTACATGATTTATATTTAAGTTGATTTAGATGTAAATCACCATAGTCTTGGAAAATGTATTCATTTTCTGATATTTAAAATATGGCATAAACGACCAACGCATCTTTATATTATAAACAGAAAAAAATGTAGGCACCATAGGAGTTTTATATAAACCATGCAGAAAATACATATCTTTACAGTACTTTCTGCTTGCTCCTCTCTCACACATGCCAGTTTGTTCTGCCTAGTTGTGTGCAAAAGGAGCATAGCTAGTAAGTGATGAGGCATGCTTGAATTAAGGCTTATAATTTCTCCTGCTGAAAAACGTGACTGTGTTATTGAAATTTATGAACCATAGTAAACACTGAAAATTTGCCCTGAAATGCAAATTCATTTTAAGAACTCCTATTACTTTCCCTGGGAAAATATTCTGAAATATCTACAAATTCTCACTTTTGCAATACTTTTGTTCAAGTTAGGAAAAACAAACAAAATTTTTTTTATTATTATTTTTTTTAATACAGAAGCATTAAGGAGATTATTAAGTAATCATTCAAGTTCCTTGGAACATGAGTGTGCCCAATTGCAGCTAAGTAAATTTTTTTCATCAGGTAAAAGATTCAGGCTTTAATCATTAATTCTGATCTTTATCATATCACATGCGGCAGCAGATGTTATTTATGTTTGGGCTGGAGTTATCGATGCTCAAGTCCTGCCTGCATACACCTGCTCCTTTATGCACCTATGATACAGTAATGCAACTCTCCAGGGTATTCTTTCCTTGGAGGAAATATTTCTAGCCATATGGTTGCTATAAATCCAAATAGTCTCAGTGGAAGCCATACTGTAGAGAAACAGAAATCACACTACTCATTTCAAGTTGCCCACCATCTCATTTTCAGCTTTTCTCAAGGAGACTACTAGCAACAGAATTCACTGGATCTCCTTCATGAGACCTCTCAGCAGCAGATCCAGGGCACACGTATACATGTCAATCACTAGAATTGTCATAAGTATCTAATTTGCAAAACTGTGTAAACATGAGAAGCACAGACATCCCGTCACTGAAGGTTCACAGGAATAAGGGAAGCATCCTCAGATGCTCCTGGCGAGCTCACCTCAGCTCATGTAGCAGCATTTACAAAGCTCAGCTTTTCTGAGCTCTTGCACTCATTCATTATTCCCATAATGTTTTATGCCTAATTTCATTTGTTACTGACTTAACTGGTTAAAATACGCCATTAGTGGTATGGTATATAATCTTAAGGTTCTGGAAAAATATGTTTTTAAAAGAGGTGAACTAAAACAAGGGAAATAGAAAAGAGCTTTGAAATGCTTTACCCTTCATTTATTTACAGCTCTGTACTGCTCAGGGTTGCTAATAGCTATTATAAAGCAAAAATGCCTTGCATTTATTGATGGGAAGATTATTGCTTCCAGTTTTTCTTCTTATCCCCTGTATCACAAATGAGTAAATCATACCCAGCTAAACCTAAGTTAAAAATCAGAAGATGCATTTTAACAAGAACCTGAAAAAAATTAAAAATAACCTTCCATCTATGGAAAAGAATTGTTAATTCATTGAATTTTGTGGATTCCATGAACTGATAAGCTCTGCAACTCAGGCAACTCTGAAATTAAATTAGGTTTCAGAAATGAATATTTCATCTTTAAGATACTGTTGCTTGGAGACCTGGGAAAGGAAGGGTGATTTAACAGAAAGACATGGGAGTTAGTTACAAGAGGCATCGTTTTCTACTCCAACTGGCTCTGGAACATGCTATAAAACACTATGTCACAAATGTAAAAGAATGTATGTTGCACGTATTTTATCTGAAGAAAAAAAAGAAGGAAAATCCAAAATAAAACCACAAAACACTCCTTTTTAGCCTGCCTACTTTCAGCTCAAGTAGTTCACTGAAACACCTTTTAAATACTTGGAAAAACAAACAAACAAAAAAACAACATAAAGGCACAATTATAGAAGTTCTTCAAATGAAAGTTCTGTTAACTCTTCAGTGAAATCTCTTTCCAAATAGAAAACAATGTCCTAACCTTTCCTGTTCTTATCATTCCTTTTAGTCCTGAATTTAGCCTTCCCCCATTTTTTTCTGGAGCTCCGATTAAAGCATGCTGGAATTCCCATGTGTTCACTAGGAACAGATCACTAACTTTCCACCTCTATTTCCCCAAACTGCAATGCAATTAAAGAACCAAGGTGCAAGTCCATGGTTTATAAGCATGTCAGGAACAAAAGAAAAAAAAAAATCTTCTGATGAACCAGATGAGGAAAAACAAGGATGATCCAAGGACTGGGAAGCCACCATGTGAGGAAAGGCTGAGAGAACTGCACTTGTCCAGCCTTGAGAAGAGACTGCTCAGGGAAGACCTCATCACCACATTCCAGTATTTAAAGGGTGGCTGCAGAGACCATGGAGACCCCCTTTGTACAAGGAATCCCATGGAAAAGATGAGGGGTGGTGGGTACAAGTTACTCCTGGGGTGATTCGAGTTGGACACAAGAGGAACATTTGTCATAACGAGAACAAGCAGCCATTGGAATAATTTCCCCAGGAAAGTGGTGGGTTCCCCAACATTGGACATTTCTGAGATTCAACTGGACCAAGTGCTGGGACAGCTTGTCTAGACTGGGCTTTTGCCAAGAAAGGTTGGACCAGGTGATCCTTGAGGTCCCCTCCAACCTGGCATTTTGTGATTCTGTAACTAAAATAGATTTTACTGGCATTATCCAATATCCTGGAAAACAAGTGTGCAGAGTATCCTGCATTTGTTGCAAGCATTAAGCATGAGTCTTCCCATTAGTGACCCTTACACAATGCGGTTGTCATTTTATTTCCAGCTTGCAGGACCAAATAGTTCATTTTAAGCAGAATCAAGCAAAAAGAGACAGATACTTTCCTGTGAATAATTTGTACTCACTGTATAACATTGAGGGTAACCGCCTTTTCGAAAGACGAAATGGAGGAGGAAGTAGGAGACTACAAGAATTACTGTTCTCTACTATACATCTGGACATTAGGATAGGATGTAGATAAGCCATCTATTCACAAAATGAGTGCCATCTTATGGGCTGGGTTTGATTACAGAATCAATCTTAGATATCTAACTACATAATTTTAAAAATAAATTGAAGAAGGGGGGGCAGGAGGGAACTGCAAGCACTTCTAAATTTAGAGTGGTGTGCTTCAGGAGTCTTATGGAGATGGAAGTGAATGTCTGCATTAATGGAAATATGTTGTTTCCATATTGCAAATGTAGTGAACTGATCACACAAGACAGGGCAGTCTCTTGGAATAAATGACAAACAGTAATTTTACCTGGCAGAAGGCAACTTAATTTTTGCAAAATAAGATTTCAGCTGAAGAGGATTCAGTGACCAATACTGATATGTGCATTTGCATGTACATTAGAAATCTCAGTATTTTTTTCTGAATTGCTGCATTGAAGTTCCTCTGGGAATATGGCCATTTTCCCAGTCTGCTATTTTCTCCCCACATCAGACTCCAATTTCAGTTCTCCCAGAATGAGTCCTAACCCCTGTGCAGTCGCTGTTGCTTGCTATGGTGCTTTTATTTATGTTCTGTGCCCTATAAATTGGGCACTATTCTTCTTGGGGATTTCAGGCAGTGGAAGTTTGAAATTTTTAAAAAATAGCTACAACAATTAGTGAAATAATAAAGAGAATATTAGATATTATCAATGCAACTTCACAGAAGACCAAAAACCAAATTAAATGCAAAGACGTGATTTCTAAGAAAACAGTCACAGCAAAAAATGTCTCACCAGATTCCAGTATCACTGTCCACGTGTTTCTTCTACCCTTTTGACACTCAAGGATTTCAAAATATGGTATTTAAATAAGGATGTGACCCACACAGCTTATAAATAATTCAAGCCAAACTAAGCATCAATACACAATACTTAAATGCTAAAATTAAAAAATATACAGTGTGTATTTGATCTCCTACTGCTAGTCAAAGACAGATGAACCCAAAGAGAACTTTAAGATTAGTCCTAGTTTCATCTTGTCTAATTTGTGTATTCATAGCAGTTACCATAGCTATTTTATATATGTCAATATATATACACACACCCCCTAACTCTGTACTGCTGAATTGGTATACAGATATCCAATATTTCTCTAATTCATGAGAAATGTTGCTACTAACACACTATGGACTCAGTCTATTCTGCAGGTGTTATCTCAAAACATTAAACTATTGTGATATGCCAACAAAAGCAACTGAAGGCACAATTCTAGCATTAGACAGACTGTATTGAAACCAGCTGTCTCCGGGAGCCCAGATGGGATCTGTCAGTGCTTCATTCCTATTCTTTTCTTCTACTGAAAACCAATAGGCAACCCCAGGCAAAAAAGTGACCCCACATAACTCTACCCAGCCTCAGCTCTAATAAAGCTATTAAATCAAAGAAGTAGTTTACGCTTTTATCAGTTTCAAGTATCAGGGCAAATTGCAAATCAATACACATTTCTAATAATCATCTACAAGTTAAAGCAAAAATAAATCCTGTGGCAATTCTATTTAGTTTTCACTCCTTTTCTTCTTTGGATGTACTTTTTTTTCCACTAATCTGAACAGAATTTCATTATAAATAGAAACCTAGGCAAGAAAGTCTATTATTGGGGCTTCTGATATTCATCTCTTTGCTATGAACCATTGAAACCACTAGAAATTACTGTAAGTAGTCAGCATTCAGCCTTGCTGTGATATCACCCTTGGGGATGTGCAGCAGTGTAATGGGTTACAGCTCTCTTCCCTCTGATATGCCTTTATAATTGGAGATTTGACAGTGTAACTATTTCATAGTATATTTTTGCTGCCATACTATTCTTTCTTCTAGCAGTTTATGAATGACATGTTGTTCATGCAATTACATCCATACTAACTTCAGCTCGCAGACACTGGTTACAGCTACTTCTGATTTAGATAAATAATCTTTTGTAAAATTCAAAATATATCTTTCTAAATTCCCTCTTGAAACCTGTTGGATTACGTATTCCAAACTCAAACCAACCAGACCCCATACCACAGATCATGACCTAGTAGAAATCAGTGGTGAAACCCTCCCTGGTTCCAGCCAGCCAGGTTCAGGCACCCAACATCTAGCACCACTGATGTACATAAAGCGAATATGTAATACTGCTCAGTGAAAGGTTAATCAGGACTCAGGTCTGCCCTGTAGACCTTCACCTCCACAACAATCACATTCATCCATACAATGGAAAGTAGCATCCAATTTACTGAGCTTGACAGAACTCGACAAAGCCCAACAAGGCTAAACAGAGCCTGACAGAGCCAGAACGGGCTCCATAAAGCCCAACGGGGCCCAACAGAGCCCGACAGAGCTTGCAAAGCCCAACAGAGTGCGACAAAGTCCGACACAGCCCAACCACAAATGGAAACACGAGGATGTTCTTCAGTAAACATCCTAATGTGACAACTGTTAATGCCTTTACAATTACGGAAGATAGACAATATTACAACTAGAGCTGATTAGCAGAGATAAAGGACTACTCCCTAGAGCCTCAGTACAGCTCCAGGGATTTATTCCCAGAATGGCATCTATTTAGGTGCTCTCTTGCTATGATAGACTAGCAAAAAGGTTCTGGAGCTACAAAACGGTCTTTCCATCTACAGACTTATTTGTTCTTCCTGCAGTTCCAATTTGCCCTAAATCTAAGTTATAGAGTCATTTTTATAATTTGAAGGAGCCTTCATCGAGGCATAGAGGACTTAAATTCCTGCATTTCCTCATCTGTTTCTCTGGGATTCGAATCTGTTTCTGTGGGTGACCTGAAGCCAAATCATGGCTGTCCTACAGTGAAGTGCTGCTTTGCCTGTTGTTTTGACTGCACTATGCTTTGGAACATCCCTGCAAAGCTTCCAAAAGCTCCTGAAAAATCAACACGTACAATGCAAGTGCACATGCCTTTTAATCCTGTTCTCTTGTTCCCCATGGTTACGTCTTTGTCTTTTCTCCAGAAAACATACACAGATATTGGCCTCCTGCTTTTTGCAGAAGTTGATATTGAGGCATTTTCATTAAACACACATCCCAATTTTTGCTGTTGTAACTATGGATGCACCAACACCGCAAGAGCAAAGATTATTTCTTGAAAGAGCTTACTTTGTTTACAACAAAGAAAAGCAACACTGGTTCTATCAATCATAATAATGACCTGCAAAGAGAGATCCAGGTTTTTAAGTTGTGTATTAATATATGTTCTCAATTAGAAGAAATAGCCATAAGAATATTTTATTTTTGAAGCATAAAATGTTGCATAGCTTTCATCTACTTTTGATTATAGGATTATGGTTTCACATTGCCTAGAGACTTTTCTCTCTCAATGATACTGGAATGAATTTTGTTATCAAAAAGCATCACATATTGAGAAACAGAATCAAGTCAGATCCCATTCATTCTTTGTTCAGGTTGATCTGGCAACAGCTAATATTTCTGATTTTAGCCCAGGAAAGTACTTGCTTGGTTCAGTTCAGAAGTTAATTAAGCTGCTGTCCGAATATGTAATTTCCAAATGCACCAACTAGGGAATAAAGGGACAAGAGAGTGGTTTATCATCTCAGTATTTGTTTCATAACTACCCAAAGATCTTTAAATTCTCATCATTTACTCCACCCTATTCCTAGGACTAAAAGCAGGGAATGAAGCAAGTCACATTTTCACTTCCCTATATCCATCCTAAATATTTTTCTTAACTTCACTGTTTTCTTAAATATAAGTACAACTTTCCTTTTTTATTTACCAATATTCAATGAAACTCAAACAGTAAAACTTTAGGGTTGTGAAACATACTAGAAATCTACAGTGTTTTCAAAAAAAAAAAAGAGAAGAGCATCTCAGAATGGTGTTCAACATTTTCATAAAATGTGATTCAGTCAGGCCAAACTGTTTAAGAATTACCCTTTTACATAATATTCTGAGGTTCCGGAGATACCTCATTGCTTGATGCCAGCTGAGGGACATTTGAAAACAAAAGCAGAATAAAGAGGAATTTATTTGTTTCAATGAATACTAATGCATATATTACTAAAGCATTTCTGTTCCTGCAGATCCCTTTGGGAAGGCTGACCAAGAACTGGTTATTTACAGCCAAAGCCCCCCGGGGGCATCCTCCCCTCTGCGATATGGTCGTTACTTTGTTAACCCAGCAGCTGCTCCTGCCCCACATGGCACGGCCAAACCCCACAGGAGAAGTGATTCCAGGGATGCTGCAGGATCACACACGTTTTCTGAGCAAGGTTTTAATATTATGTGCTAAGTTGTTAGGACTGCTTTATAATTCTATCTCTGCATTTCCTCCCAAACCCCCTCAGTCTTAAATGAAAAGGGTCCCCTCTACCTGATGGCAGAGGACCGCCCGCCACTGGCACTTTCTCAGTATTCATGGGATGGCTTTCTCTCTCGTACCTCAGTAAATCTCAGAAACGAAAATGAATTCATAGAAACACCTAATGTGACATAATGCAGCATGACTGATGAAACACTGTATGCTGCAGTGCAACCTCATATCTAGTCTTCTGAAAACAGTCCTGAAATCAATCTCTCTACTCTGAAAGAGAAAGGAAAATAAATAAAAGCACTTGGTTTTACTTACTTGTGTATTTTTGGCTTCTTAGCTAATTGGATTAATAACTGCTAGGGCCCAAAAAAGATGACCTGTTATTCAAAATGAAGCTGAATATGTGGCAAATATGGACAAGAAACATGTATGGGCATTTTGTGACAAGTTAAGGGGGAGTTGTTGTTGGGTTTGGGTTTTGTTTTGGTTGTTTTTGTTGTTGTAGGGTTTTTTGTTCTGTTGTGTTTTGTGTGCTTATTGGGGGGGTGGGGGTGGTTTGGGTTTTCTTGTTTGGTTTGTTTTGGTTTTGTGTGGGGTTATTTGATTTGGGGGTATTTAGGGGGGTGGGAGTTGGAGGAGGGTGGGAGTTGTAGTGGTTTTTGGTTGGTTTGGGGTTCTGTTGTTGTGGGGTTTTTGTTTTGTTTGTTTTCAGTTGGGCCAAACCTGCAGTACGTGGACCATGCCTAACGTTTTGGGAGCATTCAGGTTTTGAGTGAGGCCCAGGGTCATCTTAATTTTTAAAGATATGCACAACATACCCAAAACAAAAATATTTACCCTGAATAGGTCAAGCAAACAAAAAGCAGTTTTAAAGACTGAACTGATTTCTTCTTAAGACTTGTCAGCAAGTGTATATTTTTCCAGTCTCTGAGACTAAGACAATACAAAGACATCAGTTCAGCTGCACTTCTATGTACAGTGGTTTTCACCTTTAGATTTTCAGTAAAGCAATGTATGGTCTGCAAATAATACAAAGTAATCCAAACTGCTAAAAATAGTTCCCATGAGAGTGTACATTTAAATATCAAGGAAATAACTTTGTTGATCATGAGACGAACATACATTGTCTCATAATCTCTAAATTGTATGCAAATTTGAAACATTTATTTCAAGAGGTTTTCTGCTTTGTTTACAGTATCATTAACATCAAATGACAACAAGAAAAACAACTCTTCATTGCCTTTTTCATGCATCAGTGGAAGGTAAGGGAGGTGACAAAAGAACAATCACTGCTACTAAAAAAAAAAAAAGGAAGAAAAAAAGAAAAGAGGAAGGACAGAAATTAAGACCTCCAAATATTAATATTTTAGATTTTCTTGAAGGAGAAAATTTGAAGACAATTATGAAAATTCATGCATATTTCTGGACTAATTAAATACATGACTAAGTAGCTATTAGGGTTGGTTTGACATGGTTAATTTAGGGCTTAAAAGACAGCAGACACCTTGTGACACTAGTAAGAGTGTTGTGTTTGCAATGAAAGAGCAAGAATCCTAAAAGGGATTTGCACCTCTAACAAGATTTGCCTTATATCTACCCAACACGTTATTCATCGATAGCAAGCTGACAAACTTTACTCATTGTC
Organism: Columba livia; assembly: GCF_036013475.1. Lineage (NCBI taxonomy): Eukaryota > Metazoa > Chordata > Aves > Columbiformes > Columbidae > Columba > Columba livia. The sequence continues at coordinate 2,945,775 of NC_088614.1, forward strand.
TGAGAGGAACAAATGAAAACATAGCACTAAAGCCTGTTTCTGTGCCACAAGACATTTTGTTGCATCTTTCTAAGTGGTTCAGTTATATTTTTATCTTCCATCCATTCTTTTCCCCCACCTTGCCACTTCCTTCAGGCCCTACCCCAATTACAGAGCAAGCCCAGCACATTTACGTGTATGCTTTGGGGATACTTATGCTTTTCAAGTTCAAAACTTCTCTTTTCCTTCAGTTGACTTCAATGCACTTTGGACCAGGGCTGTGCAAAGCCCAGCAGAATTAAATCCCTAGAACAGCTCGGTCTAACAGGATGTAATGGTAAAGCTCACACGTACTTGCCGACAGAACTACTCATCCTCAGCCTAAAGTCAGATTCAGCAGCCTGCTTGTGCATCTAAGAGAAAGCTGGTATCTGGTTCTAAGGGAAGTGTTTGGTGCCAGAAAGAAAATTTGGTTCATTCCAAGTGTAACTAGGGGGAGGGAGGATGCAGAAGAAAACGGGGGCCGTTTTCTAATAGAAGATTTTCACAGGCTCAGTGTTTCCAGCTTTCAAGATAAACCTCTCGACTTTGCTTTGACATTAATTTCTGATAAATGCCTCAGGTTTACCTTGGCATTTAACAAAGCAGCAGGAGACCATTATCCTGTGACAACGCTCTATTCCACTGATACTATCTCTTAATTGGAGAAAATTCCTCTTCATCTGAAAATGTTTGGCAAGGTTCCCCATAAAAAACCATGGTATATCTAAGTTGTAAGCTTTAATAGGATAGGGAATAAAATACCCAGAGCAGATGTAAATCAAATCTTTCCTATCAAATTGCAGAAAACAAGCCCATTGTTGCAGACACCACTGTGAACCCCAGCTTTTAATTATTTATACAAACTACTTACATGATAGGATGGTCAGCGCTACAGATAATGCTGTGGCTCGTTTGTTTGCAAAACAAACTGGAACCAACGTCAGTTGTCAGACCAGCAGAAATGATTTTAATTGCTTTTGCACGTAAGTGACAGCAGTAGCCTCCCCGTCATAAACAGCAGACACACAACTTAGAGGCAAAAATAGAACTAAACCAGCTGACTTAGATTTGCAAGAGATTTATACTCTAGCTCCCAGGTTCTGTCATTAATCTGCTTTGCTTCTACTTGGTTCTCAGCTAAGAGCTTAATAATGTTCTTACCTCCACACTCACACCAAGCCCACGAAAGCCAATTGCCCTGTCCACAGGGTTAAATTCAGAGCCAGCGTGGGCATCTCTGGCCATCCAGTGCTGATGTACTATATAGGTGTGCTTTAGGTCTTCATTCACAAAACAGAGGCCTCTTCTTGATTGCACTGCAACTTCTACCCTCCTGCTCAAACAGCTGAGCCATGCAAATGCAATAACCAATATAATGCCTTGTAAAATATTAACATTTCGCTCAGTCCCGCCTAATATTTCATTGCCTCAGTTCTGTATTTTGGAATCACCTTGTGATCAGCTCATATACACTGTCTTTCTCCAGTGCTGTCATCTGCTGAACAGGAGCCCCTTCTATGTAACAGCTTGAAAGGCACTTGGACTATTTGGTTCTCAGCCTTTTTACTGCAGTTCACAGTCATCTTATTCTACCTGCTTAAAATTATGATCCCTTTTGGTGTTCATGATGCTTTCTCAGCTATGCCTCATCTAAGCCCTCATTTTTTTCCCCACCCAAAAGCCACTAATAAAAATACTAAATAGATTCATTTTTAAAGATCGAGCACCTTGGCAAATTCCACTAGTGACTCCATTACACAAAAATTCCACACTGTTGTCCCTTCCTTACCATCTATTTCTTCTACAGGTTAACTAGCCATTTCAAAAGTGGTAGCTTATCAAATGCTTTACTGAAGTCCAGAAAATCAGATCTACTGCCTCTCTGTTGTCTGGATTATCATTTATCTTCAAGAGCAGCCTCTCATTCTGTTTAGGGAATATGATTTTATCTGTGCTCATAAGATGGCCTTTACACCTACATTGTCCACTTCCATAATGAAAAATAACATAATTCGAGAAGTATTGCTGACAGTTACATACCTGCTGATCAAGAATTGCATCAGTAGCCACACCAAAGCAAGGGCACAGTTTTGGTAAAAAACAATAACATTTTACTTTCCATTTCCCAAAGTCCAGACCAAATTTTGGTCTGGGAAAAACAAACAAACAAACAAACAAAAAAACCACCACCACCACCAAAAAAACCCCAAAAAAACAAAAAACAAAAAACAAAAACAAACAAACAAAAAAAAAACACAAACATGCCACAACAGCTGATTCAATCATTAATAAAATTTATTCTTTTCCAACCTTATTTTCCTTTTTGATGAATCTTTGCACTTCACTCACAGATGGAATGCTTTTTAATATATGCAAAGGATAGTTGAGAACACATGCCTAAATCTCCCAAAGACAACTGTCCTTGACCTAAGGACAATATTCTGATGTGAACTGATGATACTTTTGTTCATGCACAAACTATCTACATGGAACCAGCTTCTAGTTCCCAAAACCAGCCCCATTTGTTGGGCTGGAACGACTCAGCAGGACAAAGCTCTGCCATCCCCTTCCATGGCAGTAACCAGCCCCCTGCCCATTCCTTTCCATCACCAACTGCTCCTCCTGCTGGGAAGGATGAGCAGAAACGTCAGTCCCTACAAAAGCTGCACAGCTGCCTGTGCACTGCAGCTCCCCCCTATTCTGCAAGGGAAAGCAGTTCCATATGCGGCCTCACATGCAAAAGTAGTGACACTGATAATTTACTAAGTTATTCTGTTTCTTCCGACATCAGGGACAAGTAGTACATAAATGGAAGTGAATATAGGAACGTGAGTATGGAAAAGAAAGTTTCCTACCACTACCAGTTGCAGGGAATACAGGTCTTAAAGTAAGAAACCTGCCTGGATTAATGGTATTTTTATATAGCAGGGTAGGTTTCCATAGTCACCCCAATGTCTCTACACACACATCCCCTTGGAGAGATGGCTAATAACTGCCTTAGCGTACAGTCAATCTTCTGTTCTCCTGTCTCATCTTCCCTTGGTCCTCAACTCTCATCCTCTCTAAATAGAGTTCCTCCTTACAAACAAGATCATTAAAAAGCTTTGAGCCAGTTGCTCATCTGGTATCTCGACGGATTAGACTGTAAAACAGGGGAGGGATGATGAATATCCTGCTTCCATTTGCTACTAAATTCAGTTAGTACTACTCTGTTGGCCATATTTTACAGTGTAACATTTAGTAATATCTGTATTTTAGAGTGCACAATACTTATAGCTTAAGAGTGCCATGAACATGCTATTTTATAATGAATGAGCTGTATTCATAAAACAGAGTCTCACAGATACAATTTTTCTATTTCAGCTACATTTAACAATCTGGTTTACTTAATATTCACATTTCAACAATGTTAAAAATGAAAATTGGACTTCACCTACAGGAATTAGCAGTTTTGTTTTGTTTTGTTTCTATGGGAGATTCTTTGAAATCTCTAACCCCAAAAAAACTCCACTCTGTCAATTTATAAGCATTTAAGTTTGTGATATTACCACTGCCGATGAGCACAACTTAAATATAAACAGTATAAATCCATGTTGCCACTGTGGGCATATGAAGCACAAACATCTCATCTAGATCGAAGTTTGTCGACTTAGCACATTGTACTTGATGCTGTGTGTCACCTGTCTCTTGTTTGTCTATAGATTAGCACAAAAATGTCATTGCAAACTAAGTGAATAGGGCACAGACTAAGCACCTGCCACTTTTAAAACTCTTTAGAAGACTCTCTTGTTTATTTTGTAAGCACCCAGGGGTGCAGTTAAATAACTGCATTGAAACAAACAATACTGGTGATTATTAAGGAGGCTTTTCACATGAAAATTCACTTCAGAAAAAAAAATGTTTTGCAGATGCAGAGAAGAAAACTGTATCACTAAGAACCACTCAAAATACTTTGGTGGACCAAAACACCTTTATTTTTCTCTTGGCGATCTGCCAAGTTCACTGTCGGTTTGAAAAGAATTCTATAGCTGGAGGCTAAAGCAGAAACTGCAATGATTTAAAAGAGAATTGGCTACAGTAAGAATGATAATGCACCATATCGTTAAAATGCAACTGGCATCTTAGCCTCCCTACAGCTCTTGAAAATGTGCTTACTCCTCAACTATTTACCAAGGAAGGAGCAGAAACAATTGAAATCACACAATATAGAGAAATGTTTAAAGAACTTAGAAAAAGAAGTACATGCAGAATAATTTGCTGGTAGGGCTGTTAAAATAACGATGCATTATACATGGCCAGATTACAAAGCAAAGCATATGGAAATATATAGCTGAATTTAGTACTATATTCATTTATCTCAATTAAACATATAGCAAATGAATTAATAATGAAGGTCCATTTACATTTAGGAAATGAAAGCTTTATTTGCAGCTTGCGGATTAAACATTTAAATGTTGTAGGCCTGATAATATTCACATTTTAATGCTTGGAGGATCATCAACTGCTTTTGAAACTGCTTGGGAAATTAGATTTAGAAAGTCTTTGCATCAAAGCCTTGTATAGTGGTCTTCTCTGAAAGGCTGTTTTGCAAGACTAAGACTGTTACAGAAAATAGCAGTAGTTTCACAGTGAAGGAAGAGTTCAGAAAGGCCTTCAGCAGTTTCAGATAACAGAATTTGTTATTCAGATGTTGCTCACTCTAACAAGATAATAATATGCAGGCTTGAGCCAGAAAACTGCGCAACTGTGTTTTTCAGGTTCACAGGCAAGAATTTATTTACAACTAGATGCTTAACTTGCAAACTGTGTTGGCAAGATTTCCCTCACAAAATTCAGTTTGACAGATTTCATTTGTTCAATAGTTGTGTCCAGTTTTACAATTAAATAAAGCTGCTTCACTCAGCATTTATAAATGACATCAGGTGCCATAGCAACATGATTACAAGTTTCCATCAATTTGTAGAGCTGAGTAAATAATTATCAGTGAATAATTAACTAAACAGAATTAGCCTCTTTTTCGGCTTCCAGCATGCCCACAAGCAGATTGTATTTTCTCAGATGTATTCCTTATTTAAGCCACATGGAAGCACTCCAGACCCCACAGAATCAGATCTTCAATATGCCATAACTCCATATGAGGTAGATGACTAGCTACAGGAGATGCACAGGACTTCCCAGGGGAAGGAAGTGCAAAGCAAACAGGGTCAAAAGTGAGGAAGAAAGTACTACTGAAGAGTGGATTGTGATTTAAATATTTAAGTACTTCAACATTTTCTTTCATCCAGGTCTAACTATTAATGTATATGCCTCCTAATATCAAGTAACTGTCAATTATAAGAAAACTGACTGTGCAGAACGCTTGAATCAGAAGTCCCCAAACAAGGACCTTCAGAGAAGGCTCCTGTCTAGAGCCCTCATGTACAATTGGACAATACTGGCACCTGGAAGAATAACTCACTTAAAAATCCCCATCCCTATGGAAAGGAAAGTATGCATCAAAGTTCTTGCCAGATCTTGCAAGAACGCTCCCCCAAATCAGCCAGACCATGTTTCTAATATTGGAACCCCAGAAAGCTACCGCTTGCTTTGTCATAGGGCCACTAACACGAAGCCTAGCTGGTAGTAAAATATTTTTCACATCACAAATCTGAGACCAGAAGATGGTCCTGAACTTTTAGTGGCAGCTACAAGCCTAGAATCATCAGTTTGTATCCTTCCTGCAGGCAGTCAAGTACCCCTAAATTGGGATGCAGGAGTCCTGCAAGGCAGGACCAGGCTGGATGTCTCAGACCTGTCAATTGCATTGGCCAGTTCTTGTTTCTCATAAGCATTTTCCTTGGGCACTAGAAGGCAGTGAAACAGCACAGAAAAGAGACTTTGCCTTTCTTTACAAGAAAGGTACTAGTCACAGAATTGGTTTTCACAAAGGGAAGACAAATCAGCAGGATGTTTTCATTTCCTATACTTGTTAGGAGGACACAATGAAGATTTTAAAAAAAAAATATATATTTTTTTTTTCAGAAAAAAATATAAAGCTACACAAAAAAAGGGTTACAAATTCTTTGGTCCAAGTAAAAAGTTATTCTTGTTAGAGCATGTAATAGCAGTCATAGGTCTGCTTTAGCACAAAAGGGAGCAAGCACTGTAGTCTGGACAAATTTCATTATTAAGCCTGGCAAATCTAAGAGCAAGGTTTAGGTTTCTGTGTTGTTTGCAGGCCTGTGTGTTACACTGGACTGTTTCCACCGAAGCTGAGTGGCTGTTGGGAAACCTTCCGCAGCTGAAGCAGCAGAGCTGCACTTCAAAATTCAAAGAAAATAGTTTACAGTCTTGCTCCTTACAGCCCTGAGCATGTTTCTTACAGCTGGGAATGCATTTGATGCCTCTCAAACTCATTTCTTCTAGGCTGGTTAGAAAGCAAAAAAAACCTGAAACTTGTGTACCTGGGTTGCAAGTTGCTCCCATATGAGTTGGTTGGCACCGTACAAAGTTGTTCTTTAGAAGTGATGGGATTTTTCTGAATTAAAACAAAACAAATGAAAACAAAACAAAACAAACAAACAAATGAAAAAAAAAAAAAAAACACAATTGCAAACAGCACAATATGTAAAGCTTGGAACCAGTTTGCTAAAGTTATGGAAGGTACATTTCAGGGATAACATGTCAGCCTCACCTCAATAAATGTTTGTTAGCCCTTTCTTGAGATGGATGCAGTAAAGCCACCCCATCAAAGGGATCCCAGTACAGCCTCCATTGCTAAAAATGTCACGTCATGCTCTTTGGTAGGTACATTCTACCACAGTCACAAGGAAACCAGGATGTGCTGTGATTCCCACTTTGCATAACTGAGAGACAGAGACCGACCAAATTCTACGAGGGCAGAAGCAGCTTATGACAAAGCAAGGAATATCTGTATTTCTGAAGACTTGATCAGACTCCCCAGGAAGCATGTTTTTTTTCCTCTTAAAACTTCCAATTTATATTTTTAATGGAAAAATGCCAATATAAAACTGTAAACAGACTTAGTTTCACAGATTTCCTGTACCTCTCTCTGGAATCCAATACCAAACTGAGTGTATATTGATATGTATGAAAAATATGAAGTGATAAGACACCGACTCTAATTTAAGTAGGTTTTAGGCACTTCTGAAAGAAAAAAGAAAAAGCTAAAACCTTGAGTCAGCTGCTAATGTTACTAAAATGATTCACCTTCCAAGAGACCTTTACACCACTAATAGTGCTAAATTCACCACTCTGAGATCTTACAAGAAAAAATGGAAATGGTGACTTTCTCCTACCCTCAACATTATCCCAAAAGGTAACACTAGGCTTGATTTGCTTACCTAAGGACCCCTCCACATAGGTAACCACACCGGTTTGTCTATCTAAACAGCTTTTCAACATGTTTAAGCCGGCAGAAGAGACTGCAAAATGTTCTGCTGGTGATACTCCATCTCCTCTATATTAAGGCTGGATTCTACCATCTGATCGCTTTCACATTGTCTGACAGATCAGTCGGAATGGATATTAACTCTCCCTCACTCAGGATAAGATAGCAGCTGTGTGCCAGGTGAAGCATGTAAAGCATGCAGAGGCGACAACAGCCCTTTCACCATCACCTAACAAGGTCTTCTACAACCCACCGCAGCTCCCACAGCACACCGTGATGTTCTTTTCTGCCTGTACCTGGATCAGACGCTCCAACCAGGTTTCCCTAACAAACCACATAATAACCTTTCTCTTTTTTTCCCCCTCTTTAAAAACTATTGCCACCTGGGGACTTTCTCCATAGGCCTGCACCTGGAGCTAGCCCCAGGGCACGTGTACACAGCTTGGGAGTGGATCAAGGCAGTACTAACCTGCCTTCCAAAGCATCTGCTCTCTATTTTTTTTTTGTCTTTTTTCTGCAGTCAAATGGATGGAAACACTTTTCACGTGTCCTAGCAACCCAGGAACCAGATATCAGAGATCTGAGTCTTTGTAACAGGCTGAGATCCACACCTGTTTACAGTGCAAAGATACATCTGGCAGTAATTTCTATCAAAGCAGTGCTCTCTGTGCAGCAACCCAGAAAAACACTAAAACCAAACACCTCCAGGGAAAGATACATTTACTCAGATTAACATATTACTCATCCTTCTTTTTTTTTTCCCCAAAAAACCCCTACAGTTGCATTTAATGCCTCTTTATGCTTTTATGATTTAATGCGTTGTTACAACAACAATTAGATATCAAACAGAAAACAGTAAGCAAGTGTAAGTGCAACACTCAAATATGTTACAAGTGTTATGACATTTCCCCCATCCCCCCCCCAAAAAATCTACATGCTATTTGTCTACCTTCATTTCTGACACGTAGCCTCAACCTAGATCAAGTTTTCATGGAAGTTCAAAACACATTTATCACACTAGGTGTCACAAACCCTTTCTCTTTAATAGAGAAGCATGATTAAGGGATAAGCACATGAGTCAGAAGACTTCAGGTTTTCGAGTCTGATATAGATTTGGCTTTTACGAAAAGGAGACCTGTTTTCTACTGATACAAGTTAGAGTTATTTCCTTGATTTGAGTCAGGTTTGGATTGAGTCACCCTTTTCTGGACCAGAGGAAAATAACTCTTTCAGTTTCTCAAGAGGGTGTTGTCTCTCAACTGATATGATCATGTAATACCCAAATAAACGTATTGGTATTTTTATCAAAAGGAACACAACAAACAAGACTAAAGATCTACTGGGCTATACACAGTAGATCAAAGGAAGGAGTACCCCAAGTAAGTTCCTGGTAAAAAGCATCTAAGGAAAGAAATCTTTATTTCCTACAGTGTACAAAAAGGAAGCTAAAGCACAGAAATTTGGGGCGGGCAGCTCTCTTTGTAAGTCCTTAACTTTGCGACCTTAGCCACATGCTTTGAACTTAGTTGCTTATGTTACTATGTGTCTTTCTGCAAATTCTGTGCAGAAACATACATTCAAGCAAACTCTTGAGTTATTTTTATTGATCATTCATAATATCGATATTTAATAATTTTACATCTCATTGTAATGAAGGATCACCAGAACCCAACAGTGGCAGAAATACCTAATGGCATCAGAAGTGACCATTCTGAAATAATTTGGCGTTTTTAGAAGTATCCTCCTTAGAAATAATTTAGAACATATTCTGAAAAGTAAGCTGACCACGCTTCCTTGCAAAAAAAAAAAAAAATACATTGATGTGAAGTTTGAGGTGTGATAGGTTAAAACTGTGATATTTTCATTCTGTGTGCTCTACAACAAATATTAAGAAGCGTTGCAAAACAGAAAATAAGTTCTGGGATATTGTATCTTTTTAGATGTCTGTGGGGAATATACCTTTGATAAATCTAACTGGATTTTACCACAGCTCCTCATAACAAGCCTGAAACCACTTTCACCAGTAATAAAAAACCTCCACTTTACAAAGACAGCTTAACTATGAGCATATTGGCCAATGCAACATCTGAAATCTAAATGTGTCATTGTAGATTGAGTCATTTTATATCTCCACTTAGGTGTTAAAAAACAGCACACACAAACACACGACAGTGGGAACTGAAGGGAGAAGCAGCAATACACTCGGAATATGCCACAATGATTCAGAAACAGAACGTGACCTCTGCATTCACCTCTCCCTGGCATCAGAAAAAAAGGTAGATTGGGACAGGTCAAAAAGGGGGCTTATTCATCTTTAGGCATCTGAAAAATATTTGAAAAGCGTTTTCTGCCATCTGGAAGCATTAGAAAAACACATTTGAAAAACAAACAAAGAGCAGCAGATCTTTGTTATCTGTTAAGCATATATTTCCATTATGATTTTTAATTAAATGACAGAAAAATTAAACTGCTGGCTAGAAAGCAGAGTCAGGAATGTGTGGCTTTGACACAGACTTTCTGAACAACGTTTGACAAGTCCCTTAATCTTTCTCGGTCTCAATTTACCCATTCATGGAGTGGGGCCAGTGACATTTAGCTGTGTAACAAGAGTGGCTGATTTGATATTCATTAAAGGCTTCAAGATCTGTGAACAGCAGATGTTAAAGTGTTATAAGGTTCTATTATTTCTCAACACTTTCCCTTCATGTCCTCCTCTTACTGGAAAAAGATGACCAAAGCCACCAGACATCGCTGTAGCTCCTATGTGAAAGGAGAAGTGTAGTCCTTAGGATGATGTAAGCTCTGCAGGACATCAGTACAAAGACACTGATGGAGAATCCCCCTTCCATTTCCACCCCCCTTTTCAGGGCACATTAGGTTTTCTTCAAATAATTCCACAAGGCATTTTCCTTATTCACTAGACCAACACGGTTCAGTAGACAAATGTAGTTTGTCATTTCTGCAGGACTTTTGTTTATATCCTTCAGAAAAAAATGTTCTAGTCCTCTTTGGAGCAAGTTATTTTTTTTTTCTCTACCTTTTTGACTTTCAGTCTACAGGATGAACTACTGGACTCTTAGGAATGGAGATTAAAGCCCTCTTAACTCCCCAGGAATTCAAAGTGGACTGGCTCACACAAATATATACCCTTTAACACTGTAAGCACCTCACAATGACAACTACATTTGCCTCATAATCAAGAAATACCAGTATTAAATTCTAAAAATAGCCCTGACCAGCTCATCTGCAAGCAGGATCTGCACTCCAGACCATGGAAAAATCATTATATGATGGAACTGAAAACTGTGTTGTCTGAAGTGGCTGGTTATCTATCAGAGAACATCCTTCCTTTCAGTGCCCTGTGTCTTGCTCTGATTATTTTACACTTTTACTCATCCTGCTCTCTAGCTGTTCCTGCATCCAATACTTACGAAGCCTGTCCTGGTGAGAGGATTATGAATTCTGAATTCAGGTGTATTTTCTTGATTGCCTGAGACACTTGATGCCGTGCAGTTGAAAACTCACTTATCCCAGGGTCTGGGCACACTCAAAGGTGGCCTGGAACAGCACCTGCTTCTTCAGACATCCCACGGGATTTTCACCTGGAGCATTACATGCCCCAGGTTGAACAATGCCTATTGGGCTGATCTGGCTCTTTTACAGTATTCAGTTCCAAATCACTTGTTTTTAAACAACAGACCACTAGACCAAGCTATATAATTCATTTTCAATTTTTGCAGTCCTCTCCGGTGGACTTCTACAGTTCTTCCCATGACCTCTGCACCACTTGTGCACGAAGGCTGGGAGAAGGTCTTGCCAAATTTACACACCTTTAGAGATCTCAGTGGAGCTTCTGAGGATAATGGGGCCACCAGCAGAGAATCCATCAGTCTAATTTTCCACTCAGTTGTGTTGGGACAAAGCAAGGCAACCCCAATAAACTTAGTACCAGTGTTTGTGTCAACTATAGGGTTTTTTTGGTTGGTTTGTTTGGAGCTTTTGTTTGTCTTGTTTGTTTCTGGGCTTTGTTTGGGACTTCTTGTTTTTCTTTGTTGTTGTTGTAGGCCTTCTTGTTTGTTTTTAATGGAAGAAATAAAGCTGTTCATTCAGCAAAAGCTCATTGGAGAAAAGGAATACAGTCTTATTCTACTGAGACAAATAGAAATCAAAATATCAAGCAACATAGTTCAATTAAGTTCAGATGTTATAGCTAAACACATTTATACCACTTTTTTTCTTTTTAAACAACCACAATCTGGACCCCTGTTCTGCCACTACAGTTTGGTTCCCCATTATATCCATAGAATAGTCCTAGAATCACCATAAGATCTGCTCAAACATCACTGGAGCTCTTAGAAAACTGCTGTCACCAGTGTACCCAAGCACCATATGCATTTTTCATGTTATGCAGAAACACGTGCCTTTGTAGAAGAGATCAACATGCAGCCCAAAGCTTTCAAAAGAACCAGGGAACAACACTTGAACAGATGAAGGTTCATTCCCATTTATCCTCCTCTCTTTCAACCTTCCTTACGCCGAGACACATATTCCAGATATATATTTAATGCAGAGCAGTTGATACAGACTGAGGGAGACTCACAGGGCACTTGTCTGAACAGATGCAGGTTCCAAGACACCTATTGCACTCCAGTCGATAGGAACTTCAGCAGCTCTGAGTCAAAACTGACTTCACAAAACCACAACAGCGCATTTCACCTTTGCCAACAGACACTGTGTAAGTCAGTTCACAGTGCTGTACAAAGGGCGCATCACCCAGACTTTTCTTATTTCAGCTGAAAGAAAACCTACTACCTGATAAGCTAACAAGATTAATGTTCCAAGGACTGCACAAATAAGTAGAATTCAAGAGTTTCTGAACTAAACTTCCCTGTTTGTTAAATTCCCTGAGTTAAAACACATTTTGCAAGTCTTACTAACATGTGTATACCTACACATTATACTTCCTATTATGAATTTCCTGCAAATACTGAATATTCAGAAGAGTTCTATTTTATTCAATGTGAAATGCCAGCAAGAAAAAACTGCAATCCCTGTTAAGAAACAAGAAAAAAAAATCAATATTGCACAAACTTACTTGTAAGGCATCTTAAAAAATGCTATTATAAAGACAGCTCTTCAAACATTCACTGAGTTTCATAAAAAAGTATTATGACTTCAGAAACCACACAAAATGGGAATGAGGCCTTCTATCATCTATTCATTTGTCCTCATTTTTCCAGCAATAAAACAACATAAGACTATGCTGTCATAAATACTGTATAGATATATTGACACATCAAAGCACACAAACAACTCGAGAGTCCAGTGTGCTTTGTTCACAGAGGAGAATAGAGCAAATTATCACTTACTCATCTGAAGAACAATAGAGAGTATAAACTGATGTGGTTTGGTTTTTTGGGGCAGTTTTGTTGGGGTTTTTGTTGTTGTTGTTGGGTTTGTTTTTTTCTCCAAACTTTTGATATGGAACTATTTTTAATATCTCCTGAGCAGCCTCCCCTCTGCCTTCCTTTGGAGGACTGAACAAAGCAAGTACAAGCACCATTATTTCTACGGTGACATTCTTTTGACAAAGCAAAAGTCTCTGTGACAAAACAGACAAGTGACTGGTTTGTGAAATACAAGTGATATGTTAAACAGATCAAGGAACGCACCAAGTTGAATTCTAATCTCCCTTTCATGCATTTCAGACATTTTAAAATCAAGTTCAGTTTCTCTATGTCATGGCCTTCTTGAACCTTAGTAATTACAGTACCTCTAAAAGCAATGAAGGGTGAACCACAGAAGATATGTAGCTACAGCTCTGTTCAGATAAGCAATGAATTTGACATTTCTAGTAAGCAATTCTCAATTCCTAGAGAATCTCTAGTTGGATAGAAATAGTGATACATAGCCTTTCTGACAGCATTTAAGTATTTTATGCTTTTGTGCTAAACTGAGAAGTGGATGGTGCTTTTTATCCAAAATTAGAAAAAAAGAGATTGAACCAGGGCTTTACAAACTAAAAGGAAAAAAAGTGCTTGCCAGAATACGATCTTGTTACAGAAGAGAAGGCCACCAACTATTCGAACCAGCTCACCCAGGCGTACTTTACATTTTGAGATACATCGTGTTCCTTCATAGGCCTGGATTGACAATGAAAACCAAGCACAGACTCAGAAATGACGCTGTCTGTAAGACTTACACACGAAACAAACAAACAAAAAAAACACAGCAAAAGAAAATAGACCACACCTACATCTTGGATAAGAAAAGAGACTTAAACAAACACATAGGAAAATAAGAAAGGAACAATGACCAAGAGAAAAATGTACCATGTACTCATAAGAATACTAGATGTGATTCTGTAAGCCATGTAGCATAGTTCTTAAAACTTAACAGACTTTATTCTGTGGGGGAAATCATTATGGTTATAGACTTACGAGAAAGTGAGGCTTGTAAATTGGTAAAGCAATTTCTTTCTGAATCAGAAAGAGAAAGAACAGCAAGTGCAAAACAAGAAACCAGTATCCAGTAGATTAAGCATTAAACATACAAAGCTTCCCGAAAGCAGACTGAAATTCTGCCAAGTTTTTTTCCTGTGCTTATTGAATGGAAAGTCAGCATAATCCAGCTTAGATCGAAAAGCATTATGGGGACCAATATAACTTTATAGTAAAAGACTTGTGCTCATGGTGAAGTGTGACATTTTTAGATCAAATGCCACCTATACCCAAATATGTTTAGTGATCATCTCAGCCCCTTTTTACTCTTTTCCTAGAACTCACTAGTGCCTATTAAAGAGCTTAAATAGAGACTTTATTTGTCCTACTTTTTCAAATGCCATTCGTAATCAGTCTTAACAATGTAAAAAGGGTGGATGCAAAGTGCTATCTTTCTGATTCACAGTAATTGACATCTAATTCACACTAGGTGCAAGAACTTTGTGTGATTCAGAAAAAAAGAGTGAGTCATGCTTGTGACCTTCTGGTAGTCACTCAGAGAAAACATGACACTTCTGCTTACAAACAGTAACTTTATTTTGTCTCAAGTGGACCAAATTGCAATTTCCCTGGAAGTGGTCAGGATTTTTCTTCCTCTAGGACAACAGTAAGGCTATTAGTACCCATCCCAGACAAAAAAGAACAGAACTTTATTCTTGCATCCTTTAAGAGTAAAAAGATATCACTAGATGGAAAACACTAAGGCTTTATTTCCTCCAGGTTTTTATTCTTCTTCAAAGATTCAGACAGCCTCCCATGACTGTAAAGGTAAATCCTGTTCTCCATCATCTGCTATTGAGTGGTCTTTTGGCAGGCTGAGCAGATAAACTCACCTGAGAGGAAGAATCCAATCCTCTCTTGGCCAGTTTCCTGAAGACAAGTACCAACACAAGAAACACTATGTGATGAAAGCTTGTATACTATTCTGGACTGACTGGGGTCAAGTTTTACGAACATTATGGCGGATTTTCTGACCAGTGTGAGCTCAATAAATCATAAAAAATTAGCAGAGCACTAGAACAACTTCAAATATTTCACAAGAAAGAGAGGAGTCTTCTGTGTTAACCATCAGGAGGTGCAAAACCACCACTTGTTAACTGCCATTAAAACAACAGAAGTTAAGAAATGTTGAAGAAATTACTTGCTCCACTTCATTAAATAAGCTACAAGATAAAATTGGACATCACCTGTTTATTACCCCAAATGAAACTCTTTTGATAACTTAGGAGTTACCTATGTCTTCTATTGCATGTCAAAAATACAACACAGATTACCCTGGCATCTTGTTCACTTCATAATCTAGTTAGCATACACCTGAAACCTGCTCAGCATGAGAGTATTCCCAACACACTGATGTGTATTTGACATATTTTGATATGTGATGTAGAAAAGCTTCTGCCACTTTGGAGCCTGTCTGTCAGCCTCCTCTGCTAGTGTCTAAATCCAATCACCTAAGTTAATTGAAAGGTTTTTTTTTCCCTATATTGAATCAGGTCTTCAGCAGATCAGTATCCCTAAATTTGACCAAAAAACTCCATCCAAAAAAAAAAAACAAAAAACAAAAAACAAAAAAAAAAAAAAAAAAAAAACAAAACAAAACAAAACAAAAAAAGCAACCCACACCTCTAAATGTTGTAGTCTCAACCAACTAAAGGTTTTGTTCAAAATACCATGTGTCACAGAAATGTTTGTCATCAAAAAGAAAATGCCTTCTGAACCACAAACAGCATTATATTAGCTTGATAATGAAATATCAGAGGACAGGTTGATCACACACCAACTTTGTCCCACAGTCTAAAAACACTCAATTCAACACTTCACTGCTGGAATTTCTGCCAGATTTGTCATGCCATTGAACAGTTATTTATCTAAAGTCATGAACAAACAGACAAACCTGAAAGTTCTTTTGAGAAATACTACTAATGCTGTTAATCAGTAAAAGTGTATTAGTCACACCAGTCAACATTGTTGACATATAATACTGTAATAGTAAGAAATAAAAAACCTTAAACTCAATGACAGAGAATTCTGGAACATAGTACAGAGGCTTAGAAGTTAAGCATATCACCCCTCAAGACACATTTAAAGGTTTGAGTAATTAAAAAAAAACAACACAGAAGCAGCTAAAAAACCACTAAACCCCAAATATCAGGAATCCAGCTGAATAGAAGGGAAAAGTTCAGCCATATACATCAATTAACTGTTGCATATCTATGCTATCTTACAAAGTCTCCATCACCACAAGTAGTGCAGGCTCATGATTTTTTTCTGGTCACAGTATTGGAGCTCTGTTCCCATGGCTACAAAGAAGTTCTGGATAATCTTGTGTCATTAAGGATTCTTTGTGCAGATGATGACATTTGGAGAAGAAAGGGGGCTAACTGAAAGTTTTTACTGGAAAAGTGGCTCTGCTAAAGAATGATCTCTGTATGGAGACCATGAAATTAACTATAAAAATAAGGGTGTTGTACATCACAGCACCAAAAAGCTCATGAGCAACATTCACAAATTTCAAGCCAGGTGTCATGTTGGCATTTTGGGGGTTAAGTTTGGGTGGGGTTTTTGGGGGGGCATGTCCCATGTGTCCATTTGTCTGTGTCCCCACCTCGGTGCATTTCTTATAGTCAATGAATCTGGGGAATCTTAACAGTCTGTATTAAATGTCAGACAGGTAAAGACTGAGAGTATGAGTGTCAAGTGGTTGTTATTAATTTCTGCAACAAAAATCCACAGAGCTGTTGAAAATCTGCGTCACCATTCAGAACAAACTTGCGAAACTTGCTGGTTTCCTTCACCAAGGACTTCAGAAGATGACAGTGGATATTATCCTCACTTTAACCCTTAGGAAACTTACTGATAACTTCGAGATCATAGGAACTAATCACTTATCACACCACTGGTGGAAACACAAGCAGGAAAGAACATCATCGTTCCTGCATTGCAATGCCTCTGTCAGACAATAAAATGAAATGTGAACTTGAAACCAAAGATGACATTATTATAGCTATGTGGATCACAAAGTCATCATTGGTGCTAATTCATCCCTAGATGCAGCTTATATCACATCAGACAGCACAGCTGCTAGAGATTTTCTGGGACATGACAAATCTGTCCACAAACACTTGAGAACACCAGACAATCGAGGCTCCAAGGGCATTTTAAAAACCTCCAGAAGCTCAAAGAAACAACAACAAAACCAAACAAATAAAAAAACCCACACCCCCGAAAACTTACTTGATATTAAACATTTCAGACTTCAATTAGTTGTATTACACTTACTAATTATTGAACAACAACACTTGGTTTTGTTTTTTCCCTTCAAAGAGATATTAAAAAACATCTACTTTACCTACATACTCATTATCTCAGGCAAAATGCGTAAAAGTCCACAAGCTCCATTTCAAACCAAGCCACGTTTATTTTCAGATAACATGACACACAACAACAGAATTAAGAACTCATTGCATATAACTAAGAGAAAATAAAAACTGATCAGGAAAAAAAACTAACACTTATATCCAAAACAGCTAACAGTTAACATTTGTTTCTAGTATTTCATATATAGGCCTATATATTAGAGAAATTCAAGAGTTTTCAAAAGTTACCTGTATCTTTTCTCCACACCTCTGTTGATGCACTGATGAGCTGGAAGAGCAAGCAGCTCAGTCCTGAGGAGTTACTCCAATACTGCAATAGCTTGTACACAGAACAACTCCTCAACGAGGATAAACCCACTGATGCTGGACTTGTGAGGTCCTGCTAGGGCTCTGCCTGGAAGGTCACAGCACAGCTCCTGCAGGAAACCAGAGCATGGTGGGGAATCACTACTTAATTGATCAGCTGGGAATGTTCCTAATTTCCTTCCATTAAGTGACTAGATGTTGCAATCAACCCCTAATTAGCTGGGAAACAACAGTTACCCTATGGTAGATGCTCCTCACAGTAGCAACTTCCTCTCTACCCCCCTGCAAAATAAACCCAGTTTCCAAGCCTGTGCTCAGTCAAACCTTTAATGCTACAGTAAAGCAATGGTGTCTAAGACACAATTTAAATGCATTTCAACCTTTTATTGCTTGTTTTTGTCCAAGTCCTTGTCAATTAAACAAACAAACAAAAAGGCTAGAAGAAACATTTAATGAAACATGGCCACTTTCTTCTTTCTTTGAATATGTCCAATATACAAATCATGGAAGATCCCTCTTAGAAATGAACCTATTTCCCCACAATCAACTGTTGGGTTACATTTAACAAATAACCCTTAATAATAATAATCATCATCATCACTATTAATGGTTTTCTTCCCTGTCCTCTGCAGCTACCAAAAGAAATCCATTTTATACACAACTGAAGGAACAGGTATTTACTTCTAATTCCCTCATTCTCGCCGCCCCGGTGACGCTGCCCCGGTTTATCGCAGCGGAGCGACTGCGTTTCCAGGCGATTCTGAGGGAAAACGGGCCAGCACGTGCCGCTGGCGGGCGGCCCCGGGCGCCGCCCGGGGCTCGAGCCCCTCCCGCCACCACCCCGAACAAAGAGCAGGGTCGGGGGGGCCCCAAATCCGCACCCGTGCCCGGTGCAACAGCAGGAGCTCGTGCTGCTGCTCGCCCCTCTGCAAGCGGCGGGCACGGGCGCGGTGAGCGGGAGCAGAGCGGGAAGCGGCAGATGCAGATGCGTGCGGGTGGTTTGGGGACAGCCCGGCGGCACCGCCCGCCCCTGCGAGCGGGGACCAACCGCGGGGCTGCGGGGCGGCCGGCTGGTGGGCGCAGCGTTCTCACGGAAGCGCAGGCTGCTTGGGGTTGGAAGGGACCTCTGGAGAGCATCCAGTCCAACCCACCTGCTAAATAGGTTCAGCTAGAGTAGACTGCACGGGAAGGCGTTCAGGTGGATTTGAATGTCTCCAGAGAAGGAGACTCCACAACCTGTCTGGGCAGCCTGTTCCAGGCTCTTGCACCCTCAAGGTAAAGAAGTTTCTCCTCATATTCAGATGAAACCTCCTATTGTTCAATCTGTGCCTGTTGCCCCTCATCCTATCATTGTGCACCACTGAAAGGAGACTGGTCCATCCTCTTGACACCCACCCTGGAGACATTTATAAACATTATTGAGATCCCCTCTCAGCTTCACAGAATCCCAGAATGTCAGGGGTTGGAAGGGACCTGGAAAGCTCATCCAGTGCAATCCCCCCGTGGAGCAGGAACACCCAGATGAGGTTACACAGGAAGGTGTCCAGGCGGGTTGGAATGTCTGCAGAGAAGGAGACTCCACAACCTCCCTGGGTAGCCTGGGCCAGGCTCTGCCACCCTCACCGGGAACAACTTTCTTCTCAAATTTAAATGGAACCTCCTATGTTCCTGTTCATACCCATTGCCCTTTGTCCTATCACTGGTTGTCACTTCTCCAAGCTGCACAGGCCCAGCTCTCTCAGCCTCTCCTCACAGGAGGTGCTTTCCCCATTTTGTGGTGCTCCCTGCAGCCACATGCTCATCCACTCTCAGGCTGAGTCCAGCAGCCTCTCAGTCTGCCCCACTACGAAATACCAGAGAATAACACTAAATTAGGGCAGCTCCACAGCCTTTGAGAAAATAATCACCTTTTTCTCTCAGGGTGGGGTGTGCACAGCCCAGATGTCAGGCTGCCAGGGCCTTACTTTGCAAAAAACAGGTAGTGGCTTTCATCCCAGTTACTGACTGGATTTATCTTCTTTTCAGTCAGCCTGGCTGAATACTGTGCTCAGCACGCTGAGATTTACCAAGTTCGCTATTGTAGCTGGACGCTTTCCATTCTCTCCATTAAGTCCATTTACATAAGAGTGCATTAACATATTTCCAGGCATGCTGAGCACAAGTATCCAGCTCTTTTACTGATTTCCATCCAATGTTTTTATATAGTTTGCCTGCAAACCCCAGTTGGAGAGGCCTGTCTGTACTTATTAAAATTCACAAGTATCTCAATGGTGATGGCTGCAGGACCAGCACACCTCTGAGGATCTCTTACGGCAAACCCCCGAGCACAGAGAAAGGCTTTTTCTCCTGCCGTTTGCAACTTGTTGCAAAAAGCTTTTGTTTAGAGGCTTAGACAAGTTAACATCAATATTGGGAAATTTTAGTTTTTGTAGTCGCTCCAGACTGTTTAACCCACAACAAAAATAGAAATACACATCTAGGAGTTTACTATAATGCAAACACACGTTTTGCCACCACTGACATGTGTTTGACTACAGGAAGTGAAATTGCTACAAAAAGGTGAACAGTGATAACATGATTTTTCATTTAGATCTTTACAAAGTAACAGCAACAATAATATGCAAGGAAATCAGGGCTTTTTTCTTTAAATCACATGCTGTTTATAGCGAAACAACAGATAATATCAATCAGTGAAAGTAATTAAAAAGTTGCAGTAAACAAGTAGTCTGGTTTGTGGGAAAGTCAGGAATTCATGGAATACATACCTTGATACAAGACTCAAACAATTCTGCCCGTACAAAAATAAGAAACCACCTGCATGAGCTGTATATGCTTTATGAATGACAAAGATACAGCTATTAGCATGGTTTACAGGCTATGCACCACACTATTCTTTATCAAAAAATGCTAATTTAGTGTCTCAGCTAGCCCGCAGATGCTTTATTGTATCATGACCATTTAGATTCCACTTTTCTCATGCCACAGTCAGATATTGTGAAAAATCAAGTTCCATTTACAGCAGCCATTGTTATCTCACAAAGTAGCACTTCATGCTACTACTGATGTGTTACAGACTATTAACAGTAATTTAGTTTTAAATGCCAGTGCATGCCAAGTGTTCTGGAGATGAATACTAACAGGATGAAGTTACGCAGGTGTAGAATATTTTTTTAAAAAAAGGAAAAAAACACCACCACACACACCACAACCCCTAGAGGAGCTGACTGCCAACTCTTTGAGAGAGCAAACAGAGGATGGGACTCATCTCTTTGCATTTTAGCTGTATAAAGTTAGTTATTCCCCCTGCTTATCAGTGGAAATGCATCCCCCTACAGGGATGTCTGAACATAGATGCCAACAGCCCAAAAGTATTTATACCCCTGCACTGATCATAGAGGGATATTAAGTAGCATTTTGTGGTGGTTCCTTGTCTTACGGGTGGATGAGAACACAGCAATGGCCTGTTGGTGATCCTTCCAGTTACACGTGGTGCTTTACAGGACAAAACGTCCCACAACCAGTATGATGAGAGCTCTGCCTACCAAACCAGGGATTTTCTCATTCCTGGAATAGCCTCTGTCTATGGTTACCTGCTGCCTCTCATCTCCTGCTTAGTTTGCTGTAACTCTTTATTAAAAGTGTTTCTTGTACCCTGTTGACATTACAGCTGAGTTCATATGTAAGCACATGATAATAGTTAATAAACAAAAATAAAAAGCAAAATCAGATAAGTAAACTACCAGAGCTCTCTGGAAGATGAGTGGTCCCATTTAACATCTATTCTTTTAATAAACAGTCAACTGCCTAAACAATACAAAGAAAGAGAGAAGTATAGGGTCTGATGGATGCTTAACCACCTACAAAACCTGCTCTGCCTAGTTCTTTCCTGTATATTCAAAACTTAGATGGGCTCAGAATTGCTCTAACTGCAGTAGGCCAGTCCCAAGCATTGTACAAATAACTGTTTATCTTTATAAATACCTAGTAAACATAATTAACTGATTCAGATGGATAATAGAGATGATGCCAAGAAAGGATTGTTCCTTTACCACATCCTTCCCTGTTTCCTCTCCCTGGTCCTTTTGCTGTAAAAGCTGCCTCAAGGTGGGATTTCAAATGGGCAATATGGAACTACAGGGAAAAGATTCGATATTTGGCCTGTGTATCCCCTTTTGAGTTTAGCACAAGAGATAAAGCGGGAGGTTATTTTTATTAAGCTGGGAATGCATTTTGAGAGACTTTGCCAGCACTGAAATGGTTACTGTACATTGAAACAGTTCTTCACCTTTTTGTTCAATGTGAAAGGCAAAAAAAACGATGCAAATATGAAGCAATGTGTCAGTTCTGCTAAATAAAAATGTGCACAGTAAAACTAAATCACATACATTGAAGTGTTATTTTGGTTTTATGGAAATGTAATCTGTGTTATGACATTTGCATTTCATATAACTGCTATGGATAACTAATCTTCCAATGCATTGCATACCATTTTGTCACCAAAAAAAGTAATACTGTATCATCTGTTTCCACCTGTACACTAGAATATTCCATGACAAATGTATCAACATCAATTGTATAAATTCACTCATGAGCCAATGAAAAGTATGGATACATTTAATAGAAAGATTTCTTTTTCCCTTAAACACTACACAGCTATTAGAAGATATCATAGCTTGCTAGCAAATAAAAAACCAGAACTTCAAACAACACAATATATGGATGTTTGTATGCTTCTGAATTTTGAGTGAAAATTAAATATATCAATATAGACTGCCAATATGGAACCTTAACCAGAACCTTATGAAATTGCTTGTTTCCCATTCCATGCCTAACATCCACAGTTTCCAGCTCTAAGAGAGTTTGCATTATGTCACATATTACAAAAAATAAAATAAAACTTTGAAAAAAGTGGTACTTAAATTCAAGTGAAAATACTATGTACATTTGGGTTTCATTATCCTTTCACTTTCCCTTCTGTGTCCCTTACTTTTATGTTTTCTTTTTCTTACCTAAGTCATCATCCAACATGCCCAAAGTTTCATTTCTCAACAGTTGCCTTTGGAGGAAGATTTAACAAATGGGTCATGTGTGCTTTAGCCCAGATTAAGCGGCAGTTTCACAATGCAAGTACAAACAAAAAGCCACCAACTCACCCATTTTGGAAACCAGTCAAAACTGGGGGACTCCATGGGAATACAGAGGTGCAAGAGTTAACCCTGAGACAAGCCCTGGAAGTCACTTGGGCACAGGGAGCAGGATTACTTCCAGTAAAAACCTGTATGCTCCAGTAAAGTGCAGTGTTATACCCCAGTAGCTGAGATATGGCACTTCAGGTAATCAATTGATTTATCAACAGACCTTTCATTGACTTTCAGTGAGACTTGTGCTCCTTAGGTGTTAAGGGACATTTCAAAAAGGTAAATCTATGCCTGACATACAGAATGGCCTAACCTACTGAAAAGTGCGTAACTTACTGAAAATCAAACCAGCAAACGTATGGTCATTTGATTATTTCTTAGCATAATTAAGCAAGGTCAACTTTAAATGTATTTGTTTCTTTTCTTGGAAAATCATGCTTTCCTATTTGTTGTGAAAGCCAATGCAAAAAAGATGTCTGTTCACTTGAATGTAGCTTTCTGCAGCGACATTGCTGTACTTGGGATTCTTTTGTGTGCTGGGTTAGGAGGAGTACCAGCTTTTTAAGCTCAGATGTGTAAATGTCCCCATTTACACCCTAGCTCTGCAAAAATAGGTTTTCGTGCTTAGTACAGTCAATATACACGCACAAAAGAGAAAAGCGAAATAAAATATAATTCTCATATTAGAAAACTGAGTACTTACCTAGCGATAGCAGCTGGAATGAAAATGGCTGAAAGCAATAAAAATCCATTTTACCATTTAGTACAGTTTGTCAGACTAGAGAAATGGGATTGAATTTCAAAGCCACAGGCAAGCTGGCAGAAATCTGTGGTTATGCAGTTGATAGGGGATTTTTTTCCACTCTTTTTTTTTCTTTTTCTTTCTTTTTTTTTTTTTTTTTCCTTATTTACAACTCTTTTGATAAGCCTTCAGCAAGTTACATAGGTTGTTCTAGTTGTATCTCCTTTGACTGGATTAGAATACTTGATGACAGTTTGGATAAGTTTGAGGCAGATGGTTCTTGACATTTTTCATGCCATCAGTTACAAACCATGCAAGGAAACTCTTTCATCCTTTGTTTATCCTTCACTTAGAAGCCACTATAGTAGATCGTTAAACTTTCATTTTTCACAGTGCTGATTAAGGCGTACTACAAGGCAGATGTTATGCAGCACCATTTTTAACAATTTACATTTAGCACCAAAGCTGGCTTTGTACTTGTTCCAGTGGATCAATTCACATTTCAAAAACTTCAAGGTCAACCTCTAAGCATTGCTACTCTGTTGAACAACTAAATGTTTCATAAAGTTTTCCCTGTGACTGTAGCACTTGAAAATATGTGCTGGCCTCTCTGCCTACTTGTTTTTATCTGCCAAAATGAATACAAATATCTATTGTTCATCTCCACTCTGATTAAATGATGGATACAGTTCTATAAAATCCAAAAGACTTAAACCAAACAGAACAAAAGATTACTATTTCAACACACAGTATGTCAAAAAAAAAATCCTCATTTATTTTCAGTACCAGCATTTCAAAATAACAAGTAATTACTATTCAAATGGCAGTTGGTCTTAATTTACATCAGGTCAGGCAATAACATTTCATGGATAAAAATGTTTACTGGTTTACTTCACGTCTTTATGTGCATTCTTGGTTTTATGATTATGTAAATTATATACTTCCTAGCACAAACTCTAATAATAGCTATATGTAAACAAAAATGGGTAAAGGCACCTTTAGAGAAGAGCAGAATAATGACAATAATGACAGAACACAATAAAAGTAATTCATGGCAACTTCATTCTTAGAGGATTTTGTGCTCTATAGAAAACTCTGAGTATTTACAAATAATTGAGCTCATCTCTACGTGATGTAAGTCACCATTTTTTACTGAAAATTTTGAAATTATCTGTCCTTTTGAAGTGGAGTTTATCTCTAGACACTCATAGCAGCGGGGTAGAAGGTTTTGTGTTAGTGACAGTTTCATCAATAGACAACAAAGGGAAAAGGAACTTTTGGTAACTGAAGACTTCTTTCAATTCAGACTCTTCAAATAATCAACATAAAATGGAAAAATGAGTATATATGACATTTGAAAGCATAGTTTCTTGAATGGTATGACAGCTGACTAACATGATTTTTTTGAAGAAAAATTGGCGATTTTCTATGGTTTTCTCTTTTTTTTTTTGTTTTTAATTAAGCTGCAGCAATGGCTATTAATTATTATTGTCCTGAAGTTCTGCAGCAAAGATTAACAGATTGGATTATAATTTCACCCTCTGATACCTTCTGATCCTCCACACGCCCTTTTCTTGTGCTCAATTTATCCTACAGGGTATTTCAAAAAGCCCAAATGCCTCTCAAAGTGTCTCCACTTTGGGTCCAGCTTTTTGAAACACCCTGTATTTATTTTTTTCCCCCTGAATCTGTGTCATAAGGACTTTTCAATCCTGGTCCTTAACTCCCACAAGACTTCCCATCTGTTACTACTACTTCACCCTTTACATCCTGAACTATTTCATAGCTGTATTTCTAACTATTATTCTATCAAATTAATGTTTAGACTTTTTTCAAATTGAAGATGGATTTCATCTGGGTAGTTCAGTTGAGTAATGACCACAAGTCAATGAAATCTTGTTCTTGGGATAAGCGCCTATGCCACAGAAAAAATAAGAGATAAAAATCTCTCATGAAAAATATTTTCTTCTCCTAACCTACGAAATCTTAATTTTGGTAGTACCTGGGAATACCTTCATTTGGCTTAAAGAATTACAGACTCTATAACTGTCAGTCATGCTAATGAAAACATGGGGAATACACAGATAACACACCGTCACAATTCTTTGCTGCAGAAACCATCCTGGAAATCTTATAAAGAAAAACCTACAGAATCTTAAAAAACAAAAAGGTTTGAAATGTTTCTGCCTTGAGTTATGTGTCTGTCTTAAATGTGATGCTTTTCCCATCTAAACCGATACACCAGTTTATATTTATAAAACCTTGAGCAAATAAGGCTCAGAGTGATGATAACTGTGTTGTTCAGGAATGTGTAATGGCCTTGCAAAACCACCGCCACTGACATTGTCTTCTTTTTCAATAGCTGTATCAGCAAAAATAAATATAGAAGATGGATACAGGTGGGAAAGGGTGGATTTCATCTTATTTTTTGTTATATTATTATCCTGGCTTACAACAGTATTTATCACCCTACAGTTTGATTTGCTGTAATTTATGTTTACCTTTTATCTTCTCAGAAGAAAAGAGTATCAGCCTTCCAAGGATAATGGAGAAGCAATGTTATTTAATTATTCCAACCTATCTTGTGCTTTGGTACACAAAAGATAACAGTCAACATACTGCTACAAGTTTGCTGATATGCAAGCTGCGGTCAAGATAAAATATTTAACAGCAGAAAAATACACTTTATAGTGCAGCTGCTATAATGGGATTTTAAAGAAGGAAAAACAATTCTGTTTACTCTCAGTTTTGAAAATACATAGGAAGTTAACTATACTCATCCATAAATTAACTTGATAACGACTGAAGACAGGTGGATAATGGAACTTGACTGTTTAATATACACACACCAAACAGGTACAGGAGAGAGAAAAAGCACACGCAGGTCACTGTGAGCAGCAACACGTATAAAAAAAATAACTGATCTTGTAATGGAAACAGTGACAGTAAAGCTCAGAGAGATTGCACTGTCCTGGTGCCCCAATGTTCATCTCCAGACTCAGCACAGCTCCCTGTGTAGAGTTGCACGTATTGGAATGTTTGGGAACAGAAAAGGAGTACGGAAAAACACAAGAAAACAAGACTAACATGGGCCAGATCCTTGTAAACTGGCCTCGCTCCATGGAAACAAATGCAGCGGTGCCAGCTTGTGCCAGCTGAGGATCTGATGTTACACGGAAAAATCCTGAGGCACCTGCAGTTCTGTGAGAGTGAATAATTTATGAATACATGAAATGTTCTGAATAACATATTTCTGAATATTTTTACATTATTCATTCCATCTTAATTCTTTCACAGACCATGTTCTTTAAACCAGTTTATTATGAGCTCACAGTAGGATTGTGACAGTGACTGTTATTTGGCCAATCCCCACCACCCCACCTGTTTCAGTTTCTTTGCATACTGCGATTTTCCTGGGAGGTAAGGAGAGGTGACTTTTAGCATATTCTTTTCCTGACAGTTCTAAGAAAGTGATAGACAAAGGACAGACAGGTAATCCTTCTTGATTAAGAGGACAGATACAGTCTCTGCTGGCTTCTCTAATTGCTTTGGCTGCACTATAAATATTATTTCTGCCTTTTCTCAAATCTATATTCCATTTTAGACCTAGCACCCATTAAAGAAGTTTCTCAACTCTACTGACAAGGTAAGGTGAAGGTGGAAGGTCAGATATAACATATAACCAAGGACCTCACTAAAATCCTTCCCTTAGGATCCCATATGCAAAAAGGTAATATGCAAGAAACAAACCTCTGATGAACAGAGCTGTTGTAAGAAACCACATAAGCAAGCCTAGATATCAATAGCAGAAAAACCAGCACCCAGTACTCCAAAACTGGTGTTTTCTCAAGGGTAGGTCTGCCTGCTGTCTGTACCAAGAGTCTGGCTCGCTCTCTTCCAGTGAGAGCATCACACGTCCAGGCTGGTCTCTGTGGATAAGGGGTTAGCACTCCTGGTTCAGAGCTCACCAGCTACAGAATTTCTCAACAGTGGCTGAAATTCTGGCAAAGCCTGGGCATTCATTCCCTCCAGGTACAACTCATCTAACAGGAATACTGCTTCTTTGGGGCGATCTTATCTGAAAAACATCCAAGAAACTCACTACAGAGCAGAAATAGCTTATTGGATTTCCAGATGCACAGAGATAAAATGCCGTATGGTTCCAGCCACGAATGCATATATGCAAAAACTCTACTGCAGCAAAAACTTGCTGGTAGCAACATTTTCATGCAGTTCCTACACAGAGATGGCTCTGTCGACGTCTGCAATAGAGATAAAACGTGATGTGAAGCTTCCTGAGGCAGACAACACCCAAAGTGATGCCTCCTGTAGTGGATTTACTGTCTCAAGTTCAAACCCGAGCCGCTTCCTCAACCACCTCCATCCCACTCTTGCCCCGAGCGGGAGGTCCCTGCTGACTGTGGTGTGACCAGAGTTGAGGTTGGTACCTGCACCCCTGCCACAAACCTTCTGTGTGATTTGCATCTTGGGGACATACACAAACACGTTGCAAAAACAAAAGTTCGTGTGGGCCTTGTGAAACCTCATCCAGCCCCTTAAACAGGAACCTTTACTCCTCTTGCCGACTTTTCATCAAGAAATTCTGTGTCATGTTCAACTTCACCAACAGCGCTATAAGAGCTGTGCATGTGCAGTTTCCCATTAGCCTTCTTGAGATTTATGCATGTATCCAAAGAGGAGAATGGCCCTCTAGGAATGTTTTAACAATCAGAACAATGAAGCATTGTGCATCGGACTGTTAAAAATGTTTCTAAATGCTGTGTTCAATACACATTGCTGGATTTCCAAAGCTACTCTGGGCAGAAATGATTTAGAAAACAACTCACAAGTAAACTAAAGCTCTTCTAATAAAACAAATATTTCACAGTTCATTTAATCTAAGATATTGAAAAGAACTGCCAGTACTCAGGTACGTGACCTGAAGCACAGAACTTTATTGCTTTCTCCACCACAGATTAGAAATGTTTGGAGTAAAGCAGATGCTGGTAGTCAGGGCTTCCTTTAACCCAACTCACATATCCCAGGACCACTCATCCTTGCCCAAGCAGTAGATAAAAACAGCAGGGAAACTGAGGTCAAGAAGATTTCACAAGTTCTCGGCTTTCCTCTATCACATTAGAGAACAAATTTAAAATTCACAAGCTAACGAATGAAATAATTTAAAGCATTTGCATTTGGTAATATTCAGTAAGAGCTCTAAATTTTCTCACAATATTTTTTTTCTATGTGAAGTGTTTTATTCCACAAGACACTTCGCTTGTTGGTGTGTGGCTCTCTCCTTTCTTATGAAAACTTCTCCCTCTCAACATTTGTCCTCACATCTGCCTCATTCTCCCCTTCTCTTCTGTTCTGTGAAATGCCTATTCAGGAGGTGCAAAAGATCATAGTTACGTTGGTCAGTTTGCAGAGACGTGTAATATTCACGAGAGATGAAGCTCACATTGTGTGGACAACACAGGTCAGGCCGATGTCCATGACCTCTGATTCTGTGGGCCACTTATGCCTAAATAGAGATGATAAGTGTCAGTCTAACCAGATTTCAACAAGCATGTTTTTCATAGAATGGTGTAGCTCGGTGTTCTTGCTGCATTCTGTAATCTATTTCATATTCTAGCATGTTAATAAAAAACTCAAATTATTTGAGAAACTACATCTCCTCTGTATTAATCTTAAGACAGTGATTGAGCAGAGTTTTCTCCAGCTCTAATCTCTAGGTGAACTGACACTTTTGCAGTCTGAAATAACTAATGCATTCCCAAGGAAAAGGAAGCTGAATTAAGTATCACTCAGAAACTTTAGGCTGGTTCTAATCAGCAGCATCAAAACCCAACGTTGTTTAAGGACATAAACTGCAGTTCAAGCCCAGCCAAACATAATTCTTTTCCTACCGAAAGAAGGTGCAGATCCACAACCAGACCTTCTTATTGTACTAGTCTCCAGGGACTGCTTGGAAAGCTCTTGAGGCAAGGCCAGAGGAAAAGTGTCCTCATGGAAAATGCAGCAGCATATTCCTAAAATAGTTGTAATAATGGTGAACCTTCTGATGTTCTCACCATCCCCAAATAAATAATGAAGACTAAAAACACGTCTCTCCCACCATTCTCCAACAGCACTAAGCCTGGCTGCAAAACTAACTCCATCTGAAGGAGACTCAAAGGCTGTTGTGCTTCCTTGTTCATCGTCTTTTAATCAAAATAATTTGATGAGTGAAATTAGATACATATACATAAATAAATCCAATAAAATCTAGTTCTTTGAACTCATGGAGAAGTTTAATTCCAATTGAAATCAATGATATTTATGGGCCTAAGTGCCTTTGGGACTCTAAATCTTAGAATATATTTTACTACCATGTAACAATCAATAGCTCTGAGGGTGAGAGGACCAATAATGCTCTAGATCCCTTATGAAGATGAGGTACTTTCAAACAAATCTCTCTAAGGGGTTTGGAAATGATTGTTTGCTTTCTTATAGATCATCAGAAAAATACTAAAAGTTAAAGCAGTTTAACTTTTAATAAATATAAATGAATAAGTATGAAAGTGAAAACCACTGATTTATTCATTTGTTTATCAAATAAAATATAGTGATCAAACAAACCTTTCTTGCTAGAAGATCCACAGATAAACAGACATCCATTGACAGCATATATTATCATGAAGTAAATTACCTTAGCTCTTATATTGAGGAAATACAGTGGAAATTCTGTAATAACGCATTGTCCTAAGAAAATAATCAAGTAAAATTGATATTTTTTTCACATAATTTAAAATATATATTTCTAGGGATAAAAACTAGGAAAAAAGGACTATAAAATTACATAAGGCACAAGTATAACGTTTATGTAGACTCTGCATGATCATAAATGTAAGATACTAGGATATTTTGGTAATCAGTGTAATGTAAACCAAGAATAAGAGAAGAGCCTGGAGCTGTCAGCTCAGTAGTTTGCTTTTTGTAAACTTTGTCATGTTCCTGTTTTGCCTTAGTCTGTTAAGAGAATAAATAAATATTTAATTGAGAAAATACTCTGTTTTTCTAGATACATTTTACCTTATTATTTGCACTGAACTCTTAAGTGCTCAAAAGCTCATGACTAGATTTTCAAGTACTCAGTGTCAGGAGTTCTCTTTCTGACAAACACAGCAGCTTTATGACAGAATTCAGCTCTTTTGAAAATCAGGCCTTAACCTACTTAAACTTTAAGTATTTCTTTTGTTGGATTTTCCACCAAGTCATTTCAGTTTCAGCACCAGCCCCCAAATTATTTTGAATGCAGTGAGCTGGCAAATTTCTTTTTCATACACAAACACAACATTGGCTATGGAGATGGTTCTAGTCAGTAATTAATCAGAAATTGCATACATGTGTTAGCAACAGAACATCTTAACCAAAAGAAACCAAAGAAAAAGAGCGTGCTGTTTAGGAAAACCTTAAGAACTTAACCTGGGATTTTGCCCACCCTGGCTGGCAGGAATCTGAGAAATGCTCATAAAAAATAGCTTTAAAACAAAATAAAACTGTTTTTCCTACAGTAAAATTAGTTTGAACAACAGGCCTGTCTCAAAATAAAAAATATCGTATTGGACTTCTATTTTGCAAAAGCTTTGGAGAGAAGGAATGATGGTACAGAGCTAAAAGCAAAAGTAACTACCACACCACACAGTCCACTTAAGAGAAAGCAGCTTGTTTACTAAATAGCCCATAAATGCAGCATGTAAGCAGGTCTGTAATATCCACATATTTGTTA
Organism: Columba livia; assembly: GCF_036013475.1. Classification (NCBI taxonomy): domain Eukaryota; kingdom Metazoa; phylum Chordata; class Aves; order Columbiformes; family Columbidae; genus Columba; species Columba livia. The sequence continues at coordinate 2,977,020 of NC_088614.1, forward strand.
ATATTGAATTGGCTAGACTAACTTAAAGAAAAATTAGTGAAAGAAAGCCAGTAGGCCTTGAACTTCACTTAAGTTTATCCACCCAACATAACTAATTCACTCCAATTTGCTCTAATAAGAAGATGAAGAGAAGAAAATGTTAAACACCAACATGATGGCAGTTCTTTTATAGAATTTCCAAAGAGACCAAACTGGAATTCTGTCTTCAGTTGAAAAATGAAAAGACACAGTTCAGACTTCACAATGTCCAGTTTTTCTAGAAAAGGACAAAATAAAGTCATCATTTTTATGCTAACAAAGGTAGAAATAACGCCTTTTCCCCTTATCTTCACATAAAGACACAGCTATGGTTGGTACTATTGTGAATTTAACCTACATTTTGAGAGCTGGACCAGTTCCATACTGACAAATAACCACTGCTTTTATTCCAAAAAGTCTGCACTTTGGTTTTCTCTCTGCATAGCTCTTGGCATGAGATGGTCATGGAAAGAAAGAGCATTACCTTCCTTCTTCCCACAGTAGACCTTGACTAACCTGTCTTTACAAAGCCATTCAGTATTTCTAAGTTACCACCTTTGCTTCCCCCTAGGCTGTAAGAGCCATGGTTACAACAGGGAGCAATATTTTTACACAGCTTGCCTGATTTTCTCTTTTATTAGTTTGCAAAGAATAAAACAGAGTAGTGGCAAGGAAAATCTGTTCTTTTTTCAAATATCTGTCCTCTTATACTGCACACGCTTGTGCCTTTGCAGTATTCTTGGTGCTCAGTTTTGAGTTGGGCAGTGTTGAGGCAAGTGTGATCACAAATTTCCTCACAACAATTCTACAGCCTTTTTACATGATGGCTATTTCTTAACAATTATCTTTGCTAATCAATATTTTGCAGTCTTTGGATGCAAGGCCTACATGAAGTTCGAGTTGTCACATTGTAGACTTAAGATGCTCCCATTGGTAATCACGAAGACCCAGCAATATGTCCTAGACAGGTCAGGGATTCTTAGTATGCTCTGATGTGACCTTAGTTCAATGAGTGAAGATGGTAGCTGATTTACATTGACTTCCCACACATGGAGTATTGCAACAACTCACAGTTAAACCAAGCACCATTCCTTAAAAAGCTGTCATTTTAATTGTGATTAAGTTACATGAATAAAATTAAATATCTGCAGATTGCTAGGCTCTAGTTATGTACAGACTATGATCTCCAAAGAATTTTCTGCTTCACTGTAGCTTCTAAAGTGCTCTGTTTGGTGGTCACATACAGCGATCTTACACAGATCTGAAGAGTACATACCACTTTTAATTGTTCAAATGTGAATACGGTACAATATCCTGTCCCTATCCCCTCCTGATCTGTGCTAGAAGCCACATTAAAAGCAGGACTCCACGACGTGTCTCCTGAGGAGATGCCTTTTTTAATAGAGGATAAGAAAACAAAAGAGAGGGAGCCACGGTCTTGTGTTTTCCAGAGTTCTGCCGTGGTGCAGGCTTTTAGAGATCTGCAGGAATTAATAGTCTTTTGGTCGACCAGAGGAAGCATGTACACAGTGGACGGTTAGCCCTGTTGATGGCTTCTCACAGGATGGAGAAGGAAAACGATCCGCAGTGGATTTATCCTTAGGCAACAAGGAAGACATATTCCATGAATTGTGTTTAAATAGCAGCTCTGACCATTTCCTACCATTAGCATAAAATGCTACAAAATTCTGGTCAGTTTGTGAAGTATTTAAAATATTCTGTAAACAACTGGCAAACTGTTTCTAATGCTATATGTCAAATTGCACTATGAAATAGGAAAAAGCAAGTTAAGCTGTCAGGTGCTTAAAATGTAGATATGAGCTGTCTTTTACCTTTTTTATTTTGCCAGAAAGAACTGTCCATCTCATACAAAATTTTAGAGCTTTTCTTTATTTCCTTGTTTGCTTTTATTGCAACAGCAGCTTTTATCAGCCATACAACAGGATTCTATAAATTGTGGGGGCAATAATAGGTCAAATTAAGTTTTCGGTTTACTAGACAGATTAGTCAGGAACTTCCCAGTTACATCTTTGTGTTAATTTTTCCTGTATTGTACCAAGGGATATGACTAAGATTTATCAAATTTAATTTCAATTTGTAATTTTCTTTGAGTGGATATTTAAATGTGTTTTTCTCCTGCTAAGAACTTTTGTATTAGGAGTTCCTTCCAATTGAATTGCTCATCAAAATTTGATATATCTTTTTATAAAAAAAAAAAATAAATGTTGATGAATTTTTAGTGGAATTACTGGGCCAGATTTTTCTCTGATGTAAACCTGGATAAATGGATTTACTGCAGCAGCAATGGACCACGCTGGTGTTTTACTTAGCCCTATATTTCCTTTGCCTCTCAATTGCATTCAACTTTCTTTGGAATACGGCTGAAAAAGATAACACTTTTTATGTTTTAAAGGTATTTGAAAGCCTTCTGGAAAGAAGGGACAATTTTAATAAGTATTAATTTTCTATTGTTACTGGTGACTATATTTAGAGAAAGTAATTGCATGAGCACACCCACTGTATGTATGTAGAGACAAGTATCACAAGACTAGCTAAAACCTCACAAAGTACACAAATTAGTATAATGATGCAAACCTACAAGAGTTACAAACAAAAAATAGCAGGAAACAAATATGAACATGCAACTATTATCCAAACAGATGCCTTGGTATAAACCTTCTGGAATTTCCCTTAAAAGAGATCTTGCCATAGATTTCAGGCAATGTCAGGTATATAAGATTATTCATAATCAAAATATTTATAGACTGTCTAATATATTATCAGTATAGTATAAAAGCTTCTCAGTTCTATTGTGATGAAAAGAAGGACAAAACAACACCCATAAAATTCTAATTAAAGAGTAACTGATTTTCCATGGAGCCTGAAGAAATATGACACCTCTATTAAAAGAGATATTAAAAAAAAGAAATTACAACTCTAGCATGAAAATGGAACCAACCTGACCCCACTTCAAACTTATTCATTTTTGCAACCTACTGACTAGTGCCATCTTGCCTTATTTACACTGCGTGCTGAACCTTACCAAACCATACAAAAAAGTTCATATTCCAATTTCAGCCAACAGGAACAGCAGGTGTAACCTAAATTGCCTTCCAAACCCTTCTTGCATCTATAGGTAAATTAAACTAAAGTTCCAAGAGACCTGTCTCTAGGCTGCTGTTGTTCAGAGCATGAGGTCGATGTGAGACAGGGGCAGGGCTGGGGTATATCACATTTGCATAAGGAAGATCGCTCCTTTGTCAACATTGATGCAGAATGGCAAGGCTCGCAATGACTTTTTCTCCCCTAAACTCTCTCCCCTCTGACTTACACATCCTTGTAGTATATACTGCCGTTTTGACTTGAGCTATGCACCCAAATAGACTATTTGTGGAGTATTTGTGATGCACAGATCTATTATGCGCAGCTATCAGAGGTCAAACACGGAGCAATTCTATAGCTCTGGCGTCAGCCTGAACAGCAGCATTGTTCTTGGCAGTGACAGGAAAAAGGCACCACATCCAAATTACTGAAAGCCCTCTCATGGCAGAAGAAAAAGCTGTCAGTTTAACAGCTGAACACAGAAGGTTCAACCAGTATATATCCTTCTCATTCAAGTAACATGAAACCCTAGGAAAAAAAAAAAAAAAGGCAAAAAAAAAAAAAAAAAAGCTGGAACGGTGTCAGATTTTTTAAGTTGGAAAAGCTCTTGTCAATGCTGAAAAAAGAAAACCAGCCATTTGTGTTGCCAAGGCAGTGCTACCAAATTACAAAATAAAAGAGAAAGAAGGAGCCTTGATATAAATACGTAACGTGCGTGTCTGTCTATGTGTGTAACGAAAGAGGAAATATTCTTAATTTACTATAGTTTCATATTTACCCATCATAGGAGGATGCAAACTGTGTGAATATCAACATGCACACTCAGACATAGGTATATGCTGATCTATAGTAAATCTGTGATGTTTGTCCCCTATGTATATTTCCCTCTTCTGAGTTTCATTGATCAAACTAAAAATAGTTCTGCCTAATTACCAGACTCCTTTCTTATTCATGATCAGTGTGTGTTCCTTGAATATCACCCCCAAACTCCAGAAGGCTGTACCCACGGAGCAGGGGCTGAACGAACCTTTCATGCATCTTCGACAAAACGGACCCAAGCATATTAACAACTACAATATCTAGTAATGACACGAGAAACTAATCTTATGACTCTGGGCTGTAGGAAACAAAGGTGTAGCTGTGTCTAACCCCAAGAACACAAGCCCCTTCCCTTTCCCCTAGAACAAAGTATTGCTCAGTGTAAGGAAAGAAATTTGGAACTACAGCAACGGTAGGCACCAAATCTTCACATTTTAGTTTTGTAGGTTTAAAACATACACTGGATGAACAGTGAGCGTGTGTAAAAGCTAAGTATGTCATCCAGCTTACAGGCTATATTTCATTTTATAATGCATAAGTAAGAGAGATTTAAAGTGCCAGTAAACAGCTCTAACCCAGCTACATCACACAAGCGAAGCGTTAGGTGGGGAATGTGCTCACATCTGTCATCTGATCTGTCCTTGAAGAAATATCTGTCCTGACATGAGCTTTATGGGTTTTGTCTTTCACTACCACAGGATAAGCAGTTTAAAAAGTGATGCTAATTTTTATTGGAAGAACCTTGCAAAGTAATACGAAAGAAAGGTGTACACAGTCACAGGATGAATTCAGAATATTAATACATTACTCTCTGACAACATTAAAGAAAGCATTGACTTTAATTTCACTCCTGTGGATTGCTGTTGCTTTTTTGTTATTATAAAGTAAAAATAGATCATTTTTGCTGATTAGAAGTTCCCTTACTCTTCTTATTTATCTCACACTTGAAGTCATAACACTCGGCTTGTGACAACATAATTGTCTCCATAGAAACTAATTGAGTTCTCATGAAATAGAGCATTTGCACAATATTTGGACCCTGTTTACTGAAAACCTCATAAACGGCTGTACCGCACAAACTGTCACCACTGGCAGACTTCATAGAAACCTACAAACAGTTTTAGTAGGAATTTATTAGGATAATACTGTTTTCAACGTCTAACCAGCCAAAAATAAAGAAAATAAAATCAAATCATTACATTAGGGCCACATAAACTTCTCAGCTGTCCAGCACTAGGATGGGTGCCTGAGTGTTCTTTTACACTCAGGTGTAGCTATGTTCAACCTAAACTGTGCATTTGGTCTCTGGTCACTATGAATTGTTGACACATGACACCAACTCACAAACCAAAGAGAACACTGTGAATCCTGTGTACAGTATAAAATGGATTTTGAGATTAAGCTCCTATTACTTTTATTTTTCTTCTGCTTCTAATTAGAGACTTTTAATCATCACTGAGGATCTCTGTAGGCTCAAAAAAATCAAACTAGACTCCCAAAAGCTCCTCAATAAATACTTTATGTGAAAGTCTTTAGGAAAGTGTGGACTTCTGTTTTGTTTTGGTTTTTTTTTGACTGCAAACAAATATTAAAATGTGACTATATGCCTTTGTTATTTTAATACATGGAGTTGCTTTTGTACATAACAGTAAGTGGGACACATCTTGCTTAACTTCATTTTTTAGGCTCCTTTTGCAGTTCACAGAAATCAATAGGTACTACCAGATAATGGGCAAACTCAAGTTATCTAAGAGTGAGGTGTTGTCTGGAAATGAAGTCAATGACAAAATCCTAATTAGCCCCAAAACTGTAGCATGTGCCCCTGGGCTGGGCAAACTGGGGGAGGCATCACTCACTGGTATTGCCAGTGGTTTAGAAGCTGAATGCAAGAAGGACGTAATGAAACTCTTCCCAAACACATTATCTAAATTTTTCATTATCTCTAATGGGTGACTATTTGCTATATCTCTCAATAGAAAACGTATCTTATGGCTTTCAGGGTGAGGGGGCGTATCTTCTCTTTTGTCAGACTATGCAAAAGAAAGATAAATAACTAAAACCAAAATTCCTGAGTGTCTGATGATCAGTGCAACCTGAGCACCTCAGACCAGCCCACTTATATGTGTGACATTACCGTATGATGCTGTCTTAGACACTTGCCAGAAAATAAACAGATGGTGCCAATAAAAGGCAAAAATGAACTTCATTCTTCCATAACAAGGCAATAAAACCCAGCGTAATATAATTATTTTCCATAAGTCTGGTCTTAACACACAAAGGGGAAAAGATGAAAAAAATGAAACAACAACAACAAAACCCCAAACAAAACCCCACAATTACTTGTGTTCCAGAGCTTTGATGTCATCATTGTTGTTTTTCAGAAAGGAGCTCACAAAACTTTATAAATCCTGTTTAGCCTTTCGGTTGCTCTGCTCAGGAATTTAAAAAGGATGTCAGTGTAGGGTTACAGAGTGGATTACAATTCTCTTTGCTGCCAGGTGTGTGTGGGCTGGAGGAATAAATAAGATGCATGGAGATGAAGTTTGTAGGTATCTCTTTTCCCATATATTGACAGAATACATTTCACAATGCACCGACTGGGTTTTTCCTTTCTCTCCCTGCTTTCTCCCTCTTCCATCCCCAGAATCCCTTGGGTATGTGAATGTTTTTCTTTCTCTGTCTTGTTTCCCCATTCTGGCGTGCAAGTTTATCCCGCACACCTGCAAGAGCAGGAGCTTTCAGTCACAAAGGGCTGCCAAAGCTCTCGTGTCAAGGAGGAGACATAATTTGGAGCATCTTTTCCAGCTTCATTAATAACAAAACACCTGTGAGCCAGGGAGTTTAAGAGATTGTGTCTTCATCATTTATGAATCTTCCTCCCTGCTGTGGCACTTATCTCTTTGCCAGCTCAACCTGGCACAATTCCTCAGCATCCAAAATTAAAAAAGAAAACAAAAATATCCTTTTGTCTCCAGTGAAAGCAGTGTGGATGGAGAAGGCAGGGTGCTGGGAAAAAACACCACCAGCAGCTGAAAGCATAACCCTGCCAGAGCTGGGAAGAGTGACAAGCCTTCACATTGCTTCATATTTATTCTCAGTTTGTCACTGTTTTTTTGTCATTGTTGTTGTTGATTTGTGTTTTAAGAAAAATAGTGGCCAAGGAAAAATACAATCCTAATGATTCAAGTACTGACATTAAAGCTGCTCCTCTCCTCCACACTCCCATTGCAAACTTACCCCTTGAATTTTTATTTTTATTGTTAAATAAAATAACTGTGGCAAAGGCAGAGAACATTTTCTAAGCTTATCTTTCCATAATAAGTTGCTAAAGGGAAGAATTGCTATTAACACATTCTTGCCGTGAAAGGTTAGACCCTATCAAAAAGATTTATTTTTTAAATCATTGTCTTTACTGAGAAGCTTCAAGGGACACTCTCACAAAACACTCCATTCTGAAGCGCTACCAAAGGAAGGACAGTTGATTTGCAACCAACCTAACAGCAGCTATACAACAAGCTGCGGTTAATTTGACCTCTGAGGACACCGAAGCATTTTGCTAACTAACCCAGGTTCCCAGGCACAGAAATCGCCTCGTGATATAATCTGAGTTATTGCCATCCCCTATGAGCCTTTTGAAATTCTCTCAATACAAATGTTAGGACCCAGGACTCTTTTGGTAGACGATATAAATGCAAACCAGAGATCATTGAATAAATCAATTATTACATCTCACAATGTTGTTAGATAGGATTAAATAACCCCATAGATATCCCTGTCTAACTGCAGCAGACAGAATAGCAACCACAATTGGAGAATTTATACTGATGCTACAGTATTAGCATCAAATCTTGGAAAAGAGACTGAATCTTTAAATGCCAAAGAGTCATGAAGGCACAGAAGTGAATGACTGAATCTGTCTTTCTGGCTTTTAAAGAACAAAATAAGGCTCCTACAAAGGCTTGTGCCATTGGGGGGTTGCATCTCTGTCCACCTTCTTCGTGATACTGATACTCGGCCTCTCCCAGGCTCTCATCTTTTGTGATAATGTGAATAAAAATCTCAGGTTTTTACAATCTGAGAAATGCTTTGATTTTAGGATATACAGTTTTTTTGTTTTTGTTTTTTTTTTTTTTTTAATGCAATGTCTGGTTTATATTTTCCTTACAGAAGTAATGTAATAAAAATAACGGTCTGAAATACAAAGCCTTGGCAAGAGCTGATGTACCACAGGTTTCCCCCCAGCTCTGCTGATGGACCTCAGGACAGCTCCTAGGATCTTTATTGTTGCCTGTGCTTGAGTTGTGCTACTCCCTGATAGAATCACATGTCTTGCAAGCAGAACATGAGTGCATCTGCTGTTCATATTCTTGTGCTTCATCATATAAACAATGACTTGAACCCTCCAGAGCTGCCATCCTAGTTCATTAACAGATAGAGCAACACATGTAACCCTGAAGTGAGCAAGTGTCTCTGCGGGATATGCCTGACTTCAGGTTCCAATTGAAAGACAAAAAGTCCAGCTGAGACCTTTTGTTCTTTTCTCACATGGCAAGCACTGAAACCCCTCTGGAAATCAAGGATAGACACATTTGTGGGTTTCCACAGGGGGAGGGCTTGATGTTTAATACTTCTGATTTGTGGAAGACCAGATTCCAATACTCTTTCCCCCCAAGATTCACTGGTAACTTTGGAAATGCATATATTAAAATCTTACCAAAGTAAAAAACCAATATTTTTAGAAACACACTATTCAAAAATTTCACATGATTCTTATATTCTTGAACATTCCCCAGTTCAGTTTTACAGCATAACTAACTTATGGACAGAAAAATCTGAGTTGCTTTAAATGCCATGAGAATCCACTGCTGTACTGATTGACAAATATAATTCTGACAGCTCAGTCCTGAGTTCTGAGTCATGTTTGAGTCAAGTTTGCAAAGAAATCTGAAAAGTTTCTTAAATGCGTATTCTTTTGGGAAAGAAAGAGCTGGGGCTGGGGCAGCCCCCCAGTGTGGGGGTCCTGGGGAACCCCCAAGCCCAAGGAGCAGCAGCCAGGGCATCCTCCTCCCTCACGTACCAGGAAACTGCAAAAAGAAAACTGAACTCTCTCACGTGTTTTAAGCTACAAAAGCTTTTGTCAGTGCCAAAGAGAGAACGCAACTGAGTGCCACTGAATTAATAAATAAATGCAGAGTTTCAACACAATCCCCAGCAATGAGATTCGTAAACCCAGCCCAGCCCTGAGCCTGACTGGCACGGGGCAACCCAATCCTGCTGACAGCGTTTAGAACCATGACCAACAACACAGACACAATATTTCACTTGTAGTGGTGCTGAGTAGCTTCTGAATTTCCAAAACTGGGCATATTACCCACTCAGAGGGGATATTCCTTGTTATTTTGGTGTTAGATGTGAGCTACAAGGCCAACAAACAAATAGCATAACCAGTAGCAAACAAATCTGTAACAGACAAGTGGGTCTACAAATGACAAACATGCTTCAACTCACCTGCAGTTTATCTTCCAGTATACACAGATACCTGCACTCAGGTGTTATCCAGACTCTTTTCCAGCACTGCCATAGCTCAACAGTTAAAGAATTGAAAGCAACTTAATCAAGAGTTTCACAGACCAGCAATGCAAACAGACTTAGGAAACATGACAGGCCCATCTCTTTAACATGCATTCATCATTAACTTAAACAACTATGGCTGGAGGGAGAGGAAAAAAAAAAAAAAGAGAGAGAGGAAAAAAGATAAAAACAAACAAAAAAAGAAATAAGAAAAAAAACAAAGTGCTACCTTACTAATCGAACAGAATGATGACTAAAACACAGGGGTTCCCAGCACCCTCAGTGAGGAACTGTTTGAGCAACTGGTAAGTCAGAAGCTTGACCAAACTATTATCTTGAATGTGTCAGACAGTTGAAGGGAGCAACTACTTATGGGGGGGAGGAAATCCATCGGGTATCTATCTTCTGTTGCTTATATTATTGATCTGATCACTTGGCAGGGTAGGTGAACAATGGGAAGTCAAATTCTCAAATGGTTTAATTCAGCACAGCTTAATTCTGCTTTAATTTAGCACAGTTTCATTGACTGCAGACCAGCTGGGCTGATTTATTCCAGCTGAAGAGTTGGCCCCATTCTAGTGTAACTGGTGAAAACTATTATCCACCAAAAGCATGATCATAAAGAAAAAGGTATTGAGAGGCATAGTATGAAATACAGGGTGTTGTCACTGAATGCTAACAGTGTTTATGGCAAAGACAGCTCACCCTTTCACTGCTGTGATTGCAGTTGCCTTTTGTTACTACAGAGCAAAAGAACATCCTTATTGCTTGGAAGTCCATGTGTTCCTCCTATTTATCTTGCACTTGAAATCTTTACACTTAGTTTGCAACAACATCATTATCTCCATGGAAACTAACCAAATTGTCATGAAACAGAACACTTACGTAGAATTTGGACTCTGTTACTTACCTAGTAAGTAACACATGCTGTACAGACTGTCACCAGGGACAGATTTCCCATGGGCACCCTCTCCCTCCCATAGGAATACTGGAACACAATGGTCTTCCTGTTTCTGTTCAGCCAAATTATGTCCCTTACTACATTAAAGCTTCATAAACACCTGAATTGTTCCATGTAATGAAGAATTGCTCTGGTTTCATATTCAGAAATATCTATGTCTACCTAAAATAGCCTTATGATGATTTATAGAACAGTACAATGTACGGAAGCTACCATCAAAAACTGAAGGATGCTTTACAAGACTCAATTTCCATTTTTATAACCTGAAAGCACAAGTCTGGCCAGGAGAATATTTCCTAACAGGAGTTAGAAGTTCAAACCATGGAAGCTTAGCAACAATGATTAGATTAAGTATGTGAGTTCTATTAAAGTATTTTTTCCTTTACTGCTTTTGAAAATCTCACTGCACACTATTAGTTGCAACTGTCCTAGGCCAATCCGATTAGCTATCTCCATTTAGTGTTCACAACTTCCACTGAAAGATGCGTTCTTCCATTTCATGAGATATTTAATAGATTAATTGCAGACTTTTGACAGTTAAGTTGCATTCATCTTATTTTAAATTCAGCATGCACTGATGCTTTAGATAGCATTACATACAGACCCTTTAATATTTCACAATTTTTTAAAATAATAAAATATATATACATGCACACAAGCGATATATGCTGTATTTTGCCCCTCTAACTATTCAAGCACTTAAGAGTTATTGGAGAAAGATTATGAAGTGCTAAATTAAACAACTTGAGGAGAAGACAGGGCTGGAACATGGAGGAGAGTTTGAGGTACTGCCATGGAGAAGACGTGATGAGGGGGAATCAAGTTGCTGACATGACTGAACACACGTGAAGAAATTGGGCAGAAATCTGCAAGACTTCATCAGGGAAGGTTCTTAAGGGAGATGTTCCTGGAAAAACAAGTGCTTTGTTACAGTAAAGCAATCGACTGGAATTTACTGCTGAAGGTATTACAATTTTGTAAATGAATTCAAGAGAACAATAAACCAAATATACTTTTTGTTCCAGGTGAATACATAGGGCTTTCCCCTCACTAAGCTACTCATTTCTAAAGTTGTCCTGTGCCCCAGTAGCAGCAATTTCATCCCACATTGTATTTAGCAAATTGCGCCAAGGTGCATGAAGCCTTCCCATAATCTGTGTACATAAGGTCATATATCTGAAGGCAACTGTTACATAGGGGTCATTATCTATTCTATTGCCCAATATCTCCTATTCATGACCATGTCATCTCAGTAAAAATGAAGTTGTTTTGCATTTAGATGTCAAGTAAGGTGTTCTAAAATACATAAAATACAAATATTTCCATACACATAATTTGCTATTCATATAGTAGATTATATCATTCATATAATGCCTTTAAACCAAACAAAATATACACCAGAAATTTAAAACAGCTCCACAAGCAGCATGTATTTTGCTTTGAATCCATTATTACCTGTATACATATTATCTCCTCCTGAGCACCAGTAATGGGTGAATTTGAAATGTTTTGGAGGTTTTGTCATCAGTCTGATATTTAGTATAAACTGACTCAGGAAAACAAGAGGCCAGGCACAAAAATCCTCCTGAATCTCAGGATGGTGAGTAACAGAGGTTACACATATGGTGTGGCACCTGGTGTTTATTACATATAGATCAAACAAGCTCATCATTCTTGTAAAGTAGTTCTCCAATATGAGCCTGGCAAACCCCCTTCTCTTCTATTTCTCTCTGATTTTTAGACATCGCAGTCAAAATGTGACAGCCACAAGACAAGAACATACCAGCTGGCCACCAGGGAATAGGCTGCAGCTGAGCTCCCCATTTCTAAAGACTTTCCTTTTGCGGTCCTTTAAGTCAAGGGCACATGACCCCCCACCCAGAACAGCTGACAGCACTGTCCAGGATCCCCCTCCCTCATTCCATCCTACCAGTATGGCTTTCAGAAGCTCCAGACTGGACTGAAAATAAACCCACAGAACTCAAAAGCATCCAACAGGAGTAGCAGAAAGGCTGTAAAATCAATGCAACCCACACACACATCAAACAGGACTGTGAATAACCTGCGCTTGAATCAGCTTGATCTAAATATTGCTGTAAGATCTGGGCAGCTGCAGTGGTTACCCCAGTGAAATATCATATTCTCCAGTGCCACTTAATAAAATGTAGCGCTGTAGTGTTTATGTAAGAGTAGATACCTACAGGGCAACCACCAAAGGACATCTCCTGAGGTTCTCCAAGTCAACTCCACAATGCTTCCCACAGCCTTTTTCTTAGGTTAGCAAGAGGCAGAACACATTTAATGATGTAACAATTAGCAAAGAAAAGCTTTGACTATATGGCAATTTGATGGTTGGGTTAGAAATGCCTTACAGGAGCACCTTGGTGAAGCACACATTTCAAAAATAATCCTTTTCTATTTTATCTGTACTTTTTGGTCTAGGTTATCTACAGAGCCCTGTAAAAAGGACGAGCTGATGCCGTGGTAGCCCCGTGATTATATCAAATATTATAAGTAAAAGGGACCATCCTCCTTTTCTGAGCAGCTGCGTAAGTCAGGAAGTTGTCATTACCCATTCGGTAATTAGCCCTCAGATTCCATTGACTTTAAAAAGAAAAAACAACTTTCCATCAAGTTTTCATATAGAAAAAGTTATGTTAAGGGAAAAGAAAAACATTTTTATGTGTTTCCCCCCCCCCTTTACTTAATAATAAAAGGCCAGATTCTGTCATTTTTTTAAACTCATATAAGAGTTTGGATTCACTAAATCTTCTGGAACAGCTCAAAGTTGTAGAGTCAGGCATATAATAATAAAAAATAACTATAATTCAGAATAAAGAAAATCAGAGATGATACATATATCTCTATAAGAAGTCACTGCCTGGCATTTTAATAGAAAAGCTCATCATGGTGCTATTTTGTGATATTTTCAAAACCTGATTCTTTTCCTCAAAGAAGAAATTTAACATTTTTTGCTAGAGTACACAGCTCATTCTGTTTAACTGTGACGTGGGGGAAAGCAGTCATATGTGAATAATACATCATCAATAACAGATGAAAAGGCTATTGGTGGTAACTAGCTTCATAAAAAGATTTTGTGGGTAAGTGAACATATATTTAATCTCTGTTAACTTCTTTTCCCCACAATTTAGAGCAGGAGCTTCACTGTCATTGCAACACTATAGCATCATCTATCATAAGAGGAACAAAAGACCAAAGCACTATTCAAAGATGATAACATGAAAGGCTTTGGGGACCTTTCATGCTTTCAATCACATAGCTCTGAATCCTCTCTTTCTCAATTATTTCTGTATAACTGTTATAATATAGTATATAAAAAACTGCATCTATCAAATGGCAGATCTCATCTGGAGGTCAGGATTTAAAATACTTATGCTAAAGCACAAATTGTTGGGATGCTTTCTCAACTTCAAGCCCTTTTTTTCTAGCTTTCCTAGCAGTTATAACAAACAGGTGTGGGTATCTCTCATAAAACAATTTATCCTTACTATCAATGTATTTAGACCCCACAGCTATTTATTAGTTAAAACTTTACTAAATAATACTTCTTTTCATGTCTTCTGTGCTTTTCTCGGAGGACCTCAAAGCGTTTCACAAATTATAATTAACAACATCCTAATCAGACTCTTATTTTTATTCTCCTTTTACCAGCAGAGAACGAGAAACATGGGCAGTATCTTTGCAAGATTAAAAAAAAAAAAAAAATCTTAAAATAAGCCTGTGGTAGAGTTAAGAAGAGAATCCATAATCACAGATGTCCAAATACTGTGCTTTGAACACAAAAGCATTATTTCAGAATGTGTCTTGTTGAGAACAATTTTCTATGCTAGTAATTTTGTAGACAAAATGCAGCAGAGCACTGGAGTCTCTCAGTGTTTTTTGTCTAGCCATAGGTGCATGAAGTATTTATTCACATGTTGACATGAATTGTGTCTATGTAGCCTATGAGAATTCTTTCTTATTCTGTTTTCTTTCTACTATGTCTTCAATTTTTCCACTTCTCATCAATTCTCCAGAAGTACAGCACATGCATTTTAATGGAGAATACATCAAAGGTCCACAATGGTGCCTGGCTACTCAACAGAATGCCAAACTGGTGAATCACAGCTCACAGACAAAACAAAGACCAATCTAAACACTTTACATGTGCTCAATTTTTAATCTCTGTAGGCAGGAATATGCTCAATGTATTTTCCTGGGCTCAACAACATTCAGCTGTGCTTTACCATTCACACACGGTTTTTGCAGCCTTCTAGAAATATCAGCAAAATCTCTCACACCGGGATATGTTAGAACCTTGTCTTTGCCAACCCTCCTGAAAATGTCTTTAAATAACATGTTAAAATTCTAGTTGAAGAATTAAAACAAAAAAAAGAGGTGGAAGGATTTTTTGCAGAACAGTGTGAGAGAGATTTAGATTCTTGTAGTTGCAAAACAGCATATAAGTGGCACACAAGTTATCCAGAGGAAATAACTATATCATAGATGAGGGCAGCTCTGTAGAGCATTGTTTGTCTGCTGGAATTAGAGACAGAGATGAAAGAACAAGATGGTATGTAAGACAGTTCAAGAATTTAATCCGTATCCAGTATGTTCCATCCATTCAGTAATAGTGTTGTTGTTGCGCAGTGCCTCTCCCTTCTGTAGAATAATTTAATTTCTAATGGAATAAATATGTAAATTTAAAATTGGAAAGCTTGCCTGCAGCCATTAGCTGACTGTTGACAATGTCCACATATCTTCCAAGAAAAGGCCCTGCCTTATATCCCTCAACACTGGCAAGTCAGAGGGCAGAATAAAATGAGTAAATGAAAATGTTGGGTTGCTCTGATTTTGTGTTGATTATTGTCCCTTTTCACATGATGTCCGCTATCAGAGCCTCGCAGTTCTGAAGACAACAGCTAGCAAAGAGTAAGATGACCCACATCTCCAGGACACAGCACCAGTTTGACCCCAGTGTGACTCAGTGGCAGCAGCAGATCAGTTGGTTCTCAAAGCTGTGATGATGGCCTGATGCTTCAAGCACAAAAATCTATCCTTAGGGCTGACCAGTAGTGTCAGAAATGTAATGGCAGAAGCAATTCTACAGCTATTTTATTCACAGCCAGATGTGCTTGACCCAGGATTAACTCATTGACACCAACCCCACGCCAACAGTGGCTGTAATCCCAACACTTGTGGGCCCTGCTGGAGGTGTGGATTGGGGCAGGTCTGTGCCTAGGACAGACCACAGGACCAAGGATCTCACGGCTAGGGGACAAACTCCTCCTTCCCTATGTCTCCTGAGTGCCACCCAACTGTCCCTACTGTTGACCGGATCATCAGGAAAGGCTTCCAGGATCTGATGGTGGACAAGCAGATCATCTTTCCCGGGCAAGTCTTCAAGACATCGCACATGGGATTCCAAGAGACCTCATCGGAGAAGATTTAATAAATCTTAACAATCTGACTTCATAGCAGCTCTTGCTTTCTTTAGCCAGAGACCCAATATTATCTACAATCCTAGCAGAACTCTGATGTTATTTGTGCATCACATCTGCAGTGCTGCAGACACTGTTTTGCATCAAAAGTGAAAAGATATTTCTTTCTAAGCCACATTGCTTGTTAAGAAGCTATTTGGACCTGGAGGTATGAGACATCTGTAGAAAAACTAAAGCTTTCACATGTTTTAAAGTGTTTGGAGTCAGACCCACATCCACCCTTCCTGCTTGCAAAGAGCAAAGCGGGCTCACAGTCATTTCCATTTTTACCCCAACACATACCTAAATTAACTGGGAAGTGAGAGGTGCAACCACAGCTGAGTGGAGGCTACAAAACCAGAGCTTTGGACTAGAGAAGTTTATAAGAAATCCTCCTGAGGAGACACATGTAAGTGTGATATTGTCATGGAGACAGCATCCAAGCAAACTGGAAATAAATAACACATTAGAAATAAGATATCAGGGGAAAAAATAATATATATATATATATATATAAAAATTAAATACTCTTGCCTAGTTTTCCTTAGCTAATTAGCATCTCTTCTTAGAGGTTTAAGTAACTGCTCATTTAGATCAGTGAATGATTGCTCTGAGATTAGGGTGTAGGAAAAATCTTTCTGTTGGGAATAATCTACTTATGCTACTGTTTGTTTGAAGCAGTGATAAACATAGAGATTTTCCTTCCATATGTGCCAAGTATAAGAGAAAGCAGCATGATTAATGAACTCTTGCATTTTACCAATAAATTACTAAGTTCAGACACAAATTTATAGTTGTCATTAGTGCAAGACATCACAAAAAATCATAACTAATTTAAATCAGTTTCAATGCAAGCTATTCTTGGGTTTTTAAGAATTTTTGTATTATTTCCATTTGATCTGCTGGGAATGACATTTTGCACACCATTATTTATAATCTACAAAAATTAATTATGCTTCTAATTAATGGCATGCAAATAAATTTTTGCTCAAGGAGTTATTTATTCAGTTGTAAAGCAGGAGATTTGAAACTGTATATACACACATTTCAGGCATGTTCCTAGGGTTTTATATTTTGTTCCTTTGTTTTTCACTTACTCATTTCTTCTCAGATTTCTGAGGTCCATTGAAGGTTGGCTTTTCTGAAAGTTTTTAGATGCTCATATTTATTTGTTCTTCAGTAAACAAGAACCGGGTATACAACTTCGTATGCATTCCCTTTCCTATAAGAAGTCTACGAAAAAGAATAATGGGAAAGAGTGAAACTATATTGACTGACAGCATCTATCTCTTGTCTCCCAGCAGAGACACGTTACATGAGACAAACTCTCCGTTACAAAAGGACCTGAGTGAATGCAGCCACACAATTACTGCATTTGTTCCTGTTTTCCATACATTCACAAGTTAATGGTAGACACAGTCATAAAAAATTGTTTGAACTGATGTTGCAGAATATTCAGAGAAAATGCACTTTGCATCATAAATATTCATTCGCCCACATTTAAAATGTAACTACTCCTCGTAGGGAATCAAGGAAATTGTACGTGGTGTTATGTCCAGGCAGAACACCTCTAGTTTCAAAACGCAGACAGCCAGAAAATGATTTTAAAATGTTTTACGGACTTCAGTATGCACACAGAAATAATTTCAAACAAACAAGCAAACCCACCCTATGGGCGAACATAGGACATAAAAAGAAGGTAACCATCAAAGTCTTCATTGTTAAGCCAGAGATAGCTTAAACTTTTTTTTTAACTAAGATAATAATTAACTACTGAAATAACTTTTCTGAGGTTCAAGGAGTCCCACAGAGCTCCAGTGACCAGCTCCAGGTCCAACAGAGCCCAGAAAGATGTATAGATTAGGTTCTTAGGGGCATGGTTTAGTGCTGGGTTTAGGTTATGGTTAGACTTGGTGATCTTAAGGGTGTCTTCCAACCAAAATGATTCCATGATTCTCCAGACCAGCTCTGCATCCCTCGCAGCCCATCTGTTTTCATCTCCCAGCCGTTGTCTCCAAAGTCACCCTGGCACAGCCCACTCCAGAGGAAGCTGCAGCAGAAGCAGCTGGAGGTTTTTGGACACAGCCATGGACTAAATTAATAAGATTATTAAAATTAAAGAGGTTTTCAAAAGACACAGCCTTGTATTTATAGATGGGGGCAGCTGCTGTTGAAAAAGGGCCCATCACTGTCAGCGATGAGGAGTTTGTGCACATCAAACACAGCGATGGCCAACAGAGCCTGACGTGCTCCACCAAAAAGACGTCAGCTCCTTCTCTTGCCATCAGTGAAGATGGAGAAGGCAGTTTCCTCCCCAGGGAAGGGACTTCATTTCCAAGATAAAGTTTTCATTAGATGCCAGAAAGAGTCTTGCTTCAGCCCCTCGCTAGCTACGGAGCATCTGCTGCGGTGACGTGCCGGGACCCTCAGCAAGGAGGGGAGAGCAGGCTGCTGAAGCATCAAAGAGCATGGTGACAGCCGTGTGAGGGGAGCCTGGTGGCAGCAAGAGGGAGTGGACACTCAGAGTCTTCTGAAGGAAATACGTTGTGAACCTGTTGCATATAAACGTGCTCCCTTAGGTCAGAATTACTTCAGGTTCCACACACCTGCCACAGGCTGGATTCATGGCAGGGATGCTCCAGCTTCAGGAGGGGTTTCCCACTGCAGAGGAGAACATCTTCAAACATGTGCACAGAGGAGAAAGGAAGGTCCTTGAGGACTGTCTGGATGAGACACAGCCAAACTGGGGGGCGATATATGGAATAACTGAATGTAAAGTGCTACCAGGGACCAAATGCACAAAAGAAGGGTCTTATTGAACCACTGAGTACTCTGGTAATAAGATCATATTGATCTAAAAATTTACAATGATGGTACACCAATTTTGCTTTAAATATACAGCACATACTGAAGGGGAAGTCTTCCTTTTCAACACCGGCACTTGATCATCTGTTTTTCTTGATAGTTGCCATGTGGGTCAGGTTGAAAACATAATGAGACTATCAAAAGGTATGTTGGACAGTTTAATAGAGAATTCTAATAAACAGATGTTAGTAATGAACAGCTACCAAATATATTAATAGATCTTCTTTCTAATAAAACATAACGTAAAGTAGATGAATTGTGATACTCAACAACCTCAGCAGTGGAGTTAAAATTGAATTATATGGAAGAAAAAACAGCTCTGTTCCAATTTCAAAATTATGATGATCTACTATTATGATCCATCACTGGCAGAGCAGTAGGTGAAACAATAATAAATCACTGTTATTTATAATGCCGCAAATCATAAGAAGTGTCAAGAGGAGTTATAATTCATTTTCACTTCGGGTCATAATTATACATCTACTACATTGTATTTTTGCATAGGTGTATCAGTAGCATAGTAATCCATAATCCATCACAGAATCAAAACAAATGCAAACTGAGTAAAAAACTATTTCCCTCCCCAGTTCATGTAATATATGCATCAAGTAACTGGAATAAGTGCAGATATGCAGCATACACAAGTGATGTGAAGTATGTTTTTTCTGTTATGCTAATACAGGTCAATAATTTGTGCAAAATTCCCTATTGGCTTTTGAATTTGATGACTTATTAAAAAAACCTACGTGCTTTCAAACATACATTTACCGGGTTTTTGCCACACTTTTTTGATAACGTGAGTGGTGATTTTCCAGCCAGGTAGGGGCTCCTGGTTTCCTTCTTGGTTTCTGAGTGCACAGGCATTCAAGGGAGCTTAGAAGCAAAGTGGTACAAATTTCCATTTGAGGGAGGAATTCAGTTATTTTACCTTCTCCCTTTTCTTGCTTTTCCCTCCAGTGTGAGAAATTTTGCTCCATGGATCATGTGGGAAGCGTTTTGCTGCTGAAAAGCAGCAACTGTGATATACACCTGTGCAGATCAGTGGGGTTTATTATAACAGGGATTAGAGAGTCTTAGTTGTATTTACAAAGAATTTCTCTCCAAAGCAGAGTGAAGCCTGTGCAGCTTATTCTTCATAAATAAATACTTTTCTTTAAAAAAAAAAAGGCAGCACAAGATTAGTTTGGACATAAAGACATTGAACTTCTCTTTGTGATATTGTAAAATAAGCTTTGGTGGAGGGAAGGTGCTACGTTTCTGAGATGCCAGATCCAAGCATCTAAGGTCCAGGACCAGCATACTTGTTTTTAATACATATCTAGGTTTGTATGTGCAGCATTTTCTGATGCACAGGAACTGTTCCTTAAAGATCAAAATAAGACACTGCATTGCACATCTCTTAGCGGCACAGGCAACCAAAGTGGCTCTGTGGCAAATAGAGATCCTGCAAAAACCCACAAATGCCAGGCAGAAATTCAGAGTCATCTGGATAAAGTTATAGCAAACTGCTTAAACTCCCCACGGACTGTGGTACCGGTAGCACCCTGCGTCACTCCACTTGTCACCTCTCCATCTATGACCTCTCGCTGGAGCTCTGCCCTGCACTTGGGCTCTGACACACCAACCTGCTCCCAGCAGTGACAAACTGCACATTTCAGATACAATTTACAGCAGGCCGAGGTCAGGCTTCAACACCTCTGAGCATTATTCTACAATGCTGTTGATTATAGCATTACTTTGTAAGAACGCCTGTCTTTCACTTAAAATGTAGCCTCCTGTTAGTTTTTCCCTGCTGAGGTCGTGGCTGGAGGAAGCAGCCACCCGATAGCAAATTTTGGAGAGTGTTGTAGGAAATCCGAAAGCAAGCTATACATCAGAATAGTAATTTGTGCTTCACAAGGTGTTATTCAATAAAAAGTTATCAGTGTTATATCTCCTGTGGTGGAAAGGATGTTTTTTGGCAGATCCCCCTCACCTCAGGCAGGTTTTGGAGCCAATGGGTTAAACACATCCCCTCCCTGCGGGTTGTCACAAATAAAGCCCCATCCCCTGCCCCTCCGAATCTGTGTGCTCCGGGTTTGGTAGAGACATCTGTCTGATAAATAGCTCATTTTGCAATCACTATCATATAATTTAGTATTTTGACAGGTGCATAAACTTAACATGAGCTTTATATAAATATTAAACAGTCTTGCTAAAAATGAAAGCTGCGAAATGAACACAGTTCCCTAGGCCTGCCTTAATAATTATTCTGAGGAAAGGGTTTTTTTTCTGAAGAAGAAAGGAAAAGAGATTTATCTAGTGAATGAATATTGGAGTAATTTGGTTACATTGTATCTGGGTTTTGTGACTATCAGTTTCAGGTGCTGTCAGACAGTACCGGTAATGGCAGCTTTGTACCAAGCTTTCCGTTCTTCCCTTTGCTTTTGGAGTTCTTTTATTTTATTTTATTTAGGCTTATCTCTTCTTTTCACTATGCTGAAGGGAGATGTTTACTATAAATCTGCAAGAATATCACTGAATGGGATCAAGGTTGAGTGAACACACAAGAAGAGTTAGGAAAGACATGATAAAATTAATGAAGATGTTCCCTCCTGATGCTCTTCCTGATGTGTTACCCTTTTCACCCTGCGATCGCCTTTCTATTGTCCACCTCCTGCCCTCTGCTCCTGTCCCAGCTGGGCACGGCTTTGTTCCCAGAGAGGCACTTAAAGGATAAATAAGGATAAATCCCAAAGTCTTTGTGCTATTTTTTTTCTTCTTTTATTTTTCTTCTCTTTTTTTTTTTTCCTTCACAGGCATTGATTTTGCACAGAATGCACTCTACTCTCAGCAGTTATTGCAATCAACATGAAAATAGTGTGGTACCACTTCTGAGGGGACCTTTCTTGTTTTGTCTCCTGTTATAAAAAAGATCAGTGAAAGAGAATGATACAGCTGAAACCTGCTGTTTAACTTGTAAAAACATTCTCTTCTTTTTTGTCCTTAAGTACAGTATTTAAAGTAACCTTTTAGGTGGCCTTTTGTCATAATGAAGCATCTAAAATATAGAGTCCCAAATATTCTCTTACTCTGCCCTAATAATGACAATTAGATGTTATACTGAATGCATGATTTATTTTAAAGATGTGTAATGGTCAGCAGTTAAACAATACCATCCAATCTCTTTAAAGATAATTAAATAACCCATTACCAACTTTACACTTACAAAAAGGAAAATGCCTCTAAGAAGTTATTAATATAAGTTGTCGAACACAACTGAAGGGTCCAGTCTCAGGACTGAAAATTAGGAGTCAGGAGCTCCCGGCTCTGAATTCTCCACTGTGGTTCTGTCTGATGTCTCTTGGCCCAACACCGTGTGCATGCCCTGAAACCCTGATGGACACCAAAGGCACCAAGACACCAAAATCCCAATGACAGCCACAACATGCATCACAATTTCTGGCACTTCTGTCTCCATTACTTTCTTGTACACCATTTTTTAAACCACCATTGCATTTACCTCTTTATAACCTATATGCTTACTCATTACAGCTTTGTGAAATTCTATATATTCCATGTTTCACTATTTTTTTTTGCCCATTTATTATTTTTGTGCTATAAGAAAACATTTTCAGAGTAAATATAGCTTTGTGATGAGGATTACCCGCCCCCCATATCATCAGCCGTATTTCACTCTTTTATTTCCCTATTGACGTCCCTTGCTAATACGCAAATACAAAGAGAAAAGAAATATTCACATGTTATTCCTATTAAGGACTAAGTTCTACTAGGTATGACATTGAAGGTGAAGTTTTCAAAAGATAAACTTTCCCACAGGAGCAGATGACATATTGCTTAAAATGGCAATTTATTAATAATGGCCTTATGCATACACAATTACCATGGAGCTTCTTTTGGTGACATATCAGAAGTAAAACAAGCCCACAAAATACAGATTGTTCTTTTAATTTATTCTTTAGTATTTGGACACTGAATATGTTTCATTGTCTTTTATTTTTTTAGGCTGCTGAGTTGATCAGGTAAGCTCTGATATTTAGCCAGCTTAGTTTATTATTTAAAGGGAGGTGGTAGTAGCTGCTCATCATATGTCTAGGTCTTCTGTGTACTATTTTTATGCACAGGAGTGATCTCATTTCTGGAAAAGTGTGAATTAACTGTAAATAAGTTTCACCGCAATCAGTTAATATGCATAGCTGCTCCCAGCCTCCCGTGTAATATTCTAACACCAGAAAATACAGCCATGGGCACACGAGTTGAAAATCTCAACCAACTATAAGATACTCTGAATTCAAAATTGAGTTAATTAAATGTAAATTCCAAGACCATTTACCAGAAGTTTTCAGGAAAACCAAATCAGTTTCTTATGGTCACTGTATCTAATCAGGTCTAATTCCTACAAACCTCTGTGCAAGCTTTTCTGTACCACAATACGTTGCCTTCTTCCTTACATGAATAAATCCCCCAAAGTCCCTCATTATTATTTTACCAGAATGATTCCAACTAAACAGAGTATTTGCGTGTGTTGAGGAACTGAGTTTAAGGGACAGATTTTTCTGGTAAAATACAGACCTCAATAAAGGAAGAGAACCCCCAAAATATTTTGCAGTGGTAATTTTTAAGACCCTCCTGAATTCCATGGACAGGTTTTATCATGTGTGATTTCCATTCCATTTTCTTCATCCCTGTTATAGCATAAAATTTCATCAAGTGTAAATGTCAGATCTTTGTTTTATTATTTGCTAATGTCATAAAAAGCTGAATTGTTTGCTTTGTTAAAGGGCTTACTGAGCATTGACTTTTCTTTATTTGTATTTTACTACCAAAAAGATTTTAAAAAATAAAATAATAATAAAAAAGATCCGTCTGAAATGGGATTTAAATAACAGAGCAAGGTTTGCCGTTATCATAAATGTATAAAGTGCTTTGTGAGTAATAAAATGGATCATGGATTCTGGATAATTCAAACTGAAATGTTATGCTCAGTATCAAGATTAGATTACATTAATGTAGTTCATTTTAAATGGTTTAAAGGCCATCAGATGCATGTGAAAAGAATCTGTATCATAACTTAGAATAAATAGACTGAGACATTTGTTTATAATGTCAGTGCTAAACAAATCTATTACTACATTTCTGTATGTAACATTATGTTACCACTGTTACTAAACAAGCAGAGCATGAAGATAAATTATAGCTTTAATTATAAACATTACCTTTGCATATTTATTAATTTAAAATGAAACAATGTTCACTAACCTTGGATTATTTATATTTGCTAACATTTTAATTAACTTTGGTTTATTTAGGTAATTTTTGCTGCTGCTGGTCATACATAGCCACTTAACTTGTGTAATCTGATTTATCACACTACGTATTATCCAGGAAATCATACAATGCTGTTATGGTTAGTTTTGCTATAAGATACTAAAAAAAACAGAGTTAATAACTGATTGGAACCCCCTTTAAGTTCAATCTTAGATATAAACTCCAGCCTTGCTTTTTCTTTTTTTAAAGTTAGACCCATCTACCCAAGATATCAGCTATAATTAAAAGAAAACTCTTCTTTCCCTGAAATTATTCCATTTGACAATATGCCCTTGATTCAATATTGCTGGCACTCATTCTTAAAGTGATTTGGGGAGAAAAAAGTCCTTGAAGGCTTCCATGTTTATTATAGCTCAATAATGAGCAGATAATGGACTATATGGAGGAATTAAGGTCATAATGCAGCCTGAAAATTTTCTTTGCCTGGTTGAAGTGTATCAGAGGAAGAGAAACTGCTGAAGTTTCAAATCCCTGGATGAGTTTCAAATCCGTCCAACTTCCAGCTAGAAATGGGGAAAACAAGCTTAACAGTGAAATTCTTATTGCTGTTTTACACTGACTCTCTTTATAACTTCCCACCAGTCAAACTTGGCTAAAGTCATAAAAAGACTCAGCTGACTTAAATTGCAACTCTATGGGCCCACCTGCAAAAATCTTACATGGATTCTCTTTGTCCCACATATCTGGGAGACAGTTTGTTTAATAATTTAATTTTTTAAAAGGATTCAGAATTTATCATACTTTGTATAAATAAAGTTTTTAAAATTAATTTTGTAATGAAAATGCATAAAGTATCTTTAGTATAAAAAAACCTTTTAATAAGGAATGCCCTTAAATTTAAGTAAATGACATAAAGATTTTTATTGGATTCTTCCCACCAATTGCCAAGTTGCCTTAGTAACCACAAGTCAGAGACACGAAAAGGAACCAACTAATACATACTAATACATTTTTAATATTAAGTAGAAAGCTTAGATTAAGTTCTATAAAGGATTTACACTCTGTGATACTTATCTTTATAATGCTACAGCATCATATACTCTGAATAACTGGGACGCTCAATATAGCCCGTCTATGTGTTACCACATTTGGATCCAATTCTGCGTAGTTTTACTTACAAAAGTGCTGCAAATACCTTGAAATCAGCCTGACTGGTGGGATTTAACCAACCTTCAGAGAGAAGATACTGGTGCCCTCCTCATCACAACCAGGTGCATGTTGTTACCAAAACAGTGGCGTTTAGGGCTCTGGTCAAGACCTATCATGTCTGAAAGGAAATAAATAGAAGAAAGTCCAGATCTCTCCATCCCTTTTAATATTCGAGTAGGGGAACAAAATACGGGTTATTTTTTTGCAGTCTTTCTAAGTGGCACTGAAGAGCTGGTATTTCTGGACAGTTTCCCCAAAATTTCAGTTCAGCAGTCATAACACAGCTGTCTAACTGACCATCTATCCAAGATTTTCCTATTGGTTTAGGAAATTAACTTTTTCTTTACTTATTTTCTTTTACTATGACCCTCCCCAAAAGGATTATGTTGTTTTAATGCATCTCAATTACAAACAAATGAGCCCAAATGTTGTCATTTTCTTGCTTCCCACATTTAAACCCAAAACTCTACCTCTATCTTTATTCAGGACCATCTAAACTTCTCTGTCCTTAAATAATATATACCATACTGAGGTGCAGTCCTGGCAATGACAAAAAATATGCTTATTAATTGTAAGCTGCCCCTTTTTCAAAACCTGATCAGTAATCCCATCAAAAAGCAGTTGAAACTCTTTAGTGAGATCACATGTTAATTTTGGATAATCATCACTAAAACTGTCTAATGATTCCAACTCATTATTCATTATGATGACTGAAACCTCCTTTATCAGCTCTTTTGACCTCTAGAGTTTTATTATTCTTTAAATCATTTACAGCATGTCACTTGCCACGGCTGAAATTGTAATTAACCTTAGCGATATCATCAAAAACTTTGGAAAAAGTTGGGAGTAGTAGGCAGAACTAAAAATAAAATGTCCTCAGTGGTGTGTTTGCTCCATCCAAAATTCCTTGTGAAAAAATGATGTAAAATTAAGGTTATATATACATTATCAAGTAAGAATCATCATTCTTCCTCTAGAAGAAGACTGTCTTAGTTCCTGCATCAGAAGACAGTATTTTTAATGATATCCAATTAAACTCAATAAACCAATTAGCATTAGCTCTCAGGGTAATTACATCCCTGGGCTTGACAAAGATCATACTTCAACCAACATGCTAGCAGAGCTTAGAGACTAAATAAATGTGCGGTTTACCCCACAAGGTCATCTCCCTGATGTTATTATCCCCGACAAAGGAGTCAGCACCACACACGAGCAGAGCGAGATGGCGAATGTGCCCACTGCTCTGATTGTGGCTGTGCCCAATTTTCTTGATCGGCAAGAAATGTCTCCTGGCAAAGCTCAGCAAAACTCTGTACCATTCTCACCCTTCTTCACAAAAATGGAGGAGAAAAGCAATCTGGCCATGCAGAAATTAAACTAGGAAGTGCCAAGATAATGCAGTTTTACTTTGTAAATGCTGGAAAGGCTGGCAGAGCAGAAAGAAAAGCCATCCATGCGTGGTCCACCTGGGGAGATGCTGCTCTTCGATCTTCTTTAGAGATGGTGAGTTATGCAATTCTTGGGCTGTGTTTCCCCTCAATTCTGTTCCTGTGCAAATATCTCACAGAAGAGCAAAGGACCATACAATAATTTTTTTTTCATGTTCATTCAAAAACAAATTCTGAAAAGTTTATAATACCATCTTAAAACACCTCAGAAAACACTTGAAGATTGAACAACTATCGATTTCACTGAGTCTAATTACAATTTCAAACACAAGCATTTTCTTTAGATTTTTTTTAGTTTAGATTTTGCAGCAGCAGTCTCTTACTAATACAAATATGCAAAATTCTGATAGGAAAAGATAAGGAAAGAAGAATGATCTCATTTTGATCCATTTTTTTGGGTGACTGGAAACCCCACAAGACTGATTTACTACCCAGCATTGTAGTTCTTCCTGTCGATGTTAAGAGATGTCTCAAAATGCAAAACCGAAAAAGGCGGTACGCATTCATTATTGTGCTGTATACAATACATTTCTTTCTGATTTGGTTCTAAATTGATCCTCAGCTTAGTTACATTTTTTTAACAAGTTCGGGTTTCCCTGATACCTTCTCTTGCCACATCAAGAAACCTTCCTGCTGTTTACTTGGTGCCAGCTGGTACAAATAAATACGGGAAGATGCAGGTTGTCTCTGGAGGGAGGAGGGACAACGTGCAGGACTCACTCAAACCAGACAGTCTGAAGGTTCAGGGTTTGTATTTGACACGTGGAAGGCACATCTGGGTGGCTGGGACTCCAGCAAACATCTTTTTCAGTTTCACAGCACATATCCGAGATGTTGCTCCACGAATGTTGTGTTTATAATCTTAATAACGCACCAATTTAATCAGATCTGCCACAGTACCATCTCTGGCATTTAATTGACTGTGGTTTATATCTTGCATATTTAATAGTTATGTGTTTTATCCACTTAGCCAAAAATAAAAGATACAAATATTAACAAATTTTATACTGTGAACTGAAATTAAATATGATGGTTTCATTTCTCTGGATTTTTTATTGTACTAAATAAAGCTTACAAGCTGAATTCATAGATTAAAAAAAAAAAAGTTCTTAATTATACCTTTCCAGTATCTTACAAGGAAATCAAAGCATCATTGCTGATACAGCTAAAAAAGATCTCATTATGTCCCACTCCTCCTTAGCACCAGGTCTTTCTCTAGTAACAGGTGATCTTTTGATCTCTTCCTTTTTCCTCCAGGTTGACTGCATTGAGCATTTGTCCAAAGGCTGCAACACATCTCATGACATTTCATAAGCTTTATAAATTCCATTTTTTCCCTTTCCTTGTTTCCTCTGGTAGTTTTAAACCAGTTTATCTCTCCCACAGAGCAGAGGTCCTGACCTGACATGGACCTTTGACCGTCACACTGCTAACACAAGAGCTCACTTATCAGATCCGAGTGCCGTGGAAACCCAAAGACAGCTGGCACTTCCTCAGAATGGGAGGTTAGGAAAATTAATGATGTTGTACTGAAATGCACAAGGTAAATATTTGGATATGTAAGAAGAGCATATATACCCATAAACCTCATCCATATGGACACCGCACATGAGCCGCGGGTGAGCCGGAAACGGAGAAGCAATACTGAATGCCAAACCGTAGCTGCTTCCTCTCCAAGGAAAGTTTAATTTTCTCCTCCCACATTTCTATTTTCTATAAAATTGAGTTTTAAAATAAAAGGGGGGTCATTTTTGGCTTCCTGGAACATTTTTGGAAGTCAGTGATATATGGAAGATATCATGATCTCTTCTACACAGCCCATGAAGGGGCAGCCGGGTGAAATTCTTAACTCAGTTTGTCACTAACTTATGAGAAGCACTTGAATTAAATAAAATATTTTGGGCATAATGGCTATAAAATGAAATTTTTGTATCAAATGCTAAGCAGAAGTGGGTGTTATTTTACCTAACATATCGATTTGCTCATTTTCTAGAAAATTGGTTAGGAAACAGCTGCATTTTTTGCATAGACAACAAACAAATGAACAACCAACCAACCTTCAGGAGGGCAGAGTTTATTTAAGGTCTTATAAAAACAAGGGATACATAGCATGAAGTTTTCCTCAGAAATTCATGCAATTTTCACCATCAGAAAAAAAAAGAACTGGAATATCTGTGGAACAATCCCCATTTTAATGATAGCTCTATATAGGTTCGAGTTTGCTGTTACTACCACAGTGCTCATGTTTGTTAAAATGTTTTCTGGCTATCTGAAGGAAATTCCCGGATAATGATACAATCTTGAGAACTTGGAGAATTCGCCACCTCCAAAATTAGATTGCTCTCAGGAAATACATCTGGATGGACAAAAGATGATTCATTCTCTGTTTGATTGAGTAAATTTCAAGTTAGGCAATTAGTCTTAGTGCATTACCATGATTTGAAATATCATATTCCTGCTTTCCTCTACCATCTCTAGGTCTGTGCTGCGGCCAAGACAAGGACATACTCTTTGGGATTTGGCTTCAGAGCTGGGGAAGTGTGGCTGCGGTCAGACTCCACACAGCAGGGATATACAGAAAACTGGAATTTCCATGATTCAACAGGGAAAATGGACCTTGGATATGAGGGCCACGTTTATCTTCACAGTCCTGAGGCTTTCTCACACACACGTATATGAGGAGTGACCCAGTTATCCCAATAGCAAGTAAATTGCTTCCTAGAAGTTGTGAAATATCTGTAGCTAACATTTGAAACAAGTTTTGTAATTGTGAGTAGAGGCCACCGAATCTCAACCAGTAACTTATCCAAGCAGTTCGCATTTGTACCAGCAGATACGGTGTGATTTAACAACATTAAAGAATAGATAGATTACTGTATTCATTGTCAATAATTTCTGCTGTTTAATTATCCTTATAATATCCTGCTGAGACGTGAGACCTCAGCTGGGTTTGAATTCCACTCACTCCAAGAAGAAAATTTAAAGTAAACTTGCATTATTTAGCAGAAGGGGGGTGGGGGGGAACATGCTGAGGGGAGATCAGCAGTGGGCTTCAGGAGTTTGTCTTACAGAAGGAAAGGAATTCGGTGTGCTGGGTATGGGGGAGAGCTCTGGGCTGTCTGTGCACAGAGGCTCTGGGAAGATACAACATCTCTCCCTGCTGAGGGTTTTGAGGAAAGATTCAAAACATCTGTCAGAAAAAAAACACTTTGGTCTACCCTTGGGAACTGGAGCAGGTGACCACTTGAGGAGTCTTTCCAACATAAACTTGTGCCATTCTTTATTTTGAATCTTGATGGTCATTTTCCACCTATTTCATTTTGACTTGGGTTGTTTTGCTGGATTGAGGAGTGCTGTAGTATCAGGTCTCCATTTCTGATATATACCCATACCCACATTTTATTTTAAGATTTTCACTCATCATATAGATGCCACATATCTTGTCTTAGACTGGTCTTACCAAAAATGCAATCTTTACTTTCATGAGCACTCTAGCAGTGTCAGTGGGAAAATGTATCTGAGTAGGAATATGCAAACAGTTTCTTTCTTCTGAAGTCTTGATTACTGTAGCAAAAACCCGCTTGGAACATAATAAAAGTGGTGCTATTAACACAATAACAGAAATATTAATATTACTGGTGCAGTTGTTAAGATCCTAAAGGTTTTTCAACAATGGACTTTATTTGTTTCACCAAAAGAGTTTAATCCAACACAATAGCTTCCATTTACAAACAAGTTTGGCATATGCTTGAGTGAGAATTTTTCATTTCCCTAAACACAGAAAACAATTCAGGTCCTGATGTTAATACTAAACCCCTGGATTTGTTAAATGTAATGGCGGTTTTGCCATGGGCTTCAGTAAAAACGAAGAAACCATCAGGATTTCAGTTCAGTCCTTACATGTCCATTCTGCTTTTCCTTCTTGCTTTTGTAATTAAGCATGCTCTAGCTTGCTCAAGACAGTTCATATTATTTTACAAATAAATCTTTCATTGGCACTGGTCCACAGAAATGGACTAATGGCAATTTAGAACATAAATTATGGAAGCATAAATAAGAGAGCTTCTCTTTCTGCCCCCTCCCCCCCAAGTCATTCCATCTTTCAGTTTGATTTTGATTGGAGTGGGATTGCCAGTGGTGTTGGACAGTTTACAAGCTGTCCCCAAAATCCTGAATGATGTGTTTCTTGCTGAATCTATGCCCCACAGGATCCGCCAAGCAGCCATCACACTAATCCAGTATTGAACTATTCAAGCATGTGGGAGTTCGAGCTGTCAAGAACTGTAAGAATCATGTGTAAGAAACTCAGCTTTTTTTCTCATTTACTTGCCCAGTTCATATATGTAACTACATTTATCAATATGTTATGTGTTCATCTCACCACTAGCCTATTTTGATTTCTTGCTTTGAAGAAGCCACTATAATCAATCCAAACCAATCTAAACAATTCAGGGCATCTCATGTGTTCACTTCAGAAAGAGCTTTCATGAAGAAAGGGCTCTTACAATTCATGCAAAATGTGGATGCAGGGGTGTGCAGTTGAAAGGGGACAAACCTCAAAGTGGTCACAGACTTCCACTGAACCTCAAACAACTGTCCAAGCATCTTTTTCCCCTTATCTGCAAACATTCTCAGTATCGCCCCTGAAATCAGTGGATAGTTTGACAATCAAGAATTATATGCAAACCATTAACAACCCCAGTTGTCCTGCTCACGCTCCCTCTGGTGCTCTGGGGTTTGCAAATAAAACACTACAATTTGGTTTAAACAGAAGGTTAGGCTTGGCTTTACAGATACTGTATAAACTTCTGAGCCACTCTTCAGAAATGCCTTGACACCAATGTACTCCTAGGTTACACTGAGTAATTGACCCTACGTTTCTGAGAAACATCTTCAAAAAGGAAGAAAAAAGCCCTAAATTCTTGGTCGTGCTCAGTGTGGAGTTACGTACAACCCCAAAAAAGGTTAAGGAAAGCAGATCAAGAAGGCAAACATTTCTCAGAGTGGTTAAGTGACCCTCATGAACAGAAAAGATTCCGACTTGAGCTCTCTGTAGCATAGTGGGCAATATCTATTTCAAGAAAATGTTTTTATCATTTATTATGTCATAAGCAAAAGAGCAAAATAAACTGTTTATTATCATGTATAAAATGCTTTTGACCAGCCAACTGAAAAACTAATTTCATTTTCTCATTACACTGCCTCAGGCATCCTTTAACGTCAATTTTTATTACAGACGAGGAAGGGAAATTAAAATGATCAGTTACAGCGGAAGAAAAAACATTGGTTTCAGAATTTTTAAAAGTAAGACTAATAAGCACTGAACCTGCTAATCATTCTTGGTAATTACCATTAATTTTGCAAGAAATGGAAGAAAGGTCCTAGGGATCTGTATTTTAATGCCTCAGAAGGAACTCTCTGGTGTGGAAGTATTAAGGTTTCTAAGAAACCTTGAAACTGTAAAACCAGGGGTCTCTGCAGGGACTGAGAAATCTCACCACACTGGAATAGGAAAGTTAGTTATAGAGATGCTCCCTCAAGGAGAATTAGAGGCATTTTTCTTGCTTCTAGGTGGAATTTATTGTTCTCCTTTGGGTACGATTAAACCAGTTTCACCCGCACAGTCACACGCCTTAACATCTTTTATGCTTCTAAAGTGGATCAGATTACCAATAGCTTTATGCACTTACCAAACAGGGCAAGAAAATGCCCAGAAAGGTCACACAGGGTCCCCCGCCCCTCCAGTGGGTCATCTCAGCCCTTTTCCTCCAAAAGGAGCTGCAGCAGAGCAGTCCCAGACTGGAAACAGGCCTTGTGGTGACACCTGAAAGACACACGGGAAAAGAATTGAAAAATAAATCTGCACTTAGCAGTGGCCCAGTAACTAATCTTGTCCTGTAACTTTTCCGCAGGTGTGAAGGCCTTTTGGTGACGTGTGGCCAGGGAATCAATAAGCAGCAAGACTGAAACAGCTGACATAACCTCAGTATTTACTATTTTGTGACTTTTTAATAATTTTTTAGTCTTGAAAGATTCCAAGAGTGCTATTGAGCTCATCATCATGCAGTGCCTGGTGGAGCCTACAGCAAATCATTGAGTCTTCTGGTTCTTGCAAGACGTTCATCTGCTGGGGGACTGGTGGCAAGGAGGACCTTCACAGATGTAACATCACCAGTGCAGTGACACCAAAAGTGATATGCTTCTTACAAGTAGCTTCTACAATAAACTCTACCAAAGCAGCACACTCCAACAAGGCAATAACACAGGAAGACATTTCATAAGAAAAGGGAATGTCACATCTTTTTGTGTAATGATTTCATAGGTATTTCGAACCCAATTCCCAAGCTACTCACAGATGGAGGAATTCAGGCTATTTGATTTCCTGGGACAGCTTTAGGAGCCATCCTGTTTACTTTCTTTTCCTTTCTTTACCTTTTTTTTTTTTTTTCCTTTCTTCTTTCTTTCACCATCATTTTCTTCCTTTTTGCAGAGCACCTTGGGCTTCAGTGGGAATGAGTTTCAAATGACGACAGAATACTATCTGAAATGACTTCCACTTTCTTCCGTGGAAAAAACTCCAGAGAAATGTGAGTATATGTATATATAAATATATATATGAATTTTTAATACACCTACAATTGAACAATTTTCCTTAGATTGTGCAGTAAGTGATGGATGGAGGAGCGAAGGCACAAGCGCACACTATGAATGTGGTCAGTTTGCTTGTTTTCTGGAGCCACACTATAGGGAATCAATCCTTACTCATCTGCAAAAATCAAGTTAGAAACTTCTTAAACTCTGCTAAAATGCCAATTCTTAGGGGGCATTTCCTCTCCAAGCATCCTCCAGGCTGGTCCTTCCTGGGCCCAGGTGAGCAGGATTGCCAAGGCTGGTTCTGGCCTGATCCTCAGCTTTTGTATTTTGGTGGAGTCACTCTAATTTATTCGGTAATAAGACCAGTTCCTATCAGCTCAGAATATAGTTTGGACATGCCTGTTTGCAATGACATACACAGTGTGAAACATGAGACAAAAATTTCCTCAGGTAGATCCAAACCCTAGACAGGTGTTTTTCTCTTTTGTTTCCTGAAAATTGTTTAAATATTTAAAGCAGGTGCTTGAATGATCACCATTAAAAGCTTACTTACCACCTCTCTCCTTTCTATATGACATGTTGATTGAGGACTGCGTGGCACATCAGTTATAACATGTCTAAGCCTGTCTTAATTATTCTTTTTTTTTAAGCATACACATTACCTTTACGTGTTTCTCTGCCAGGCTAAAACTGAGATTATGGCAAGTTCCCTTCACCTTAGAGTTCTTCTGGTTCGTAACAGTCAAAATTTGTGTTATTATTAAGCTATTGAATGCTAATGTAATTCATCTTAGAAAGAGGCAGCAGCAAACATTCAATGCATAAGGATAATGGGCAAAGCTTGGTCTTAATATGCTCATAGGAACCTACCACTGGCTCAATATGCAAAGCGGTTTGCTTGGTTCTGTAAAACAATCCAGTCTTTCAGGACATACAAGTGATATAACATTGGATTAAGGGTACAAGAGGTACTAAAATAATGTTTCCCGGAAGCAGGAAAGACAGTTAAAACAGAACACACTCACTCTACAGAAGTAAACACAGCGTTTTTAGAATACCTTCTGTTATTCCTGTGAATACCTTCTGTTATTCTTGTGAATATTCTCAGGAGGATAAGGAGGCTTTATATCACAGATAATTAAATGCAGGCTCTTTACTATTATATCTGTTGTATTCCAGAGAGCAGTAGGTTATAGGGCAATAGACTGAAATTAGATTTTAGCAGAACATGTGTCCTGACCTTTCTTTAAAGCAGATCTATTTACTTTATAATGCAGTTCATCTTGTAGGAACTGATGTACTCATAGCCAGTGTAAAGGTTAAGACATATGTGACTCTTAAGCCTTCTTGCTTCTAACTCTGACATAATTCTCTTTGTTTATATTGTGCAAAGAGATAGTTTAAATAGCCAGTGTTGAAAATAATATTTTTGGGGGCAATATAATTTCAGCTATCTTAACATTTATACGTGCAGTGGAGCAAATGCATTTCTAAATTGCAAATCTAATGGGCCTGATCTCCTCAGCGTAAATCAGAGGAGCTTCAATGAATCAAATGCTGAAGCCAACGAAATTTCACTGATTTATGTCTAGATACCTAACTTAGAGCTTAAAAGGATTAAAGCCAGATTTACATGATTGTAAGTGATAAGATCTTGGCCTCATGTATTTTGATACATTATGGGCCAGATTGTGAAACCCTTATGTCAGAGGCACAACCTGCATGAGTAAGTGCTGGCTGATGTGACTGTGGGCTGCACAATCTGGCTCTGTATTACACAGATGTAAACAAGGAACCAAGAGAAAGTTATTAAGTGGCTTTGATGATCTCATAAATAAACACGTCATGACACTTAAGTAGCTTTAATAGTACCAGAACCACAAGAAATATGTACAGTCCTATATTACAGATGTCCTGTGCTGTGGTCTTTAAACATAATGGATGAGAGTTGACTCAACTATATCATGCCACAATTCCAGATACCATCTGATTTGCTGAGAAAAAAATAGCATAAAACAGGACAATGTTGCACAATGCAATGCAAATAGGAGATTTTGCACATTCCTCACTACTCTTACTGTTGTTGTCTATTGATCACCTCAAATCTTTTTTCTTTAGCTTGTGATCTTGTTGTGTTTGGTTTTTTTCTTTCCTCTTGTTCTTATTTTCTCCACTTCCATGTAATTTATTTTCTTAGCAAGACCTTCACATTTTTACCACTATCTTTTTTTCTGTACCTAAATTTATCTATTAATACTGCTAGTAACTGAACACTAATGCATATAATAGACATTATGTGTGTTCATCTGTGCAGATTTCACAGCCACTAATACACATATACATATATTAACCATTTTTTACTCTATGTACATCACATAGGCTAGTTCACAAGAAACAGTCATCAGTTTAAGTGGTAAGAGTGTCGAGAGTCTCAAGACAGTTATTACATAGCAGATCTCCCCAAATGCATGGTCACCCCTGGAGCCACTACTACGTCCCAGCCAAACAACACTTGGTGGTGTGACATTCTGCAGCCATTTAGGACCTGTACAAACACATTCCCATAGCACAGCACTTAACAGAAGGTGAGAGATTATTGAATTAGCTCATTGACCGTGTCTGCGGCTCTTAACCACTAAACACTACGTAAATTATCAGAGGCAAACACACAAGTCTTTCTCTACTAACAGTAACATGCACAATAAATACAAAAGAAATGGAAGGAAATAATGTTTGACACTAAGGGCTTAAGACCAGAAAATTCTGCTTTTAGAAAACATAAGCCCAAATGCATAGCACCTGGGATCATCTAATTTGCTGGTATCAACTCACGTGTGCAGGGTGCACAGAGAAAAGAAGGGCCAGGGATGGGTGTTTGGTGGGAATATTTGCTCACTGTACTTTTTCTCTAAGGACCAGAGGGAGTAAAAGATGATATTAAAGGATGACCTGGGGCAGGAGTTGCACTGCTGGCTGCTCAGCTCTAGGGACACCTGGGCTCTCGGTGTGCGCCCCAGTTCCTCTGATACTCTTGTCCTTCATCACACTTCCCTCTGTTTTATGGTCACCCAGGTGAAGAATTGTGTCTTCCTAATGACATTCAGGGAAGAGGAAAAAGAATTCCAGGTTTCTGCATGAGAACCAGACTTCAGGGAAGCCCTTATAGATTTCGATGGAGCAGCACTTGTAGCAGCAATAGTACCCTTATGTAGGCTAACAAACACAGCTGCAGAACAACCACTGCCACATCTGCTGCAAAAATGGGGATCTGGAGGGCTGGAACTGGAACCACCGATGTTGCTGTTGGTCCCAGGATATGCTGAAGAGGGGGGACCTTGCATAGCAGCACTGGGGATTCCCTGCAGCATCTTCCAGGGGTACCCAGAGACTCCAGGGTCTCTGGAAACACCATAAGCTTTGCCCCTGACACAAGCACCACGTGTGTGTGGCACTTTTTTGAATACACTGCATGATGTTAACATTTTAAATTATCTTTTATTTTTTCCAATTAAAGACTACATCTTACAACTAAAATAAAAAGCAAACCATGAAAAACCACCAAAACTACAAGCCCGGTAACAATCCTTGATAATATAATTTAAAGTCTCACAGAAAGTCTGGCAATTTCAAAATCCACAGAGCAATTACCACCGGCACAATAAGGGATAGCAGTGCTGATTTTAATGTGAGCAAAATGGCTTCAGCAGTGTTCTTAGAGGAAAAGTAGATATATTATGGAAAAGGCCTTACATAATAACCTTTTTGTAAAGCTTGGATGGCAAGATGATTCTGTAAGACACTGAAGTCACATGCCATTAATCAGAAATGACAGTCTTTATTCATGTATATTTGACTGAAACTGCATAATTTTAGCCTCCAATAGCCCTGGATAAATGACCCTAAGTATAGCACTTTTTCAAATTGACAGTGATTGATGATGGACCAAAAAATTATGAACACAGAAGAAGTAAACATGAAAAATAGACAAACCCTTTAGTATCACACAGATTTCTTGTTTTCACTTTTCAAACTCTTTCCCTCTCATTTTTTATCTCTATAACCTTTCTCATCATGTTTTAATCATTTTTATACTACTGCATTTGTTACATTTTGCCTGCAGTGCCCCCACACTAAACCCTGAGCTTGCTGAAAGATCCATTCAGATAAATGGAATTGATTTCATATTTTACCATTCATGAAAAGAGTCTTTTAAAAGTTAGAAACTCTTTATGCGGTATGAAACTAAAGAAACTGATTACATCTAAGGAGCATTTATCTACATCTCTTGACAAAACTGCAGAGCACTTACGTGAGCAACATCCCTTACACAATGAGTAGTTAACCAGCCGGGCTGGGGCTGGGGCTGCAGCAACCCTGTAGCTTCCAAGCCCCTTTTATAAATACAAACCACCTGACTGACCAGGGGGTAAATCATGTAAATAATGTTCTCAGAGTAACTAAAACCCCACCCTATTGATTTTTTTACAAACCACTGTGTGCTCGCACTAATTGATGAAGCAGGAAAGAGAAACCAGCACCTAAGTAAATTTGTTGTGCATAAACTAGTCCTCATTTGTAAAAGTAATGACTGCTGGAATTAATTACAGAGCCCACAGTAACTACAACCCCAGCACAG
Organism: Columba livia; assembly: GCF_036013475.1. Classification (NCBI taxonomy): domain Eukaryota; kingdom Metazoa; phylum Chordata; class Aves; order Columbiformes; family Columbidae; genus Columba; species Columba livia. The sequence goes on from NC_088614.1 coordinate 3,014,991, forward strand.
CTCTGCTCTTGGCCTCAGCACCAACTGATGCTCCGTACACAGAGGTCTTAGCCGGGAATTAAATACAGTTGATTTTGTACCTTCCTCAAAGTGTCTGCGTGTGCACAAGCTTGAGTTTCTGGCAAGACATCTGTCCTGGGGGTGGCATGAACCAGCACGCTGGGGTAGAGGGAGTTCCCCGATGTGTGACAGGGCTGGTCCATCGCGCTGTTACCCACCAGGATGGGACCAGCTGGGAGATGGGAGAAGGGCAGGAGCTGCCTGCACCCATTCCCTCCACCCCTACCATCAGTGACACAGGGAGACGTGGTTTCCCATGTCACATGGACTTCAGATGCTGGAGTCGACAAAACTGATTTCATACTGTGAGCAAAATGGCTGAGTAAAAGGAAAGGCAGTGGCTTGCAAAAACTATGAACATTTGGACATATTTTGTAATTTATCTCCATACAAAAATCCCTAAGATCTGAAAATGAAATTAAAAATAGGTCGTGACCCTGTTTTTTTTTTTTCTCTTCAGATCAAGTATTGACCAAGCACAGTCCAGAAATCACCACAGCCCTGCTATTTTATTTTGCTACCAAGCTGATGGTTGAGCTGATCCATCACCCAGTTTTATTTCCCCGATGCAGTCAGCAGGGCTGAGTGTGCAGCGGGTAGTCGTCCTGGCAACTGAAACACAGTTCTAGATGCTGCTTTTATCTGGAGCTATACAACAACACAAATCTCCTCTGCCTGTCAGGCTTAAATGAAAAGTTTTGGGGATTTTGTTTAGTTGTGGGTTTTTTTTTAAACCAAACAATTCTTGATTTCAGACAGTACTGGCAGCTGTTATGAAGGTAAAAAATGAACCTTTAAAACTGTTTCTATTGGTATTAATTCACTGTACTCTAAAGCTTTGAACTGATTCTGGGAGATTAAAACTCCGCATTCATTAGGAACACACTGGTGCATGTTCGGTTAACCTGTACCAAATGAAAGGCTTTTATTGGCTCTCTTCTCTATCATGAGAATGACTTTCATATTGGATTAATAAGGCTAATATTGCCACTGCATTATCACTTTATGAAAATTTGCTAATGAGATTTGAATTTGCTTAACAAAAATATCCCAGTTCTTCCAGACACCCAACCTGCCGGTGACACAATGAAAATGGGGCCGCATGGGTGCTGCGGGATCAGGGAGTGAGTGCTCCATGCCAGGAGAGACAAACTTTGATTTTCTCACACACTGTCATGTCATTCCACATCAAGGTCCCCTGAGTTACACTGTGTCAGCCCAGCTTAGGGCTTCACACAGTGTAACAGGAGGTGACATGGTGTAATCCAAAGCAATAAGCTCTAAGGAGCCTGTTGCCTCATTAAGCACTTGTGCAACAGGGCTGGGTGCTGCCGTTGTCCGTACCCCTCTCTGCCCAGCCCTGCACCCCACCTCGAGCAGGGGCAGCACAGGACCCTGCTCCAGTCTCCAAACAGGGGTGGCCAGACCATGGTGCAACCATCTGCCCCAACAGCCACGGGGTAGGGGGGATATACCCTGGCACAGCCCTGCTGACAGTTCCCGTATTTCAAAATAAAATTAAACACAACAAACACAACAGCATCAAAAGTTATTCCCTGCTGTTTACTCTGCACAGCTTCGATTTTGGGGTCAAAAAATGAATGCCACTTCTCCAGACATGTAGTTTTAAGGTCAGCTTGTCCCACTTTGCTGTTCTTTGCACAGTGATGGTTTGGACACTTGCAGAAGTAGCTGCAGTTGTTGATTTGCAAGTGGGAAGATCTTGGAGGCTTTTGCTGTCCAGAGACCCCCGGGAGCACTTTGGGACTGGGAGAACAATTGCAGCAGATATGCAGACCAAATTTGTGACAGATCTACTGAGAGGACCAGTTCTCACTTCTTACAGTAAATGCTGCAGACCATCTGACTTGTCTGAAAAGCAATAAAGCTCATTTTTTTTCCTCACTTCCAGCTGTCAAAATTTTCTATTGGGCCATGAAGACAACAAGAAGGAAAGCTGGAAAAGTCTGGGCTGTAATTTTGCATTCCCTGGCACATTTCTTGGCTGTGGAATTATGCAACAGAGGAATCTGTCCTCGGGTGTCTGCTTTTCTCCTGCCATAAGTCACAGCTTGTAACATTGCATTCAACACCCAATGAAACAAAAAGAGCCCGTCTCTGTAGGAGGCATTTGGGTCAACATGAGCTGCGCGAAGGGCTCCGTGCAGGGGTCAGTGTGTGGTGCTCCAGGAACCCCCGAATGCCAATGTTTATCCAGCAGGAATCTGGAACATCTGAATTTCCCTTTTTTTTTCTCTTTTTTCTAAACTATCTTTTCATGAGAGTGAAAGGCTGACAGGGAAGAACCACTGTGCAGTTTAAAAACAGATCAGTGAGCAGATGTTCATCTAATCCAAGCACCCACCATGAATTTTTGTTTATTATTAGATTGTGTTTAGACCACAAGAAAGATGAGGCTGCTACTAGTGTGTGCATGCATGTGTTGCTCATCGGGGCCGTCCCATTGGAGGTTTTACTGCAGAAAACCCAATTCTGGAGGCACAGCCACAATAACATGAATAGGCAGCCCTTAGGTCAAGCTGTTCTGCTCACATACCCAGATTTGCACCATCTGAGGTTCACCAACACTACAGAGACACCTGATGTCCAGTTGCGGCCCATTAGGACTCGTTTCCAAGTTTATAACCTATACTACTTTAGATTTACTGTTTGGTTTCTTTTCACGTCTCCACAGGTTGGCATTATTTCACATCCCACCTGGGAAATGTGGACACCTGGATTTGAGCGCTTTGCCAAAGGCAGGTGGATCTATTGGTTGTGTCACTAATTAGTCGATCCCCAGCACAAAAGGCATAAGCAAAGTTACGTGAATCAATGTTAATAAAATATTAAAACAAGGACTCCCAAACAGTCTGCATGTATCGATCAGACAAGGAAAACCACAGCGAGGAGTGAAACCCCAGCCCCTGAGCCAGCTTCCAATGTGGCAACCAAGGGACTCAGAGCTCCTCATTCTCACTCACACAAAGGTTACTGAGGCATCACTCCGGCAACATAAAGATACCTCAAAGGGCATATAAATATTCAAACCTTAAGGTCCATTTATATGGCTAGAGGGGGTAAAATGGCCTTAGGGTAAATGAGAATTAAGATAATAGATTTTAAGGCCAGAAGGCATCCCTGTGATTACCTAGTCTGACCATAGAGGTTTACTCAATAATTTATTTATTGAGCCGATGTCTTCTGGTAGCAGGAGTGCATCTACATACCGGAGGTATTTACTGCACAGTGAGCCATAAGGATATTTTGTGCAGTGAAGTGCTCTTGTGGTGTCCTGACGTCCCAGATGTCAGAGCTGGGTCCCTTGTGTCTGGACAAGATCCCACCAGGCCAGAGTGCTCAGGCTGATGGTCCTGCTTGGGCATTTGGGCTGGGGCACAGCAACAGAACAAGCAGTCAAGACTGCTAGGAAAGCACATAGAGGAACTCATTCTTCAGCAGTGAAGGCAACTGACTCTACATGTTGGGTTGGACTAGATGATTCTCCAGAGCTCCATTCCAACCCCAGCCATTCTTTGATTCAATGTACAGAAGTCACAGCCTGACACCACAGATCATATTTCTACTAATCCCACCATTCTGCTGGTGGTGGTCACTGTTGTTGGTGGAAACACAGTGCTGATCAACACAGTGCTGAGAAATGTGGCTCTGGCAAAAAAAGGGAAGTGGTGGGAAGACTTCAGCTCTGAGGAGGATGCAATGGTTCCAGTCTGAAACATGAGAGGAGGCAGTTCCTGACATTGGGGTTCACTTCCCATCCTTCTGGGTACAGAAGCTCATCTGCACCATGCTGGATAAAGCTCTTTGTGCTCTAGATGACCTACTTGTAAAAAAAAAAAAATGGGTTCAAAAGTAGGCCCTTGCAGAAAAACAGATGCTGCAAGTGAGCTGAACAATCTTGGGTAATTAAATTGTAATAGAAAAAGTACTTCATTCATTAACTATGGTAATTGACCAAAAAGCAAAAGGACACCTGCTATTTTCATGATAACTGCCTCGATATAATTCGGAGTGCAATCTCCATGTGGAATGGGTCATTTGGATTTAACATGGCTTTAGATTATTGTATTAAACAGCTCATAAACATCCTCACTTTTTATTTCCAATCACTGCTTTCAACAGAGTTTGACCAAAGATGAATTCTTAGCCCAGGATTTATAATCAACAGCATTTCATCAGATTTCTAAGACTATTTTCATCTTCTTTTGCCCATTTCTCTAGACCTTATCTCACATAAAATGTAGTCTTTAGAGATCTCTCAAAGTTCCATGAGTGTTGTCTCCTATTTTCTTTATTTGTTATTTAAATGTGACAATGTATTGTCTTATTGCTATTTATTATTTAGAATGTGCCAATGTGTGGAAGTGTCTCCACTGCAGGGTACAGTCTGACAGACAAATGTTCTGGAGAGGCAAAAGAGGACTTTTATTTTTCATGCACAAGAAGGATTTATTGTCTGGCTGTATGGATGTCACTGCCGAGACAATTCCATGTCCCAATCAGACAGAGTTCCTACTGCAATAATGTATTTACCCAAATAACAACCATTGTGGTGACTGGTTGCAAGGATCCAACCAAACACGTCTCCCAGTTTTAATTTAAGTATTAATGGAGTTGTAATAAGTAACAAGAGAACGAAATAAGGTTTATTCCTACAAAATCACAATTTCAGTGTTTTTAATACTGTCAAAACTACCCCGAAGCTCCTAAATCATGTCTTGAGAATTGTAGCTAAGCTGCTTCTTGGCTGTGTTCTGTAAGGGCTCTGCTTATTCTCAGTTTCAGCTGTACAACTTGTACAGCACATTGAGTGATTTAGCCAAGCAGATTTAGAGTTCAGCAGACAGTGTTCTTTGTTAGATTTTAGTCACATACCAAATTCAATAGACTCTCTGCTGCAGGCGTACGTCAAAATGCCAGGAAGGCATGAGACATTGTTGAATATGTTGGAGTTTATTGTTTAGAAAAAATTAAACTTGGTCTCTCATTCAGTCTTTAATTAAATAGTCATACTCTAAAGCTCAAGGGACAAAGGAAAAGAGAGAATAAAGACAGTTGTTCTGTAAAACACAACAGATATTTCTTTATGTTTGTATTGAACAAGTCAGTATATGTCATCTTCTCTGAAAATAAATACAAGTATTTTGGGTAAATGTGTTCCAAGCAATGAATTACCATCACTACTGCTAGCTATTACCTACATAAGATCATTAACGAACACACAGCTTTTCTGCATAAACAGAGCTGCGTTTGTTTCCTAATAAGAGCTGCCATCATATTCTCTGCTGGTGAGATTTGGAAAACAAGCCTTAGATCTCTCTGTAAAGCCCTCACACAAAAACTGAACAGCCATATGTGATAGCTAGCTAAAAAACAAGTCATTTCTCTGCTCTCCATCTGCAAATGTGTCCTTCAATATGAGCAGTGAGCAGACTGGATGCGAGATCCTCGGCGTCAGGCATCGGCATTCAATTGCCTAAGCCCAGAGAACTGCCAGGAGTCTGCTGAGCCTCATGTTTTGAGGAATCCTTTCAAAGGCCACTATTAGTGGTTTGACCATGAACCCGCCCAACTGCATTTGGAGTGGGAACGCTTGGAAAGTGCTCAAAATCATAGAATCATAAAAACATTTCGGTTGGAAAAGACCTTTAAGGTCATCAAGTCCAACCATAACCTAATTAGCATTAAACCATGTCCCTAACAGCCTCATCTATACATCTTTTAAGCACCTCCAGGGATGGTGACTTCACTGCCCTGGGAGAAGTCTGGGGAGCCCCAGCACAGCAAACCAGCAGCTCTGAGTGGTTCCACCCCCACAATGCTGGGGGGGTTTGTGCTCTGCAGAGGTCATGGTGGGCAGTGGGCTGCAGAGCTCTTGCTGATGTCTTCTGGTAGCAGGTGTTTAAAAGACATATAGATGAGGTTCTTAGGGACATGGTTTAGTGCCAGTGTTAGGTTATGGTTGGACTCAGTGATCTTGAGGATCTCTTCCAACCAAAATGATTCTGTGATTTTGTTTAACCATGGAAGCAAGGGTTTCATTTCATGCCTTCCACGGGACATGGTCCTTACCACTCTATTACATGTTTGCCCAGACACTGAAGCATGTCAACAGCCTACAGTAAAAATAACAATGGTTTTGGTTGTTCTCTGGCATTGGCTGCATGATCGTCAAAATAACCAACAACAGAAAAGATAAATCTCTTTTACCCTGCTAACTGCTAAATTGTGTGACAGAAATCTTTTATTCCTGCAAGTGTAATGAGAATGGGAAATGGTAGAAATTCTAACCCACTTAATTACAATCTTTAAATTGTAATCTTGTTTTTCTCCTTGCAGACCTTATTCACAGTCACTTGCAGCAAATCACTCAGTAGCACTATAAATTGGGCTTCTTAATATTCATATTCCTAATTATCTATTTAATGTGGGTAGTGAAAGTTCATTATTCCTCTTCACTCCAAATATTTTTATATGCAAACTGAAGTTTTACCGGCTTATGACCAAAATATGCACTGTTTCCTTACACTGAATAGAGAAGGTCAGTAAAGTCATTCAATTAGCTGTGATCGAACAGTGGCCACGGTCTTATGGGCAGGAGCCTCCACCTGTTCCCATCAAAACTGAGAGTTACTCGGCCAGTTCAGTGGAGCAGGGTTAGGTCGATGCTGAGTTAACTTTTTTATTTAGTTGAACAGGCTTGAAGTAAACTCTACTGGCTTTCATTTTCAAACCACAATAGTCAATAATCGCTTCCAATCCAGGTGCCGGGGAGGTGTGCAAGAACCTTTTAAAATGTAAAATAACATGATTCTGTGACAAATAGAAAGGAAATCATTTTCAATCTAAAAGCAGTTGGAAAATTCATGATGTGTACTCATTAAAAGTGCCTTCAAGATATCAAGACAGGATTTCTCTATAAACACCAGATGAATAAAAATGGTAAGTAGCAGTCATGATGAACAAAACACTTCAATGAACACAGTTGGTTTTGGTTTATGCTGCTGTTTTGTTTTGCTTTTAAGCAAAACTGTATTTCTTTAAAGAACTGCATACAGACCAGAAATGAGGAGTGAAGACAAAAAAACGGCAGTAAGATTGATTTGGTTTTGTGACCGAACATTGGGATATTGGATATTCTTTTTTGTAATGACTAGTGGCCTAATTTTCTGGTGTAGAAGGCAAGAAACTGCGCTCACAAGTAGTGAATCAAATCGTACTTCAAGGGGAAACAATATCACCTCTTTCAACACCAACTACATCCCCAGTTGTCCCCAAGTTCACTATTGCTCACGATGGTTTCTGCAGTGCTGCAAAGCTGAACAGAATTGCACTGGGCTCTGAGTCAAAACACCTTCGCCTCACTTACAGCGGACATTTAAGCACAGCTCTGAGTTACAATAATTCTTTTGTTTAATAAAAGTCTTGAAGCTGCTCTGTCAAGATTTGGTTCAATAGCACCAGAGCCATTGTGAGCTCTACAATTGATTTCAAGAGGTAACGGCCGAAACTCCACTGGCACTAAACTAAAACCATAGTAAGGAAACGCTACATATGATATTGAAATGGGTTAATGAATCTTTATTCAAGTGCTGTTTAATTCACAGAGGAATCATCTATCTACTCTGCTCCAAGGACTCAGTTTCTTTCAGTACCTGACCAGCAAAACTCAATCACGGCAATATTTGCCCTGAGCTGTAGACAATCAGCCAAGCACCCTCTGCTTTTCCGTATAGGAAACCCAGAAGGATGTTTTAAAGAAACAGATGCAGTTATCAGCACTTAAACATGCCAGACTTTAATTAAACACCAAGAATAATAGCAACATGATTCAGCTTTTCATGAAGTCACCTATTTAATCAGCTGTTTCAGTTTTAACAAAAACCTCTGCAACAAACTTTTCTTCTTGCTTCACTTCCATAGAGTGAAATCCTTAACCAAAAACTAAAATAAAAGTAAAACGCAAATCCTTTGGGAATTCTCATTATTTCTGTTTCCGAGGCCTGGAGAAAGATGAGATGGATTTTAAGCAGTTACGGGCTTTTCTATTGTACTTATATCTTAATTATGTTTCCTGCTCAGGAACATACTTCATAAGGAGCTTAACTTTAAGTATACGCTTAAGAGTCATTGAATCCAAGAGGAAGAAGGTAGAGTCAGGACACTGGCAACCAGAAATGGTCTCTTAGCCGGTCACAGATATAATTAACTTATCTTCAGGTTCAAAGGGCAACAGGGGCCATCGGTGCCTGTGGGAGACATAGACTGGTTTGATGTGATCAGGGTTTTCGTTAGTGTTTATAATTATCCTGTAATTAAAATATTTGAAATTTAAGGTGATTTTTACATGCAAACATAGGCTGAACCAGTGTCACTGACTCTCCCTAGGCCTGTGATGATCCTGGAAGTTACTTTTCCATCGATGCTGCCTGGCTGGGCCTGGCTGGCTGCTGAGAACAGGCACCAGAGACTAATGTACAGCCTCAAGTCTGCATAAAAATGAGAGTTCTGAACTGGTGGTAACAAACAGAAAGTAACATTTGCCCTCGGGTTCATAGCTTGGATAGTGCTTACATGTGCACTGTGCCCTGCAGGGACCCTGTGAGTCTGTCCTGTTATTCCCAGTTGAATATTACGAGCAACAAATACAATCTGGGGGAATTTTTGCTGCAAAGGAAGGCTCATGCAGTCCATAATTTTGAGAGAAAGATGGTTTCATTTTTTGTGCTTTCAAGGAAGCTGAACTCTATTTTCTTTCTTCTTTGTATGTTTTCTTGACTTATTTGACTCCTATTTGCCTGTGTTCTCTGCTGAGACAGTACCATGTAAAATGCTTCTGGTTTGCTGATACGGAGTGCTCACGTATTTGCTCATGCAAATGAAATGCTCATGCATTTCTTTGGCTCCCAGGTGTTGGCTGAAGATCTGCGTAGTTAAATACAAGTTTTCCCATATTTGGAGTCTCTGCTCTGAGTAGGGCTGCAACTTGTTATGGTTCCTTAAGAGTGCAGATTATCTTGCAATGCATAGTATATGTAGTCCATCCCAAGATAGATGAGAAAATAATACCTAGACGTTTCCTTTTCCCAAAGATACTTCAATTTCATGCCTTTAGCAGCAGATGGGAGGGTTCATGCAGTCCCTGTCTTCCAGGTCCGAAATTACCCCCCAAGAGTCATGACCCTGCCCCGGGGTGGCTAGTGCAAGAATTGTGTAACTCTGAAGAGGTGACTTTCCTCCGTTGCTCAGCCTCCTGTTATCTCAGTCCATCTGTTTGGTCCTCTTGTGCTCCTGGCTCCCTTGGAATGGCCCTGGAGAACTGTGAATTACTACCTGAGATAAAAAAGATAAGGCCAACAGTCTTGGCAACTGGGATGGAAAGGACTTGAAATCCACCTTTACGCCATTTGCACGGTAGCCAAAACTCATGTTCAGTTAGCAATACTGCAAGTATTTTGCATTTTTTACAAATGAGGCGCTGCATACTGTTAACAGCTATTACCAAGTATAATCGCACTGTAGTTCTATAAAAAAAAATGTAATATAATACTTACACTTTCCAATTACACAATAGTAATTGTGAATAATTATACAAAACCTCAGGCTTTTTTATGGCTATTTCTAACACTGAGCTTGTGTACACTATATAAACACCATCTGTAGAAAACGTAAGATGCAACTTCTGTTTGAGCACAGATATATAAAACTGCACCATCAACTTTTCAGCGAGCATCCCGTTAAACAGTTATTGTCTGCATCTCCCTCTGAACTACATTAACTCAGCAACTTCCCCTTTCGGATTCACAATCCTGCTTCATTGCATCCAAGCTCACATACCTTCAGTTCTTTCTGTTTATTGCCAGAACATTTATGTGTATTCCCTGAATCCCGGACTCCATTTCCATCACATCCCCCTTGTCTCCAGGGCACGGGTACCACTGCAGGTACCACCATGGGTACCCCCACGGGGTCTCACCACATCCTGCCCCATCCCCACCGCTTGTGCGTCCCATTGTGCACCAGCAGCTGACACAGGGCAGTGTCTTCCAAATTCTTGCCATGAAAAGCCTTTGAGGTGTTTCAGCTGAAGGCTGCTGGTCGTGAATACCAAAGCAGGGGTTTTTCCCTCTGCAGAGGCCCCTTCTTAAGTGTAAAGTACAAACAATGAAAATGAAAAGCAATAAAAAAAGAGAGATCTGGGCTCTGAATGCTTCTCAGGGTCAAGCACTAAACCCTCTTTTGACAGCTACACAACCCACACTTGTTCTCCTCAAGAGAATTTGACCTCAAGTAAGGAATTGAACAAAGTGTGTATTTTGTCTACAGTGGACAAATAGGTTGTTCTAAAGCAACAAACAAACTTCAGATAAAATATACAGATAATGATAGGGGAAAAAAAAAAACAAAAACAACAACAAAACCCTTCCAGAAATGAAACCCCACTATAATTTATGCAAATTTAAAAAAAAAACAAAGTATTTCTGATTTCATTGACTTTGTGTTGTATAGCAGAAGGTTAATCAAACTAAAGTGTTACATTTCTCCTCTGTTATTGATTAACCAAAGTCAAATAACATTATCATTCTGCTTAATGCATTTAAATCACAAATATTTTCCAAGATGCTGAGCCTAGATAGAAACCCTTTGCCGTGATAGCAACACTTACCCAACAGTTTTCATTTTCTCAGTTCAGGAGGAAGATTGCTGTTCCTCCCTCTCCTTTGAATTATCTCTCTGCAAGAATTTTTCCTACATTTGAAAAAATTACAGTCCTGCTCATTATGGCTGCATTTTCGTGCCCATCTTCAGCTAAGCCCTGGCCCAAAGTCCTCTGAAATCACTGGGATTATTTCTACTGGCTTCACAACCTCTTATTTAGCCCTGAGTACACCGCAAAGATGGTTTTAATTTTTAATAGGCCCAGTGCTCAGTGGAGTTGCTTATGCAGAGAATTTGGCCTGATGGCAAGGAAGCCATCTCCTGCCTGATAGTGACCACGGAGACACAACAGATGGCGACAGGGCCAAGGAGATGCAGTGGTCCATGGTCCATGGTCCATGGACTCATGTCCCTTGGCCACGGGGCCGGCACTGGGCCTGGCACAGGCTCCCAACAGGAATCTGTAGGTTGATGCAGAATCAATTTTTGCTACTCAGCAGCTTTGATAATGGAAAGAAACCACGAGAACAAACTCAGCTTTGGGTTTAAAGCCAAGTACATCTTCAGCAGACTTCAACAGAAGTGAACGTGAGATTATTACGTTTTTATTACTGTTTTTGTTCAAAGATGTTTGATTTCTCCAAGTCCACTAGTCAGCTCTGGCTGTTTATTGAAGTGAAGGATAAGGATTTCATTTGCATTGGGATGAAAAACTAAAAGAAGGCTGCTCATTCCTTATAGAAACACAAGTATCTCTAAACCGACACTTGGAATTCTGTGTATTCCATCAGCAGCTACAGATCTACCTGCTGTAAATGACAAAAACACTTATATCTGCCACAATAGTATAAGGGAGAAAGTCTGCTTATGCAAGGGTGATAATTATCACCAGTTTCATTTATATTCTGCCAGGGCCACAGTACGACAAGCAGTAACCAAATCTTTGGCAGCTGATGTTGCAAAGAACATTACTGAAAACCTCCTCAAATGCATGCCTCACTTTTACATCTATTCTATACATTTTCCACATAAAATTAAGTGCGCACATCTGGACATCTCTTTATTGAAAGAAATACGTACCATGTATGTGGAATACTTGTCCATTTCCTTGAGATCATGAGGAACAAGAGGAAGAACAAGCGGATCTGGGAGAGGAGCAGCTTTGCAAGGAGGAGCTTTCCATGGGTGGTGAGTGGGCAGGAGCAGGGGGCACGGACTTACATATAGACACATACAGATGATACAGACGTACACCAGTGAGAACCCCCTGGCCAACAGCTGACAAGGCAGAATGTTTGAAAGTGACCTATGATTTTCAGTGCTTCCAAAATTAGGAACAGGAAAGAAATTAAGCAATGGTACAGCTACTTGTTATTTTTAAAATATCCATGCTGTATGGTCAATTCTTGTGATTCATGGAACATCAAAACCAATTCCAAAATTAAGCACCTATAGCCATCAACAAGAAACGTAGAACACAGGGGATTTTTATTTGTGTACTTCATGCTAATACAATGTGTACGTTTGTTATCGCTACACTATGGGATATAGCATTAAAAATAAACCAGCCTGCAGTAACGATACCCTTTAGATTTCACAAATATTGCCAGTAGGTATAATGGCGCTTTGTTTGCTTGCATTTACCTCTCTGTTTTGTAAATACAAATATTTGGTCAAGGCATCTGCTAGTGGCGAGCTGTGAGTGCTGATGCAGCTTTTCAGACCTGTGCACAGCAGAAATCTACACGGCTGAGGATGCAGATCACCACTCAGGTGCTTCATTCTTTACAGATTTATGATGATGCACAGTCACTGAACCAGCACAAAGGTTAGATACCTGTACTTGAAAATCAGACCCGTGACTTGTTTTGAATAGAATTTAATAAAAGAAAATACAGAAAATGTAGGTTAGGTTATGTTACTTCTAGGTTCTGATTATTCTTACTATTGCTACTTGGAATTGTTTGGAAAACAAATACAATGTTTTGCAGTTAGACCCCTGATCTATGAAAGCACTTGAGCAACTGTATTGCGAAACATATGAATAGTCACTTTAATGAAATTACTACTTATATACATGAATTATCCACTCATTTTAAGTGATTTGCTGGATCAAAGCCTTTCTGTTTCAATTAGAGCAGCAGTGTTAAAGTAATGTAACAACTCCAGTTTGAAGAAAATAACAGAGCGAAGGTGGCTGTATCAATAAAGATATTCCCAGAGGAGAAAGAGAATAAATGGTACCTGTAGACAGTGCCCATATAACACCACCACATCAAGTATAATTATCTGTCCAACTTTACCTAAAAGATTAAAATATATTTCCTTTCAGACCTTGCAAGAAAACTGCACTACTTTGGTTGGTGTGGGGGCTGAAGATGTTAATACTCCAAGAGCTTGGCCAAAGCCCACTACTTAAAATAGCACTTCTACTTTTATCTGAGGTAAACAGAGTACATTATAAATCTCCAGCGTAGCCTATTGAATTGTCAGACCAGCTCATTCAAAGCAGTAGCTCCTCTTCTGAAAGATTTCAGTATTATAATCGAAAATTCTCTCCCTCAGATGCACCTGAGAAGCATTAACTTCTTGGTGACTTTAAGAACGAAATCCTTTAATACAAAACTAGCTTTTCCCACAGGCACTTGAAAATATTTAGCATTTTTTTCAGCTGAATGCAATTTTCATAATAAAGTATCTCACTTGGCTACCTGACACCGCAGACAAAGACACCGAGTGAGCAGCTCCTGCCAACTTCAGCAAAGCATGATGGCAACCCCCACTCCATACGTAAGCAGGCCTTCAAACATCCAATTGCTGCGACAGTCCAAGCAATTTATGTATTATATGTTTGTGTTATGTATTTGGTTTGTTACTTGTAATGTAGGTATTTTACTACGTAAGGTCTGGACGCAACTCTTGCATACACGGTGTCTTTCAGTTAACCCTAACGGGGGATACAACAGATCTAAAATTTCTGTAATGGTTTTCTGGCCAGTTTTAAACACCAAAGAAGCCCATTGCGACTCTAAACTCAATTTGGAAGCCTAATTTTAATGTCTGTGTTTTGGGAGATGGAAATCCAAATTTGCTCACTGCAGTATCGCTACTGCTGGGATATGGATTCCTCCACACAAACTCACACCCCTTTTTCAACAGCACCGGCTCATCACCCCCGATGCTGCTCATTCCAATTTCACTAGCAAACCTCGCAGAAAAGTATGGGAATGAGGTTTATTTTGTTCTGTGCCAAAATAGTCCAGTCTATCAAATCCAAAATGTTCATGTTTAACTGCATTTCTGGCAGCTTCAAGGGTATCATTTTAAAACTACCGTATATTTTGTTAAATGAAGCCCTACAATGATCCTGTTTTACTTCCATCCACTTAGCCTATTAATGCAGGCTAATACCGCGTGTTCTCGTGGCAGTAAAACCTAAAGCGTACCAGGAAAGCGCGGTGATAGATTACATGTACATGCTGTGTCATATCCAATTAACTCAAATTGACTGTGTACTGCATTATGCTGTTAGTGCATGGAAGATCAATAAATATGGAGAAAATCCAAGGAGGCTCTCTCCATTCCCATCCAATTCGGGTAGGTCTGCGACAGATCATGCTCCGATGATGTGTGTGCCGCTGCCGAAGAGGGCAGGTGGTGCATAGACACCATTCAAACTTGGCCTATTCAATCTCAACTCCTCTAACTCGCCATTCATGCATAGCAAAACACCATCTGGTCCTATTTTGCCTCCAGCAATCACAGCTGACCAAAAACGATAATAACAGCTGTTGCAAAACAAAAGCCAAACAAAGGGGGGAGGGAAAGGTTAGAATGAAGTCCAGTGCTGCAAAAAACTCCGTAAAGTGAGAAATGGAAAAGGATCTGTTCAAATAGGCAGCCCCCACTGAAAAGAGCCAGCGCAAGACTTCTGGTTAAACTTGAGATATTTAATCCATCTGTCCTGCTAACCACAATGGTCAGGTGATAATATAAATTTGAGATTATGTTGCATAGAGGTATTTAAGCGCTTTGTTCTCCAAGTTAGAAACTAATGACCTTGTGTCAGCTAAAAATTAAACCTCCTTATGTTCTTTCATCATGTGTCAACCTGGGTTAATGTGAAAGTAGAACGTGGTTAACTGGGGTGATAAAGCATCTGAAACCTTGGGAAAAGAAGGGAGCGGTTAAGCACTTGTACATGATATGAAAGAAAACATTCTTTAAATCGTGCACGACACTGAAATCATACAGTTACTGCATTTTTTGCTGTATAAATTGCATATTAAGTGATTTAAATTAACAGTTTTATTTATGCCCTATGATAGCTAAGTTATCCACTTAGAGTTAGGGAATATGAACACCAACTTGCAGAGTTTGAAACACAAGATGTTCTGCAATATGCTATTAAGGGTAATGCAAAATACAATTTTGTAGCAAGGAGGGGGATGCTCCAGTTTTTCAAGATTCAGATTTCGATATTTAAAATGTACAGTCCTGCCTGGTGATTAGTTATCATTAGTTGCAGTAATTAAAACTGTTTTTCCTGGAGTTGACCATCAGTAGTTCCGCAGCTCTTAATCAAATGTGATAAAACTCAGGATTTATGAAATCATTTAATGAGTGTAATAACACCTGCTTCTCACTGCAAATAGTCGAAAACAGACTTCAGTTGTAATTAACTCTTATCACTAGTGACATTTTTCCAACGATACTTCATAGGTCTTCAAAACGACAATTATAGAACTAATACACAATTACTGTCACATGCAGTTTAGCAATTATTTCTGAAGACATTTGTCTCCATGTTTCAAAACGCCTATAAAATGGTTCCCTTTGTTATGTAACATTGGTTAAAGCCAACAGACACAAAAATCTCTCCCAAGCAGCCTGTGCCATGTCCAGTGCAGCAGATTCCCGGCACTTGAGATAAACATCCCCGGTCCCAGACAAGATGAGATATCGTACCACGGCTATTAGGAGCATGGGTAGCTGTCAGCTAACACCTATTATGAAAAGCTTCAATTTATACATGATTTTTTCCTGCTCCAAAAAAATCTATACGTTTATAATTAGAATCTCTTGCTGTTCAATATTCGTACATAATAAACAGAGTACCTGAGGATGATGAAATATTGAAAACTGAATTCATTATTAATAAACTCAGATGGTATTGTGCCTCTTCCCTGAAGTCTGGCTGCAACTTTTTGGGGGCTCCATATTCCATTATTTTTTGGTTGCAGCCATGGACACCGCCTCAGCCAGGATTAGGATTCTGCTCAGGTTTGACACTTGCTGTTTTTAATTTTGCTTTTATCATAAGCAGTTTAAGATTGTTGCCAGTGGTAATTTGCAATTTTTATCAAGACCTCTTCATTATAGCTTCTGACAGGACAGATGCTGTAATTAATCATGCAAGACAACTGGGGATAGTGGTCAGACTGCTCTCGCAGCCCAGCTACTGCAGGCAAAGAAAGGGAAGAAGGAAAGAAAGGATTTCTCCTCTTTGTCAAGAGTAAAAATGTATAAATGGCACAAATACCCTGACAACACACTGGATGTGAAATTTCCAAATCCTTCAAATACCTGCCCTCTCCACCCCTCCGACTTTCATGATAAAAGACAAGTTGAACAACTTGGGATCAGCTGAGTCAGGGGCTTATGGATGGAAGCCCATGGCAGTAGCCGCATTTACATCTGAAACTCAAAGATGCAAAGAAATCCACAATTTGTGCTTATTTGCATCTCTGAACGCCACTGCTGGGAGAGGTTTGCTGTCCTTTCCTGCGGATCAGTGTAACACAGGGTCCACCGATCCTTTGTCATTCCAGCACCTGCTCTCTCTGAAATAAGGCGCAGAGACCTCAGAGAAGTTGCACATGATCCACAGCATCTCTGTGGATACATGAGCTGATCACACACTCCGTTCCGATCAGTAGCGATTTACCCAGGATGTCTGACAAAATAAAAACCCAGAAAGTTAAAGAAATTTGCCGACAAAGTATTTTCATTAAGGCAACATTTCTGGGTTTTGTATCAAAGACTTGTGCTCATCGGTTTTACTGAAATGTGTTTATTCTATAGCAAGATAAAAGCATTTATTTTAGATAAGCAAAATACAAACAACTTAATTGCTGCTATCGTAACTCATAAAAAAGTATAAAACAGCATAAAAACACAATAAGCAATGTAGCAATTAATAATTCATGTTACCAGTGTTTACATTAAAGCCTCATTTATGAAAACTTTACAACACATGATATGAAAACTTACAACTTTTAAAGAAAATATTTACATTGATTATTCAGTTGTGGAGTTCCATTTAAATATTCTACTGGTTTTACAGCGTATTAAAAACTCTTGCATTTTTCTCTTAGCTTTCTGTAATAACAGTTTTATTTAAGTGCATTTCCCTTTTAAAAATACAGTGTATTAAATCTGAAACTCATCACTTCGACACAGAATATAATATTCACATTTGTTCTGTAATTGGAATTAACGTAGGAGCATAAATGTCAATATATATTTTCTTACAAACTATGGCAGGTTTATTTGGAGAAACGAAGTGAAAGGTTGGGTCAAACATTTAGGTTCAGTTACTTGCATTTGTTTTTCTGAAGACATTTAGGAGAGAAAAAAATTAAGAGCTTTGGCAAAAATCTGTGATTTACTTTATTTTTTCATGACGAAAAATGCCATCAACTAACTCATGTCATACAAGTATGATTGTATGAAATGCAATCATCATTTTACAGGTAGTTACAACTGTGCTTTAAGGGCTTCATGAGTTCATACTGCCTTGAAGTGCATTACTCACTTTTGGAGAAAGAAGGGTTATATCATATAACTCTGAAACACCATTTTGCAGTCATAAGGTCCAGGTATTTATTAGGCCATCTGATTCACATATTGTAGGTAAAGCTTAAATAAATTAAAAAGGCATCACATGAAAAAGAGCACAGCTTTTTTATTAAAAAAAAAAAAAAGAAAAGATTTATAGTCAGCTAAAAGATGATACACAGCTACATTGTAGTTCTTTATTGCCTATCTAATAGACACTTTAGAGGATCATTTGATCTGTTATGCATCCCTGCATAACTACCATCAACAATTTACAGTTTTCAGCCAAATATGGTTTAGCCCCTGCGCCTCCATCACACAAGATCACTGCTCTTCAGAAAATACTGACCTGCGAGAGGACTTGAGTCTGTGTCTGAGATTGTATTTGCGACTGGTGCTGGGGGGCAGGCGGGGGGCTCCCGATGGCGGGCAGGGGAGAGGTGATCTGCGGGGAGTGCTGCGGAGGAGAAGGCTGCGACTGGTGCTGCATCTGCTGCAGCTGTTGCTGCTGCATCTGCTGCAGCTGCATGTGCTGCAGCTGCTGCTGCATTTGCTGCTGATTCATTTGCTGCTGAAGATGCTGCTGCTGCTGCTGCAAATGCTGTTGCATGTGGTGCTGAAAATGCTGCTGTTGCATCTGCTGTTGTATTTGCTGATGCATTTGGTGCTGGTGTAGCTGCTGCTGTTGCATCTGCTGCATCTGCTGCTGCTGGAGCTGCTGTATCTGGTGCTGCTGGCTTTGCATTGAGGGACTGACTTGAGATGAAGACGGTGTTGCCACCATATTTGTTCCCATCGAGCTTATCAAGGGAGCTGCAATGTTTGTTGGCATGTTTGGGGCAATGGTGACAGAAGCTACGCTCTGATTCATCGGCAGTCTCATGGTTAGGGGCTTGGGGGCGATTGCTCTGGGGAGGGACTGTTGCAGAGTTTGAGGAGATGCCGATACTGTTGCATGTTGAGAAAGAGACGTATTCAGTATAAGGGAGGAAGACAAATTGGTGGATGCCAATGTCTGTTGAACAGAACGAATTGTCTGGGCCTCAGCAGATTCTGCAGCAGCCTGTGTTTGGAAAAGGAATTCATTGTGTTTTTAGCAGAAAAAACCCACATTACATTGTTACTGTTTACATGAAAATAAAAGTCACAGCTATTCAGGAAGACTTTTTCACCTCGTGTTTTCTATCAGAAAAGATAAATCAACAATCTGAAGAAGATCACAGATCCATTACATCACCTCTTCATCTGCCTCTGTATATGGTACCATGGGTTCTTACTTGGACAAAAACCTAACGTGGGCCCTTCTTCAACACCAGAAAGTCACAGATGACACGTATATTGCATGGCTGAAAGAGCTAAAAAGGGCCTAACACTTTCAGTATTTATGTTTTCAAAACCCTCCTGTTCTTTGGGAGACAAATCTGAGCAGAAGCAAATTTCCCTCACCAGTTTATCGTGCCTTTGAAGGAATAGTTTTACTAGGTATATTTAGATATACTGTGTATGTTTGAATTAGATATATTTAAGCACCAAAGGCAGGCTTCATCTCTCATAATTTACAAGTCTGCATTGTACACATATAGAATATTTGCCTAGAGTCCTGATATACAAAGACAACACTCTGAGTCTTCCCACAAGTTACTCGGCAGCACAAGTCCCATAGATTTTGGGAGAAAAATATCATTTCTGGTGGTTTTGAAAAGGGAACTTAGGACTGACAAAATAAATTCCCTCAAAGGAATTTAGAAATCCAGCTGCCATTGAACTTGGCATCGTGCTACTAAAGGCTTTGAGAATATCATCTAAATCCTAGAGACAGACAAATGCAGCTTCTCAACACAAGGATAAGAAATCTCCCAGCTTTCAAGAATGCACGTGTGTAATTTCTGCTGTTGTATTTCCAAGCATTAATTAAAATACACAGCAAATTCGTGTGTGATTTACTAATGCTCTGCAGCTGTGCGTTCACATCAGTATTCTCAGGAGTTAGCATCACTTTCTTCTGTTGCTTTCTTGTGATCAAAGATGTTTTTGTAACTGATCTTTATGAATATTATTAGAGAAACGACCACCTTGATTAATTTTTACCCATATTTTAGATGGCTATAAGCATATTTCCATTTACGGTATTCAGATCTACAACTAGCGTAGCGCTGCCGGTTAAAAAGGTAAATTCTCAAATAAGACAGCAGAGCTTTGTTTTCTTCGTGAGTTTTAACTCAGGATCTGCTAAAATACTCCACGTGGCTCCCTGCCAGCCAGTCCATTTGTAAGTACTCTTCAAATTCAGAGCCACCACAGATTTCTTTCCCCTCACCTGCAAGAAATACTTCAGCTTGGTCACCCGATAACCGCTCCCCAGCTCCACGCAAAACGGGGCTGTCCTGGGAGAAGCAGCGCTTGAGGAAAACCCAAACTCTGCAAATATCCGGCAAATGCCACTGGCAAAAGGCCAGTAGATTCTTCAGGACTGAATTTTACATTTGAAGTGCATTAT
This sequence comes from Columba livia, assembly GCF_036013475.1. Lineage (NCBI taxonomy): Eukaryota > Metazoa > Chordata > Aves > Columbiformes > Columbidae > Columba > Columba livia. Next base: position 3,035,068 of record NC_088614.1, read on the forward strand.
TTTGCTTCCACAGATAAATAGAGAAGTACATTTACAAAGTTATTGGTTTGTAATAATTACTGTGCCGTGAGAGAGCAGCAGCACATTTTGTAGAGCTGTACTGCAGAAATCTTAGGATCCTACTTTTATTTTGTGTAACCCCCCTCCCCATTTAAACACCATTGCCAAAAGCGGATTTGCTTTACACTGAAGGCATTACTCGGCTTACCTTAGAAACAAGGCTTGCTCTATAGGCAGCAAGTGCCTTTAGGTATTCTTTTTTGGCAGCTTCAGTTTTTCTTTTATATACCTATTAAAAGAGACCACAATTTCACCACCTTCAATTACTGAGACATTTTTGCCAGAATGCTCTCAAAAATCACTTGCAAAGAAACAGAAAACAGACCAAAACACCTTGAAATACTCCACTGTTACATGTGCTTTTTCTTCCCTGAAAGATCTAAACATTCTTGCAGTTGGTCACAGACTTTCAGGTCTACTCGCTGGACTTGCAACACAATTTATATTGATTCACCATGAATAAAAAGAGCTGCTACAGCAGCCAACTGTTTGACAAGACTCCCTATGCACGCTTTACCTCCCCAGGAAATGATATTTTAATGACTCTAAGTAACAAGGATATTAGAACACTGAGTATTTCAGATGCTAAAAAGTATCTGAAGTAACATAAAATAGGCAAAAATTGCCTAGGCAATGTTTTTTTTTAACAAATATTTGAAGCATGTATAAAAAAAATATCTTTATATCTTTAGAAAATGTGGTTCACAGAGCCTGGACAATTCACATTCCCAAAGCCAGTATTAGAGAATCCAATGAGTGAAACAAGCACAGTCAGGCAAAAAGTAAATTAACCTGTATTTTAATCTGAAGTTCACCCTTAAATCCTTTTCACTATTGTCTGTTAGATCAAACTAAAAGCTTCCAACTGTATTTCACAAACAAGAATCATATCTTGCCAGAAGCGTCCTACACAAGAACCTCCTCTTCCATTGCAGCTTCCATTAAGCGTAACCGGGAGCTGCACAGAGTAGCAACAGGTAAATGGCCCTAAAGGAGATTTTTTCCTTCAATCCATGTGTAGGAGTTTCATGTGTACAGAAAGAAGAATAACCCCCAAGGAAGAACAAAACTTATCATTCTGTACCAACTGGTGTCACACAAGGCACCGGGATGAGACACCGAGGATTGGCTTCAAAGGTGGGAAAGCAACAGGCTTTGTAACAAATTCATCCAGCAGATCAAAGGAAAGTGGTAAATGTGCTGTACCTTCTCCTTTTTAATCTAACTTCTGATTAACAGGAAACAAGAGCTTTGAAATGGGAATCATCAAAAGATGGTCTCAACGGGGCTCTAGGACAATATCACCTGAGATTTTTATAGACCGCCCTTATAAATTTAAAGACAGCCATTTAATGCTACCTACTGGCTCTTACTGCAAAGTGCTTTTTAGATGCCAAGTCTTCAGCAGGTTCAAAGATCTGTGCAGCTCTGCAGAGTAAAAGACCTACATCAGCAAGCAGCGCGGTCTACTCAGAGCAGAGATGGGAGGATGTTTTATAAGGATTACTAGTTTATTTCTTGTGACACAGCCCTGCATCAACTTTTTACCTGTTTTTGTTCTTCTCCTAAACTGTCCCACATCGATGCGACTATTTTTGAAACATCTCCAAATGTAGCATTCGGGTTCTGCCCTTTAATCGCAGCTTGTGTATCCCTGAAGAAAAGGGCATATGCTGACACTGGCTTTTGTGGCTCATTGGGATCTTTCTTTTTCTTCTTCTTTGGAGTCTTGGGCTTCTTGCCAGAATCTGGGGCAGCTCTTTTTTCTCCAGTAGCCTAAGAAAGAACAAGAACAGTCAATATATGTATGAAACAAATCAGATTAATTCAAAGAAATGATTGACAGTCTGGCTTAATAATATGTGGATAAAACTACTATGTAGGCAACGTTTTGGAGAGTCCTGTTGTGCAAGTCTTTCTCCTACCAAACAGTACTTAGTCTCAGCTTAATCTCATCAGATCTACTGGAAGGAAATGCACAAATAGTTACTACTCACTGTAAACATGGCTATGATCGTCATTTTACTTTGGTATTTTGAGGATCCTTTACAATGATCTTTACATATGCCAAATTTCCATTAACTTAATGAGAAAACCTTTCATGGAATAGTCTAAATGAGGCCCTTTGAATATACTGCTATAATAACCTCTGTGTTTTATTTTGTTGATACATTTTTCCTTTTATAACAGATTTCTTCAAAGCAAAATGTAAATTAACTAAACGTTTGGTTAGAAGAAATCTTATTTTACTTCTATCTAAATGCAGCTACGTTTTATATGACTCCAGAGAATACCCGAATGACACGACTTTCAAAAGCTGATGAGTAAAGAGATTCACCAGATCGATAAAATCTTAAACGAATTATGAATGTATTCAACCAAATACACACATGTATAGCCTCACTTTTATTTTTACGGTGGTATTATGGAAAGAAGCTAAACAGCAAATGAATCCCATTCCACTACACTGTAACGTCTGTATATTTTATTTGACCACATTGCGGCTGCCACATTCAGGAAAATCCAGCGTGTGAAGCTTCCTCACCCCAGCGCACAGAACAACTTACTCTGTTGGATTCATCTGCATCCTCTTCGTTTATAGAGCTGGATGGGGAAGGAGTGGCTGATTTACTGGCAGGAGGGGAGGGAGAAGTGTGTGGCAAATTGGTGCCTCCCAAATTCAGGCCCAGCTGCGCACTGAGCTGCGACTGGTTAATGGTGGTGAGCTGAGAGGGAGCCAGAATTCCCGAGTGAGCGGCGTCGGTCATATGGACAATAGATCTCATAATCAGCGAGTGGTCGTGGCGATACTGGGCGACTTGTGTGTGGCTCTGATCCTGAAAGAGATGGAAACATTATTTAATCAGCAGCAGCGACCACGCAACGTCATCAGGTGAAGTTATTCTCAGAACTGACACTGTCAACTTGCAGTTTGTTGCATTTTTTTTCAGCGAATTAAAGGCGTTTTTAATAAAATAAATGCAGCAACATTCACCACACTTGCCCGGACTTTACTTCTCCCCCACTTGTGGATGGGAGTTATTTTGTGGAATAAAAATTGCATCTCCCCATTTTTAAACATTTCTTCTCTTGTCATGGAGTGAAATACCCACATAAACAACAGGGAACGGGGCTGACTGATGGGACACGGGTAACATTGCAACGGAGAAGACTCAAACTGTTGTCAAACGCAGAAAGTAAACAAAAGCGGGGCAGGGGTTATATATAGAGGAAAGCACCTTCCCTTATTGACACTCAGTTATTCGCAGCTGTTGCTAGTAACAGTAGCAGGTATAAAACAATCCTGAGTGGGATTTTAAAGTTGTAAACAAAGAACAGTGCCATGCTGGGTCTCAAGTGCAAGAAGAACCATTCAAACCATCCTAATCACTCCTAAAAATCCTTGTTCGCAAGCACTACACATTCTCACCTTTAATTAAACGTGTGGAAGTAGCAAGCTAATGTACTGCACACCGACTTGATTTTTCTTGTACTTCCTATCTTGGAAACTCAAGTGCTTGCGTGGTTTTGTTTCTGCTGTTCCTTGAGGGCACAAACTATGTCTTGTGCATCTGCACAACCCTTCTTGCATTTGTAAATACAAAGTGAGACGCTGAAGGTAAAAACAACTGGAATCTGCCTATGAACAACTCAGTTTTGTTATTCTTAACCACATATGCACCAATGCACAATGAAAGAACATTTAAATAGAAAAGGAGATTTTTAAAACAGTTAATAAGTGAAGAGAATAAATAGCCGACAAATTGATTCAGCAACCTGATTAATCTACAGCTACCGTTCAAGCAGACAGAAACATGGGAAATAAATGAGATTTTGAAAATTCTTTCATTATTAATAATCCACATCGCAATTAGTAGCAGGTGCAACGACCCTTCATGAAACAGCACAGAACAAACCAGCAATGCTGGGAGCCCAGCACAGACTCCACTGATTTGACAACAATCTGACTTTCCCAGCACTATCTAAGCCCAGACCAGTTTTCAAAAGCCTGTCAGCACAGAGCTAAGTTTAGCCCCAGTGACTTTGCTCTCAGTTTTATACTCAACAGTGGCTCTGTGCTCCTGAAAACCTTGCCCTGGACGGGCCAAGCGCGGCCATAGAAAGAAGTCGTACCCGTGTCAGAGAAGATGCCACCCTGCCTCACCCATCTGACGCACCAGCGTTGCCGCTTCGCTAGGGCAATAAACCAGATTAAACCTGAATTTGGCACTCATGGGTCTTCCTGCTGAAGCCTATGGAGAAAAAATAAATCCTTCTTGGATCAAAGGACATGTAGTGTTGCACCTGGACCCGGGAGGGGTGAAGCTGACCCCACACGCTCCTGATCCAGCCCCTCCACGCGGCTTCTCCTACTGCTCCAATTCTCTTCATATTTTCAGTGAAGGAGTGTAGTTCCTTAGAGAGGAACGCATGTGCCAGAAGTGGAGCGCTTGATATGGAAAGATCAAAACATCAGGCTTATTGGCTGAAATATCCATTCGCTTCAGGGCACTTCTCTGTGCAAATTTACTGCCCTTAACGAGAGGGTCATTTGGATTGTGACTTGCATTGGCAGCAGCACCTGGATGTCGTTCCAAGTCTTTTGTAAAAGGATATCGCTTTCTGCATATTACTCCATCCGTTTTAGTTTACAGACACCGCTTTATTGCATGAAGAAAAACTGCTGGTAAAGGAAAGGTGGAGATCACCAGGATGCCCTTCTCTCACAGAAATTAACTTTCTTCATTATTTTGCAGGCAGTACTTTCTCGGAGGGATTCTACACCTGAAAGACAAGCTTTTGTTCCCTGTGTTGCCACAAAATACAGCCATTTCTGGCCTTTACACTGAGGCAACAAAATGTGATGGCACAGGTTACAAACGATCTACTCCAAGTCTTGTCATTTTGGTTGCATGTATGATTTTATTGAGACTAAATTCTCTTGACTTGCACTGACCCAGAATCTAATTTTATACAGAAGCCCATGAATTCTTAACTGTCTCTTCTTCTGACACTATTTGACGCTTGTGTGTTTTTTTTACATCAATGTATTCAATTTCCGTTTTTATTTTCTGTATTTTTCCTTTATTTTTTTTATATCTTAAAAACTTCAATAAAAGCTAGAAATCGAAACAACAATATTTTGTAACTGGCTATCTAGCACCACACAGATAAGATGCACTTTATGAAGGAAAATATTTCATAACATTTCCAAACTCGTATAATTTACATTGTATGTGTGTATGATAATGACAAACAATATTTTTTCTATGCTTTGAATTTAAGTATCACGGCTAATCAATATTCAAATAAAATTACAAAGAAAGGAATGGGAATTCCATTTTTTACTTTATGGTGCAGTGTCATGGGCCTCAACAACCTATGGTACCTATGAAAGAGACTTCAGACAAGGAAGCATAAACCATTTTTTATGTTTGTGCAGTGGTTTAGCAAGTAGCAAGAAGGTAGAGGAGCCAGTCAGTAGCAACATTAAATCCCATAACATCTGTATATAGCTCCTGAGCAAATAAAATCATCTAAGGAGGAATTTATCATCAGGAAAACAAAATTTCCACCCATTATCTTAGTTCTTATTTTTTCCCTGTGTATTACAAAGGCCAATACTGAACCAAAAGAATCTGTAGCATTTTGTTATGCACAAAATGTTTATCAAATAAATGTTTAACAACAGAAATCATCTTATATCAGGAGCACATGTGGAAATACAAATGCACTAGAACATCCCCAGGACATCCTAATTACATCACTACATGGAAACTGAAAAGCAAAAAGGCTCATGTATTCAAAATAATCTACTGAAAATACTGTGAAAATTTTAGAGAATATTAAAAGCTCTTTTATATAAACTTAACCAAAAGTAGAAGTGATATACAAGTAGCATGAGAATTCAGGAGTTTTGTAACATTATGCAAAATGACAGATTAGTTCTGACAAAAAAATCATTAACTTCCCAAGCTGACAGAATCAAGTTTTGATTGAGCTTGATCTGCTTTACAGTCTTGGGCTAAAGCGAGGCAAAACTGGGTGATTCTAACGCAATCCATGCAAAACTCAAACAAGGACATAACGTGTGAAATGGAAAAACAAAACGAAATAACTTGTGTGATCCTTCTGCAGATTCAAATGACTTTGTTTTAGATCTCTCTGTCGTTACCCTACACGAGTGTTACAAAAACCAATGGGACAGAGACATTTACTGAGGGCAACACCAGCCACCTCTCTGGTCTCTTCTATTACACACACAGATTAACAAAAAGCAAAATATGGTCCACAGTGCTTTCCCTTCTCAAAACAACTTGATGGTGACTGTATCAGGGACACTGGCTTTCTGTCCACACCCTCCAACAACACACATTATAGAACCATTCAGCATTCAACGCATCGAAGGCCTCACCAAGGAACCATAAGGATTATCCATCCATCAAACTATCCCACTCCAACTATTCTAATCTATTTAGACAGCCATGCCAAAGAAGTTACATTTAGCCATATTGCCAGAGGACACATGTCATGGCGTTTGACAAACATACAGCTTGTTGTACTTTGATTTGTAAAAGTAGAAGTTCTCAATTTTGATAAATATTAATTCCTCAACAGCCACTGGAAAGCAAGCAACAGAGTGATGAGACTTAGAAAAAGAATGTGTAAACTCCTACACTTTAATTTATATGGTATTATTAAAGGTGTTTTTCAACAATTACTGTACCTGAGCCAGTCAAAGCAAAACATACCATTGAGTACTAAGGGAAAAATTAAGGTAATAAAAGACTGTTCATTCTTCAGTTATCAACTCATTAAGCATCCAGTAGTTAACACTGCTAGTATTTGTCTTGACAGCTAAATGCATCCAGCCATTACATCAATAGATGTCCTAATTTCCACTTACCCTGCATTTTGAGAAACATTTACATACAGTAGCTTTATCCTGGATTTCTACCCAGATACAATTATAATCTCTAGGAACATTCAACATGATATTTAAAAATCTGACTAGGAAATTACTTTTTAGGATGTTTTGAGTAAGTCTTGATTAAAATCAATGTCTACAGCCCTTGATCATTTAAATAAGACACTTCCCAGCTGTGTGGGGACTGAGCCCATGGAAGTGCCCCCAGAAAGACGTGGGGCTGGACCTGATCCTACACAGTGTTTTAATGAATGAGAAACCTGCCAATAAAAATAACTATGCAAACCCCTATGTTTACGGTTATGCTCACTGTGCCCTGGTTTCGGAATCTGACTTAAATCGTTATACATTCTATTGCCTTAGGAATTTGTCACTGTCAATGTAACATAAGCTGATGTAATATTTTAAAGGATATATTTAAGTTGAAGCAAATGCACTGCAATGTAAAGAGCGAAATCCTCAGTTGGCCCTGTCTGTAAATTACTCCCTTTACTTTTGGGCAAGTCAGCATATCTCTAGAGGAAATCCTCAATACCATTTTTCTCCACAAGTAAAGTACAGATAAAAGAATCCATTAATCTAAATTTTTACAAGATTGGAATTCACTGCCAATCAAAACAACCCAAACTAGCAAGATACTTTTCTCTGTCAGAGATTAAATCCTTACTTAATAGAATTCAAAACAATTACCCTTGGTACTGCCACCCCTGAAGAAGTGTCTTCCTCTCCTCTCCTCAGATCTTGCCATCACTAACAGATCTGCCAAAACACAGTTATCGAAACATCCACTACAAGCAGCAGTTTCTTTTCTCCAGCAATGAGAAAACTCCCCTGTTTTGCTTCATGTCTCTGTAGAGAAGTAAACCTTACGCAGTTTAATTCCTAAATAAAGGCTACAACAAATGGTACACGTCGGTTCAGCAAAAAATAATATCTGCAGCTGGATCTAAAATTTCGGTTGATGAGGCTTACACACATTCTTCTGCCTGAAGAACATGAAGAATATGCAATTTCTTGGTCTGTAGGCTTCCCCAGTCCCAATGCATCAGAAATTATGCTGTTTTCAGTTCATACATATAGAAAACTATAATCCAGAGAAGGGACATGAAGAGGAAAAAGCCAAAACCAAATGAAACCGACAAACATGAGGGCCCAATGATTTGTTCCCCAAAACTGAGTAACTATCTCCTTTTGTTCTGACAGCCTCAGATGTCTCTGTAAATCCAACTCCTGCTACATGATAGAATTTTCATGTATGGCTGCAACCTCCAAGTTAGTTTAACATGTTTTATTGGAATCTTTCTGACTTACTGCCCCTTGCTTTTCTTCGGGGTCTGACCTGCACCATGTTGGCAGTGGCCCCTCGCATGGTTGATGCTCACCTGCGAGATCATCAAATCACGAGTTAAACCCATTTCTTCTCTGGAACGACACGTGGGGCTGTGGCAGTGGGAGCACACCTGTCCCAGGTGATGCAGCATCACTGCAGAGATGTGGTTCCAAGCCGGAAGATGTCAAGGGACAGGGCCAACCAGCCTGGGCACCCACCAGTGGACACTGCTCGGGGTGCTGGGACTGAGCGCCTCTGCAGCCCCGCTCTGGGGTTTCTCCTGGTGCTGCCCACCCACAACATGTGCAGCTTTTTCTAACAAAATGTTGCATTGCATGGTGAAGAAATATGAAAAGCTCACAGCTCGGCCAAAATCATGCGACTACCAAACTAAGAGATGAGGACTTTTCTCTGAAATGCTCATAATTCTTACCCAAGGCTCCCCACCACCATAATGTGACGCTTTTGCTGTTTGACAGCATTGTTCTTACCCATCTACTTCCCTTGTAAAACCATGTCTGCCAGGTGACCCGGCAGGTTCCTCCTGCAGTCCCCTAAGGGGGCTGACGGGACAAAGCTAGTTGGTGGCCTTGGTTATGTGTTGAGCCCTCTGCTCTGGAAAAGCTTCTGCTCTTCCAGATGGCACCATGGGCTTTACTACAGCCCTCCGTCCATCCGCAGCGGCTGCTGTAATGCTTCAGCATCACCTAATTCACAGCTTCTTTATAATTTAACTTCTACACCATTTTGCAGAGGCATTTCAAAACAGATTCTCCACTCTCTTCTCCCCAAACATCTACCAGGCTCTAGAGCATCTTGAATCAGACTCCTTTTGGACAAGGTACCCAACAGCGCGACCACAATACATGTGTGACTCAGATCACAGGTCTGGGCTCTGGGCTGACGAATCTCTTGGTCGGAGGAGCTTCTCTCCACATTAGCACTTCAAGCTTTGATCTGCTGGATGCAAACAGTGAGGCACAGTGCAAACATATCCCCGATACTTAAAACTGAATGTCAGATAAATGCTATTAGCAGTTTTGAGACAACTTCTGCAGCTTCAGGTACCAAATCAAAGGCAGATTTCAAAGGTCCTTATTATGCAGTAAGCAACGTGGGGAGAGGCTGCAAGGAGCATGACAACTAACAAACATTATCAAAGGGAGCAACAACTGTGTTAGGAATTGGGAGGGACAGATTTGGGAGTTACATGGCATTTGTTTGTCTAAAAATTGCTACAAGTGTTGGTAGCTATGTTTTGAGGGTGTTTTTTGTTTTTTTTTTGGGGGGGTGGTGTTGTTTGGGTTTCTTTGTTTGTTGTTGTTTTTAAAGCAAATCAGAAAAGTAGGATTCATTACCTTTGGTATTACCAGAGCCAGGTATATTTTCTTCAGCTACCTGGCAGCACACAATTATTTAAAACTCTATAGAGACTTAAGATTTCTGTATAGTTTGAGAACCTGAAGTGGACGCTGACTATTGGCTAAACTGTGCAAGGGGACACACACGGGTGGCAAGAGCAGAGAACAGCAGGAATTTCAAAGGACATTTTCAGATGAACCAAGGATGAAAGTGGCTGGAGCCACTGGCCAGGAACAGTATGTCTAGACCAGCTGCAGCACCTGCTTCATTGGGTGGGCTTAAGACAGCAGCACCTGATTTTGAACTTTAAACTCAGGAGGCAGAATAGTTTAAAGCCATGGTCCAGGCTTAATGCACAGATGGTGTTTGTGGTCTTACATGTCCATGTTCCTTCTGAGTTCAGTTCTTCGGAATACCATAGATTCAGCTTCCGCTCCGATTCCTGACAGCTTTCCCAGTGGAGTGTATCATTCTCCACATATTCATATGGCACCTCACAATATTTTCTGGAGCTGATGGGTCTTCATTTAGGCATTATTAATTTAAAATAGTCACAGCCTTCTTTTTCCCAGACTGTTCTGCCAATGTTACTGTGTTTCTCTTCTTTTGTGCAGAAGACCCCGTGGATCTCCATAGGTAATAATCTACCTGCATAATTTTTAAGTTATTATTTTTCTTTTAGCACCAGCAGTACCTGCTATTCAGACAGGTGTCTTTGGCAACTGCTGCCACTTTGTTTCCTATGGACAGGTCCTCCCTTGTGGTTACTATGAGTTGGCTCTTTTTGAAAAGAACACCAGAGCACGTTTCCTTCTCCAACCACAACAGCTCATTAACCGACGGCCCGTTGCGTCTGTACCGATGAGAAAGGAGGGAAGAACACGTCTCTCAGAAAAGTGACAATATTATCCACAACGAGCATTACAATGAGACTGAGGACACAAAAATTTACATACTATTAAAAACCTATTAATTTAGTACGTCAGTGTCTTCATATCACATGAAAGTCATGGCACGTAGCCTCTGGGCAGAACCACCACTGGTTGGGGCCTCCAGGGTTTCCAGCCCATCGTCCCCCACTACACCCTCTGAAAAGTAACTCAAAAATGCACAACTACGCCATTAGACATAAAAATATTTAACTATAGAGCAATCAAAAGAAATGACTTTGTAAAGCCTTGATTAGCAAAGCACTCGGACCATTGGGCAGACACCAGCCCATCCCAGCGCTGGTGCCACAAAAGCCCAGTTTGGTATTACTTCATTTTGATATTAACTTTTCTTGGTACCACAAATAATAAAAACAGTGAGAGTAGCAGCTACCATTGCTGCTGGGGAGGTCTATACAAACACGCTGCTGATTTAAGACTTCAGTTTAGTAATCCAGCCTACTAATCAAAGGAAAAACAGAAATAAGAAAACTCTGAAGATAATCTCTCTAGTAAGAATAGTTGCTACTCCTATAAATGAATAATTACAACCTTCCGGAATGAGTTGCATGTTTTGTATTAAGAATGACAATAAACATGTTCATAACAATAACAAGGGCTTGTTTTAATAGACCGTTTCAGGCGTTAAACACATTAATGACCCATGAAATAACTGCTTCATCTGCAACACATTAAACAATGTTGTTATAACATTGTATTAATTGAAAACCTACTCCATTCTCGCTAGATAGGAGATAACTGACTCGGTATTATAAGAGAGATTTACAAATATGTTTCTTTGTAAAGGAAAATTAAACATATAAATTAGAGACACACAGGTGAGTAGAGAAATAACTGTCTTTGGCAATTTTAAAGCAACTTTTTATTCTTGCAATCGTCTCTCAATCTACTCATTTAAAGTCAATTAGTAATTTGGGAATTTACATTACTAAAAAAGATTCAGACCTTTAAGTAAAAGGCACCACTCTTCTGGAACATTAATAATATTTCTGTTGCATGCAGCCTTTAATAAGCTCAGATTTGCAACTCTTTAAAGCCACATCATTGAGCTGTTTATTTTAAAAGTGTCTTCTTGAAATAAAAGCAATAGTCACCATCATGCCTTTGATTTGAGCACAGTGCTACTCCTAACTAGTAATGTAATTAAAGACGAGTGTATTCCACTATGAATTAGCCTTATCTGTGCAGAATCCTGAACACCCTGACAGCATTGCAACAATTATAAAATAGAAACCATCTCAAATCTTCATCAAACAGGGAACACATTTTCTCTGGCAGCATAAGTAATATAGGGAGCAATATATGTACATTTATCGGTCTGGTTTTGTAACATCTGTACTTTTTTGAATAAAAGAAAAAATCAGACTGAAAAGAGACAATTATTTTACTGTCTGTTTCTTCGATATCAGAAGGAGAATTCTGAAATTCATCAAAGCTAACCTTCTGTTATGTACAACAGGCTAAGCTGAAAAGAATGTTAACAAGTTCAATTTTCATTCAATCAGCACTACTGCTCTCTGAAATGTTTCATTGCAGGAAAGAAATAAAAATAATCTATATGGTAATTATGAGGATGAATCCCCCAGTAACTTTCAGCTACATGAAAGGTCAGTTCTATTCAAGATATTTTATCAGTCCCCTGCACATACTCCTGTCCTGTCATTTTAAATCTGAACAGCATTTTATTTTCCCATTTACAGCTACCTGCAGAATTAAGTACTTAAGCCAAATAAGAAAAAAAAAAAAGGAAAAAAAAAAAAAAAAGAAGAAGAAATGTTGAATGCTGGCAAAGGCTATAATAGCATGGAGATAAATCGTTCAGCTGCTCTCTCTCAAGCCTCTGGGGCTGCAGATTTTTCTTCTCCTGGTGCACTGTGGGTATTCAAAACTTGTTCAACATGATTTCATTTCATTTCAGGCACTGCCTGAGAAAACTAAATTACAGAATCAATCATACAGAAGGTCAGAGTGAGACTTCATTACAAGTATTGCATGCTTGCATGAATATCTTTCATTTATGACTGACCCAATATGTCACAATAGCTGTCTAGTAAAAATAATCCACTTTCTGAAATTGATGTACTACTGATGTCAATGCTACTCAGCAGGCTGGGCAGATTATAGAGAGGTGTTAAAAAAAGGAACCCTCAGGAGCACAAGTTGTAGTTTTATAGAATTGCCACAGTTTACAGATTAAAATAATTTTTCTATGGTCAGCTAGCAGAAAATGGAGCATTAATGTAAAATATCGGGGGTTGATTTTTAATGAGGATATTGCTGCCGATTTGCACTTATTTATATTCAAGTATTTATAGGGATAATACTTGCATCACGTAAATCCATGTGTTCTTTAAAGTCATATGTACATCAGCACTCCATTTTTCAGTGACTCATTTTTGAGCATCACGATTTTATTTGCATATTATTAAAATATGAAAATTAATCAAACTGGCGCCATTTTATCTCCTCTTTTTGTTGCTGTTGTCTGTTTTTAAACGTAGAACATTGCTGTTAAGTAAGATAAATGTGTTGTGTTTGTTGCCAGTAATAATGAAGTTAATCAGCATTGTGACAAATTGTCACTCTTCCCATGGTATAAACAGCGTGCCTGGATTCAGCTCCTATGTATCAGAAAAAAAAAAAAACAAACAAACTACCTTGTTCTTAATAGTGTGAACAATTGTTAACTCGTCAATACAATGTTATAATAAGTGCTAGGCCACATGTATTCTGAGAATAAATAGCTTTCTTGCACCATGACTTATTTTTTCAATATAATAATATACGAAGACTGTGTTAAAAAAATATACTTTTTTTTTTTTGGTCTTGCTGTGTGAAATATGTGAGATACTTGCAGAAGTATTACAGCATTACAAGGTAGCGAGCCAACTCCATACCCTAAGGGAGACATAGGAGAACCTTGACATAACCTATTTTTAACCATGCCTCTGGCGATTCTGCATTCAAGTTTATAGGTGAACATGTCAGGTAGTACATAGAAAAAAGCCAAAGACACACAGTATTAATCATAATTCTGTCCAAGCCCATTTTATTTTTCCAACATTTGTGATTTAAAATCTCATGACATTTCTTCAAGGTGAAATCCTTCTACTGGACTTTTCAACAGGGCAGGACTGCATTTATCTACATTAAATATTGCTTATAGTAAAGCTTTCTAATGCTTCACAAGATAACCAATAAACTCGATGCAGTTCATACTAAAATAAGTTTGTATTCAGCTAAAGAAGCTTCAGTGATTAGCAGTACACTATTAATGCAGCCTTTAAATAAGACTATGCTAGTATCGCTGGGTAAGAACATTGTTCTGTAAGCGTATACGAACATCATAATTATTTTACAACCTCATCTTTAGTTCTTTCAGATATAGTAAATTCAATTGACCATGAAATGAAATTTCATAGTCAAAATGCCTCCTTTACATTTTTTTTATTGCTGCAATAAAGTTTTTATAGCTCCAAGGCAAGGTAATTCATGAAATGTCTAATTTAAAGATGAATTCTAATATTATTAATAAATATTTACCAGTTTAATAAAGTGCACATTTTTCACATAAAATATGATATAATTTTTGATGTTCTATTTTTGAAACACAGATTAACAGCTGGAAAATTTGTGTAGTAAAGAGAGTTACATGAGTTCAGAGGAAACCTATGCAAGAACCCTCTGTTAATGTTTTTAAGCTTCCTGAAGCCACCCAGCATTGAGAGAAAAAGACCACTGACTAAAATACAAAGGCAGGGGTCACTCCATCTCACAGCACCAAACACATCAAGCAGCTGTGGGGAAGTGTCTGAACCACGAACCTCCCTCTGTGGCTCCTCTGTGTCAAATCACGCGATTTCTCCTCAATTCTCTGCAGCAAAACTACACACAAGCCCCCAACCCACAACCACCCTAGAAAATATAAACACCCTTGGACTATTGGGTTTAGGAGGCATGAGCTTCTCTAGGTTTTCTCTTTGACGTGTACCAGGATCAATTCTTACCATTAAAGTCAATGTGAACTATGTCATTAATTTCTCAGAATCCCATTCAGCGGAAGGATGCAAAACTAAAAGGCACAACTTGGTCAAGTTACAAACCACTTGGTAACATTGAAGGGATACTCATACACGTAACACAAGACTAATCCAGCCCGTTATATTTATTACATATTTCTGAGCAAGTTTCATTGGCTTCAGTGTGCAAACACTCCATATCTTTAATTTTCACGCATAACATTCCTGACTCTCAGGTTTTATTAATCTGATCCTTCTTTAGTAGTCACCCAGCATGTCCAGTGTGTACAAAATCCCATGCAAAATGGGATCTGAAAAGAAGTATCATATCCTTCAAGGACTGCTTTGTATCTATGGAATTACTGAATTCTGTACCTCCTCAGTAGTGGGCTGTTTGTGCTTAATTCTGTATTAGTGTAACCTCAAAGGAAATAATACAATTTGCAATGAAGCCAGCAGCATGCAGAATTCCTGAGAAATATTTGCTGCATGTTATTTGCAAATCTTTAATTAATTTTTGCTTACTAGAATAATAAAAAAGAAAAATATTTACGTGCAGACATAATATGACAACACGATGACCTTTGTTACAGTCCAACAGTAAACTGCTATTTTCACTATACCAGGTTTAGCAAAAGGTCCTATAAAAACCAGCTAATCAGAAAAATATATACTTGATGTAAAACATCTGTTCAATCTAAACTTTCACTCTGTCTTCAATATGCAATACAGAAACTAATTCTAATTGTAACCACTGAGTTTAAAGTGCCAAGTATAATACACTGACTCCCAGCTGTGTCCCATCCCTGGGAGTGTGAATGTTACTGCACAAAGCCTGGAGAACCCCAGGCAGGGAGATCCCCAAAGCTGAGAGGAATGATCCCTCGAAATCCAGCAATTCTCTCTAAATGCTGTAGTTCACCTTGGCCAACACAATGGGCTTCCAACTCCTGATGCCAGTGTCAACTATAAATCACATTTCTGAACATTAGCAGCACTTGGGATGCCCAGTATGCCAAGGGGAATGGGCTTCCAAGTCCATTCCCAAAATTAAAATTCTGTGTTTATAAAGCCCAACTGCTTCTTCACTAGAGATCTGTTGACACTCGGTACAGCATTGCACTGTACATTAA
This sequence comes from Columba livia, assembly GCF_036013475.1. Classification (NCBI taxonomy): domain Eukaryota; kingdom Metazoa; phylum Chordata; class Aves; order Columbiformes; family Columbidae; genus Columba; species Columba livia. The sequence continues at coordinate 3,050,850 of NC_088614.1, forward strand.
CAACTGTGTTTACTGTCCTGAATCCACCAATATTAAACCCTTAACCACTTGCCAACTGCCTTAGTGAACTGAATAATAGCAGATCGTCATTTGATGTGTAACGCTGACAACATGTGTCATCATTCATACAGGATACACCTGCTCATAATACAGACATTGGCAAATGTTTGGTCAGGCTACAACACCAAGACACCGCACACATCTTCTGAGAGGTCAATTAAAACTGATAGATGACACTAACCTATGTTACCATGCTTTGACAAGCAATATTATGCAACAGAGACACACAAGGAGCTGGACCTACCATGTGCAATCCATTGCTGTGGATGACACCGTCCTGCTCCACGAGATTTCGAGATATTGTAATAGAGGGAAGATCCAAGCTCTGCGGGGGAAACTGAGGCGTAAATTCATTTCCTTGTGCAGGCATCTGGTCGCCAAGGCCCTGGAAGGGTAGCAGGATATCTGCCATCCCCAGGGCAGGGTCCGACTCGGGCGGCGGGGTGATGGGTGGGATTTCAAACTCCTCGTCCCCAAGGCTCGGCGTGTGGAACGTCTGCTGGAAAAGGACAAGACAAGGCAAACTGCGTTAGGGCACCGTGCTCGTGCACTCAGCCCCGGACCCCAAATCCAAATCTGCTTTTGTTCTCAAACACAAACTCTACACGCAACAAAATTTTGAAGTTTTGTACACTGAGGGGGTTTGTGGATCGTTATGATTAAAGATTTAAGTCTCATTATCATATGGCTTTAATGGAGTATCAGTATTAACAGTTTTTTAATGCGTACTTAATTAGCAACATCTGTCTTTGTTGTTAGTCTGAATATCAGCTACATTGGATTTGGCTGGATAACAAATTGCCACTTTATTGATATGTTAGTAAAATAGCACAAACAGCTTACATTACTCTCATGCTTCATAAAATACAGACAATTCTGTAGCACACACACACAACATTAATTCAGCACTGACCATTTCACATCTTTTGTTTCCTTTTTATCCACTAATAAACATGAAATATTATAATTCTGGTCTGTCTTTCTCTTCTTTTCCATCCCAAAAGGACAATGCACCCTTTTAAACGACGGTTGTAATTTGGAGGAGTGAGGGTGATTACAGCAGCTTCCAGTGCTTTCTGGAGCAAGCCAGCTTTGTTTGAACAGTAGGTTTGTTACAAACTAAACACCTGTTAAGATGCCTTGAGCAAAACATTTACTGCCAGTTATCTTCAGGGTTTGTGCGTGTTTGTACGTGTGCATGTGCCTGTCAAAGATAATCTTTATTCAAGTAGAGTCTGTATCTGGCTTCAACAGTGCTGACTTTTATTCGGGAAACAAATGAGCTACGCTTATTCAAATATCTTGTGAGTTAAATGAACTTTCATATATTATTTCAGGTCCACTGCTACTTAATAATAGAAATCCAGCGCTTGAAATTAGGTCATTTTAAATGTACCCAAATCAGGACTGTCTTGATCAAACTGGGCAGTTGGCAATCCTAAAATAGGCACTCTTGTCTTGTTCTGGACATGCAAGGCTGCTCTGGGATTTGTTTGTTTGCATTAGTTCAGGATTTGAGTTGGGGGGGGAAGAACTGCTTTATGTATTATTTACATTGTTTGAAAGAGTGACTTAATGCCAGTTAATTTAAAAATGATATGTTCAGTGAAAGATCTCATTAACTGCTGCAAATTGTCATCCTTCAAACTGTTAATGATGATATAAATTAATAACCGCTTGAGAGAAGATGGAAACTGAAACACAAGAAAAAGCTTTGCCCGCATATAGAACCTGTCAGCTGTCATTATTGGTCTCACACCAGAAATGATGAGGTCCCAGGCTGCCGCGGCCTGCGGTTCCGCCGGGCTCTGCCGAGACTCTGCCCATCGCGCCCCATCTGCAAGGCTGAAAATTATGGATGTGAAAGCTGGGCCCGGGGAAGGGAGACGTTTGACTTCCTCGCCGCTGTGCTGCAAAAGGTGTGAATTTTTTCTTCCTCTGGACGCCTTAGTTCCCAGGCACAAAGGATGGATTGGGCAGGAGAAGTGCTTGGCTAATGAACATAACCCTATGGCTGCATTTGCGGTTATTTTGGCACTAATGTGGTCTAGTAACAGATGCAACTGTAATTTGTGACTCATTTGCTACCCCATTACTGCTTAATGAAATCTAACATATCACATTAACAATACGGATAAACACTCATTCTTGATATGTGGCATTTGGCTGTTTTCATTACCACTGTAATTAACACTTGAAATATTATTTCAATAAATATTTAAGGTGCTTTAAAATGGGTCATAGTAATCATGACATAGAGACAGAAAACATAAAGGAAATGTGTGGTTTCTAAGCCTGAATGTGCTCTAGGATTACAATCTTAAGGCATTATTTACAGGAATAAAATGGGCTTCTAGCTCAGCAGTGCTGAGGCCCAAAATCATAGCGAGAAAGCTACATTCATGTTAATGTAAAAACGCTACAATTAATGTAAAAACGCTACAATTAAATACATTGTAGTGCAGTAATTGCAAATTCAGGTTCACGCTTTAACGCTAACACTAACATTTAATCATATTTTTATTCCTTGTTCAAGCAAAATTGTTCAGTGAAATCGGTATTATAGTATGTTTGAACATTTCTTTCCTTAACATATTTATGAAATAGTGGTAATTGTAAGAACTGGATTTTTTTCCCCTCTAACATAATAACTCGAGGACAGCTGTATAAATATATGACACAGCTAGATAATAATACAATATTTTACTTAGAAAAGCAGCATTCATCTTAATATTTACAGCTTACTACAAAGGGGAGAGTAAATTGATGAATACCTTAACATTTTTTTAAATGTGAATTTAATTCTCACAATATAACTTGTCCAAATATGCACATGCCTTTTTTTAAAAAGGATAGAACAGAGCTAAGAATGAGGATGAAACAGATGAAATCTGAGAAGAAAGAAAGCCCCTTAGTGAAGTAGTCTTAAATCCAAATCACTGGGCTATTCAGTGTGTAAAAAGAGCCTGAATAGCATGCAATTTAGGATTGCAGAAAGGTATAACATTGGTGGGATTTATCATACCAATCACATTTTTTAAAGTTATTAACTTTTCAAATATTTATATCTTACAGATTTTTTTAAAAAACTGTGTGCATGGTTAAATGCCATCTGTACTGAAATGTTCAAAACATTTGTTCCTTTTGATAAAAATGCAAATCTGGAGAACTGTTGTATCAACATATAACAGCCAATGTCTGACACGGTGAATTATCACAGCTGGAATTAAATTGTCTCTGAACAGCTGCTGGCAGCAGAGCTTTCATCAATGTTTGATTCAAATGTAGGAAAGAAATTCTACAGAAAGAAACATCATGTTGTCATTACAGATGGGGTTTGTGTTCATTATCACAAATAACACTGGAGCTAGTGCCAAACAATATTCCCTTATCTAAGCAGTCTTGCTGGGTAAAAAGAGATGGTGACCATTGTATAAATGATTCATAAAACACAAGTCTTAATTCTAACCTTCGTATTTATTGTTATATCTTTCTGCTTGTTTTCTCCAAGATGACTTTTTTTAAAGTGCATGAGAATATCTACAACTGAATCACCACTTGCAACACAGAAATCGAGGCTGTCCAGTCTTCTAACTTTTCATCATGTTGGGAAGATCATTTATGGCATGTACTCTATATAAACATTGAGTTCTTATTCTTCCTATTAATATGCACATTAGTAGTGCCTCTTGCTCTTTCCATCCTTCCATTCCCTTTGGAATAAGAGCTGCTGATTTCTAGTGAGGAGCACAAGGTTTTTCTGTCTGGAGCTGGGTCAGCATTAGCATGTTGATAGTCTATTAAGTGGCTGGAAGGCGGTACCACCCTAACAAACACCCGGTGACCGCTGAACCTTCTCCTGTTTCCATTCCAAAGGCACTGATCGCACCCATCACCCACAGCCCGGCTCTTACTCCTAGTCACAAGTTCCCTTCCCGCAGCACAAACGCTTCAGGAATCCAAGTTGGGTTTGGTTTTCTAACTTCTATGAGTATTAAGAACCCAAATTTAAATGTTTGTATCTAGAACAGAAATTAGCACATTAGCTAGTAATGACTATCACCAAGCTTGCTTTCAAAGCGTACACCTACTGTGCTTTTTATTTGTTTCCTTCTGTTTATAATTTTTTTCATACATAAAGCAGATTTGTTTCCATTGACATGCTATGTAAGCAACAGCCTTATGGACAGCTAAATTGACTAGTAATGGAGAGCTGTCAGGTTATTTTATTTCTCATTAAAGTCTTTATTTTGTGCTCCATAAAACACACAGGAATTCGGCACTTCACTCTTCATCCATTCAAAGTCTGTTAAATTATCAAAGCAAACAGCAGAATATGAGCATAGATATAAAAGAAAAACATCTACCTCATTTGCAGCAAGAAATGCATTATTTGCCTCTGCCATGTTCATGTAGTTGTTATTGTTTCCAAACTGAAAGAAAAAGAAATATTTGGATTTTAATGCATGCCATGATAAACTTTTCTTTATCCCATCACTGACATAGAAAAAGTTGAAACACCTCCCCCCCCAAAAAAAAGAAGACAAAACAACAAATAGATAAGATGTAATTTTGCAGATGTTCTTTGAAGTCAGAACTAGACTGGATTCAACATTATTATTGTTATTATTATGTACCTGGCAACCCCATGTCTGTACATGGAAGATATCCAAGTGCATCTCTGCAATTTTCTTTGTCCATGTAGCAAAGCCATAAAGGTGACTTTGGAAATCAGTGTCCATTAGAAAGAGACTATTCTCCAGAAAAGCCATTTTGACTCTACTACATCTTTCCTGACACACATTATAGTGTTTCTGCAGATGATCCTGATCCGGAGAATTGCTACAACTAGAAGTAGCTGCTGTACTACTATTCCAAGTAGACCTGGTTTTAAAGAGATGAAGGTCAATAAGGAGAAGAATGAGAATCTGCAGCCTTGATCATAAAATCCCATTCTTTCCACAAAATGAAAAAGCCAAACAATCCCCCTTTGTCTATCCTTCCTTCCAGTTGAGCTCCCATACCCTCAGTCAATGTTAACACCAGGAGATTTTGCAAATCAGAGAAACTGTATCACACAGAGACCTTGAGATCTACCCATGGTGGAGGTGGCCGAGTGCCCATGTCCTCCCACTCAAGTCCCACTCCTCTCACACACAGGGACCTGAGAGGGGCCTCTCAGATGCCAGAGAGTCATTGCTCCCAAACTCCCAAGTATCAACAACTGTTGAAGAAGAGAAGTTTTTTCCTTTACAAACTGAGCATGGAAAAGAAATAGTTGATCAGCATTTGGTTAATTGGCACTTAGCATGCCTTATTCCCTTGAACAGCCCTTCCAAAGGCAGGTAGGTAACTATTCATGCATGTGTCCCGGGCACGGGAAGGCATCTAGAGTCTCTGCTTCAAGGAACAGACACCACACATTATGCAGCCTCCACAAAAACCCTGCATCACAGGCTTTCACATTTCTATTATCAGGCACAGTGCACGCTGCACGGTAAGAGTATCAAATGTGATAAAAGTCCCCGTGCTGTCCCTACAATGCCCTGCCAGGCCACTGCTGCTGGAGCCACATGCTCCCCTGAACTCCCACTTCTGAGCTCTGTAAAGCAAATTTTTCAGGAAGGTTTTGTTTTATCTTGCCAGATCTTGGTGGACCTGCCTCCAACAACAAACACACCACCCGCAGCACAACGTCTGCAACAAGTGCATGAGGGTGGGTGGCCATGCACTCGTGCAGATGGTTCTTTTTGACTAAGAGACTCTGTTATTCTTTCAGACCTGTCCTGAAAGGAAAACCACTTTGCTCCATCTCAATTCACTTCCACATACAATTGTTTTTAGCAGGGAGGTGTTTCAGACCCTGACTTGCTCCGGTTCCTGCAGCATCCCAGAGAACTGGTGGGACCACAGCGATCCTTTCAAGAAAGGCTCATTTCCTGAAAACACCAAAATCCATTTCTGAACATAGGACCAAAAGTTACAAGGAAATGAAAAAAAATAAAATAAAAATCAGAGGAGGAAATTGTAGCGATAGGGCATGAAAAAAGGAAGATGGACACAAAGAACTGGAGCCTCATGTACCTGATGAATTGTCAGACTGACAAAACAAGACATTGACAAAAATCAGAAGAAAATCACAGGGAGGAAGAAATATGAGATTCCTCATTCTTAAGTATGAAATTCCATTTGTGTACTTAACATGCTGAGTCTTTCAACTTAGAACACATGTTAAGCAACAGAGGCCTTAACACAATATGGGGGCTGCCTCAGAGCTATTAAAACTCTGTTATCCTCAGCTATGCAGATACTCAAGTTATGTCATCCATTTTTAAAAGCCCAGATGCCACCCATTTTTGGAGATTAAAAAATTCAAATAAAATTGCACATTCAAATTACTGTTTTGGCACATAAAGATGTCTGTGAGTGCTCGTGGATTTGCTGCACAAAGACACAGTACTTCAGCTCAGCAGTGAGATCGACAGGATAGACTTTTTCATGTCAGTTAGTGGCAAACTAAGAGGGATTTACATGAAAAACTCAAACAGCTCCAATAGAGCTCTTCTTTCTACAATAACAAAAATTTAAATCAGTTTCTCAAATTATACCTAAGCACACGGGTATAATAGGCAGGTGTAGCTCTAATATGGGGTAAATAAGTGGGAACAGACCCATATTTTAATGAGCTGACCATCCTATAGGCTCCAGTGCCTCACAATGGAAATGTAGCTGATATTTTACCTGGAAGAGCAGAACTCTGTATTGTTTTGATCTACATGTATTCTTAACACCATAGATACTGCTGTTTCTCATTGCCAAGTGGTTTTTCTCCTTTTTGTTTTATAAAGTAAAACAAAGGGGAAAGTATCAACATAATTTTCAATTTAATTAAGACTGTGGAAGTAAATGACATAAGGAAGAATGTCAAAGCTAAAAGTTGCAAGTACATATCCTTAGATTTATTTTGTTCTTGGGCTACACTATTTAAGACCCTATTGTGTATGACTCTTTAAATATGGATTATAAGTAATATTATTTAAATTTACTTTTTTGTCTCTGAATTAGAAATCTATTGAAAGCACACAACAATTATCAGTGAGTATTTCAAAGATTAAACTTCCTTATTATCTAATGGTACCTATAACAACAAAAGAAAATAAAATGGTTATTATCTTAAGGACCTAAACAATTCAAAAAACAAATTAAGCTTAGAGTGAAATAAGAACTGGGTTAGAAATCCTCTTCTGAACAGTTAGTCTGCGAATGTAATTACTGAAGAAACTACAGCTAATCAGCTGTGAATTGTATCCATTAATTAGTATTTGCCCTGGAGAAATGAGAAAAATCAGTAACAATGTTAACACTGCAATGCACTGATGAGTCCTGAAACACAGGGCCCTCAGCGTTTAGTCAAGCAGGTGGCTCCAATGGTCCAAGTAATTTAAAAAGCTCTCACCTGAAGTGCAGAGCCGGAATTACAAAGCACTTCTTGCATATCTTTGTATCTATATAAGGCTATAATTAATGGCTTTTAATTTAGAAACACTTTGTGATCAGCTGGGAACAGTTATAAATCATTCCAAATAGAACAATGGGTTCTTGCCTATTTTAGTAAAATATTTCGGGAAAGACTTTGTGTGTGTGTGTGAAATTACTCCCGTTGCAGTCAACAGTTTTCTCCATTTACTTTCTAAAGGACCCTTGTTCAGACTCCTCAGAACCACCTCGGAGTGTCCCCACATTTAAATTCCAGGCAGACCCAGCACTGTTTTCCTGGGGACACTCCCCTGCGGTCCCACCTCTTGGGTTTCCTGGGGAGAGAACGAGATCCAGATGCAGCACCTCGTCCAGCCATCTTTTGGTTCTATGCTGGCATTAGGATGATTTGCAAATTAGCCATAGCAATTAGCAAGGTTTTGCATGAACTTCTGCATCTCAGAGCATCCTCTCTCTGTCTCTACAAATGAATAGAATCTTTTCAGCTTCCTTTAGCAACATGGCCTGTTTTTATTATTCAAAAATATTTCAAGGTTTTGCCCTTTCAAGTGACTTCTGCAATGTCATCCAAATCAGGGGCATAATAGTATTACAAACTACTATTTGTTTCCTTTAATTTCAGGAGTTCAAACAAACTCCAGCCTATGTTTTGATAAATATATTAAGCGTGAGTACCACAACTTAATGCCACAGCAAACCAGCAGTACCCGTACGCTGATTTCATTAAATGGATTGTGAGCAAACAAAACCTCTTCTGAACCTGTTGGGAATCATGGCTTTCCCTCTTCATGCAAATCACTGACAGTTCAGTCCTCTGCTCATTTATGGTGCAAGAGCCTTTGAATCTTGGCCCAGCTGAAATTCCCAAGAACCCACAAGGAGGCTGTAATGAGACTGATTGTTTGCTTACTAATAACTTGTATAAAGAATGTCAACAAAATGCATTATTTCTCAAATAGCTTGTTCTTCTCTTAGCTTTGACTACCAACATCCAGCATTATTAATCTTTCTTAGGAAGGGTATATACTTGCAGCACTACAGGAGGATTCATTCCCCAACACATGCCCTGATGAACACCAAATCAACTCCTGCCCAGGCCTGGGGGTATAAAAGCTATTGCTGCCCAACTTGTGCAGACTACAGGTTTTCACAGATCAAACCTCCCAGAGGCCAGAGGCCACAAGACCCGTTTGCAAATCCAGGGATTCGGCACTTTGAACCAACACAAAAATGCTACTCAGGTTTTTCAGCCACCCTTTGCAATCACCAGAGCTTAAAAATTGGTTGGTTATGAAAGGTGAGAGTAAGGAACGGTTGTTTTAAGAAAGAAGGCTGATATGGTGGACGTCACAGAAAACCTTGGCAGTTCACCATAAAAATCAGTGATTAAATGTCCAGAGAGTCTGAATTCCTACCGAAAAACATCTTCAGAAAAATCTCTAGAGATTGAATAGCAGCTTCTGTCTGGGCTCTTCTTTTGCAACTGTGATGATTCAAAAGCCACAGAAAGAAACAAAACAAGCAAAGGAGAAGTTTACACCACAAAAGCATACTACAAAAAAAAAGCATAAGAAGTCTATCACTAATTTTGAAGGTGTTATTGGACACACAGAATAATATTTTGAACCTATAAAAGTTAATGGGAATTTTGCTACTGATTTTAATGGTGAAATTATCTTACTTACAACTCTCAGTCATTAGTATTAATGAAAACTTTCTACATTTTTGCCTTTAAATCAACTCATTTGTGGTGTAACTGTCATCTGAAAAACGGTAGAACTCACACCCACTACTCATTTCCTAAAAAGTGCAAACACCGAAATACTATACACAAGTAACTTGAAACCAGACACAGAACAGCCCAGACTTTAATCTGAGCATGTCAATGGAACAAAAGAGCGTTTTTTTACTACTAGTATTTTTATGCTCAACAGTAAAAAGGATTATTCAGGCAAATACATTAGATTTTCTAACTAACTGTTTCTATAATAATTCTGCTTGATTTAATAGTGCAACCACAAGGAAGAAGATACCATTGGAAGGGTTATTGTTCCAGCACACAATACCACCAAAACCATGGAACGTGAATAAATGTCCCAAATGAAAAATTCAAACAAACTATACCCAGAACAGGAATGAAACACATTTTGTCATCTTCTCATAACTGATCTGGAGACTTACATTTTGCTTTAAAGGAATGATTGCAATTCTGTACTCAAAGACTACGTATCAGATATCTAAGAATAAATAAAAAAATGAATAGTTATTACAGAACCCACTGCCACTCTTTTTTTAAACTAAAGCAAGCCGTATCCCAACCCTTGCTGCAAACCAGAATTCAGACTTGGTCATCATGACACCAACAGTCCTTTCATAATTCTTAGTTAAGGTTTAGCCAAAACACACATTTAAAGTTTTGTGGGATAGTATCAAAATCTTCCCTGGCTTGGTGCTGAACTGCTGTGGGTCCAGCTCTAAACTCGTTCCGTCACAGCCCGACATACCAGCTTGCACATGTATTTTATATAGACATACATCCAAATTTCATAACATCTCATGCCAGTTCTTTGCTCATGGAAGATGGCAGCCTAAGCTGATCACGCTTCCAATATTTCTGCAATAAAATCAGAAGTCATAGTTTTAAAAATATAGCCATTAATAAAATCATCTTTTTATGATGTGAGCACGCTCATATTTTTTATATAGAATAATATATAGTTGCACAAATATATATCAAGGATCTCAGTTCTATATTCATATTGGGCAAATTAATTCCTCTGAGGTTACACTATTCTTATGAGTAAAAAGAAAGATAACGATCCCAAAAGATGTAATTACAGACCAAAACTAAATTACTTTGCAGGTCTGAGTACTGTATCTTAATAATTTCACCAGAGAACATCTTCACTGCATTTGGGCAGATTTGATTTTGCTGCCTGACCAATAATTACAGCTCTGGCAAATACAATGTCTGATAAGGACATCAATTAAGAATGAGCATTGTGTTATTTAAAAAAAAAAAAAAAAAATTCATCATGTTCACAGTCTGTCTGACTGAATGAAATGCCAAATTAAATTAATGGAGATTGCTAAGTCTAGCTGGCTGGTGGGGAACCATGCAGAAAGTGGGACAGCACAGACAATAAACTGTCTGTAATTAAAAGATGAGAAGCTGGACTAATGCTACTTCAGCCTGATTACTCCAAACAAAACAATATACACTAAAATTATTCTGGCAACAGAAGTAGATGGAGTGGGAGGAGGGCTGGGAGAGGAGGCTTTTTTTTTTAATAATATCAACTATCACCATCTATGAACAGCAGTGCCCTCACCAGATGTATTACATTTGGGGTTTTTTTAATTTTCTCATCAGGAAGCAAAATTCATTTTCTCAATGAACATAAAGATAACAGACGAGGATTCTCCAATCCTTTCTGTTCTAGCTGGATATCCAGCTAATCTCTGTCGAGGCTTTACTTTTCAGTATGATGTGTTCTTTTCTGGAAGAGCAAGTCCTTCATGACAGTTTCAGTACTTCAGAAGCAGTAGGTGGTATTCACATTATTATATAAAATACAAGTATGCTATTTTATTTTGCTACTAGAAACAATAGGGCAGATTTCAGTGGCTGGTTCACAGATGCAGCATCGCTAAAGTCATTAGGGATTTATACTGATCTAAGTGAATGAAGCATCTTTTAAAACCTGGTAAAGAAAGAAGTAATTTTATCTCCTAATGAATGTAAAATGGCATCCTCAATTTTGACACCTGTGCAAATTTCTGTACTCCTCTGGCAGGATGATAATATTCTAGAAGAAAAAGCACGTGCTGCCAGTTGGAAGAAGTATTATTTTTACCACAGATAATGTGCAGCTCCTGGAGTTTAAGGACTGACTCACTGACTGCAGAGGAGATGGAGAGTTGGACCAGAAGCAGCCAAAAAGCCACCCACTTGGGTCAGCCTTGGACCACATGTCCGTAAGTAGATAACGTACCCCAGTTGAACTAAGGACCAAACCACTATGGGTGTGTGCACAGTGAATACATGCCAAGTATTATTCTTATGTTCAGCAGATATCTTCTGGAAGTGCGTTCATTTCCTGCCAGGTTCTGACAACAAAATCTCTAGGAAGGGTCTTCACGTATGTACAAAAACCTATGCAAAAGGTGTTGTCATTAGTGGCTTCAGCCACCAGAACTTACTACATGACCAGTTATTTCTCTCTGTTTCCTCCACACCGGGATTCTCCAACACGGCACATGAGAAACCTGCAATAACCAGGAGGAAACTCAGGCCCCGTTGGAAACAAAAGGCGTTCCGATGGGGGATTGCACACCAGCAAGCTTAATTTGCTTAAGAACACATCGCTGACGAGCAGCTAGCCAACAACAGACAGGAGCACAAAATGTTCAGATAAATGTATCTAAGTACCCGGTTTTGTAGTCGCATCCCCAATGCTGAATTTCAGGCAAACAAATAATCTCGTTAGTGGTTCATTAATTATTGAATCTGTACATAAGTGTCTGTACAATCATACATTTTACAGTCTTTTGATACTTAAAATCTTAAATGCCTTTAATTCAGGGGATTATTTAGATTCCAATTTTTGAGTCTTAAACATCTGCCATACTAATATATATATATATTTATATATGTGTGTCTATGAATGTATACATATGCATACACACATTCTCTCTATTATTTGCTTGGAGACAAAAAAGTCTCAGTGATATAAAATACTTGAGCAAGATCCTAAAGAAAAATAGACATTTATATTTTATTCATACATCCTCAAATCTCCATCAGACACACTGTTTGTAGATAGTACAGATTTAACAGTTTTAGGAAAGCAATTAGAATGAAAATATTTGAAGTTACTTTAAAAGCTTTCAGCCAGCAAATAAAAACTTTGACAATAACAATAAAAAGCGCTGACTTAATCTCTCTAATTCCAGCCAAACTCTTTAATATAAACTCCTTCAGTGAATTCCATGGCCAAAAGCAGTAACTGAATGATATTTTGCCAAGTGTGATACTGTGTGAGTCTTAGGAACCATAATGAAAGGAATATTTAACAGTCTCATGTTAGACATTTTCAGATCTCTTAAGAAGGATACAGTCTATAAAAGTTTTTATATGCAAGAAGTAACTTTGTATGAATATGCAGAGTATTATTATTCTGTTGACTGACAGTCAAGGCAGTTTAATATATTCCAGATTTTTATTGCTGCTTATTCCATATTTAAATGCATAAATATTAAAAGGTGGTCCAGAGTGCAGCCCTGGTCCTAATATTTATATAAGATTAAGGTGTTATAAAACTAGTCTGAATCTTGAAAGTTCTCTCCAAGACAAACATACCGAATGTTTTGCTGTCACACAGTCAAAGAGTTTCAATTTACCATTTTGGCTCTTTGTAGACAAGAGTGGATTTTTCCATTCTGCCCACCTTGGCTTCAAAGGTAGTAAAACAGAGACTCAAACCTGGATTCTGGGCATATGTCTGCATTCACCTACATATACTAAGACTAATTTTCCTCTGTAAAAGGCTAATGTAATATCAAACCTGGACCAATCCACTAAGTTTCACATAAAAAAGACTCTACAATATCTACAGATGTTACTTCAAAGAGTTCTGAAGTACATTCTCTATCATCACACCCTGTTGTTGCCTGAAGCTTAAAATACAGGGAGAGACCAAATATTAAGATAAACACATTGAGTAACAAAGCCAAGGAGAGGCCACTGTAGTGTAAGTATTTGTTTAAAAATATATGAATATTTAAAGCACATGTTTTCTTTCTCTGCTTTTAAAGCTGGAGTTGTTTCCGGTGAAGAACTCCGAAATTATTTTTGTGATCACTCTCCTGAGCACGTAACTTGTTGTTGGAATAAACCAGATTACACATAAATGTCATAGAAGGAATATATTGCAAAAATGCAAAAATAATTTACTTATTGGCTAGGTCTCTTGTTTCTATATATTTGTTTCTACAACTCTGTAGCAGTATAAATTCCAATGAGAAAGGTCTTATGAAATATGCAGTTTGACAGCATACATTCAATGTATATATTTAATGAGTTAGATTTATCCAAACAGCTCACATTGTACATAAGATCTTATTTTTGATGACATCAGAGGACAGATGGCAGGTGAATTATGCTTTTTTTCCACAACACCTCTAAATAGCTGATGTACAATTGCTCTTGTTCCCCAGCCCTGAGGTAGGGTGGAAATGTCTCTGCTCTCCAGGACAGTAAAACCCTGGCCCAGATTGCCCAGAGAGTTGGTGGATGCCCCATCCCTGGAGACATCCCAGGCCAGGCTGGATGGGGCTCTGAGCAACCTCAGCTGTTGAAGATGTCCCTGCTCATGGCAGGGGGGACATTGGGAGAGCTTTGAAGGGCCCTTCTAACACAAACTATTCTCTGGTTCTAAGACATTTAACAAATGGAAGCAGATCAGCAGCCTGAACACGTACATATTGCACTTGCAAGAAAGACCCAAATCCAATCTCTGGACCAGACTCGGGGGCTGCCCCTCCCAATCTGCCTTCCCACACATCTCTGGGTTGGGGCAGGAGCACCGAAGTGAGGTCACCAGGAGTCCCCTGGCACACGTGGGACCTCCCCTCAAGCATCCTTTCAGCCCCAACAGTTTGTTTTTAACTACTATAATGGATATTTTTATAGTTTTTTTTAGTGAAAACACATAAATACAGGACTGTTTTCACCATATGAACATTTCTGTTATGCCTTCCTCTTCAAGGCATTAAGTTCATACAACCAAGGTGTTAATCATGTCTACCCCACACATTTACTTTATCATAAGCTGTCTAAGCATTGAATCCAAGCATTTCTTAACATAATGACAGCATTTTATTCTTAGAATTCCAAGAAATAGTTTTATGTCACTATATTCAAGATTACTGTAACATTTTTGCACACAAATTTAAAGTTATGTGATTATACTGCAATTGGGCTCTAAGTAGCTTTTCTTACACTCTTATATCAAATTTCACTCCAACAAAAATCATAAATTCCATTCTAGACTGTGATTCAGCTCTAATACACTAGCAAATGATATCAAGTTTTAAACATAAAATTGATAGAGAAAGGGTGAAGCAGATGTAGACATTTTATAATAATCATAATGGAGGATTAGTCAAGACACTTGCAGGCTAAAATCAGTATATGCATGAAATCTTAAATATATCAGCTCTGTCATGTTGATACCACGGGTTCCTACATTTTTTTTCTGAAATTAAATATTTTCCACTTTAGAAATATTTATCATAATCAAAGAGAAAAATAACATTTTTTTAAGTCTCTATTAACTCTACTTTGTTATACCAAGGCTGTACAAAGCAAGCCATCTATTGCAAAGACATTCTATAGGATGTAATACTGCCCTTATTACACGCTTATCCAAATAAGAAATAAAGAAAAGCCACCCAAAAATACACCAACTCCAGGGATAGAGTAAGCGGGGTTGCCCTCAACCAAAGCTCTAAGCTGCACCACACAATAATCAATGCTCATCTGCATGGGAAGAACAGGAAAGCACAGGTGATGCTCAAGGATTTCATACACTAACCTCGTACCAGAAGGGGCTGTACAAGAGTTTGGGGATTTTCCTCGGACAAAGAGCTTTTCCAGTTTGGAAATGTGTGTCAATGATTTGTGTCAATACTATATAGATTACAGGTGCATGTTGGAAACGGTCACGTTTCACTTCCTCCTGCTTCTCTATCTTACATCAACCTCAAACCTGGGGTATTTCTCCACTGTTTTTAGTTGGGGTTGGATTACAAATCCCACAGCGGGGAGGCCTCTAGAGAGTCTTCAGCAACAACTAACTGTATTTAAACATGGGAGATTGAATTGGATGTGATGCTCTGCAATAACAGTAGAAAAGAATTAAATTTAAGAGTGGAATAATCCCTCATGCTAGCTGGTATTCCTAATTTATGCCACTGAGACTAATCAGGCTTAATTTATCTATCTTTAGCTTCCCACTGTTTCATTCCAACCTAAAGGCAACGTTTTGGGCAGCAGAAACTTTATTTTGTAGGTGAGTAACCTACTTTAACTGCATTTTCATCCATTACTACAGTCTAGCATTTTCTTCATTTAATTGGGTCAGTGTGTTTCTTCTTGTAAGTGGGCACAGAAATTACTTCCGATATTGATTGCAGCCCTTGAGGTTCTGCAGAGAGTTAAGGACATACAAAGGGTACCGGGCAAATTCTTTATGACAAGTAAAATGAATAAAGTTTCACTCAAAACCTTCACTCCCAATAACAAAATAAGAACCAAAAAATTAAAATCCTAATGTTAAAATACTGAAATCTTAAGCAAATTAGTGCCAGTTAGGAAAAATCAGATTGCTCCGTTTATAATCTTATTTTAAACGCAGCCTGACCAAGAGTCTCCCACATGCAGGGCTGGAAATGTCTAATACCACACAAACACCAGGCCTCTCAAGGCTTCAGGTGATCTTCAGCACTGATGTTTCAAAATACTAATGACTAATTAGAGCCAGAATTAAGTGCATATTAAAAAGCACACCAGGCAATCTCAGTAATGTAATTTCTCCTCATAATTTTCAGATGCCCTAGAAAAAAACAGTATTTTTATGATAATATAAACTAAAAATGGTAATAAAAGCTCTCTTGAATAATCAAGTACTACCCTTCATGTCATGATATAAGCAAGCCTGAGTTTTCATACATCCAAATTCTTGAGTTTCTTTTCTTGAAGTATAAGTGACACCAGATCCTTGTAGCATTTCTGCAGCCAAGCTGTTCCACAGCTCACAAATCATGTGCTGGAAATATTCTCCTAATTTAGTGGCCTGAGACAATTCAGCGTCTCATGATGTTCACACCAAAGCTGTGCAAGAAGTTGAATACTTCTTAGTTGAATTTGAAATGATCAGATTTAGCTTTAGTATGAATTTAAACCAGATGCATGAGTTAGATGTAATTTCATGAATTTTCTTTGTCTGAATATTCAGAAATATGGAACGTATTCCTGGGAACACCTGTTCATTACAAGCCATGTCAACAATTGGAGATCAAAAGTGTAAAGTCACAAACTTATATCCATGTAGCACTCTTCAGTTTTCCTTATCAGCTGATGTCATGACAGTGATCTGAGCACTACAGAAACATTTCTTTGAGTGTCTCTGAGACAGTATTTTTGAGACAGAAACCATTCTGATGGAACTAAATAATACTTAGTACCATAACTGTGTGTTTCTGGCAGGCAGGTACCTGCTACAACTGGCTGCAAACTACTGGGAGTTCTCTCATTTTTATTTTGCATCTTGAACTTCATAATTCCATCCCACTTTTAGAATAGAAAATCTCCCTGACATCAGAAATCTTTGTGTAGTAGAAGTGAGAACTGGACTCAGTGCACTCTCAGAAAACCTTACATATTTGGGATTTTGTTTTTCCAAATATCAAAGGCTAAAGCTCTCTCATTACTACATTATATTTTGGATCACATAATAACTTTAGCCAAGTTCTACGACACAGACAGATTATGTTTCTGCGTTATCAACGTTGCATAAGAGTTGAGAACTACTAATCCCATGTCAAGTTCTGGTGAGCAAGTGAAATGATAAAACCATGCGAGGGAGCACGAAACATTAAAATTGCTTTATATGTTCACAGGAAGCACAAATCACAACAAATCCACAAGGTCGGTTGCTTCGTTGTCTACAAAATTGTGGAGATTTTGCTCTACCATAAAATGTCGCCATCATTTTTTCTACCTGAACTGGGAGACACGGCTCATTGTTAGTGTGAACACAACGAAGGTGGCAGGAACAGAGGAACAGCACCTGATGTTCTGGCAGCTCTCTTGCCACCGAGAGAGGAAAATAACAACGAAGGGTGGGGAAACAACTAATTGGCCACAGTAAAAACTAAATGGTATTATAAATCACAACTTTCTCTTCATGTATAAGCATCTACACTGATTTCTGATAATCATAGAATCACTTCAGTTGGAAGAGACCCTTAAGATCATCGAGTCTAACCATAACCTAACTCTGGCACTAACCCATGTCCCTGAGAACCTCATCTCCATGTCTTTTAAACCCCTCCAGGATTGGTGACTCCACCACTGCCCTGGGCAGCCCAATAACCAATAACCAATAACCCAATGCCCAATAACCCTTTCTGGGCAGAATTTTTTCCTAATATCCAATCTGAATCTTCCCTGGTGCAACTTGAGGCAGTTTTCTCTTGTCCTCATATTTTATTATCCAGTGGTTTCAGACTTAAAAACCCCCAAACCCAAAGCAAACCAACCTCAAGATAAGATAATGGTTTTGCCTGTAACTATTTGTCTGATCCACCCTAGAATCATTACAACAGTTCTCCAGTGAAAAAGATTCCCTTTGTTAACCAAAACAAGGTTGCTCACTGGTATTTTCAAAACTTGTTAAGAATAGCACAAAATACATATATATATATATATACACATATATCCTAATGGGAGAACTGAGTTGTCAAATATGATATACACATTCTGGTTTTGAGATAATAATAAAATGACATTCAAATGCTAAAAAATGATGTGCAAGTCCTGGGTAGTAGGAAGCAGGGAAAGGGTGGAAGAAAGGCCCATAGAAAGGTATAGTAGAACAATGATTATCAGAGCAGGGTAATAACAATTAGCTTATCAGATAGATAAAGAAAAGAAACTAAAAACTGCTAAGAGAAAAGGGATGAAAATAAACTTAAAGATTAACACATAGCAAGATTGAAAGAAAAAATACTTAGAAGTTAGTGTTATGCCAACCACCAGTTATCAGAAACAGCTCTGCTTCCACATGTGCACCCAAACCCCCACATCTCTCATAAACTTAAAATGCAAACAATAATTTGTGTAAGGTTCACCTAGGAAAACCAGAAATCTGCTATGGTACTGACCAGGGAGAAAACCAATCAAAGGCTGTTTGTCCACATAAATCAGGCTGTGCTATTTGATTCAAATGGTGGTAGAGTGCTATAGTCCAGTAATTGGAGTATCATCTGTAGCTAAACTAGCTACTATAAAAAAAAAATAAAAGGACTATCAATTTTCATGTCATCGTATAAATATATTATCTTCTGAGATAAGAAAAAAATTCTGCCATGTTGTAATATTTAACCACGCATGTGTGAAAAGGGGATAAGGAGTGAGGGTGCACTTATTTCTTACATTCCTTACAGAGATGTATGCACTAAATGCTTCATAAAAATAACACTACATTGAAAGAATACCCAGTATCTGGAAACAGAGCAAGTCTTCCTTTTCCTCTATAAAACTTTCACCATTCTCAAATGCAAATTCTCCTTCTACTGTGTTCACTCCTATTACATTTTGTTCCATAAACAAATGTGGGGAAAGTCAGGCTCCTTCCCGCTTCTCTTCATGCCCTCTGAAGCACAACCCTTGCTGCTGGCTCGGTGACCTCTGTCTCCTTCAGAGATACAGAGCGGTGCTCAGCTTGTGAACATCACTGCGCTTCAACCTCATTAATAGATATTTTTATCATCAGAATCTAAAAATGGCAATTTCCCACGGTTCCCTCCCACCAGAAGTTCCCAGTTCACCTAAACAGAGTTGTCAACATTTAGAATAAGCATGAACAACAATGAAGAAGATTTACAACATCTCCAGCTTCCATGAAATGGTTATATGCAGGATTCACTTTCAGCTTTCAGCAGCAGCGGGGACCAAATTAAAGGACATTCCAGCAACTCTAAGTCACTATGTCAGCAGTGGCACTCGCACCCATGGCGTTCAGTGGCCTCAGGTTCCAGAGAAGATCTTGTCATGCATTGTGCTTCAAACCACCACCCACTTGTTTTATTTGCTCTGCAGTTCACTATCCCTTTGTTTCTGCTGATACAACTGATTTTGAGGTCACTGCAAAAAAGAAACACTGAACTTGTGGGGAGGTAAATGCAATTTGAGTTTCTTTTTCACCTGGGGAAAGAATGAGGAGCTGAGGAAGGAACTCTGTAAGCCAGTTATAATGACAAACCTAGCGCATTAGGAAACCACATGTTTGTTTACCAATAGAAATGGTCTAATTTGGATTAATTTCATTAATCATCTTGCTGGCTACAAGGGACTTTTTTCAAGTCAGCTTTTACACAGAAGCTCAATTATTAGAAAGCTGGCCCGGAAGGGACATGTTGGACATTCACAGAGCTTATTCACTCATTGAAGTACGTCAGATATTCTGTACACAATTCACTCCTGACTGAGAAATAAAATGCGGATGACCTAATGGAAGCAGTGATGATTAAGATTTATATAACCAGCAGATAAATTATACTTTGTTATCATGCACCACTGAGGAGCTTACTGGACAGAACCAGGATTAGTTCGGGACAAGGGAAATTATACATGTAAGAGTTAAGCTTAAGAAAGGAGATCTGGCTTCTGTCAAGTTGACGCTTCAGATAAGAGACTGAGTTATAACAGGTTATAGTTGCAAAAATAATTTTGATTGGCATATCATTTATACTAACTACTGCTTGGAACCCACCCAGAATATGCAGCATACTATAAACTGTTAAGAAATATATCTGTGTATTGTTCAATATTTACAATGTGCTTTATTTGGTAAATATAAGACCTGGCAGAAAAATGCAGAGTATTAAAAATAGTTCTGCTTAAAAAGAATCTCCTTTTTCCTATAAAAAGCAGTATTTCACTAACAGCACTTTATAATTCTGTTCAAAAATGTTCGCAGTGAAGCAAAATCAACTTTCAATGGGAAAAATGTGATTGCTTTGTTCAGCTGCTCAAACAGATTTCTGTCTCTACTTATTTGCATATTTCTGAATATTCTCTTTCAGGCCACACCATTTTTGTTAGCAAAATCAATTTTCTGTTGGACAAAAAGTGAGATTTGGTCTAATGATTTTAAGCTTTTAAATAAACATGAACCGAATGGTGTAAAGAGCTCTCCTTTTAAGAAAAGACCCTTGCTGTTTGGAAAGAAAAGAATTCTTTGCATTCACAGATATCAATTGACAGCAACAGATTTTAACATGAAGAGAGAAAAAAATATACAAGGGCAAAACAAAAAGAGCTGCAACCTAATTATGTACCTACAACACAGACTGATGCCAAGTTTCATTTTTAAGGAATATTATATACACGCATCTACATAAAAAAATGTAAGAAACATCATGCTATGATATAAAAGCTTTATTATTGATTCTCCAAAGCTCAAACGACGCTCAAACGACACTCATGTTTATGAAATTGTTTCCTCTGCACCTGAAAAGAAGTCTTCTTCTAAAATCCAACAGTTCTGCAGAATCCTTTGCAAATACCAACCCAATGCAATTTTTTCTAGGTCTGTTCAGCTCTGCTAATAGTTATTGTTTGCACAACTGTAACTAAGTACATTACCAACTAGTTGTTCAATCTATATAAATTTAAGAAACACACATTGCCAAGGAGTGACTCATATATCAGTCTATTATATGCTACAGAGCTGACTGTATTAAACAAATCACTTTCCCTACAGCTGAAGAATAGAAGCTATATACAGAGCAGAGGTTATTGTCTAATTTAAATCTTGGCTCCCTTCCCAGAGCTGTACAAGATTCCAATTTGTGGAAATGTTACTCTCTGCTACTGCCAGAAAGGCTACAGAAAATGGTATTGGGTGCCTTCCAGAAATATGTCTGCAAAATGCCAATCAACAAGTCACTAAAGATTAACAGTATGACTGTACCAAATTAATTTAAATTATAGAAACATATGGCTAGGATGTTTGCACTGCACTTAACACAACACCTGCTTCACAAACAGCTAAGTTTCCTTCCACAGTATAAAATAATATATGTCAAACACCTTGACCCTGATTCCTATAAATGAGAGGGAAAAAAAATCCAAACAGTTAATAAATAGTAACCAGAGGTTACCACTATTAGCTACAAGCCGCCATTTCATAATAGTTAGAGCCCTTATTTAAAATTTTTCATCAACCCAAATTAAGTGGTCTTTTCCCATCAGAGGAAAAGTAATTAGCGATGGCAGAAATTAAGAAAAAAAATATGACCAACATCTTTATACTCCATTTTAAGTAATCCATAATTGTAAGTTGAGTTTGCTAAAATACTTCCAGTCTTATAAGAGTCATTCAAATACAGTGCTATTGTGTCTTCTCTCTATATATACATGAGGTTGATATCCTTAAGCAAAAGCCACTCCTGAAAGGCACTATAGGCTCGTGATTGTTAATCTTCTAACTTCTCATACACCAAAAGTCAAATATCTTACATTCCCTTGATGTGGTTTTTCCATTATTTTTCTAAAATTCCTTAATATATATGATCATGTCACCAAATTAATAAAAAAAAAAAAAAAATCAGTGACAGCCTTAGAAATATTTACACATTAGTGAATGCCATATTTCAACTGAAGAAGAAGGGAGCTGCTTTATGTTTCTCTCCACTGCTTTTCTATTATTGCCTAGCTAATGGAAATACATCAAACAAATGTTCTACAAGAGCAATAAATATTAAAGTTGACCTATCCATCTGGAAGAAATGAGAACAATACTGCTCACTTTTAGCCCAAATATGACACTGATAAATGAAGCCATGAGATTCCATCACACTTGCAGCAACCTGGGCTAAGCGCCCACCACGTGATTCTGGTACCAGAAATTTTCTCCATTCATCTTCATTAGGCAGTCACTTGACCTGCCTCCTAACATCCCTGTCAAATTTGAACCTTCAGGGGGCTTGTTGTACTTTCTAACAATGTGCTCTAAAAGCTCTATTCCCTTTTGGAAAAAAGGCTCAGATGAACATAAAAGAATATATGAACCTTTTCTTCTGGAGAGGGAACCATCGGATGCTGGTCGTTATTAAAAGTGGAGAAGGCAGCACCGTCCGTGTGACAGTAGGAACAGAAGTGTCCCTACAGCCCAGAGCCAGGGCAGAAAACACGAGTGGGCAAAGCATTCACGCTTCTGGCCATCAAAATCTGGTTAGACATTGAAATGAGAACGTACGTAACCTCTTGCCGTGGACCAAACACCCTGTGGTCCCTCCATCCATCACTCCCACAGCAATAGCCACAGGCAGCCCCAGCGAGTTTAACCCAACAGCATCAGGGCGCTCAGCCACGTTAGCAGTTCTACATTATACCCCCATTGTTTTCTTTTTCAACAGTGTAATAATGACAACACTGATTTGATTATTCTATAATAGTGAAAATGAATACCAATTCAATATGAATTTACCAGTATAATAAAAAAGCTCCTAACAGGATTCCTAGAGACCTCCTAGAAAGACTGTTTATAACTTTATGATCACTTAGGGAAATCAGAAAGGCTAAAGGCACCAAAAAGCATTAAGATTTTGACATTAGTGCTATCAGAGACTTTCAAAACAGTTGTGATACCTTCATTAGGGTTGATTTACAATGTTTATCCGACAAACATCTGATGTATTGACTCTGTTTTTCTATTGCACA
Organism: Columba livia; assembly: GCF_036013475.1. Lineage (NCBI taxonomy): Eukaryota > Metazoa > Chordata > Aves > Columbiformes > Columbidae > Columba > Columba livia. The sequence continues at coordinate 3,073,921 of NC_088614.1, forward strand.
CAAGCTGCTTATCTTTTTTTTTTTTTAAAAATAAGTCTTTAGAATTTTAAATACTGCAGACTGTCATGGTAATGTAGCAGTTAAAATACACCCACATAGATTTCTTTTAGGCAGTAAATTCTTCAACCCTTTTTTTGTGTTGATCAGGTCCTACATGAGTGGTTCCATACAGCTGCTAAGCACACCGGGGACTTACTCATCCAGCACAACATCACTGAATGCAAGCACAGATTGCAGAATCAAACAGAAAATAGGTATATATGATACAGAGATAAGATGGATTTTACTTTGATCACCAGATAACGGCCAGCAACTTCTTTTCATACAAGCCTTTCATGGATAATTCAGTCATGCTAAGCTGGATTTACATAATAGCACTACAATTTTTACTTGTCTTTTTAAAAGCGTTCAAACTGTACCTGACTTCAAGGGAAAATACAGAACATATGTCATTATTTTATTCTGTCATTATTTTATTCTGTCATTATTTTACAGGGTACTATGAGTATCAGAAACCAGTCTGAAATACCGAAAACATACTGAAAACATCTGAAAGTGTGGGTGAGAACAATTATTAACAAACGTGCAATTAAAAATCAAGACCTGGCATAGGTGGATTTGCGGTAAGTGCATTAATTTCTCGACTACAGAATGCATTAGAGGTAATTGTTGACAAGGTGGTGCACTTCCCCACACAACATAAGGAACACTCGTCTATGACCTGGAATACCATCCAAGCTACTTCTTAATCATAATTACATGTTCTTACATCAGCATAAGAGCAATCGCACAACAATCCCTGACAACATTTTCATCAGGCTTTCACAAGGCAATGGACAATCCACAAGAAAGCCATCATATTATGCTGTACTAGTGTTATCTGCATTAGCATCTGTGACTGCAAACACCTTTACCAACACACATTGGCCTCTTTCAGGAAGGAACAAAACAGGTTCCCTCTTGCTGAAGATTTCAGGCCCTCTGCATTGATTCCAGATTTGGCACATTTCCTTCACTGCTGACATAGGCCTCGGCCATTTTCTTTGTATGAACAGATTCTTCTCAAGGGTGAATTCATGTCCCTGTGATGACAGAGATTAAAAAACTTCGCAAGTGGTTTTCACATTTGGTTCAGTCTATAGCTGCAGCAGATCCTGTGGGTCTCAAAATCAGTCACACGTGTAACCCTCTTTGTCTGATGTGACCTCTTTCAAAAGACTAATATAAAGTCAATAACAAAACAAAATGCTCTACAATGGAGTCTGGTTACAAGATTACAATGACTTTTCAACATTTTACTGAATTCAGTTCCTGAATGAAGCCCCATTCCAACAAGATTAAATCAATGGTTTTGCCGGGGTTGGGAGTTAGAAAAATCAAAACAGTAAACAATGAAAAAGAGAAGCCCGAGGCAGCTTTCAAGGAACTTGTTTAAAAACAAACAAACAAAACAAAACAAAAAAACAAAACAAAACCAACCAAACAACAAAATGCACCAAAAGTGAGAGAATTATCTCAGCACAGCCTCAAAATGAATCTACGTAGATTAGATAGAGACATAATGCTATGTGAAAGTATAAGAAGGCATGTCAGAGAAACTACCCTGAGGTCTCAGAAGACCTGATTAAGGAAAAAAAGCAATCGTTTCATCTGCTTTCAAGAAGCCATATGTATATATACATGGAGAACATCTATATGTTAGAGTTAAAAGGGGAAAAAATCCCAAGCAAACAACAGATATTCCAAGAAGTGGATTTGAAGAAGAAAAGGCGGATTTTCACCTCAGCTATGGGATGTTTGCTGTGGAATGTTTCATCACGAGTGATGACTATGTGTTATGATAATGTCAGCTCTACGATCACCATCATCTCTCGTGCCAGAATTATTCTATGGCTCTTCATGCTGAAGTGGCTCTTCAGTTCTTCAAGACTGAGTGACACTGAAGCAACCTGTAAATGTATTTGCTAAACACCTTCAGAAAAAAAGCAGCAAAAGTATTCCATATTGCTTGACTTAGGTTGTGCATACGCTAGTACAATATTCTAGTTGGAATTAGCCTTTCTTGGAGTAGAAACTTCAGTAAGCAGCTGTACCTTGACAGTGGGCAACTCATCTTAAATTTCATTAACTTTCCTCCTATGTTACTTTCTTAACTTTATGCAAAGTGGCCTTTCGAATGCAGTTCAGCCATGAACTCTATCATTTATAGCACAGCATTGTTTGTATCGAATTTTTGCAGCGGGGTTATCGCTACAGGTTAATGGATTTGTATTCTGAGAAGCCATGATTAGAACAGCTTTACCAATAGTGTCCCGTGTTCTGCATTATACAGTGAAAAACATATCTAGCAGCATGATTATTATCAACCATCGAGATACTGAGAGTTGTGTGTACTGACAACACTAAACTCAGATGTGTTTATTACTCTATATAGGTATTGTGCAGTGGTTAAATTTGACAAGGACAAATTGCCAAAGTGAAGATTTGTAAAATAACAGTATCAATGCTAATGGCTTAGTTTAGAAAATGATGTGCAAGATTTCAAGCACAGCATGAATATGTATTTAAAATATTCAGGGCACTTTAACAGACATTTTCATTAGCAGCAGTTATAACAATGGCAAAAAATCTGAAATGTTATACAAGGTGTTTATTTATTATAATAATTCCACGAAATTAGAAGAGATACATTCTAACTGTTGCAAAAGACGTTAAAAATTAAGACCCTTGAACTCCACTCCCAATACAGGTATTCCAGTGGGAAAATCAGGGACAAATAAAGGAATAAGTTTTCTTAAATGCTTTGTGAGTTTTCTTGTCCCTTCTGTAAAACTTTTAAGCCCCATTCAGTACAAAGTAATAGAAAACTGAAGCTGTCATGGCTTTTCTCTTCCTCTTTTTCATTACGATATATGAGTTGACATCAAGGAAAAAACTACAGAACAGTCATTTATATTTTAAGGGGACTACAGAGCTCCTTGCTATACTAGCAAGGCATCAGAAATAGCAATTAGGAGAGTGTTTAGTAGTAAATATAGCACTAAAAAGAGTAAGTAGCACATTCAAGATAGAAGGCCAGCTAACCACCTAGTGAAGAATGTTTGCTGGCAGCACAGGTTGCACATACCAGGCAGGCGTGGACTTTCCAACCATTCCATACGCACAGCTACAGCTTCCCTGCACTCAAAACTGGACTTTGACACAATGATTCTTTTACCAAATACACTGGTACTGCATTGTGATACAGAATCCATTCCATTACGAAATGTGCATCAATACAAAAAGCTTGCAAGGAAGAAGTTCAATGCACAGGTTCAAAATGTAAGTACTTTGTAGCACTGTGCCTGGGAAGGCATTGACATTCATGAGAGCTTTCCCAAGCGTGCTTCCAGGTCCTGCAAAGGAAAGAATTCTTTCCAAGTTCAGTTCAGTATGCTTGGAACAACTTGAGCTATGGGGAAGAGTGACTTCAGGTGGTCTGCATCAGTCTCAGTCACAGGTATGGCCCAGAAAAGCCCAGATTTTGACACTTGTTTGTCCACAATTTCAACTCCTTGCAGGCGGGCACTGCCGCACTCCCCAGGAGCTCCATGGACACAACTCCATGCTCCACACAACTGAGCTCTAACCACCATACTTTAAAATCCAAGTTCCTTTGCTTTTCTCCTCAATCACCAGACCTAAACTGTCAAACCAGCAAGTTACACAAACTGTTTATTACACTTACACAAAATAAAAACAAACAAAAACCCCACAACAAAACCAAGAAACAAACCCCACTGCTTTCATCTAGAGGCAGTAATACATTTGCATCCGACACGTGTTGTCCTCGGGATATCATTTCATTCAGCATCTCCTCCTCATTTAGCGCAGCACCAGAGCTGCCTTAGTTCTTGTTACAGCTTGCTTAAACTGTTCTCAGATTTTTTTTCTACCTAACACCTATTAATCTGGCCACGATACTTCTGACATAAGATGCTGTGCAAGGAGCTGCTGCTGATCATTCACAGGACAGTGCCACTGACACAAGGTTTTCACTACTACTCTAATATACTAATACTTTAGAAGGAGCTGATCAAAAGGTGCTAGAAAAGGTCCTTTGTCCCTTGAATTTTCTGTTAATGTGGAATTTGACTGGTGCCTCCACACAGCACACTCACCAGCTTTGAACCAAAACATTTCCGATTCTATGACTTGCCAAGACAATAACTCCTTAAAGTGCTGTCTTCAGGTTTTCTGCTGTGAACTTCTGTCCCAATCAAAGAATGATCTCTGGGGTGATAATAGTGACTCCAAAATAATAACCTGTGTGAAATACTGAAAGACTGAACTGTCCTAACATCCGCTGTGACCACGGATAGATAAACCACCCTCGACACTGTATTTCCAAAGCCTGAAAGTTTTCCCACCCCTGGGTAATGCACAAACCATCACTTGCTCAATGGGACAAGACAGCCCATTCCACTCACATCAGCACTTTCAGAATTCTGTTCCAAAGAACACTAAACTCATCTCTGTATTGAAGATGGTAAGTACTGTCCACAAAAGAGAATCTTCTTACACGGAATCACACTACGTTAACAGAAATAAATCATGAGTCATGGAGAATTCTGGCATTCACTGAACTGAAGCATCAATCATACCAAGCTTTTGTTACTCAGATATCTACAGGCTGAAAAGGCCTGGGATGTTATGTACTACGAAACACAGCTTCTTTATTTTCTAAAATCCAGATGCTACAAACAGGTTGTATTTCAAATGTCAATAAAATAATGTAATATGATGCGATGCAGAATGCACACCAGTATTTTTACGGAAAACATTCACAAACGTTACCTTTTCTATAGGGCTCAGTGTATTTTGAAGTGTATGTAAGAAAACATAAGCAGATTTGATTTTCAGAGAGTAATGTCTCTGTCTTTTACTGCCCAAGCAAATAGCTGGGAGTTGAGATCATCTTCTTTTGGAGAAAATTAAATTGGCACCTTATTGGATGGTAAAGTCTATTCTTGAAAGCTGAAGAAAAAAAAAAAAGAAAGTTAAGAGCACCTAAATGTAGTCCAGTCCAAGTAAAAGCACTATACTGGAAGTACAAATACCCTATGAAAAACTCCATGTAACTTTGCTAACTCCAATCTGTGTGTCTACAAATGCTCATTTTGAGCTTTTTTTAAACAATGCTATGTGTCATTTCAGTTAGAATCAAATCTGAAAGTGTCTCTATCCCTGAGCAATAACCAACAGGAACATATTCCTGTGAATTTTTTATTTTTCTGGCACAAGAAGTTGTTCTCACATCTGTTAGGGCTGATTTGGAATCACTACCCTTGGAAGACAGATTCTTTTATTTATTTCTTGAACACGATACTCAGAAGAGTTAGAGAGGCCTCCGACACAGAAATGGGGTAACGTAGGAAAACCCAACCTGTGCCAAGGGCAGGGGAAATGGTTTTATGCTGCAGTGCAATCTCCTGAGCCCAAGGAACTGTAACCAGCCTGGGGACTTTTACTGATCACAGTCCAGTGCAGCTTTTTAATTTCTTCCCTGGAAGCCACTGATACACGTGTAACTGTCCCAAGGGAGCAACCTATAGGTTTCTGCATCTTACTAGGAAAAGAAGGATGGAATTACAGCTAAGGAAAGCAATGAACAATTCCTAATTCTGCCACCTGAGTCTGCATGACCTTGATCAAGTTACTTCACTTCTCTGTACCTCTTGGCCCTGAATGTCTAATGAAAAAAATAAAACTCTTAACATCACAGGCTACAGATTTTAGGTAACAGTAAAATGTAAGTAGGAAAACTTAACGACTGTTGTTCCAAAGGCAAAGAGAATAAGCTAAAAGCACTAAAATCTATAAGGATAAAGCATAAATCAGGCTGCAAAATTTAATCACCGAGTCATATGTTGATATCCAGTTGAATATCAAATTAAGGAGGCAAACAAATGTGGTAATATTCACACAGCCTCTATTTACAGAAAATTAGAAACTAATTCTTTATATTTGCTTCTACTTCTGTTATGTAACTTTTGTTAGACAACAAAACACAACCAGAGAAAGCCACATGCTTACAGACTGAGATAAGATGTAATAGTCTTTTTCTTTGGAGATACCCTGGCATTTGTCTGCTCCTCAAGTGTACCAGTGCCACACATACAACACAAAGTCCCTTCCGTCAGCTTAGGATCAGATCTGCAAAACACAGCCCTTGTGCTCCTGCCCGCACACAACCTGTGGGCACCCAAGCCCCACCACAGAGGCTGCAGCCCCACATGAAACCAGGACTGACAATCACAAAGGTTCTCTTCGATCCAGGTCTCACCAAGCTGTGGTCTTCTCTTTACCAGGCTTTCCGCAGAAACACAGCAACTTCTATGTACAAACACTTTTGAGAAAAATCCTATGGGATTTAGAGAAAAGAACACCAAAGCAGAGGCTTTTTTAAAGCTCATACTTTTGGATTTAGAAACTTTCTGTCTAGATCTCAGCCCTACACACTAGGGTGTAAACTTCTAAACTGTTTAGGTTTCTAAATGACAGAAATATTATTTGGTGAATTAGTTCTTGGCACTGCAGAATCACAGAATGAAACAACCACTCACAAGAAGTGACTGATGGATTTTATTCTGGTAACTCATCCAGCTAACTCAAATAATTTAAGACTTCTCTTTTTTCTCCTTAGGACAAGGATGACTATAAAACGTAGAATATTAGTGATATGAAACTATTTCGGCTGCACATGTGCAACTCAATACCTCCCCCTACACACGCATGTAAATGCACAGAGCAGCAACTGCTGCTGCTGCCTACAGAGAAAGCCAAGACTGCAGATTTATGTTCTTTAAATATTTGCCTAATTCTCTTACACAGAGACTTCTTTTTCCATGATGATTTAAAATATAAGTGATACTGCCTCTGCACTTTGAGTTAGTGAATTTAATAAACGGTTTGTAGAGGTTAAGAATGGCTGCTCCCTCTGAGCCAGCAAATAATGTTAACGCTGGTGTGAGATCATAGCCAATGTCCAGAGCCATTCCTTCAGCAGGTAAGAATTCAGAACCCACCTCACTATCATTTAACATAGTTTTAGTCTGGTGTGAAGTTGTTGGTTTCAGTTAAATCTAAGCAGAACATATAGGTACGTTTCCACTGCAGAGCCCTGCATGGAGAAGGCATAAAAAGTCACAAACGTTCAATGTGAGATAATCTTTGTATCTTAAACTATGACACTTCTGTTATATACGTTGTTTATTTATATTACTCATGCACAAGTGTCAGACCGATCTCACTGAACCCGAAGCCAGCACTGAGATGCATCGTTCCTGCAGACAAAAGCCAACTCTTTCCAGAGCAAGAAGCTTTTGCTCCACTCTTGTGAGCCAGTTAAGGTGACACTCAGACTTCCGAAGGGTTCTGGAGGACAGAGGAAGGGATGGTGGGAACTGCTGTGCCGGAAAATTGCACTTCAAGAGAATAAATCATAGGAGAGCCACAAGAGTTGCATTTTTGTCCTTTTCATTTTTGCTGAGAGAATGAGATGGTTGGCTGAGGAGACAGACTCCGCATCACCCCATGAACTGTAGGCACAAATATTTAAGACTTATATCAGCTCATGCTGAGCACCATTCCGCTATGTAAAAATGAAGTATTTATCAGGTAAAAACAACTTCCCTGTTTTAAAAAAGGTTTGCATTTTGTTTCTCTTCTAAACTGTGACTTTAAATACATTTGTTCCGACACAACCTTTGTAACTGCATTTGGAACAAATACTCAAGGCAGAACTATTTATACTGCTCTAAATCATTGGCTTACAATGTCTGTTTTCTTATCAAACTGCAAAAGGAACATTGCACAAAGAATACTTTCCCGGAAAGAGAAAATCAGAAAGCACAGAAGATGCTACCTTTGCAAAAATACAGCATTCAGATACCAGATTGTAATTAGGTCTCTATTCCAAGTACTTTAATGCACACTGTTAACCTTACACAACTGCGCATGAACCTTTTAATTAGCATGTTATCTCTGGTGCAATTAATATCTTGTACCTCATATGTTATCTTCAAATTAAAACTTTTACTAGCTGAGCTTTATTAATTAATCAATGGGATTTTGAGAGGGGACAGACTTCATTCAAGAGAACATTAGTGCTTTTAGAATGCCACAGCCACTGACATTTTAGAACAATTATTTAGCTGTCGGCAAATACATCAACGCTGTTACCTTCAGCTTATGTGGTCTTCACAGAACATGCACAAAAGACATGACATAACTTACTTAAATTGTTTTACATCTGTAAACAATTTTTTGTTGAGTTATAGAAAACGTGTAATGGCTGCGGTTACTAAAATTTTAGTAAAAAAAAAGGAAAAAAAAATTCTTATTAATCTACTCAATACAGACAAGAATATTCCTCTCTAGTAAGGCCTGTAAAGCATATAGACAGGAGCATCAATTCAATGTAAGAAGTGATGTGATTGTTTGACCCTGAAGATATCAATATAGATGATGATCTTTTATAAGCCACTGTGCCAACTTGATTTAGTGTGATGAATGAATAAATTCATAGCCTAATAGCTTGTCGCAATACGTTTGATTTGAAATGTTACAAGAGGAAATAATTTCAAAAGACGATTGTCCTTGTAAAATACTTAAAAATGCCAGATTTGCAATTTTTCTATCACACATCAGATTCAATAAAACTATACATAAACCAATACAATGTGGCTCGACTCCACCAACAAATAAAACTATCTTTTTTAACGGTAAATTTCCTGTGCTTAAACTGTCTTACGCATGTTTATAAGCAAAGGTCTCCTTAGTGTTGCACCAAAGGAAATTTGTATATTTCCAAGAAAGCACAACACAAATCAGTTGCAAAACATTGTGTCTTCTTTAGTTGGCTTAGAAAATGAAAAGCACAACCTAGAAATACTTAACAGATGAGACAAAGATTTTCTTAGAACTGCAGCACATCAGATTCCCAGATTCCTTCCACAATTAATTCCATACAGCCTTAAACATGAACATTTAGGACGACAGGACAGGTACCTACCATACTATATTGCAATTTGCATAATGATGTAAGCACATTGCTGTTGTAGTGATTTGACATTGCAATTCCTCTTTTTACCATAATTACTCAGTTTCTATTAACCCCATGTAAACCCAGGTCTATGCATATATTGTTGTAGCATACCTCCTTCCAAAAAGAAAACCCCGAAACTCACAGAAATAGATATTCTGAGTCAAAACATCTGTGGATTTAAGAAAAATAATTTGCTCCTACTTCTTAGATCTTTATTCTATTTCAATCACAAATGGAAACAAAAATGTCAGTGTTCTCGTGAGACCACGCTTTATACTTATACACTACGGTAGACAAACCTGCTGAAACACACTTATGTAGATATACTTCCTATATAACAACATACATTACGCACAGTCATAGTATGCAGGAATGTATAGAAATGTCTCCCCTGGAGCCCTGCACAGATAGCAATGGATTCAGCTTCAGAGCACTACCAGAAGGTCCCTGTGTATTATCATCTCTATTTTCCTAGAAAAACTCAGGGAGGGACAGGCACAATAAATGGCTTGCCCAAGGTCATACAGCAATGTAATAACCGAAATGGGATTGGAACCCAAATGCCCTGACTTTTATTTTAACAAATACACGGTGTTTTTTCTGTTATAATAAAGAACAGAAACAGAACATGCTATTTTAAGAGAATACACTTGGTAGCTTGCAGTAATCAGGTTTCATTAGTTTATTTGGAAAAATGGTGAACTCTGTTTGGAAGCCTAGGACAATAGAAGTCTGGAGCTACTGATACAAGAACCACAATGCGAATAGAGTGGTCAGAATTTCAGTGGTTTAAGTGCTAGAGAGCTAGCGTCTTATGAAGAATTTTGATGATCATTACCATAATCACAAATACGAACAATTAATACTAGCAATTCAAGTCCTACTCACTTCAACCATAACCAGCAAAGCTCAGAGTCTGAAGGTCCCATCAGTGCAGAACCAACTCATGCAGATATTTAACAGATAGCCCGTTTGGAGACTGCTGTCAAACACCCCCAACCCAGAAAAAAAAAAAGAAAAATTATAATGGCTTATTCCAAATTACTACAGGACAAAAATTATGGATTTTTAACTACTGCCTCAAAACCAAATCTATTTCAGATTGAAATGATCAGCGGAGAAGAGTAATGGAAAACAAGGTAGCGAACTCCATGTGCTCCATGTGTAACTGAAGAAACCAGAGTGGTGTCTGCAGAGACTCTTCTTTGGGCTTTCAAAGACAATTGGTTTGGAAGACCATGAAAGATGCAGAACCAGACAGATGCCTCCTCTATGTTCCCTGAGAGCACAGGACAACTTCCCTGGGATCCCCAACCCCGAATGCGCTCCCCAAAACCCCCCGACTGAACACGTAGCTGTGAATCTGTCTGCCAGGAGTAGCGACCACAGGGATGGGATGGGGTGGGATGGGATGGGATAGGATAGGGTGCATATTGTTGCCCTCCCACTTACCCACTGCCAGTTTGTTTGTTTTTTTTCATGTTTAGTGACAAAATTACCATTTTACAAGTCCGAAGCTTTGAAATTCCAAGCTACTGTATCACAATATACAGAAGCTTCATCAGAACCACAACTACACTGACCTACTTATCAATTTTTCAGTTCTTATGACAGTGAAATATCACAAAGAATAATTTCAAAGGTTAAAGTATCTCATCTAAAACACAGCATTGCTGAACTTTGGATAAGTGATAGATGTTGTATAATATATTTTTAACTTAAAAAAAAAAGAATTCAGTTAATCTGCAACCATTATTTTGGATTTTCCTTTCCAAGAATAGAATTATTCTAATTAAGAAAACAAATCGACAAAACTTTGCAACAAACATAGTTTGCAATTACATTTAATAAATCTTCAGTATAAATCTGAATAGCTACTTGTGCAGACAAATAGCTCTAAACAATTAATTTCATGCTACTGAGCAAATGTCATTAACATTTTTTGAAGACTGGATGAATATTAGCTTTGTTGGTAAATGACATTTTGAATATTTAGGGTTTTATAAGGGTGGTTCATTTCTTTACACAGCAACAAATCTTCAGACAGTACTTCTGTCTGGTTGTGGAAAACTACAATTGATATCTTTTCCATATATACTTAACCTCCTACAGATTTATTTGATTCTCAATAATTACTATTCTCTGGTAAGAGGCATATGTTATTACAGCACACTGCACTCCCACAAGCTGTCCACTCAGTGTATTTTAATAAATCTCTGCCAAAGCTGTATAAATTTGATCCTGTTTAAATTTAATAAGGATCAGAATATATCAAAGCACAGATTCCCATGGGAGAAATAGATATTTTGCATAGTTATTGAGTGCCCTATTCATAAATACAATGTGTAAGACCTAGACCATCAACCTTGAATTAAAAAGAAAAAGAGATTAATGTGTGCAAAGCCAGCTACTTCTTAAATAACTAGTGAAATTAGTGTTTAATAAAACATTTTTCCCTATACTACTGTTAAGGACAGCAGCACTGCTACAGTTTTAATATTGGCATTCTAATAGGTAACTATGGAATACCTACGGTACAGAAATATATTTTCAGGTATCTTTTGCAATTCTTTCTTTACTGATTTACCTACATCAGAACGTGTCACCGAGTGTTTCTCTTTGGGTTGTGCCTCATCCTGCTCTATTCAGAGAGCAGAGCAGCAACCAAAAGCCACGACTGCTGCAGAACCTGAACTAGTCTGGGACAACGAAGAGCAGGAACTTATATCTGACATCCATTTTCTGCAAGGATGTCTAGGAGAGGAAGAAATTCTTTCATGCTCTATTAATTCTAGGTAAATTTTGGTGGTTTTACATAATACCTACAAAATTTTATATTCTATTAAGTAGATCATTTCAGCGTTTGCTGTGGCAAAATACCGGGAGACGTAACTATGCAAATAGATGCTGATTTGGCAGCTTATGAAGAATTTTGAGGATTGCTATCACAATCACAAATACTGCATGTCTTCCAAATGCAAATGCATTTATACAATTAGTTTGTCAGATTTCAATGTCGTCTTTGGTGGTGTTTTAAAGAGAAACTGTTTGCCTACATGGGGAAAAACAACAGACACATAAACCACATTTCTACCAACACATGGAGAGACCACACCTGATAGCTGCTTGTTATAGAAACGATTTATTAACCGCCTGTAGGAAAGCTGCATTCCTTACCATTGGTTTCTATTAGTAATTGTGTATATAACTGCGTATACAACCTACCACTTTCAAAACAGCTCCACTTCCTCCCAGCACCTTTGATGCTTACATAATAGGTATGGGAAAGAAATCAGTCTATATTTATTTTGAATTAAATATCATATTTTCAGAGTAAGAGCACGAAAGTCAAAAGATAAATAATTTTACACGGAGCAAAAATCTTTCCCAAGGGGGTGAGGGGGAAGAAAGTACTAAATCAATTTGCCATTGTTTTTATAAGTCAGCTACTGAGAATGAAATCACAGATGGCTGAAATTAATGGGAGTTTTGCCATTGACTTCAACAGGCCAAAGATGTCATCCTCAGTATTTTACTATCCACAGAAGCCTGATGTCAGAATTAGTACAGCTTTATGAAGTGCAGCACAACATCATTCAATCCATCACAGTGAAGCCGATCAGATCATCCCTCAATCATTGTTCCCACTCACGTCTCTGGCAAGATTCATTGTTTTCCCTTCCCTTTCCCATCATAGAGGCGTTGGAGCTGGGAAAACCCTCAACCGTGTTTATCAGCAATATTCCTTTATCCACTGTCAACATTAGGTTCTTATGGTGAAAGTGCAGATATAAAAAAAGAAGTTGAAACTTCGAATTATATCAATGGAAATGTGCAGAAAGCACAGAGCAGTCAATGTGGCTTTGCCAGAATATTGCCATCGAAATCATACAGCACTTAAACGTAATGACTTGGAATTAAGATCAAACAATACCATGATATAACTATTCATCCCGGGTAAACACATGGCCAGGTCTTTTATGTGCCACCTGTAGCACAGGGTTACAATCTGTCTTCATTCTCAGGAATTTTAGAAAATATTGCACATCGAAGGGCGCTGATGTTGGATCTGTTTGTTTAAGAGATTCGGTGCTTAAGCACAAAGAGTTAAGAGCACAGTGACTTCATTTCCTTGCTTTTACAGGTTTGTGTCTTTCAACTTTAATGTTATTTCAACAAAGTGCTTTGTGTTTATTACGGAGATATTCTGCTGCATTGCCCTTTTCTCAGTTCATGAAATTTTCAATATAACAAGAAAAAACAGCTCAAATTCCTATTTTGAAAAACATATTGCCATTTTTATTCAGCCTGTATTTTAATACAGCATCAATATTTAACTACTTCATTAAATGAAGTGTGACTTTTATAGTGAAAATGTCAGTCTTTGCAGTTCATTAAATTCATTTAAAGTATAGCTGCTTGATTTTTTTTTTTCCTGGAGGAATAAAGGACTATTAACTGAAGGCATAAACTTAGCATTAGCATGTACTTTTTTCCTTCAAATTAACATTCAAGATTTGTAACAGTCTTTACAAATTTAAGGGGTTGTTTGTATGCATTTACATTATCCTTATTTTTATAATAGTTGTCATTTTTATAGCATATGCAACTGTTTATCACAGTTGGATGTGACCAGTGGGATGTCACAGCCAGTATTAACATATCACGTGTTATTATGAATCTGTAGAATTCTGCAAGTAGTATTAAAAATACATTATTTTGAACTGTGGCATCTGGAAAAATAAACTATTTATAATGTAAAATGTAACAACTCTTGGAATCCAACAGGGTTATGAGCACTGTTTTTCTGTTTCATAAAAAATTCTTTGATGAGTATCCTTTTTCCAGAAGGGTTTCTATTAACTAATACAAAAGAACACAGGGAAAGCATAATTTCCAGAAAAGTAGCACCATGTTTTTGCCAGATGTGAGAAATCATGGTCCATATTCTCTAGGACTTTGGTGACTAATGTCTATAAAACTGCAAAAGCTAATTATTTCTTACTAGTAAATTGATAAGATTATAAAATACTTTAATAACAATAAAGAAGCTGCTCTGATTGAAAAGTGGTGATACTTATTTTGCCAATGACTACTCCTTTAGATGTTTGGAGTGGATCTCAATGACAGGGAAATGTTTGGGTTTGGAAGACAATAATGATTAGGCTGCTCTCTCACAGTAATGATCTGAATCGCTGCCTTGATGATTCTCTCACTTCCTATTCTCAGATTGCACTAAAGGGTCAATGCTCCATTTACTCCAGTACAGATGGTGATTACAGGGAGGGGTTTGGCCATGAACATGTGACATCTTCAAGGGTTTCATTTTCACAACTATAATGTCCAGCCTTTGTAAATCTGATACTTTTCTAGCATCTTAAATTCAGAATCCACAATGCCCTACCACACGCAAACATTTAGGGTACACATTTTGGGTACCATTACATACAATTAAAATTTAGTTTGGAAGTAGGACTTTTTAAAGTATCAAATTATCCAATCTATGATTTTTAAAGTTCCTCACATTCCCCTCCATCCAACCTCTACTGGCATCATGCTAGAGAGGAAGAAGAACTGAAGAATGCAGTAATTAGTGCCTACTTAAAAGCTTCCTTTGAGAGACATTCTTCCATGAACATTGTGCACAACAAACTTTTATTTTCTGGGACAACTACTTCACATCTCCAAATTTGTGCTAAACTACGGTGATTTCTTTTTCTATGCATCAAAAGTAACAGGTTTTATAGGAAATTCCGCTGTTTGAACTACCTTCCTCTGCATTAACTTTTTAAAAAGAGTACTCTAGAAAATAAAAACTGAATTATCATGTGACTATAATTCTGAAGAAATAAAGAAGAAACTCTATAATGTTATTATAGAAGCAACAGCCCAGTCACATATATAAAAAGCTAACAGGTACCAGTGACACACATTACAGATTGAATTTTGAAAGAAACGGTCTCTACACACCATTGTTTTCTACAGTTACATCTGCCAAACCAGCAATCCCTCCAGCATGATCACATGGAGCTAAACAAAAATCGTTTCTTTAGGATGCCATGAGTTACCACACAACTCCAAAGGAAGGGATATCCAGCTGTTCTGTGAAACCCATACGCTCACACCAGCACACACACGTACACCCTGCAGGACTGGGATTCCCAGCCTAGTCCTTCATCTTGAGAGCACCAACACCAACAGAGAGGAGAACACAAAACAAGTGCTTGGTTGTCCCCTGCATGGAACTTCCAGGTGAAGGGTGAAACAAAACCCCTCTTCCAGATCCATGATTTTCTGAAACAGAATAGGTGGATCAAATACTTTTTGCTCCCTGTTCACCTTGTGCAACCACAGGGTTGTTTGGGTTGGAGAGGACATCAGGGTATCTCCAACCCAACCTCTGCTCAAAGCACAGGCAATACTGAGCTCAAGAACTTCTTGCTTGTGGCGGTTCTTTAGTCAGGTCTTAAAAACCGTCAAAGATGGAGCCATCCTTTTTGGGCATCTATTCCAACACGCACAGCTCTCAAACCCGTACACCATGAAATGTTTTTGAGACAACAGACCAAATGTAAATTCACTGACATTGAGCTTCAGAGTTCTGTGATGCTAAGAGAGCCTCATACAGCTCCCAGCCCCTTTTTTCAATTCCACTTTACACAAAAAAAAAAAAAAGAAATATTTTTGTTTCTTTTTTTTTTTAATCCAGTTAAAATACTTAATCACCAATCTGATGCATAAACAAATAAAATCCTATTGTTGGCGTTGTGCAGCTGAAGCAGAAGAATCATTGCTTCAGATACCTGAGGCTTTGAATCACACTTTTACATCAGCTTCAGCCACCTGCTTCAATTCCAGCAACAAGTGAACCCACACTTCAAAAAAAGGCAAAGCTGGAACATTCTTTAAAAAAAATTATACTGGTTTTTGATCACGTCTTAACTGCACCAAATTATCTACCTGCCCCACGATATACTAAGAAATAGCAGCAATAAAATCTGATGACACAAGTTTTGCACTTAAAACCAAGCAGCAAATCCTCACAGTACATTTCAGAGTTCAGTTAATTCCCATGCTGCAAATGCAAATAAACAGACCTCCAAAAATCAGGGTACTGGCGTTCAGGAAGAGCCATCCAGTCCTCAAGAACTCAACACTAGCACATATGTGCTAGTTTTCAGGTGGCGGTGTTTGTTTGGTTTGTTGTTGTTTGTTTGGGGTGGGGGGTTTTTTGTTTGTTTGTTTGGCTTTTTCTGGACTTCTGAAATAGATCTACAGAATTCTTGAGTCAGAGACTCAGAACCAGTGCAAACAAGTGATCACTTCCAAAAAAAATTAGCCATTCACGCTACAAATGAAAGGCTGTCTAAAAGCTTTATGATTGACCAGGTCTTTGACTTGTGTTGCATGCTATTGTACCACATGTTTGGGCCATGTCTTTTATAAGCAATAACTAAACTCATTCCACTGCAGTTGACGAGTTCTTAAGTTTGTTAACATACAATTTCTGCTCAGTGTTACTCTTTTAATGGAACTTTTCAAATAAAGCTTCAATTTTATATAGTCCAACCAGAGGACCATCTCAGGAAGGCACCAGATAATCTTTGTTTAAAAGGAACAAATGCCCCGCTTATAGTTTTCTATCATATTTGATATTAACCAGTAATCCACAATTTAACTCTAATCCTTAATTTACTCTACTATAATTTTACTTTTATCAAATATATTACAAAAACTGGTACTGTCAACAGTCTTGCTTAAGTCTAAAACTGAATAAGTTATGTTCTACACAATACCAACTGTATGAGGGAATCAGAGTTTCTCGTTTTCCACACAAACCAATCAGACCAGGTGATGAGTAATTAGGTGTCCAAACTTGGGCTGGAGGAGAAGATCTGCACAGAACCATGTAGCTGTAGTAGCTGCTCTCACTAGGCTGCAATATTTACACCAGTGCTGGCAGATGGCACTTTCTACAAAAACAAGACTACATACTCTGTCTTCATGGATTAAAGGCAAAATAAAGTTATTCACTACCATCATTTTCAATTTTTATGGCCTCCAGAGAAGTGAAACAGACTCACATTGCTCAAGAACACAAATGATACTACGACGGGCTGCACGTTTTTGCAGGTGTTTCATACACGTCTCTGAAATGCTGCTTACTTCCATTGTCCAAACGTTTTTCGCAAACAAAGTTCTCATGCAGATCCACGAGACCAGAATGTTTTATAAACTTGGAACCAAGGCAGTTACCGGTCAACAGAGCACAGGGGTGAGGAGGGAGATGATTGTCTGATGTGCACTCACAAAACACCCACATCCAAACAAACCCATCTCACAACTGGCTGCCACGCTTCTACAGACTGTCACACTTCCAGATGTGGATTTTTCCATCACCTCTTTCAGACACATTCAGGCCCTTCCCTCCCCAGCGCTGCCAAGGAAAGGCGTGCCTTTTCTGAAGGAAGATCGAAGGAATCCCTCCATGTTCACAGGTACTAGGTGACTCCCCAGCATCTATAAAGCTCATCTATAATAGTTTTCTGCTACAAAATTAGACTTCAGACACAAATTTTCTTTACCAGCTGTTACACATAACTCCAAAATTGCTGTTGAGCCTTTAAGTAACTATCACATCTACAGCTGCCTTGTCCAAATCAGAGACTCACTTGGGATCACAGAGCTCGTAATGCAACTTCAATATCACGTTTAGGAATGCAAACACGAAGCCTGAAAGAATCACGTTAAACAGGATTAAAAGAACAATCAAGCCCGTGGTCCCTGTTTCAGCCAAGCACAGCACATTATATTTAGAATAAACTCCAAGCTGTACGAGTGGCCACTGCTCTCTGTCCCGTTGTTTGGGGGTGGCAGCTCAGCTCCTTGGGAAGCCAAGGGCTTTCTCCTCATCCCCAGCTTAAGCTCATCACCGGTGTCTATACAGCTCCACTTGGAACAACATCGACTTCTCTCACCCTGCTGTTGCCAGTATTACTGCTAAAGCAGAGATACTTCAGATCTCTTATGTCTTCTTAAGAAAAATCAATTCTTCAACTGTAAGGTACTTATCAAAAAAAAAAAATCTTTGCTGCCAGACCTGCAATTTTATGTATCAGTTCTTTCACACTTGGGAGATGAAGATTATCTAGACCATCCCAACTTGAAGCAGCTGAACGCAACATTTTGCTTCACTTTCATTTGATATCTAGGCTGGAGAAAACAAAATAATGATTCATTTATTTAGTAAAAGTGCAGACAAAACCAAATGCTGACCATTTTTCTGATTTCCAGCGAGGCAGATGTGTTGCTCCTGGGAAGGATGAGAGGCCAGGATGAACTGGTGCTTTTCAGCAGCCAGGGAAACGCTCACCAGCATCACAGCCTGTCCCCACATAACATATTATCAGTACCGATTCCTTTGTTTTGTCAGCAGGTATAAAGAAGTGGCTTTATCCTTTTAGGAAATGAACGGTTCAGTGCCCAAGAAACTACTGCTTCAAAATACATCCTCCCAGCTGAATTTTTTCCAGCAAGTTTATGAAGCTCAATTCAAAAGCAGAAACATCTCTATTCTTCAAAGAGGGTATATTCCTATGTGCAAGAGCAGGATTGCACCCATTTCTTTTGAATCCATAGAAGATTTCAGAGCGTAAAGATGAGAAAGAAAAAGTTGAGCATGTTTTAAATCAGTTCTTGCATGAAGTTCAGTTTGTTTGTCGCATCGATTGTTTTCTTGAAGATAAACATAAATCATCTTCACAGGGAAAACTTCAGTAGTTGGGATCAATAAAGCAACGGGCTTTGCTCTAGCAAACATACTGAGATTCACCATCTAAAATCTTGTTATTTCTTATTTCTACATTCAAAGACCCCTGGCAACTTGAGTTTCAGAAAAAGGATGCAGAGAGGAGCTCCTTTGCTTGGGTGCCATAAGCCGACCGAGTGGAGAAGCAAAGATGAACCTGTCTCTTTCTTTCAGCAACAGAAAACCGAAGATCAGTTCTCCAAAACCTATAGGCAATCTTTAAACGTGAATAACATGTATTTTCACCCTCCTCTCCCCCAAACAACAACAACAACAAAAAATCAAACAAACAAAAAACTCACCAAAAAAAATTCCCCAACGCACCACACATCAAGACTCAGACCTGCAGGGAGTTTAGGAACTCAGGCAGACTGAAAATACTTGATCTGGGAACTGTAAATGTTTGGCAGTGTTCCCCGGCCGCCATCTCCTCTTTCTCACCAAGGTGTTTCACAGCCACTTCTCTGTTCCTTTTTCTAAATCAACAAATGGCCATTTCCTTTGGCAGCAGAGATTACTATGACTGCTTCCCACCACAGCACTGGGGAAGATGAATTAAAACAGCAAGACTCAACAAAATAAGAATAAATGGAAAACTGTAGTTCAAAAGAAGTAGGAGATTAAAGATTTCTCACTGTCAAAACTCTGTGCCACATCCTTGGTGCATTGCTTGTGCTCACTGTAGCTGCAAAGTATCAATCTGAGTTCATGATTCTGAAGGACCGGAATTGATTTTCCTCCATGGAAATTGCTCCTTCTTTTTTTTTTTTGCTTTCACATTTATTTTAAAAGAAAAAGGTTACATCTGGGTGGCAGAAAGCAAGGTGAATGCTTGATATCAGTTCTCACCCACACAGAGAATAAATGAAACTCAGAAGAGCTACAAACGCTTTATATAGTCTAAAATTATATGGATACCCATTATTCTTTCATGTGCATTTTAAATACTGGCTCTATTGATGCCATGATATTTTAATGGAGTTTATCATCCTTTTTGAGTCACAGAAACACTGAGAATGAGGCATAACAAGATAATGTTCACCTGTTGTTAGTCATAATATGAATCAAGCTCTTCATCATCACTGTCTCAATTATGCCTCATGATGGAATGACCTTAAAAACTTTTATTTAGAAATAATTCTGCAGAAACACACAAATAACATGCAATATGATGCAGAGAGACCTATAGTGGAGTACAGTTAATTAGCAACCCAGAAGTTACAATGATAAGGAGCCCTGTGATCTCCAAACAAGATGTATATATCCCGATGTCTGCGTCCTGTATAGCAGCAAATCGCCTCTCCCCACATTTTCCAAGCAGTGGCAGATTGTCAGAATTGGCGCAGACCAACACATATTATCTGTGTTTTAAAAACATGTAACTGTACAAGAGTCACGGTTTTGACTCAACATTTATTAGTGACATGCTACAATTAACAGCTGCCAATTTTTCTTTACAAAAACCAAGATGAAGCTCAAAAAAACCCCAAAACTTCAATATATTATCAAGTGGAGAATCGGGATTATTTTCTGTTATGTAAACTCTCCACCAGACTATTAACAAAAGGGCAAATTCTGTGACCTTCCTTGAAAAACTGCTATTTCCTAGAGACAAGAATACAGGCAGAGAGGCAGCAGACTTGTATGATATGTTATCGCCAGCAATATATTTGTGCTGATAGAAGTCAAGCCAATCTTTGCCATCCTTACTCAAACCCTTTCCAACAGAGACGACAGAAAAAGGCTGCTATCCTATCACAAGTTGTTTGCCGACTAAATTTAGAAAAACAGTTTGCTCCTTAAACTGGGAAAGCTGCAGTTGCAGATTGAGGCAAAATAAACATAGAAGCTCGCAATATGATCTTATAGCTGTGTTTTTGAGAAGAAACACAGGTAGAAGAGCAAGACTGATCTCTAAGCTGTGCACTGAACATACCACAAATCTGTGTATGCAAAATACCAAAGTACTCCTGGTTTGCCTACTTGAGTGGGTATTTAATGAGTAAAACTACTGTGTTTTCTTTTCATATGATCTTTGATTAATCTCTCTGAGTTATATTTAACCCTAGATTATACAGCCCGCCTTCCACCTTGTTCAGTCAAAGTTGCACAACTACTGAAATTGTGTCCCAGCTGTTGGTGGCCCCAAGAATTTCAGGTTTTTGCTTTGTGCCACCGATGCACACCTCTGATTCAAACATTGCTTTACAAGTACAACGGTAAGACAAGCACCAGCACTGAAAATGCACTTATGTACAGCTTGTCAAATCCTCCAGACAACCATTGGGTATTTTCAACATGCCATATAGCACCCTATGCATCTTACAAACATCACCCAAGATCCCAACACAAAGCCAATATCTTAAATAAAAGTCCTAGACAAAGGTATGAGAACAAAAACACGGGGAACTTTAAGTAGGTTTTAAAAGTCTCAGAACAAAAAGACAGAAGAAACATCTGTTAAATCCCTTTATTTAGTAATACCTTGCACTTGTAAATTATTTGGCGGGACAAAACAAATTAAATACTTCTTTTTGTTATTTGAAATACACTTACTGGACACTCAGAAAACCACAAACAGAAAGTTATGTAAATATAAACATATTATTTATTTTAATGATTACTTCCTAGTGCAAATCTAAATTAAGCTCTTGTGCACACACCTCACAACCTATTAACATTTGTGGTATGTCCAGTGTACAGTCTAGAGATCTGGTCTTATTTTTACTCACATGTATAAAGTAGGCTTTTTTTATTACTACTTTAAATGTAAGGTTAATGTATTTCAAACCATACCAAGCGAAACAATAGGAGGAAACCGAACCATGTTGGGCTGTGGTGGGAAATCACAACTATCAAGTTTTCCATTAGAACAAATCAATAACGTGATATCCCCGTATTTACCTGACCGCCTATTGTTATCAACATTTCATCCACACACTAACCAAGAACCCATAAAAGGAACAGTATTAGCCTACTAACGCAAACAAAATGACTATTTTCCCATGCCTAATCAAATTCTTATTAAAGAAAGCAAATTGCTTAAAAATAGAGGACAGCTAATCCTCTAGCAGTAAAACAGTTTACTGATAAAAGTACAGTTTAACAAAAGTACTTTTATTAATAACAAAGTAATACCGAAACACAGTATCCTAAACCATTCAAAATTCAACTATTTGTATAAGCCATATGACTATAAAGAGAGTAGTATAAAAAGAACAGCAGATAAATATGATCTGCTGTGAAAATAAGCTACTCCACCATGCAGCAATTGATTTTTGCATGGTTTTAACACAATTTTTCATATCAAAATTAGACAGTTAATCAATATTGAGGTGTTTAAATATGTCCTGAACCTACAAATCTTTATATAATTCAGTGAATTTAAATATAGGAGTTGTCCCATTGGGATAGAAAGGATGATTCATTCAGCTCAGGTTGTTTCCATGCACGGGTTCTTTAGGAAAAAGAAAAAAAGAAAAAAATCATAAAAACATGAAACCCACACAACTAATACTTTATTAATTTACATATCTAAAACTATGTAGTTTGTAGATCCCTATCTAATTTCTCTCATATTAACTGCTAATAGAATAAACTATATCTACTCTGAGTCCTAAACACAGAAGAGTTTCTTTCGAAACATTTTCTGAAGGAAACCAAGTGAAGAGATGAAGACAACTCAATTCATGTGACCAAAGACATCTGAATTTAGTCTTCATTTCCAACAAATCCTTCCATACTCGTAATTTGACATACTTGCAACCTTTTGTTAGGCTGCCCAGTTGACAGAACTCTTGAGAACATTAAATATAGAGAAAAAAACATCTAAGTAAATGTGTCTGTTTAAGAAATATTCCGTTTTAACATAATGATTTTACATAATCATCAACTAGATGCTTTGCAAGGCAGATGAGGAAAGTGAGGAGATGCCCATGCTATTGCTACTGCAGCTCTCACCTCGGCCACCAGCAGATAAGGTCATGCCAACAATAACAAAAAAATAGTAATCTTTAAAAAGCAGAAGACAAAGAGACCCCACACGCCAGAGGGTGCCAGTCCAAATCCTGGCACTTCATCCCAACACATTTTAACTTCGCTATGTCACAACCCACTATTTTCTATAAGATACAGTCTTAGTTCTCATGAGCTTTTAACCAGGAATGATAATAAACGGTCGTAGTGACCTGGGCAGTAAGAAGGGCTATAACTTTACAACAGCAAAAATAAAACATTGAATTGATAACAGTTTCTCCCATGAAACGCCCAGGGCCAGCCTAATCTAATGTCATCTAAGTAAGCGAAAGATGCCCACACTTAATCAGTCTCCAATGAGCATGAGCAAAGCTGAGATACAAGTGCTGGGAGAAAAAAAAATAGACTTCTATCCATGATTTTTTAATATTTTTTTTGTTTAACCAATCTTAAAGGGATATTAAGGGTCACTTTCAACTTGCAGTTTTTGAGAACAGCCTGCTCCTCTTTTCCCTCTTCATACCTATCCTGGGCTTTTCTACAGAAGAGGGGTTGCTGGGCAAACTGGCCCTGCAGGAGTACACAGAGAACACTGATGCCAACAGCTGGCACATGAACTATACAAACAAACCGAAAACTAGACGACGTGTTTGTTTAAAACATTTTTCATTTTCAAGAGTAAACTAATATTGTCTAGTTTTAGTAGCACACACACACCTTTTCCAACAGAACTGGGTCTGCAGCACTGGTCAATCATCTCTCCAGTACTCTGCTTATAAACCTCAGTTATTTTTAATGTGATGTAAACAGTATTTTCAGCCTGTCTGCCCATTACCATGAAGTGTCTGAAAAAGTTCATGAAAACATCTGTTTGGATACCCAAGGTAACTGTGGCAGAAGCAGCTGTCTGTCCTTTTGGTTTTGCTAGTTCTGCAGCCCCATTACGCCTGTATTTTTCAATATTTTGTTCAGGTACAGAGAGAATACATTCAAAACAGAATTTGGATTGGTTTGACAGGTGCTAACATGCAGTGGAAAGGATATGAAACAGAAATCTTGTTACAAAAATAAATAATGAATAACACAGCAGCAAGCATGATCTCATCAAAGTCTTCATCTGAGTGGAGCACAGTGGCAAAGACCAGAAGGCTCTTGTGTGACATTGTTATCTAAAGTCCTGATTAGATTTTCACCTCAGAGTTCTCAATTTTGGTAGCAATCATCGCAAAGATACTATGGTGACTGGCACTCTATAAATACATCACACAGACAGGTAACAGTATAGAAGACGGTGATGAGATAAGAGTTTGAAGCATTTGAAAATTCAACCCTGCCATTAGGTCTGTGTAGCAGCACTCAATTTTACAGCAGCAGAAATGTGATTACAGATAAAAAGGTAAGATTAGTGCTGTACAAATTCTTCTCCTCTTAAATTAGATTATCATCATCTGATAGCATTAGTTAGCTTTTTAGGGAGTGTCAAAATTCAACAAATACATAGGCATGTATTAATGGTAAATTTAATAAAGGCCCGCAGCACAACCCAAAGGTCACAGTTGGACTGGCCCTGCATTGCGAGACTCCGCACAAAACTGCAACAAATGACTCACACAACTCACAGCCGACGCAAGCTACTCTCTTCCCAAGTATCTGCCAAAGACTATAAGCTGTTATTTCCTGTGTTTCTATTTTAGATCCTATTAGAAATTCATAATAATTCATTATAGGGTTAGGCTGGACTCAGTACCTCTGCACGCAGCACCATGTTGGATGCAGGCGATGCTGTGGGAATGAGTCTCTTGCCATCCCAGTGGATTTAGTCCATATTTTCTCCCTCTAGAGCCAGATGTGTGCGTGGGTGTCCATGCCCATGGCATGCACACATCACAGTTGTAATTGCTACAAATTATTGCTTTGTTTAAAACACACCCACTAGTCATTTCCACTCATAGTACCTGAGGTTACATCAAAGCATTAAACTCCAACTCTTCATATATAACCGTATATTATTACAAGTATCTTGCTAATACAATTGTTACCCATTGTAACGACAATATCTTAAAAATATTTTTAAAAGTTGACTTCTACTAAGTATACTTTGTATATCACCAACTCTTCTTTATGTCTTGATAACAAATGGTGCATTCAGTATAGGATATGCGTTATCTGAGCAACAGGAAAATTGTAAACTGCACAACTCCATTAGCATCAGCATCATACGAGCTCATTCTGAGAAACACAGACTCTTGCACAGGTCCTGCCTTTGACATACAGGGGTTTCCTCTTTAAGTACATCACAAAACCTGGGGGATGATTGGCCCTGAAAAACACCCCAATGCAAGCCATGCAGACAATAAA
Source organism: Columba livia (assembly GCF_036013475.1). NCBI lineage: Eukaryota > Metazoa > Chordata > Aves > Columbiformes > Columbidae > Columba > Columba livia. Next base: position 3,099,150 of record NC_088614.1, read on the forward strand.
AATTATAATTTGTCTTCTTGTGGCGTGGACATACTCATCTGATCATTGCACTTCTTCTTTCAAGCACTGGGAATCATATGTCCAACATTTTTAGGGCTGGATTGAACAGCCAAGTATTTGGGGAACTTTTTTGCTCCCCAGCAGTAGTAACCTGCATAGTCCTGAGGTTTTGAGATACCAGAGAATAGGGAGGTATGTTCTAGGAAAGAAGTGATTCAGCACACTTGCCACATAGGCCAGAAGATCAATGGGAAATGCTGAGGATAACATGGCATTTACTGAGTTGATATTGCAACAGAAAGATCCCAATCCCTTCCTTAAGTTGCCTCCAGCAAGACCGCTATTTGTATCTCTGCTTACACATCTCTGCTCTCTACTCTGTAGGAGTCCTTGGTGCCTCCTGGCACTGTACCATCACCTGGGGCCACCTCGGTCACGGTTGGACTGCAGGTGACCACAGCAAACATCAGCTTCCAGGCACCAGGGACTCACCAGAGCAGAGCCCCCATGTAAACCTGCATGTATGCAGATAATGCAGGGCAGATGAGGAGTGAGCATAGAGCTTCCCACCTTTACAGCACACATGTACCCATTGTCTCTCACCATCTGCCAGACGAAGGAAAAGCCTGTGCATATACAGCCACGTTACATTTGCAAGAGTAATTTTCAATAGTTTGCATAACTGTAATCCATTTTTTCCCAACAACATACACTAATAGGTATGACTTATAGCCCCAGTCCAGCATGCTGCTAAACTACTGCTGTCTTTGCTTTACCTCTGGAAGAACAAGATAACCTTCCTGAGCTTCCTTTGTAAAATGCAAAATACTTCAGCCAAAACCATCAAGCTCTGACATTCACATATGTATGCTAGTGCCTAAATTAAGGTATGGATGTTTGAAATTTGTATCCTTCAAGGACAATCTGTGCAGAAGAGATAAACATTATAAAATGTAGCCAGCTAAGTAATGAAGTAAGGCTTCTGGAATTTAATATAATGATAACTCAAGCACTGAGCTGTAGGTGTTTAGGTTTGGGGGCTTTCTTTTCCCTTTTCCAAATTGCTTTGTAAGAATTTTGGTTCCTTTAATAAAAAAGGTATCTGCTAAGAAGAACAGTAATTGCCTAAATATTTTGAATACAAGACATATAATTTACTCAATAAGTGAAAAAGTTTGTTTAGAAAAACTACTCAAGTACAGCAAACGTCCAAAATCATTCTCTATCTGCAGAACCGTAAAAGGGCTCAAAACAGAAGTAGAATGTTTTACAACAGCTGGTCTCTTTCAAATTTCTGTAATTTTTATAGCTATATTTTGGTTAATATTTTACAGTACATCACAGCAGGATTCTTCTAGAAACGAGCAGACCATGATTCCACTGGTGCAGCTCCACGGAGCAGAAGTGGGTCACTGTTAACCCGAACCACCAGCAGCCACACATGCAGGGTCAAGTCATGTACTCTCACACCAGCCCTGAAAACTTATCAAATATGGCCCCCATCCAGCAAAGCACTTAAGCACATGCTTTACTTTAAACATGTAAGTAATCCTATTAGACTAAATGAGATTCAGCATAAACCACTGGGCTGAATCTCAGAATACCTTGGTTGTGGCCCTGATTATGTCAGTGACCGACCGCGTAACCTTGGACAAATCACCGCATTTCTGTGTCTTTATTTCCTCTTTTGCCCTTTACGCATGTTGACCATGTTGCACACCTCAACAAAAAATAATCCCCATTTGGAATCTTCTAGAAACTGCTCTGCTACAAATAATGCCAGGGATGCATTTGTACTTCAGTCCCTTTCCAAACACCTGTCATATACTCAAAACTAATGTCACCCAAAAAAAAAACAAGATAACATCCCTTATCCTCAAGTCTACTTATGCAGTGCTGACAATCAGTTTCAAAAGCGCGGTGTTGCTCTTAAAAAGCAGCTGTGGAGAGGGAATCCAGCTGGAGGGTACCTGTGGGTGTCCCCTGCCCATGGGGACACGCAAGACCCCGAGTCCTGCCCAGGGGTTTGGGGATGCTCTACCACGTTTCTGCCAATGCTGCACCCACAAAAGGGAAAAACTGCGCAGTCCTGGGTAAAGGTGTTTAAAGCATCCAGGTGGCAGCCAGCCTTGTCTCGCAGGGTGCAATGCACTTACACAAAAAGGATTTCTGTTCAAAATATTTAGACACTGCAATACAAGATCGTTTTCTCCAGGTAGGCCATATGCCATCGACTCTACGTCTTAATGATCCTGAGAATATCTTCACGTAAATAATCCTGCTTTTGCACGTATGTACAACCACGCAATGTGTTTACTCTTGCCATCGCAGCTCCTGCTTCCTGGCAGTTGTCACAGGCAATGTCACTGTCACAAGGAGAATACGGATTCAGCTCCTAACAATGAGGCAGGCACGGATGAGTGGGCAAGATACTCAAATGAGTTTCAGAAAGACTTGAGGTGAAATACTGTCCCCAGTGAAATCAATAACAGTTCTCCCATTTACTTCAGCAGAGTAAATATTTCAACTCTTTTTTTCTGTGCCTCCTGGTCATCTCAGTGCCTAACAGAGTAATCATTTACTTTCCTTAGGAACACAGGGAAAAGGACAGAATGGATGGAAAGCGAAGAAAGATTTCAAGATAAATCTGCTCCTTTTTTCAGAATAATTAAAAAACCAACCAAACAAAACCCCACCAAGATAACTTACAATGATTCGTATCGCTACAGACTATAAACAATGCAGAAAATGAGATTACATTAACACAGTTAAGATCCTCCTTTCTAGGAACTCATTCACAAATTTCTCTCCTGTCCTTGAAACACCTGTACACCGTGTTGCTGCTTTCCCAGCTGAGCTGAAGGAGAGCTCACAGCAACACAGCCTGGCACGTGTCAGCCTGCTCCGCATCGGCTCTTTTGCATACAAAGATACCTCTTATAAGACACATGTAGCGTAAGCTGTACTCTCTTAATTAAAATATTTTCGGCTGCAGATTGGAAGCCCGGCCTAAAAGTTACTTGCCAAAATTATGCTCAGAAGCACAGCAACCGAAATGCGTTTTGGAATAGGTCAAAAGTTAGTTACTTTGGACTTTTTCTGAATGTGTGCTCTGTTCTCATTGTACGATAAAGGGAAATACAGTCAAAAGGTAGTATATAGCTGTGCATTTGCAGCAACTTAATAGACACAATAAACTACTGTTTTTCAAAAGCCATTCAAGATCTTGGACTTAAAAATAAATAAATAAATAAATAAGAACCTGTACAGTAACCTGTAACAGAACCTGAAAAAATGCACACCACGCAATAAAGTTACTGAATAAGTGAAATTTACAGTAAGCATGCTGTCTGTCAGCAAGCGTTGGAGTTTCCAAAATTAGTTGGCATATCAGACAGCAGTGAACATTTACGACGCACTTTAGCGCTCCTCAAGTCCTTAGCTGCGTTCAAAGTTCAGGTTGACATTTCATCTTTAATTCATGCTCCCGTGTCTTTCTCTATTAACTCCTAACAAAGCGGCAGGCTGAGAGCCTGGCGCAGGGAGCATGCGCGGGACAGGGGCTGTGCGCGATCCAGGGAACCAGCGCTGCTCCGCATCTCCAGCCAAAGTCCATCGCTGCCTCTTGACAAGGAGGCAGCCACCGCATCGGCACTGACAGACTTGAACATCACAGCAGCTGAGATGGAGATTATCGTAAAGCGCAACAGAAAAATACGCTCGGGAGATCTACTTAGGAGGAATTTCTCTAAGAGAAACTTTTCTTCAGCTACTGAACCTCCTTACTTAAGCCCATGTTATTTCTCCCTCTTTGTATTCCATCAAACTTTATCTACTCATTTGGAAAGGATTCTAAAAATAGCGCAGGTTTTAATGTAAGTTTAGACTTTGTGCAGCACCCTTCTTTTCCCCAGCATCTCATACAGTGCCTCACAAAAGGCCCCAGAGGTTGGACAAACATAGCACCAGGAAAAACACAGTGTGAAAGGGATCTTTATGTGCATGTGTGAGGGCCCAGTGCTAATAGCTCAATGTGCTATTGACACATCACAGTGCAAACAGCTAAGTCTTTTTCAAAATAGCATGAGTCACAGTGTCATTCTTAACTTTGCCTTTCCCAGATTTCGGTAATTTGTGAAACAAATCATCCCTGTATTATTAAAACATATTTTTTGTAAAAGAAGGTAGCCACTGGGAAATGACTATTGCTTCTGACTGTAACGTTTACCCTGTAAACTACACATGCCGCAGAGAACGTGTGAATAGATGGAAGTGATACTGCAACTTCTCTGACAATCCTTGTCAAACCAAAACGGTTGTTATCTTCCCGTGCTAGCAGCTGATGTACTTTAGATAACCCTCCTGTTTGGTACAGCCCTTCAGAGTTAGAGACTGGCCGTAACAGAGCCGGAATCATCCGAAAGAGCAGAGCGGAGGGATGCGACTCGTCCCCTCCCTCGCAGGGACGCCCGAGCGCCACCAGGGCTCTGTCCGACCCGCCGGGGCGGCCGCAGCCGCCCCAGCCCGGGGAAGAAGTTCCGCAGGTCCCGGCCCGAGCCGCCCAGGGTGCGCGCTGCGCAAAGCGCCTTTTGTTCCTGGGCCGCGGGGAGAGGGACTCGCACCCCGAAGTTACTCGCGGGTCTGTTGGGGCTTCGTACCAAGCGGCGGGCCGAGGCTGCGGCCTGGCGGGCGGGTCCCCCCGGGGCGAGCCCCGGCAGCAGGACGGAGGCGACGCGGAGCCCCCGGCCCGGCCGCTCCGCTGCTCCCGGCCCCGCGGGCGCTCGCCGCCTCCTGCTTCCCGGGGACGGGCGTCCCTCGGGCATCCCCCAGCCCCGAGCGTCCCCGCCCCGACGGAGCCCAAAGTCCGGCTCTCGGGGACCCGGTCCCGGCAGCAGCACGAGGAATCAACACACGCGGGAATAATCACCTTGTTGTAGTTGTAGTAACCCAAACACTGGGCAAAGTCCAGGTTGGAGGGGTCTCCGGGAAGCGAGCTGCCCGCCGCAGCCGGGTAAAATCTTACATCCATGCCGGTGCTTTGGTCCAAGAAGTGCACTTGGAGAGACGGCCGGGAGGTTTAATAGATCCACCTTCAGGTGCCTTCCCCGGGGCTGGGGCGCGGGCAAACCGCCGAGGGAGCGGAGCTGCGGGGCGCCGAGCCTTCCCGGGGAGCGGGGACGAAGGAGGGCCGGGAGGCGGCGGGGGACAGAGAGGAAAGAGGCGGCGGAAAAGTGCAGGTAAACAAGGAGGAGAGGAAAGGAGAGGAGAGGAGAGGTGGGCGGCGGAGCCCAGGTGGGTGCCCGTCCGCCTCGGCGGGAGGAGGGGAGGGTAGGAGGGAGGGCAGGAGCGAGGGAGGGAGGGCTGTTGTTTTTTAAAAGCTCAGTGCCAAGCCACGGGCTTTGCCTCCGCATTCAGGAGCAGCTGCTGTACACAAAGGAGCCACGCGCCCGGCGCGGACGGACGGACCGAGCGCCGCAGCCTTGCCCGACAAAGGCGGGGAGGGGGGGGGGGGGAACCGTCACCGCCGCCCGCCCGCGGGGCCGGGGGGGAGCGGGCCCGGCGCTGTCACACCGCCCCGCGGCTGCCGGCGAGGGGGCGGCTGCCCCGCAGCTGGTGCAACAGGGCCAAGTGCCGAAAGAGCCGGCGCCGCGCTGGCAGCGCTCCCCGGGAGGAGCGGCCGGGCCCGCGCCCCTCCCCGCCCCGCCCGCCGCCCGCCCGCTGCCGCCCCCGCTGGCCGGGCCGGGAGCTGGTCCTGGCCATGGGCGTCCTCCTTCCCGGAGGGTTCCAGGTGAGTAACTTGCAGCGGTCTTTTGGCTTTGGTCACGCACTCTAGTGATGGGCGCCGCTGCCGTGCTGCAGGAGGTTGGGGGCAGGAGAAAGGAGATTTTTCTAACGTACTATCAAAAGCGGGACTTGCAAACGCAGTAGCTTGCCTCCCCCTCCAAAACCTTCTTAAACTCTCAAAGTGACCGACTGCTGATTCAAAACAATCTGCTGACAATCCACATTTGTTTAGTCATAGGTGCTGCACAGCTGGATCTGCTACTCTACAACATGGAGCTTTCCTGACCCAAAACCTTGCTCCAGAACTTTTGGAGCAAACGCCAAAGTAGTACAAAGGCCATTTAACCTCATGACTTGTGCCCTGCAGACAAGGCAAGAAGGACAAAAATGTGCCCTTGACTCAAGGCCTCTATGACAGGCAGAGAATTGCCCCTCAGGTCTTGGGCTGAGTCCTGTGCAGTTACAACACAACTGGAAATACACCCCAGAGTGTCTACAACTTCATTTGATAGCAAAATAGCAATGCCAACACAAGTATACAAGGTTTAACTGTACAAGAGCAGCAAGACCTCTCTCTGCTGTGGGTGCTGAAGACAGATCTGGGCCCGTGCTGCAGTCCCGCTCTGACTGAAGCCTAAATCCTCGGGAGCTTACTGCCCCACACTCATGTCCAGACATGATTTTGCACTCTCTACATAGGTTGGGAGCAAACCCTGAGGCAGTCAATAGCTACAACACGTAGAAAGGGAACATCTTCCCAACTCCATTCACAAAAATCCTGTTTTCAATATTCATGGTGGCACAAGTAGCTTCTGCTGGCACAGGAGACACCAGATCACCCTTATTCTGGGTGTCGCAGTCTGAAGCAAAGCAGGGTCTCTAAAGTGACCTTTTCCACTAACAACAGAATTAAACATAGCACAGATATACATTGGTATTTGCATCAAGTATTTAGAATTTAACTTTCTATAAAAATGTATATGAACTGATAAACACCTCAGTAGAAAACAAGCGTATTATATAAAACACCTAATCCAATTTCATATTAATTTTGTCAACCGTTTTTAACCAAAGGGAAAAAACCTGCAAAATCTGCTCTGTTGCTAGAAGGGAAATGGTTGAGGGACATACAGCGCAGAGTGTTCACACAGGCACACCCCATACCTGTGGCAAAAATTCTTTATACTCCTCAGAGAAACAAATCGTTCAGAAATAAAAAGACGTTGAATCTGTTTCAGAATGCAATGTAGCATTAGAGCAGTGATGGAAAACCGGTGGCATGTAGGCACAGCAAACTAATTTAAACTGAGGTTAATAAAGTAATACCTGCTTTGTTTTATTCTCTGGGTGACAGACATTGCTGTAAACCCCACGTGTTACAATGGGCAGATTCTCAGGTACAGGAACATTGGCACCAAGTTCTGAGGTGCTCTGCTATATAAACATGGGTATTTCCAGATTACCTCACTCCGGTTCCCTACACCTCCGTCAAAATCTGAAGGCAGATTCCTATTGAATTCAGATAGAAATTGCTTCAGTGAGGAATGAGGAGCAAATGATCCCAAGTTTAGGATTTGTCATGCTGCAAGGAGCCTCTGAAAGGCTACAAAACACCTCGGGTGCTGCGGGATTCCTGGGTGGGTGGCGAGGGGTGGGAATGGGTGCTGGGGTGTTCAGAGGTCTTGAGTTTGGAAGATAAGCAAATAATGGTGATGTAAATTATAATATTAAGTATTCTAATGGAATGTACCGTTTCCAACAAAGTTTCTTGAGGAAATAAAAGAATGAGCTCAATAGGAAACCCCTAAAATATTGCTATCTTGACATCACTGGTACAGGAAGTTAGTATAAAATTGAAATACAGTCAGAATTTTAAAAAATTAAATTCCAGCTATGCATAACACTTATCCCCAAAATATTATTTGGTGAACAGCTTTGAAATACTGCCTATTTATACAATTACAAAACTAAAATACTGAAATTTCATTATATTTCCAACCAAAATATTTCCAGTTCTGACTGTAATCTAGTTTGGGCACCTCTACTGACTGTCCAAATTAGGTCTTTTGCAGAACTAATAAGACTGCAGTGAAATTAACGAGTGATTTAAAGAAAAACAGAAGAGAAACTGGGATATATATGCTAACTTGTTTATCCTTCTAAACAAAATATTGGGTTTTATGTGGTATTGTGCCAGAGAGAATTTTTCAAACAAATTAGTCAAGTGTTTGTTTTCCTTTCTCAACACCTCTCCAATGTAGTTTATTGAATGAGTAAACTTGAGTAATCTCTGCTACACATTAAATCCATATACTTGACATCAAATCTGTTTGTTAGTAACAATGCATTCATCTCATGAGTACATTAAAGATGGAATTTGAGCCAAAGAATTTATATCTTTCTGTACATATCACTTGAAAGGAATCCAACAAATTCTTCTCTCAAGCTATTCTCTTTAAGGTCCTTCAGTAAAACTATGGGTTTGCAATTCTACTTGTAATTTTTTTTCTTGCAGAGCAGTTGGAAGCCTGAAGTATTTGCAATTTTTGAGTATTTCCTTCTTTTCTGCTGGTTTAATAAAAATAAGCATCTACTTACAGTCAGTGGAGTACTCCAGCAGTTTCCCTAGTCCTGGGTAACTTTGATTTCAAATAAACTTTTTGAAAAGCACTGTTGCATAAAGATTTGAATGTATGCCTACTGATGCCAACAATTATGATTCAGTAACATACAAACTGTGACTTTGTTCCATCTTCAGCTATACTTTCTTCTGACTCATCATCACAATTCAATTTTAAAAGCCATTAAGAACAACTCAAACTGCTTTTCTGATGTAAGAGCAGAAATTGTCTTGGAGTGAATCAGTCATATACAAACTCAAAGCCATGGATGCACAAATTCTCACTGCTGCCCAAAGCCTTTCAGCTTGCACGTACTAATGTCCAGGCCCAGCTGATTCCCACACAAGCCTGGCAAGTCCTTTTCTTTGCACCAGGACATAGCAAGCATATGTGTTTAATAGTTATGGCTTATTTGCTTTGTATTTAGCTGGGACCTACAGCCCCTGCAAACTGCTTTACAAACCCTTTGTCAGTCTCTTGGTCCATAACACGGACACAGTACTAGTAACATTTTCTTTCTTTTTACTGTACAGAAGTCAAAGGCACTGAGGGGAGATTTACTCCAAACAAATAGCAGAGGCAAGAAGAAACCTCAGAGAGAAGAGCGGACACACCAGCTCCTCAACAGCCAAATGCTGAGATGGCCAGCCAAGTCCTCCACAAGTTCTGCAGCTCCACCAGCCCCACGTCTCTGGTCCAATAGTTCTCACTGGCAAAGACAGCAAACGCAAGTGGGGCAGGAAAACAAGGGAGAAGGGGTGGAATGGGACTCTTCGCTCCAGTTTCACAATGCAAAATCAACATTTTAAAAGACCTGACTTTTGTTTTCCCACATCTGTTGGCTCCTATAAGAACCAAGAAGAACAAGAGGAGATGTCAAAGTACAACATCCCCAATGTCACCTGTTAAGGAACAGTGTCTGAACACCTTCCCTCCCCCCAGAGCACATGTGGAGGTTGAAAGGGCACAAAACAAAAAGCATGGAATGCAGGAGGAGAAAAGGAAGACAGAGCAGCAACCAGGTCTGGTTTAGAAAATAACCTAAAGGCTCATAGAATCAATAGGAAGTCCCTTTAATTGATTGCAATGGGCTTTGAATTAGACCTATATTCTACTGATCCAGTACAGCTGCTGAGAATCAATAATGTTTTGACTTACCCCTCAAAGCAACAACTACTCTGGTAACTTTTGGCTAAGAAAAAGTACAATTAACAACATATTAATTCATTAGAGTTTATCTCACTGAAGTCCCCTTCTAATGAGATTGTAGAGTCAGCTGGCATTTATAAGTGATCATGCAGGCATGAATGTCCCATATAATGAGGCAGAAAAGAAAAAACTTTTGTTCTTAGCATTAATTCAGATCAAATATTCATTGATATCTACATTTCTCAGCAAGTATCTCAAGCAGAGATCAATAAACACTTATTAATCACTGACCATGTTTCCTGCAGTAAAGGAGGCAGCCAGCAAACAGGAGCAGCCAAATAATCGGGAGAGCCGGAGGCTGGTGCTTGCCTGCCAGATGATCATGTACCTTCGCTTTGTCTCAGTTGTTGCATCTGGAAAACTACAGATCAAAGGATTTTTAAAGATGTATTTTTAATACTCGTTCCTTAAAAATAAAAATCATTATTTTAAAGTGCAAGTATGGGGTGTTGCAGGGGAAAAAAACATAACAACTGTAAGTTTTTGGCTTGTGAAAAATCTCTCTCTTTCAGGCCTGAATCAGGAAAATATACTGCTTTGTGAAGCCAGGAAAAACAATATTATTAAACTTTTCAAACACTTTATGTGCTTGCTTTGATGTTTGTGTGGATTGCTGAAGTCTCTTATCTTACCTGAAGGATTTACCACCTCAACTCACATATGACAATTTTAACCACATCCTAGCAGAAAAACAAGTATTTGAGTTGTTTACAGAGCAGAGACAACCATGAATACTATTGAACTATGTTACAGCTAAAAGGTTTCTGCCACTTTAAAGAAAGTATTCCACAACCCTCCAAAATAACCTGTGTGTAATGGACAATATAGGATTACGTTTTGGCAGCGTGAATATCCTGTTGCTATTGAGTGCAGTGTCACACTACCCCGACATACGAGCACACAGTTATTGTGAGAGAAAGACCACGTTGAAAAACAAACTGATTGCAGTACTGAAAACAGAAAAGGAACTGTCCAGTAATATAAAAATTGACTTCTTTAAGAGAACAATGACTGGAACAGTGTCATTTCTAGGTTAGCATTAAAGAATCAGGGCTTTATCTCAAAATAAGGACTTGTTGCAATGTATTCCTTTTTTTTCAGGGATTCCATTTTAAAGCAAGACAGGACAACTTGGTTAGAGATGGCTCTGTGTGCATGTGTATCATGTGTGTGTGTATATATATATATATATATATATATATATATAATCTGTTGATATAAAGATGTGGAAGCTGTGTGGCATGTTCCTGTTTGTCTGTTTTTCTCCTCCAGCGCTCTTCACATTCATACATTTGTTGAATTTAAACTAAAAGAATTATTAAAAGAGGAGGGGGAAAAAGCTGTTGGCATCTACTTTTTAAAGGGAATTTACAACGGCAATGTCTACAGAAAGAAAAACATGCTCACTGTGAGCAATCCAAATTCTTCTTAAAATTGCTGTATTAGTCTAGAGGAATTTGTCAGGCAGAAACTTTCATTTTACAGTAGAACCCAATCTAATTACTGAGAGAATTATTTTAATGAAACATATCTGAAAAGTCTAAGTGAGATATGGTGAAAAGTATTTCCAGATGAGAAAGGTTACATTTAATGCAGATTCACTCATACATGTTTTTCAGTTCTAATTTAATCCAATGTTCTATTAGGTAATTATTTGAAATATACAGCATACAGCTTTATGACCTCTGCTATCTTTCAGGAGCACAGGTTTCATTATAAAGCATCTAAACAAGGACGTGGTGATGTTCCTGGAGCGAGCAAGGAAATGTCTTTTTGTGATTTTGTGGGTTTAATGCAATCATCCTGCTTTACTCCAAAGAGAGGGCACACTCACCCTTGGGAGACTCTGTGGTACCTGGGGTGACACACGGACATGGCTGGGTGTCTTCTCCATGAGTGCAACAAACATCTGGGGTTGGCAGCTGGGGAAGGGACGGGCTTCTGGTCATCGTTTGAGAGCCACAGAAGGACTTGAGGATGCACTGCCAAGATGTAAGGTAAAAAGCCATCTATAGTTTTACAGTCATCCCTTAAAAATAAAACTACGTAAGAAGGCTGTGGTTCTCACATCCCTGTCAAATGGTACAGAACCTTATTACGATATTAACATCACCTTCTATCAGCACAGGTTACAACATAAAATAGTGACCAATGCTAGAGAATATGCAAAGATATAAAAAAATTAGCCAGTCTTGGTAGGGCTGCAAACATATATCTTTATCTGGATAGATAGGATCCATACAGTAACTGGAAGTAGTCTTCCAAAGGACTTGTTAGTTACCCTTTAGGTCTCCTAATTAATGATGTAGTCTTCTGAGAGCATCTTAATAACTCTGGTATTAAGAGCAGCATAATTCTAGCTGAGAATTTAAAAAAAAAAAAAATAAAACACGTTTTTATAAGTACTTGTACAATAGAGTTTGGGACTTAGTAATAGAGACATACATAAATTCATCAGATTAAAAATTAACAGATTTCTAGAAGTATGATCTAGGGACCTCAATAACATCTCTAAAGCAAACTGCTATACTTTCCTTCAGGAGACTTACATTTGGTTTATAGAGCTGAGCTCTCTTTTTCTGATGCTTCAATAGGCTGGGTTTTCAACACTGAAAAGCTGAAGACAAATTTCATGCACTTCTCTAAACTATTTCCCCAAGCTCATAAACAGTATGTGCCAAGCTGTTCTTAAAGAATCAGCCCTCATTTCCATGAATGGCTAATATTTAATAAAACATCTGATCACAAAAACAAATCTAAAAAAAAAAATCAGTACTAAAATAACATTCCGACTTGCTACTAAATGCAATGTTCTTTGATACAGGTCCATTTCAACTCCATTTATTCCAGGGTTCTACAGCAGTCAAAATAATCAATGCAGAATTTTCCATGTGATTTACACATTGCTTTTTAAAATGAATTGACTGAAACAAAAAATGCTTATTTCTGCTGCCTGGTTTGTTTTCTAAAACATATTCTCTTTCTTTTAAAGTGAGAGAACGACCTCTGCTTCAGGAACAATTTTCCGAGACAGTGTGTTTATCAAATGGCTTCTCTGCTTTCATGAAAACAATTTATTTTCACTGAACTCTTCAAGATAAGCATTGAAGTCAGGAAGAATGCACAATGACATTTATAATTACATTCAAGAAACAAATATTTTGCTAAAGAAAGGTTTAGGATTTTTATCTTTTTTAGAGATACACAATATTTTCTTTCCTCCAACATACCATTTAAAGATATTTTCTCCCTGAAATGACAAAGTGTATTTTCATATGCATGGAAAGAGAAGCCCAGGACAGTAATCTTCTCATAGAAAGGCTACAGTATGCATCCTAAACAATACAAGTTGTAGCATCATCCTTACAACCAAATTGCCTTTCCTACCCCACTCTTAGGAAATAATCTGCAGACAAATGAGAAGGAGAGCAGGGGGATCCAAGACCCTGCAGAGCCTCCTCCAAACACCCCCCATATGCCCAGTCTTAGAAAATGGACAAAACAATTGTCCCCTGGAATGGCATGTCCATCTCTCCAGCTTTCCTCCCACATTTCTCCCTTGCTCAGGGACAGTTTGTAAAGCCCCAGAGCTCTCCACAGAGCCCGTGGACACGGTGCCTCACATTCTTTGGGGAAACAGAGGATCTTGCTAAAAAAGCTCCTTGTCTTTCCCTTACGGATTCAGCCTGGAGCCATTCTCAACTATCACCAACAAAAGCTCACTCATGCCAGACAATTACTGCTTCCTGCTACATTCTGAACCGCCCCTAAAATCAAGGTAGCCCACAACGTATCTCATCTCTGACAACAAAGCAGCCACAGATCTGGCCATATAGTGCCTGTATTTTCAAATGCAATTCAATAACTACCTATGCAAAAGCTGCCCAGGAATATATTTAGGAGTTCTGTTTGGGCTGCCTGGAAAGGGGGGTCTTACTTCATTAAAAAGATGTATTACAAACACTCCAATGAATGCCTTTGAATTTGTGGGAATTCGTTTTAGAATTAAAAATTTAAGATCTGGTTTATTCCTTGCCAGTCAGGCATCCTAGCTTTTCATTATTCCATTTTTTTCAGTGCATAGAGGTAGTTCTCATCATAAAGATTCTCTGATAAAGTTCTCCAGAGTTACACTCTTTTTGTAGGCTCAGCTAGTGAAGAAATATCATTCATTTGTAATACTAAAAGAGAAGCAGAAAAAAAAAAAAATCAAAAGGAGCTGAAAAGAGATTGTACTTCACTAATATAGACTGAGGCTTTATTTAAAATATACAATGTTAAATTTGATCAACTATCAACCAATCATTCAGAGTGAAAGAATCTCTTTTAATTTGCATGTATCTGTGTGTGCCAAAGAGGAGCGTGTTTGCTTTCAAGCAGGTGCACATCCTGCTACGACTAAACCTCTAACTCATCAAATCGCTTTACCAGTGCGGGACATGCCCTTTTTTTCTGGAACAGCTTCAAGCATTTTCCCCAGCATTTCAGCCACCTGTTTACCGAGTTCATACTCCAAAGGAGATGCATGCAATTAGAAACAAGGAAATGAAAATAAATGACCTTGTTTGTTATAAATAACAAAGAGACTCAGCAAAATTAATGCAGTGAAGCCTGACCTTCTGACCTGAAAGAAAGAATCACCTCATTCCTTTGTAGCAGGCTCACAATGCTCCAGTACCAGGCATTGTTATGCAGCTTTGCCTCTTTTGATGGATCTTAAAGGAGCATATTCTAAATATTAAATGTTTTACAAGTTAGATCAGATTTGCATTAAAAAGGATGTTGAAACAAAGTCAAGAGAGCAGTGATAAAGATTATCAGTGCTTTATTTAAAAGAGTACAGGTAAGCTGCATGTATATTAGTTCGCTATACTACAGTTTTCAACAGAAAAAAAATATACGGAATTCCACGTACTAAAGAGATATGCAATGTCTCCTTTGGTGTTCTGTTAATTGATCAGGGAGAAAGTTTTTAATTACCTGGCTCCAGGAAAAGGAAACATTTTTCTTTTGCAAATTGTTTGTGCTATGATGATCTGACTTTTGAGAAAAAAAGCAATGCACTTCCACAACTACTGCCAAAAATTTACATTTTTTCCATTATCCTTTAATTAGGTGAGTAGGAATGCCTTCTTTTGTACAAAGTCTACAGAATAATGTTTCTATGGGTTACATTTTCACTTTTGAATGATTCCCGTCATTCTGAAACAGTGTCCAGATGCAATGGAGGGCAAGGTGTTGGAGATTTGTTTCACTGTTGGTCTTTGTGAGTAACGAGAACACACGGAGCTGTTTTTATGGCAACCCCACAACAAGAGCAGTGTAATTACAGCACCGGTGCCCATCCTGTCCCTCTCCAAAACAAGCCTGTTCTTAATGAAGCAACTCAGAACCATTGCAGAAATGAAAAGAGAACACATTTGTGTCTTGCTGAAAGCAGTTCCTACAACAGGTATTGTTTGACAAGGATTTTTCTGAAATGTAACTGCAAGGCCCTTCACGCCAGCCAAGGCCTCTGCTCTGCGCGTTTCTCTGTCACACAGTGAACTGGTGGGGATGGGGATGGTGGAGACAGCCCAACCCGTCGTGCCCATGGGGTGGAGAGCACGACCAAGGGCCACCGAGGCCATGGGATGGTGAAGCGTGGCAAGATAGTCACGGAGAGCTGCTGTGGAGTCCATCTCTAGCACGGCAGGCATTTGGGCTGGACCAGCAAGAGGAGACCCCAAATGCAGCCACCAACTGCTGTGCCATGACATGGTGGATCTGTCATCAACACGGTGCTTCAGGGGTTCAGAGCTCAGGGGTGCAGCAGCTCTTTTCCTCCACACCCTCTCACCCATTCTCTACTTTGGGTGTGTGGCAGAGCAACTCCATCCCTTAAGGACCAGTGTGACTCTCTCCTGCTCCCATCCGGTTACAGTGAAAGGATCACCTGAATGATTTCCAGCTGTTCAAGAAGTGTAACAAATGACATGTGTTTTTTCCAAAGGTATAGCATCATTTTGCTTGGAAGAGACCCTTAAGATAATCAAGTCCAACCAACTCTGGCACCCATGTCTCTAAGAACCTCATCCATACATCTTTTAAACCCCTCCAGGGGTGGTGACTCAACCACTCCCATAGGCAGCCTGTTCCAATCCTTCACAGCCCTTTCTGTGAAGAAATTTTTCCCAGTATCCAATCTGAACCTTCCCTGGCACAACTTAAGGCCATTTCCTTTCATCCTATCACCTATCATTAAAAACTAACTGGCCGACGTGGCTGAAGGTAGGGATATGCTTACGTGTTCGCTTGAATCAAAGCCCTTAAGAGTATTTTATTCTCAAGAAATGTGCATTTGTTCACACAGATTGACCCCAGACCACTCACATGTCTAGGTACTGACCGGTGAGGTCCTGTAGGACAAGCCACACCTGAGGAAGCCATGCATGACAAGCGGCTTGTGAGAACTGAGCCCAACCAGAGAAATTCTGCTTTTGTGGAACATGAAGTCACGATCTCTGTCCTTGTGGGACAGCAAACACCCGGGCTGGAGATGGGCTGCGGTTCAGTGCTGAGCCACTACTGCGTGACATGACAGGGCTGGGACCGGGAGGGCAAAGCTGGGGATCCATTAACGTGTCTCCAAGCATGAGACCTTACTGGCCTACAAATTGTGAATATCTATTGTGAAATGCCTAGACTGCATTTCTTTTGTTGGCTTTTACTGGCTTCAGCAGTCAGCATGTATAGTTCCTCTTCATTGTGAGGGATAAGTGGAAATAATTGATCGTCTTCTGCAAAATCTCATTTTTATCCATTCAGAATAAATTCTAGATTTATATTCTCCAAGTAACTTAAAAATTCACATGTTTAATATTTGTCCGGAAACTCACTCATTGAAGGATTTGTGGTAATTCAGCTTAAAAATCGCATCATTCCAGGCAGAGCAAATTCAGGGCTCTCAGGAAAAGTCTATTAGCTCCTCCACATTTGCTTTATTACAGCCTCAATATATGATGTCTTAAATGGGGAAAATAGTATTGCAAATATTCTATTGTTATTTATTTATTCAAAACAAAGCTCCCAGACACCTGCAAGCTGCTGGAAAAAAATGAGCGAATGGAAATACTAGAAAAATTGGAATGGACTTCTTTTTTTTTTAATGTATTTAAATAATTACCAGAAAACTGACATTGAAGAAAGGCACACTGTGCCTCTCATTAATTAGAGACCCTGGCAGCACCAAAGCAGTTACTGTAGGTAGCTAGTGACTTCCATAAACTCTTTTCTGTACCTTGAGGAATCCTCTCTCAGGTCTTTCCAGATTGGTTTTGCATTTTGCCACCATATCCTAGCCACTTCTGCCCATGGTGGATGACACCTTTGTGTCCCACCAGCTGCACATTGCCAGTGCCTGCAGGGTATATCATGCATGTGACAAACACCAAGTCAGCACCTCAGAAGCATCAGCCCATGCTGAGAACTGCCCACTAAGAGAAACTGTGGGGTGTTCTGGAATTGAACTCTGCCTCTGCTTCAGGTTCCCAGAATATTATAAAAATGGTACTGCCTGCTGCAGACTAAGGACAGCGATTTGAGTGTCCCTGGTGAAAACAGCATAGGACAAGAGTGACTATGGCAGATCTCAAAGGTTCAAAGCTGTCACTGTAGTGCCACCTTGGTATTATTTACAGACAGAAGAATACTAGATAAACTAAAGAAATTTCCTCCATTAACCAAACTTGTGCGGGCTATTTAGAGATGGCAGGCAGCAGAACAGAGCAAAATCTTTTTGTGTGTCCCATGAGAAGTGTGATCTTCTGGCTCCACAGCTTTGGACCAGTCTCTACTCTAGCATGTGCCTTATAACCAAGCTTCACCTAAGATAACTGAATATATGCTTTTTTTCCATTCTGCAAGCTTCCCAGACTTAAGCTGCCTCCTTCAGCTGATAACCTTTATTTTAGAATAATTACCCCCCCATCCTACACTTCCAGCCAACTTTACCACAAAGTGTGCAAGGATCAAAACCATGCTAACATGCAGTTCAAACATGCAAGTTTCCCCCACAGCACATGCTTGAATGTCCTTGCATTACATCGGTGAGACACATCTCATTGCTAGGAAGAGAAGTTTTGCTTTTTCGTAACAATAACCAAAACCAAATATTAATATTGTGAAAGGTAAAGTGTGTAGCAGTGTTACATCCCTAAAATCGGTGCTAGAGATATGCAAATTAAAAAAAAGTATTCCAAAAGGCTGGAAATGAGTAGCATCCAAAATGAGTGATGATATAAACTGGGTTTAAAAAGCAGCAATTTTCAGGAGCATTAGTTTACAAGAACGAGATGTATAAATGGCTTTCAAATTCAGCTGAAGTCCCCCTGGAAAGCAAATGGTGTAATTTACTCCGTGGCTGTTTCAAGCCTTTGGGAAGGGCAGTTACCCACACTGAAACAGGAAAGAACAGATTTGTTTCACAAGAACACAAGAGGCACATGCTGACCAAGAAAATAGTTGTGGAGAACAGGATTTCTACACATAAATTAGGGCTCACCCAATTGCAGCCCTTGCAGTTAACTATTGAAGGTGCCACACAGTCAAAGTCATTGTCACTAGCATTGAGGAAATGCTAAGAATTAACAAAAGTGCCCTTTCTTCCTCTGGTTCCCATCTGAGGAGAGGGTAAGCAATACCACAAACAGCTCAAGAGGACAAAGACGGTGTCAGGGACAGTGTCCCCTGTCCCAGCACGACAGCCCTTACTGGCCAGGGCCCCGTGAGCCACCGCTGAGCACATAATGATTTTGCATTGAAACGCTAAGCCAGCCGTACTCTGGACTGAACAACCACAACTCTAACTCATTCCTGCATTAAATGCTTTGCCATTCCTCGAGAGTGAGAGGTTCTGTAGAAAATCACATTGTCCTGTATTCCATCAGTAAACAATATCTTATATATATTAAACTGGCTTATAGTAGTCATCTGTTCTTTTCAAGCTGTGACAGGACTTTGAATTATTTGCTCTAACAGCAACCGCGGTAGGAAATTCCACAGTTTTGCTGTGCATGGCAGGCTTGCGGAAACACCCGTGACAATGAAGTGAGCAGAGAACTCCTACATGACGGAATCCACTCAGCAGACTGAGTTTTGGGGACAGTTGGGCCTCAACAAACAATCCTTTCTTCTCGGTCTATAGAGGAGCTGCACTGGGGCCTACTTTGGCCATTAGTCTGAGGAAAGCCTTTGTTGAACATATAGCTGCTTCTCACATTGAAAGAATAAATCACATTCTTATTCTGGGTATGTCTCCACGGCATTCACTGATGTGAATGTTGTTCCGTGGCTGAAAAACTGGGTAAACAGCTTGCCCTATGCCTCTCTGTGCTGCCGTGGGGACATTGCCGGCTGAGCAACCGAATTTGAGGCCAGTCTGGATGTGCCTGTCGGAGCGGCAGCCCCAGCAGAGGTCTGTCCTGCAGCCAGGGTGCCCCTCTCTCTGGAATATTTCCTTCTTCAGGCTGGATTACAGGGATTCGAACCAATTTGGGACCCCCTTTGCCTAAGAAGAAGGAGGGTGAATTCTGTGTTTTCTGTGAACTCAGTGAAGCAAAACCCAATCTAGGCATATTTCAGGAATATTAGTCTACAGGGTTTTTTTTAGGGTTACACACATAGATTTCAATTTCTCAAGCACACACACTAGAAGTACATGTCCTGGATAGTGGGTGCTCTAATCCCATGTATTTCAAGTACACGGTAACCAGTGTTCCTTACTCCTTCAATGTACAGCAGTACAACACAGAATCAGCTTTACAACCATACAGCAGTCTCCTCTCATTTACTACTAACTTAGATTTTTGCCCATCTTCATGTACTCAAAGAAAAATGAAAGATCGAGGTCTCGGCAGACCGTAGAGACCTCTACTGACAGCTTCTATACCCATGGTCATCTCTGGATGAACAGCAGTGGTCCTGCATGATATGTGAGCTTTGGTTAATCCGGATTAAGATTTCTACCTGACAAAGTGGATCTGATGATCCGTCATCGCCCTGGCCAAAAGGCTCCATTTCCAGGCAGGATCCTGCAGCTTCACCTGAGCTTCGAAGTGATTTCTGAGCATAAGAACAAATATATATACCATATATATACCATATGTATATACCATGTTCATCTGTGGCAGCCACAGGCAAAATTCTCCATTTTGCCATTTCAACAGGAGTCTGCTTGTCTCTGTGTGCACTTGTGTACTCCTCTGCACAGATGTAAAATTAAATTAGTTGTTTTGTTTTGTTTCAAAGAAACAACTCTTCTGATGACACAATCCCTCCTGCTATACATGTTTTCAAACACAAATATATTTAGAGAGGTAATTTTTACTCCCTCTTTCCACACAACACACACTGCTGGGTAGTCACACAATAACCAGAATTATAACCACCTCTCAATTAAAATTTCTATTTCAAAGTTTTTCTGCCTTCTTTTACTATTTGTTATAATAGAGCTGCTTTGCAAAAAGATTATGTGTAATTACTTGCAAAGAAAATATCTCACTGTAAATGCTAATGTTTAATGTCTCTATTTTTTAAACCTTAGATACACTAATCCTTTAAATTATTGTTTCAATTATTTCTTCCTCTTGCTGCCATTAGTGAAATATTTTATATATGCACTTACTCCCTATCTGTGTAAGAAATTCTGACTATGTTTTTGCCATCCATTTCTTTTATTTCACGCTCCTTTGTTCTTGTATCTCAGAAGAGTTCAAGTAACATGGTATAATAGCATTTATCCTGCCTATTCCCTTCAGAATTCTCTCCGACTCAATGAGATGACCTCTTAATTTCCTTTATTCTACAACCTGTTTTCTCTAACTTTAACAAATAACTAAGGTCTCTCTGCTCTTGTACCACATTAGCATCAGTTTTGAACGCTCGTCTGTTTGTATAGTAACTTTTTTCAAAAAACAGGTAAAACCAAGGACTGGTCTTTTGAGTGTTACCATAATACTGTCATCTCTCACCAATATCAGGCTACATGAAGCCTCTATATTTGCATTTCACAGTTTGCCATGATTCTTTTTGTTGTTCATTTTTTGTTGCCGAAAACTTTTGAGCCTTTGAAAGCACATTTTATACATTCTTTACTTCACTGTGAGTTCATGGTCTTTTCTCCTAAGTACTGTTCATTGTGTTTTCTCAGATTTTTACGTCAGCTTCTGAAAATTTTCCCTACTTCCATCTAAAACTGTCACCGTTTATCTCTGTGTTTTCTCCTTCTAGGCAGGATTTACATATATCTGGTGCTTGGAACTATATGGGATGATGATGAATAAGATACATGTTACTTAAGAAGGTATACAACCCAAAATTGCTTATACAGAAACTCCATATGTCTAATTTTATGTCTATAATAGAAGAATTTGGGCTAGATTATGTATGGTATAATGAACATGAGCACTAGCAAAGCACTGGGAGTCCTTGCTTTGGCAGATTCTTTCTCCTCTTCAACTGCTCTACTTGTTAAATTTACCATTAAAGGTCCTTTTTAAATAGAATGAGAATGTGGTCTCCCATCACTGCTGCTCTGCATCAGCCTCAACTTGGTCCCATTTTGGTGCCCTTCTTTCTACAGCAAACTAGAAAGAAAAAAACGCACATAATGCACATGGATAATGGAAACTGCTATGTGCAAAACTGTGCTCTTGTAACCACAGACTACCCAAAACATCTGTCATGACTTAAAACCTGCCGAGAGTTAAAAGTCTTTGACTGTACTTCAAGTCATTGGGTATTTCCAGCCAGCCACTATTACCCATGCCATGGTCAGCATCTTCAGACGGGAGTGTGTCACCTTTCCAGAAATCTGGGTTGATTTTTTAAAGTCCTGGATTTTGTCAGTATTCAGAGTCTGTATTGATTCCTTATTGTTTTTCTGTTTCTGCGTCTTTCTTATTTGTATTATCCTTATCTTCATTGAGAAAACTCAGTCAAAAGGTTTAACATCTGAAAAAAGTATTTCTCTCAACAAAGGGAGGTTACCTTTGCAATGTCTCAAACTCAACTGCTTTCTCCAGTGACCTCGTTTCTTTTGTATTCAGAAAATCTCTTCTTTATCTTAGCTCTTTGCACAAACTTCTTTTATGTTGTTCCTTTTGCTTACACTCTTCCCTTGGTTCTGTAATCTTTCAGTCTTCCCCACCAGCTTTATCTTGCAGATGACTGAGATATGCATTTCAGCAGTCTCAACTGCTATTTTATTTATCCCAAATAAATATCCACTCTGTATGGCAGGTGTAATTCTCTAGCTACAAAACTTTAGCTTTGAAAATCTCCCATTTTCTTTTCCATCTGTACCTTTTCAAGATCCTCATGCTTTTTAGAGCGCTTATTTCTTCATGCTCTTTTTGATTTAATTATAAATCTAACTTGGTTACAACACATCATATCAAGATATTCTCCCATTATCACATCTCCAGTCATGCTATATTCATTACACCTACTACGAGAATTGTTGCCTTTTTAGTCCAACCTTTTAAATTGTGTAAAGAAGCAATATTATAGTGTTCACTCTGTGATTTGGCCTGCACACCCAGAGTGAATGAAAGCTAGATGGAGGGGCAATTCAAGTATGTTGTGTGTTTAAAGGCCTATGTGTGAAAGAAAAAGAAATCTATAATGTTACCCTCAGGATTTCAGGCAATGATATTCCAAGTCTGAAAAAGAGGGAATAAAGAAACTGAAAAAGGATACACACCACTGACCAATCAATTGAAAAGTATAGTAAATGGAAAACAGAAACCTCCCTGGATTTGCCTTGTGGGCTGACAGCAGTGGCTTTGTATAAAAAGGGAGAACACTTATGATCCACTTTCTACTTGAGACATATAAAGTAGTTTTTCTGAAGGAGTAACCCACTGTAACAAATTCTAGGGTGGTGTGGAAAAATCCCACCACTCCTCAAGATTAAGACTAAATGATGCCTGGTCTTCCATAGATCCCATGTCTCTTTGCTCGGGTAAGGCCTCCCTCATGGAAACTCAAAGGCTGCTGAAATGCACCCACCTTTTCTGCAAAACCGAACCACACTGAGTATGATCGCAATTTTTATTAAGACTCAGGAGACTTCTTGGTTAGGCCTAGCAGTAGAGACAGTTACAAAAGTATCCTGTGATTTGTGCTGTTATCAGCAGGAAAGAAACTTGCCTACAGGCTTTGAATGAAGTAGAGAGGAGCTCCCCTACACCCTGACTTACCAAAGGAAGCCCCATTTCAAGCTCCTTCCCAATGCCCAACACCGGCAGCTCCATCTCATCCTACTGACACAAAGCCCACCTCATTGCTTCTGGACTTTAAATAGATCTTGCAGACCAAAATCAGTGAAAACTCAGGATGTGAGAGACTATCTGGGACAGGATTCCTCAAGTACTTATTACATGGCTGGAAAACTGCAGAAGTCCCAAAAGGATCAGTGTGGTATGTAGTCTCAGGCCATAGCAAGGAACACAGAGAACCTCTCAGAGCATCAGTCATTTTAGAGCTGGGTGGCGATGCAGGAGCATTCTCTAAAACCTTTTTAAATACATGTAACACCATTCATTTCTCCTGTCCTGCTTCTCATTTTCTCTTAGCTCCAGGAGTATCGTAGCAGCATCTCTTCAAGCACCTCAGAACTTAGAACATCCCGAGTTAGAAGGGACCCAATAACCCTTAGCAAAAGAAAAAAGAATGAAACGCTAGAACCACAAAAAGTGAAGTCAAGCCTGTCAGTCAGGCCTCCTGTGTCCTCCAAAACCTTCTTTTGGAAACACGGTACAGAACAAAAGAAGCCTATGCAGACAACCTGGACCACTCTGCACTCACAGCACTCTCCAACCAGATCAACATGCACATTGAACCTCATCACGACTTCTCTAAAATACTAATTGTGATTATTCTTCTGTAGGATTCCTTATATAAAAAAGGTCATAGCAGGCTTTGCAAGCTCAGTCCTAAAAGACAGTAAATGAAATACTCCCGTCTACAACACTTTCTCAAACAAGTTGAACTTATTTTGCAAACCCACAACTCACCTTTTTAGTACAGGTGCACTTCAGGCCATAAAAGTAAATAGGCAAATATTAAGTGTGGTGACTCAAACATTTGCGCAAGCAAAGCCACTCTTATTTTGTCAGAAAACAAATAAAGTTCAATATTGGCAGAGTTTTGTAAGCCATCACACTTCACTTTGTTTTTCCACTTCTTTTCCACATCCCAAATTTGGAAGGCAAGGTAACCTTGGTGACTGCTGAGGTCACATACAGCTGCTGGGGATTGTCCCACCGCTCTCAGGACACACCGAGGCCAGCTCCTCTGCAGGTGCTGAGGAACACAGAGGAACACACTAAAAGTGCACGTTGAGCATGGTATTTGGATAAAGATCAAACAGAACCCTAGCCTTTCTCTTTATTCTTGTAAAACATGCACAAATGGTACTCTATTTCTTAAATAAGTGCAATATGTATACAAATGTAAAAAAGAGAGCCTGAGGTAACTTTGTATGACAGGCATTGAAAAGTCCTACCTTGATATTCGAGTCATGTCATGTTTTTGCCTCTCAGATCAATTGCTACCAGGTTTCTCAGAAGCTGGAAAGAGACAATGGAAAGATAAATTCCAATGGACTGGATAAACAACTTCCTCAGAAACAATGCAAGACTTGTGAACGGACTATACAAAAGCTACTTAATTTAATGACAGATCTATGTCAGAACAAACCAGGTTTTACTGAAAAGCTTAGCTTAGCTAGGGTAGCTTGTGATTCTTGCTCTTTTTGTGTACAACTGAAGTGATAGGTAAGACATTGAGTGGGGACCAGAAGCAGCTCTATTCCAAAATGATGCATGGAAAGGCCATCCAAATGTTTGGTGGATAGTACCTTAATTCTTTACAGAACGGGATTCGTATACTTATGCAGTGAAAAGCTCGGATTAGGCACACAACATAATTTCCATTATGTTAATGTTGCTTTAAAATATATTGCACGGAGTGCTGCAACAATCAAATTATCAATTATAATGTCTACTCAGAGTAGAAAAGTGTTGCAAACAGAGGGCTGATTACTGCTTCAGTACTTCCAATCTGCATACTCATTGTTTAGTACAGGGAAAACAAATTATCTTGTGTTGGCCCTAGTTCAAATTTAATTAAATGAGTGCAAAGCAATTATAATAAAGTACAATAGTATAGTAATGAAAGGAAAATAACTCATTAACCTATTAATCTTTATTTATGTTCCTCTCAAATAAGTATGTAATTTCTTTATCACTGCATCCCATAAGAAAAAGCGTGTTCTCGTTGCTCATGGCCTGCTTTAGCGGGGTTTATTTTGCTAAAGATCATTGTATGACTTCACCGTTACTATTTATACAGATTTTTACTTAATGTGTCTGATTTTTTCTCCTCTCCCTTACACGGTGTATTTTAAAACCCTTTCCCACATATCTGTGATGGAGATTATAAACCTGTTCTCACTCCCCTTTTCTTTTAGCACTTGTCAGTTCTGCAAGGTAAACCTCTCGGAGCATTGGTATGCCGCTGTCACTGCGCGAGGGAGCGAGCGCTCCCAGAACATCTGCTAGAAAAGACGGTCTTACATTAAGACGTAAGATGAAAGCATATTATTTTTAAGAGGACCTGACACAGCTATTGCTTTACAATCTGTATGGGTATAACAACGTATCCCGTATTTTCAAATGTGCTTTTTCGGTTGTTCATTCCGAGTTTTATCTAGGTTGCTGGGTTGTTTTGTTATTCTGACAAATCTCAGGTTTAAGGAAAAACAGTATTTTCAGATGATTAGTCAAATATTATACCATGGTGTATTTTAACCGTGCTTGCTGTATTCTATCTATCATTATTACCTTATCTCTCCAGCACTGGTTTTGTTCTCATGGACATCTTACATTCTGGTGTGTACATTTAATGTCACACACCAGTGCTCAGCTTATTGCAGCCAGTCAGGGTTGACTCTGTCCTTTCACTAAGCTGAGCCACTCATGAAAAAACCCTCCGACCAAATAAAAACCCAAATCACCACCAAAACTGAGCTGTGAGGAAGCAGCAAGATTATGAGCAAAAACACATTTCAAAAATTTTACTAAATAACACTTTATCCTTTTTAGGCTTAGGAAACTAATAACATTACCATTAACTTTTTTTTTCTACTAAATAAAGTGAATTAGACGTGGCACTGCACCATAACCAGTGCCCGAATACTATTCTGGAGAGTAGAAAAAAAATGGTAACTGCTATATAAATGATAAGAAAATTAAATTAGAAGAACTATAGTTTTAAAATATAGTCTCCACTTCTGCATGCACAAGCGCAATTACTGGCACAGAAGACCAGAGGTATCTGCGTAAAACATATAATCAACACAAATATAATTCTGCATATGCACGAAGGATGAATGAAGACTCCTTTTGAAAACTGAGAAATAAAACCTTCAGAAAAGAGTTTGCAAAGTCAGATGTCCCCAGGCTTTTTCCTTTCCATGCACAGACCCTGTGCAGACAGGGTCCAATCTTGCTGCCTTCTAAGATTTGAGCAGAATAGCTTCCAAAAAGTTATTAACAGATTCTCTGAGAGGATTGTAGAGGTGCAAATTTACAGCTCAGATGGCTGAGAAACATGCAAGTTCACCATATCTTTCCTCTTCACACATAGCAGAAAACTTCTGCCTTGTAGAGTGTATTTCTGGTTTCACAATCTGCTGCTGAGAACTCTGTTAGCAAGAACTGGAACTCTTTAATCTTAATGACACTTAATGAGTCACTCTATTCTTTGCACATTTTTAACACTCAGTTCTTTATTTCACACTTATTGCTCAATTCTTGCTTTTATGTGATCACAGCACTAGTGCTGCATTAATACAACGATGCCCAGAGCTGCGTGCGGCTCCGTCGTGTCGCGTGGGACAAATTACATTGTTCATTGAGCCATCGCCGCTGACCTGCTGGAGAGCAAAGCCATCGCCAATAGGTGGCACATTCGCATTTTGCAGAGGATAATGCCACAATTCTGTTTGTTTGCTTGGGTTTGTTTGTTTGTTTGACAATCATTTGTGTTTTATTTACAGTATTTCAACATATGAAGTAACTAAATCGTTAAAAGATGGAAAAAGACAAAGAAATAAATTTCCCTATGTAGGCTCTTCAGAATCTCATGTGAATTGTCATCTTTTTCACTCCAAAGTTATGTACTTGTCATCAAGCTAAAATCAATGTTTATTCTTTGTGTAGAGCAACCACTAGAGGGGAGTTTGACACTCATGTTGCAAGTTCACAATGATGAGCTAAACTGCAGGGAAATGTAGAAGATCAGAAATCCACGGTAATTAAAAGAGAACATCGTGCCAAACCCACAGATTCTCACCATCTTTCCAGATTACCGAGTGAGATGATTTCTATCTGACTTAATAAAAGTCTGAATTCTGCTGCCAGTTGAGCTGACTTTGTCCAGCTTCCTGATACATGAAATGAAGAAATGAAACTGCAGTGAGCTGAGGAGGAGAATATGAAGCATGCTCAATAATGAAGACAAATATAAAAGAGAATTTCCTGCGATGAGACCGGACTTTGCAAGCCCTAGGACTGTTACACAAGGAAAGACTCCTTTTCTTTCTCCTGCCTGCAAATCACTGGCCTAATGTGGTTTTCAGTAAAAATATACAACTTGAAAATATCCAACAATGTCTGCTGTCTGCAGCTAAAATGTATATCTAATTGCCCTTCATGTTTCTTGCTGTGCAATACCTTGGGTTTATTTAAAGTGAATTCCTACTGTACTGTGCTCCACAGGGAGTGACAAGGTCAGATTTTCAAAAAGCATCTGTCTCCCTGTGCAACAGCTATAATGCACATTGTAGGTGAAATTCTCTTTAATGCAAACAGACACAGTTTCACTCAACTTATGCCTGGAAAAGATTTGGCTCTATCTGTGTAAATCCTAAACACACTTCCCAGAACATGAGACACATTGCAGAATGCGGTAGGAATTGGGGTGCAACTCCCCAGTGCCTGGGCACAGGGAGGTACCACCAGTGCACGACGACCTTGCCAGTTCTGATCCTTTGTGTGCTTAACTCAATAGCCAGAAGGAATACTTAAAGCTTAATTGATTTATCCTATTAATCACGGGTAATCTCATAACACAAGATCTTGTATCACAGCATCATATGGAATCCCTCTACTAAATAAAAACAACAACAGAGAGTCTGCAACTTCCTTAAAATTGTAGTTTCTATGACTGCAGATATTTTCAGGTGCAAGCATATATCTGTCACAAGCAATATATATATATATGTGCATCTATATATACACACAGACACATTTTTTCATAACTGGGTCTCAGATGTACTTCTACTGATCTTCACAATAATGGAAGAGTGCAGATTCAAAATAATAAAAAAGATAATATATCTTCTAGAAGAAAGAACTGAATACACTGCACATTGCTTGTCACAAAGAATGTATTTAATCCATGCTCTTACTTATAGCATCAAAATGTTTTTGACAGTAGTAAGGACAGTAAAAAGTCAACAAACATGAGATAAAGGAACAAAACTGCACTTGGTTTAACTCAAACAGTATTTAAAGGGACATTGATCATGTACAAATATATAAAATATATATTGAAAAGTTAAAGCTGTCGCCAATTACAATGACACTCCTGTTGCGTACCATAACATACAACTCACCTAATTTACTCTAACACCTACCGGTGTAAATCAGGAGTTATTCCACTGACAACACTACCATTTTTCTGGCATACAATTGATGCAAGTGGAGAATTTGACCCTGTATCTGAAAACCTTCCATTAAAGAAATGATTAGTAAACACAGGTGTTGTTTTTCCCTCGTAATTGATGTGCAAGTCTAACTAGTTTAAAGGCTGGCCATTTGCTTGACAGACAAGAATTTATTTTCCTCAGTAATGAGCACAATTTCATATGGATGCACTGTTTTTTTTCTCTACAAAACAGAAAGGCAATCTATATTTCAATATTCAATCTTTCACATGTAAAAACCTCAAATGTCACCTAAAGATCTTCTGCAACTCCACCGAGTTTATACAGGATACTGTAACCAGCCTTACTGCAAAGCACCACCTTGGGCACTGGACTGCACAAATTCTTGCAGATTTGAAAACATGCTGAGAATTCCAAACGTTTGGAGACCATTGCATTCAGTGTCCATACTGGAAAGCTTCCAGGAACGCTGATCATGAAATGACTATGAATCTGCAGTGTAACACTGTTCTCTGCAGCCCCTGCCCACAAAGGCTTAAAATGATCCTAAAATATTTCATGAAAATAGTCAGAGTGCTTCCATAAATGCACCACAAGTCTGCATCTGGAATATTCTACATTATATTCTGTTCAATATTCTACATATTAAAAAGGGTCACACATTATGATAGTATGAACATGGACATCAAGAACTAGTCTTACAAGGACTGCTTAAGATTTTGCCAGCCTCACAAAACAAGTAGCTCCAGCAAAAGCCCCTTAAAGTCGCTATTTACAAAGTGTGATTCATCTGTTTAATGGTGACAGAGAATTCAGTATGTAAGGCCAGATGGTTGCACAGATAACAAATCTAGCCTGGCTTTTTGATGTTATGGACAGGCTGTCTGGCTCACACTAGGATAGATAGATTGATAGATAGACTGATAGATGGATTGATAGCCAGACAGACAATGACCTTTTCTTGAAACAGTTTTGCTGTAAATACACATTTTAGAATAAAAAAATCTAGCTATGCATAGACCTCGCTGATCTACAGAACCACACAAGAGAGACCTGAAAGCATAGGCAGACCTTTATTCTAAGTTTACAAGTTCAGATGTTTCTGTTGTCCCCTTAGGAAAGAGAAGGGCAAGGACTGAGTCTGAAAACCTCTTCAATAATAGATCTTGAGCTTTAAGCTAGAACAGGACAATTCTGGGCCAGCACAATGATTCCCCAACAGCTGGTACATGTATTTTGTAGTACTACAAGCTTTTGGCAAAGAAACTTAACTGACTCTGGATTCTATTCCCAGCGCTGCCTTTCCCCAACTTTTAACCCAAGGCAATTTACCCAACTCCTGTCTGTTCCTGGTTAGCCATCTGCTAAATAGATAATCTAATTGCATCCTTTATAGGTTCATTGTGGGGCTTAATTATTGAACATCTTTAAGATATGTCAAGTTCTTAGTGAAGAGTTGTGCAATCCATTAATAAATAGTAATGAGGGGGAGCATAAAGCTGAATTGTTGCATAAGATGAGCGTTAGCCAAACCAAGACAGGAGGAATATAGGTAAGTGATTAGTTGGCATGATGTGAAAAGGGAGCAAAATCACTACATTAATTGTACTAGAAAACCTAGAGAATGAATATGGGCTAAGCTGAAATGACAAAAAAAGTAAATTTGGACAAATGGGAAAGGACGGACCTGGCAAAACAGAGTAAGTTGTGTGTCAGCAGAGAGGTGTTGAGATTGGACTCAGCCTGGGATCTCAAACTGACTTGGAAGGAGAACTTCACGCTAAACAATTCATGTTTCTCCCTGCTCCAGTTTGCTCACTGCTTTACCACGTAGCTCAGACGGCCTGTTCGAAGGGACGGCACCGCCACAGGGCACAAACCTCTTCCATCTCATCTGACATGGCAGCACCTCAGGGAGCCGACAGCTTCTCCTGAACGTGGGGCATTTCTGGGACAGACGTCTGCCCAGACATCTCCCTGACAGCCCAAGGGAGGCACCATCGCCTCCCTTCACCAGCCTGATCATCTGCAAATCACATCATCCAAACCACCTTCACTTCTGAAACACAATTGCCGTAAGTGACCCATCGATTGCGATCTGACACTGAGCTTTGCTGTTTTCACTGCCCAGATACTTCTGGGTTTGTCATCACTCTCAACTCCATTTTATCAGTGATATGACAACCTCTATTGAAAGGATATGGCCATACTGCAGGAAAGAACTATGTTGGATGAGTAGAAAATCGGTATTTAAATAGAATTATCACAAATTTGATAGTTTGCAAATGAAACAATTAGCTTACTGTTTATTCAGCTCTCAGAAAAGTTACTGTCTATAGTGGATTTCTTCATTGCAAAGGCCGTGCACTTCAGATAGCATGGCAGCAAACAAACTCTTTTCCCTAAATTTTTAGAAGTGCCCTAATTATTATGAAGAATAATCATAGAATCATTTTGGTTGGAATGAACATTAATTTAAAGAGTTGGTGTTTGTTTTGTTTTGTTGGGGTTTTTTGGTTGTTGGTTGGTTGTTATTTGTTTGTTTTTCTTGTTTGAATTGGAAAACTTCAGATAAAATTAGATTTATAACACCACCAACTTCATCTTCTGCTTGTTTCACATAGTTTTAAGTTATTGCCTCTTCCTACTATAAATGTACTGAGTATCCATTGGAAATATCACTGGATTCAGTTCTCTGTCCCCATTTACATTTAGTATTATAAAACTGCACCACTGGGAACAAGGACGTGAGGTGATCTGCACAGTAGGAACTCAAAGAAAAGGAGTTTTTTTTCAACATTTTGCTGTAACCAAACCAAAGTAGGGACATAGCTCTCAGATTTATATTTTAGGAATTTCCTTGTTTCCAGATTTTACAGAAGTAGAACATGATGTAAAGGCAGGGTACTTTTTATGTCAAGAAAATTGAGAGACTGGAAGACAACCAAAGTCCACAAAAACTATCCTTGTACTAACATTTGGCTATGGCATTCCTCCTGTACCAAAATGCTACAGCTTAACTTGGAGGAAGGGCATGTGTACTGAAGATCTTTTCTACCAATGTCAATGGGCTCTTCTCCTCTAATGTACAAAGACAACCTCTGGCTTTCAAGAATATTTTAACCACACTGAGAAAAGTCCTTCCAAAAAACCATGAAGAGTCATTAGGTGCATCACTGAGAAAAACACCATCCAGTGAGAAAAGGTGAGAGAAGGACAAGTTCATGGTTATTTTCTGTATTGCTGAGTCCATGGCACACATGTCAAGATATATTGAGCAGTTAAACTATTTTATTCTATGGGCCTCATCACTCAGTACTGAATACTGAGCCTTGCTCAATCTTGCTCCTAAAAGTAGAAGTGACTCTGAAGAATTCCACGCCTTTTAGCTTTAAAATATTAAATGCAAACACTGAGCTTACCGTCTGTCACTCCACCACTCATCTGCCAGCTATTGACAATGAAGGTGCATCACTTCCAACAAAACTTCATTCCAGCTTTCATGTTTTTCTTGGAAAAGAATGCAGGTGAATCCTTGATCTGTAAAAGATAAATATTATTTTGTTCTAGTCTGACCAGTCTATCAATGACAGTCATTCATCTACTGCAGAAGAGTGAACAGTGCACCATGAATTTGCTAACATTGCATCTGCTGCTACATTTTTCTTTGATAGTAAGTGAGACATAATAAACCTTGATCTTTTTTGCACGCTGCTTTTTGTTTGGAAAGTATGATTCATTGGCTATTTGCTACTACACATTGTTCCTCTACAGAATCACATTCTACACTCACAACAAATTTCTTTCCATGCATTCAACGAAAACCACTATTTATTATTCTTAAAAAATAATAATATAACAGAGAAAACTCCATGTGAACATTTTAGGCCTGCATTTTCAGTGCTGACACCTGCTGAGTGATGCATCAGAGAAAGAAAGCCTATATCACCATAAGAACTCAAGAAAATTCTTCCTGAATTCCATTAAATATCCTCCTTTTCAACAGCTTATTTGTGATATATGAATGTGATGAAATTCCATGTGAGTGTGTGAGTGAAAGCATTTCCATTTCCATTCAGCAAATAACAATCTGTAAACCCTGATGACATAAGAAAGAGTATTTGGCTTTGCGGTGCTCTGTGGAAGTTGTTTGAACACCTCTGTCAAAACTTTTCAGCCTAAAAGCTACATTGGTGATCATTTACACACACAACTGATCATTTAGGGGCTGGAAAAGGATTCTTCAACCTTTCACTGCCTATACAATGGCGTTTTCCTGACAGCACATATTCCAGTAATTCTTCTTCACAAATAGAGTGTACTACTGAGTCCTACAACATACTAATGGCTCACCTTCTCCTATTTAGTACGCTAATATTATGCTTCTAATTTATATATAATAATATAATTCATATATAATATTATGTTTCTTCCAGAAGAACAAATAAGGCAAAAAGAGCACCCAGCAGTTCATGCCTTTCACCCAAAGTAGATGAAAAACTATTAACTATATCACAGATTTCTTTCTTTTCAGATAACTGTTTCTTTAAATAATATTTATTACTTTTCTCCTACAATTCGGGTAAGCTTCTACACTTTTTTAAGAAATAGAAGATAGGAGAAAGTAGAGAGTGTCTAAATGAACATAAATACAGATTGGCTACACATTGGTGTAATCTGATTCAAAGAACAGGTTTCAGCTTGTTCATCCCATAGTATCTTACCTGAAGTTAATGGATTCACAATAACAGACACATTATGAACCCAACCCAGTATGTGATCTGCACACAGATGAAATTACATTCATTAAATAACACCACGACAGAAAACAGAAGTAATGGTCCTTGTTGAAAATACTTCGCCTATATATAAGGAAACCGGTATGAAGATCACTTTGACTCCACTGCTTTTTCCAAAGCTGAGAAGCAGGTGAAAAAGATTTTAAAATAATGAGACAGGTTTCTCTCTCTCCGACACTGAGGTTTCTTTAAAAAAAATAAATGATAGGAAATGTTCCTATATAAGTAAAGATTACCTTTGTTTTACATATATTAATTATACTCTCTGTTTTTTCATCTTGACCAGCAGAAAAATTATAATCTATAATATAGGAATATGTAAGGAAATAAAACAAGTGGGTACAGAACCCGATGAGTAATGCAATGCATAATTACTGGATATGATACAAATTAATACACCTTCTACGTGTTTCATGTAGAAAACACTTTTCAACACTGTGCTAGCAATTTCTTGCCCTCCAGTTCTGTTTTGTCTATTCCTTCAAGCAAATTTCTCTTCTAATGTGTACACTCTTTAGAGTGAGACTGCAACTGTATTTATAAGCACACAAACAATGACATTCACTGATACACTTTTCCTCATTTGAATCAGGGAAAGGTTTGGAACAGCTTAAATCACATGGTAGGTACATTGTGATGCAATCTCCACTTACCAAAACACTGAAACATAATGATCATTTAAACAGTAACAGAGGCTCATACCCATGAGCTTCGTTTGCTTAGTTAACATTAAAATTCCTTCATGGATTCAACATAAGATATTTCAGTTTTTCCTTTTATATATCAAAAACTGGTGAACTCTTTTTCCCCCAATGTAGTTTTCCATATGCAGAGCAGCAGCAAGAACAAGACAGAAAATCATCAGCATCATCAACTGAAGTCATCACCTGACTTACATTTTCAAATTATTATGAGTATTGTTATTCAGCTTTCATTTATGGCAGCACCAAGGAAATCACTCAGAATCATTACTCCCTTCCACAATGACAAGAACAAACAACAGCAAAGCAATCCTTGCTCCAAAGCCATTACATATAATCAAGTTATTAAAAATAGCAATTCTGATCATTATGGTGTGTCTGTAAAACCGCATCTAAATTAATCAGCAGATGCCACATCAAGCACTCGGTAATCATGAATTGTTATATGAGCTGCTCAAGGACACAAGACCGAAACTTCTGATCCACAACCACGGGGCTGGGGCTTCATTGAACTTGAGAAAATTGAATCCACAAAGGGCTTTGGCATGGGCTAAAAGAGCCACGTTAGCTATAGGTAGACTCCATAATAATTATGTAGAAGTACAAAAGCCATGCTTGCTTGTGCATTTCCGAGTCTTGGATGTGTAGTTTCAACATGGCGCTTTTTGCATAGAGATTTATAGTAATTTCTCACCACCAATAAATAACATTTCCTTAAACAACATGTTTCCTTAATTTACTAGGTTTTTCATGTATAAAGGTTCTGCCATTAGCCATTCTCATGCCAATAACTACACGTCATGGGTAAATAAAACCTATTATCTGTGATAGCAAAAGAACACTATAACACATTCAGCTTCCATCAGTTTTGACAATGCTAACATACAGTAGGTTTGCTATAGATTTAAAAGTTGAACTAGATTGAGAAGCTTTTCTAAGCTCAAGGGCAAATGTGGTCATAAAACTGAGGAAGCTTTGTGGCAGAAGGCTGCACTGATATCTGCACTTACATCCTTATCAAGAACAGGTCAAATAATCTTTTCTTGGAGTTACGTGGTGATGAGTTCAGATAAATAAACTAGACCTTGTAATTCATAATCCTAAATGGTAACAATTAGTTTTCAGAATCTGCCTCCTGTGAAAGCAAGCACTGGTGTTTCAGAGCCAGGATTATTTTGACTCTGATCTCCCAGTACCACAGTGTGTGCTGGACAGCTAAGGAACCAGACCTATAAAACTACATTCATTTCATGAGTCTAAATGCAAACAGTAGAACTTAGAACTAACTACCTTTTACATAAAGCTGACTTAAGCAATTGAGATAACAGAATTCTACAATACTCTGGATGAAACCAACTAAAAATGTGAATTAATAAGTTAGCTGATATTGAGCTCCAGATGTTTCTTACTCTGGCAACATTCCTTAAGTGATGATAAGCAGATTTACATACTTAACTAATATGTTTATTTAAAGAAAATTTCCCAATCCAGACTAACATCCAGATTTCTTATTTGGCTTCAAATCAAAAGACATACTATTAACAAGGATGGCATCCAGGAAAACCTTTTCAACATCTGCTTAGAACTACATAACAGATATTTGATTTTCTACAAATTTAATTTCAGGCAAAATTTTACTTCATCCAATACTTTTTATACCTTCAAGACAGCCTGACCTAGTCATTTTGCATATTCTGATCTCAGAATACAGCTCCTACATTGGCAGGGACAGCAGTTGCTAAGGAGAAACTCTTAGTTTGTAGTTCACATTTCAAATGCAATGAGCCATTTCACTTAGAGTGAGAACAAAGGCTTTTTGGAAGCAAAGCCCTCCCCTCACCAACGACATCAGTGATTTAAATAAGCAGGTTAAAAAATGTTTTACATGTTTGTTGCATTCTAAAGAAACTTAAGTAGCTAATAAAAATAAAATAAACTCTACTGTTTCATAAGGGTGAGGAATGGAAAATAAAGTTAATATTTCTGAGTCGTAGTTGGTATTCTTTGAAGCTCTCTGGGAAGTGCTTATTGTTACATCTAAGACAAACTGAGAAAAAAACAACTCAGAGCAAAAACTTGAAACACTTAGAAGAATGGATGCTGTTCTAAATGTCTTCCCAGGTTCCAGAAGGGAAAACACAAATATATAGTTGACTGGGATGGAAAGTGTGTATTCCAGGGCTGAGCAAAAAGGACTGGCTAGGAAATATAAAATAGAAACATCATTTCCAAAATTAATTACTTTAGAACAGAAACAAAATAAAGAAAACTGTTTCCAAACAAGTTGAGCCCTCACATAAACTTCTACTGAAAGCCAAGATAATGATTATATAAACATAAAAGAGGTAAATGTTAAGCAACGTGTTACAGCAGTAGATACACAGATCATCTGAGGAATGATCACAAGGATTAGGAGAGTTGAGCATAAAAACTACCCCATATTTCTTGTGGTTCCTTGGTGGGCATGAGAGAACAGGAAAGATGCCCCCCAGAAATTTGGGACGGAAGAAAATCCCCTGGGATCTGAACAACCCTACAGCATGATTGGTTTCTAGTACCTCACACGCACAACATTCAGCCTGCTTTGCAAAGCGTGTAAATACAGGAAAACTGCTAATCCAGACCAGCCCGCAGGGCTGTGGCAGAACCAGGAACACGACATCAGAAACAAGAAGGTCCTGCCCACTGAACACACAGATTTTCTTACATTTGAAGGAGAGAATATACTTCTACGCTTCACTTGTTGTAGAAAAAAGGGCTAAAAATGCAACAGGAATGTTCCATAAATTGTACTCAGAAATTAAAACAAAATAAAGGGAAGACAACATTCATTAAGAATGTGTGATTTTTTTTTTTGTTTTGTTTTGTTTTAAACTGGCATGAATATCTGCTGTTAACAATCTGCTTATCAGATGGAGTCAAGACTTCCCCATTGATTTGTCTTTGTAGCGAAGTGATATCAGAAAACTATATTGCACTGGTTTGTTGATGAAACCAGTGACAACCTAAGCTTCTAGAGCTGGAATTCTCCACTATGCAAGATTGGCTTACCCCAGGTGATGACCATCAAACATGGATGAATGAAGGTGAAATATTTCACAACATTTACACATACATTGTAAATAAGCTTAAATGGTGAGGCAATACATTACCTTCTAGTATAGCAACCATGTCTCATGTCTCTTCCTCTATATACTTCCCTGATTCCTCTTCCATTTACCACACATCTTTTGGCATTGTCAGATGTTTCTATTTGCTCTTTTTTTCATCGTATTCCACATGCAAATAAATTTGTCCCTAATTCTTTCATACTGACCTTTTTCCAGCAGTGATTCACATCCCCAACTATCTGTGTTTGTCAAAAATAGGGTGTCTTGGAGCATCAATGCTTTCTGTTCCTTCAGGATTTTAAATACACCAGTAGAGTCACCTTTTCTTTTTTCAGGGGTCTGCTTTTCCTGATTTCCCTTTCTGTAATTAAGTTCCTCAAATCATGAGGACTGCTCTGTTTAGGTTCTTCCCCAGCTCTCTAATATCTTCTAAGCACAGTAGAAGAATGGACTGTGAAAGAGGTTTTTCATTTAAAATTTTCTTTTGCCACCGAATCATCTCACTCCATCCACTTCCACTTCGAAGACCATGGCTTTTCACTACTTAAAATTTGCATTCTATAGAAGGTATTGTGATTTAATGTTTTTGACATCAATATTTCTTCTTTTACACTGCAGAAGAACAAAATATACACAACTTCCACTTTTGATTTATCCTAACTGCTGGTCTCTTTGCCTTATTACTTAATTCCTCTTTGCTCAACCGTAGAATTAATGATACATTAAACTGCCCATAGTATATCCAGCCTGGTGTGCCTTAGTGCAGCAGCAAACATGAACCAGTAAGGGAGTTTGTAAACTGTTTTAATTATTACATGAACTTTAAAAGGCATCTTCTGTTAAGATTCATCTCCCAAATGTGCTTTGGCCAGTATCATTGGGAAGACATTGGCAGGTATTAAGTCTCAACCTGAGCATGGCGCAATGTGGGACTCAGCCTGCACAGTACTAGTGCAGGTAGAAACAGAATGAGATGAGTTTGTGCCTTCTGTCTTCCAAAGACCTGCTCTGCTCCAGGGGCTGCTCATGTCCACGATCCCCACAGGGTTTCACAGAAGCAAGATCTTTTGCTGTTTACCATCCCCAGAGCCATTTATCTGCTGGTACCCAGGCGTCCCACCTGGAAGAAAACAGAGCTCTGTTTATTGTAAACCATAAAGTATTTCTCTCTAATTATCCTGACACCTCTAGAAATACTTGGTCTCTCATAAATTTACGTAAATCATGTGAATATTGTTTATCATAAAACATATATCCTCAAAACACACTAAAAGCTTATTTTCTCCATCCTCAGGCAATGACACGCATTTCAGTTGGTCCAGTTTAACACTGGCTTAAGACTTAATGATCCAGCACTGTGCTAGTCTGTACTTTCACAGAGAGCTGCACAGAAATCATTCAACAGGAACACATAAAACATATTCAATGGAAGAAATGCAAACCGGTATACAACATTTCCTAAACTTTTAACTGACATAGAAGCTGCATTCCCACTTTCAAAAGCAACTTAGATATATAAGACATTTTGAAAATTGTAATAACCTGAAAGCAATTAAGCATTTGTGCAAGTTATACTTTTTATCTCCATTTAATTAGTAACTTGTACACACTTCTGTGATTAATTAGATTTGTTTTGAAGCCGTAGTGCATTATTCTTAGCAGCTGACTATAAATGATTTACTGACTACTTGCAGTGTAAGGAGGTTTCTACAAGTCCCTTGACAGGGCTGAGCAGCAATCCAGCCCGTAACAACTGCCTGAGGAGTCACGGCAGGTAAAGGTGCTTACAGGGGTGCTCTTCTGCCCTGGAGGAATGACAGCTGAGAATCAGTAATTGGAAACCCAGAAAAACCCAGCAAGCAAGACGAAATACTTGTGATTGTGGTTTCTTCCTTGTTTTGTCTTTTGTTGTTGCTGTTTGTTTTTTTTGCAGGTTTCTTAAAGGAGGACTGAGGGTGCTCTTGCTTTCCAGAGAAGAAAAACTATGCAGGACCTACAAAGCAACTCAAATTGTTATCAATAAAAGCAGCTTTGTTAGCTACTTGATGTGGGAAAATGGGTACCATGAAGGCTCTTGGGCCATTTGGTCAAAGAATCAAATAAGCTAGAGAGAAATTCCAAGCATAAGTGGTAGAGAAACTGAAATGAGGAAGGTTTGCTATCTTGTCCTAAAAGATTAATAGAAGAAGATTATAAAGCAAGAGCTGGGGAGTGTTCTCCTTCCAGGGCAAGGCAGGGAGGTTTTCTTCAAGGTCACAGGCATCTACGGCAAACAGGAATAAATGTAATAACAACAGCGCTCTTAAGCAACTGTGCTAACCTTCAAAAAGGCTGTGCCAGAGATGCAGGTGTCCTCTGGCTGCTTCCATTCTTGATTAAATTAATGACTTCCCAAAGCTGCTACAGAGCTATGAAGATCTGTGCTGCCAGCATGGTGCCCGGGGTATCCCTGACCCCTGCACGAGTGACCAAACCCCCGGTCCTCCCCTGCCTTCAACATCATTCCCTTGTTCTTCCCATTACTTCATTTCTGTTACTGTAGCTGCTTTACTGCTAACAAACTCTGAAAGTCTGAAGTATTAAAATGGAAACGAAGATAAGAATTTAACAAACCAAAGTGATTTCAGTATCAACCTGGTAGTTTTCCCAGCTGACATTCTAATAAACGAGTGTTTCTTTAGTATTTTAAAAGTCATCAAACCATGATAAGGGAGACAAAAATCGCTTCCAGTCTCACCTGGGGACTTGCAGCCAACAGCACAATTACACACGATACCATGGCAGAAAATACTAAAGTAAATATTAGGAGGGGCTTTATTTATATGTATTCTGTCTAGGCAGCAGTGTCACAGCTGACAGCTCAAAAGACTGCATTTTCCCAAACTCTTAGTTTTAATAATCTGCAAACATGACTGAAGGAGGCAGTAAGAAATCTAATAAAAATGAATGCAGAAAGGATTAAGGAGACAGCTTCATGACAATTTACAGTTCTACATAGCAGTCTCTTGCTACGAGTTTTGATAAGATAAATCTTGTTTACAGTGTGTTAATCCCATGTCCCAGTAATGCCAGTATGCAATGGATAAAAGTCTTCCCCAGAAGAACGGATCTGCCCGTGCATTAAATGAGCAGTTGCGGGGAGCAGCAGCCTGAATGGGGGCGCGGAAGGTCGAGGGTTATTCTACATTACACTTTCCCATGAGTTATTCACATCTTTCTTCTTCAGGAAAATGTTTGATGCAAATTGTTTGGATGTAAATTATAAGTAAAGCTTTATTTGAGCTTTTCTGGGTCAATGATTGACTTTTATTGTTCTCTGCAGAGTGAAATTTAAAAGCTGGCTTTTACTTTTTTTCATATAATAGAGATTTTATGCATTTTGTATGACTAAAGAGGACTCTTACATTGTGAAATAACTTTAGTAATGAATGGACAGTGTGTTTATGTAATACAAGGTACTCTCCCAGATACATCTCAACTATGAATGTAAAACTTTGTATCTCTCTTTGTAGAGCCAGGAAGAGTTCATGACCTTTTTGATCTCTGCATAGGTGATAGGTCCTATCACTTCTTACCCAGGTCCCCTAGGTCCTATCACTTCAAAATATTAACTAATTAGACCTTATCCAGCCTATTGCCCAGAAAGATAATGGTTTGACCAAGACAGGACATAAGACTGGAACTCAGAAGGCAGATTGTATTTCTAGATCTGGTATTTAGTTTACTGGACACCTTAGGCAGCTCACTTCACCTTCTGTGGCTGTTTAATCTTCAGTCTTTCTTACTGTCTGTGTTGACCATAAGAGTTCAAACACTCTTTTTCCATATAGATACCTCTCTTGCTTTGTTTTGCAGCATCCATATTCCACTAGAAAAGAAATAATGATAAAAATAAGTTGAAAAGTTACAAGAACCCTGCACAGAGACTGGTATCTTCAGTTGCTGCTTATTGGTAATAATAGTTACTCTTCTGTTTCAGTGTACTACTTGTACATCTGAGAATTTGAAAACATGTTTCTCTATGGGCTGCACTATACATCGACAGTGAAAAGCTGGTTCTCCATTAGTCAGTTTTTATTTTGTCTCTCCCCAGCTTGTTCCTCACAGCAATAGTCCAAGTTCCTTCTCTCTCTGCTGTGTGAATGTCTGTATTTTGCATTGACTGCTAACCAATCTGAAAGCAATGAAGCTGTATTCTTTTTAATCTCATCTGTCATTACAGGACATGGTCACCTTAGCAGAAAGATCACTATAATCATTGCTAATGGGCTATTAAGGGGCTTTCAAGTATCGAGATGATCATCAGAAGTAAGAACTGAGAGCCATTCTTTATTTCTGTGTAACATTAATTTTTCCCCAGTAATTCCACGGATTAATAATGCAAGGTTTGTGCACCTCAGGAACTGCTTCATGGTTTCTTACCATATGCTATGCAAATTCTGTAATTAACTCTTGACTTCACAATTTAAAAATACGATACTACTAGCTCCATTTAGGGATGGGGAAAATACCACGGTGGCCAAGCGTTCTGAAGGCAACAAGTAGACGATATTCTTAAAAATGTGATATTCTTCTTGATTTGATTAGAGTTTTCAGAATTACCTTAACGCATATTCAGTAATAGTCCATAAGCATTTCAAAAGGGCATAAATGTACAAAATATTTGTAGACTCAGGTCTTATTTATCACTGCTTTGTGCTCAGATGAATTTCTGGATACTAACACCCTTGAGAGCTTTTCAGAATACGTAGAAGTGTTCTACCTTCTCCTTAAGCTTGTGTTCTCAGAGTTGATAGCCTTCCGAAAGAAAGCAGAAAACCTGCAAAGTGGCACTAGACAATCGGATGCGAAATACTGAACTCATATTTTTTGCTCATATAACAAATGGAAACAAAGAAAGTGGGTTCTTTCCAGTCCCAGC
Source organism: Columba livia (assembly GCF_036013475.1). Lineage (NCBI taxonomy): Eukaryota > Metazoa > Chordata > Aves > Columbiformes > Columbidae > Columba > Columba livia. Next base: position 3,141,070 of record NC_088614.1, read on the forward strand.
TGGTTATACATCTTATAACAAACTGTCAAGCAATTTGACTTATCTGTCAGATTTTGCTGAGGTGTAGTTCTCAGATTCTCCTGAGTTGAACAGGTACCCTTTTCTGACAGGCAATGGAATAAAGAGGTTTACCTGCACTAAGACCTTTCACATTTATAGGTTACTGTTCCAAAGTTGTACATGTATATGTGATATATATACAAAGCCTGCCTTTTTGCCCTTTTTTTTTTCCCAGTAATACACTTATTCTCAAACATTTCTTTCCGGTTAAACACTTCTTTCTGCCTTCTTTTGGGTCTGCATCCTACCAAGATGGCCAGTGTGCCCTATGTTTCAAATGGCTTTCTAAGGTTGCTCTTGGGATTGTGCCTGTATTTTCTGACAACCCAGTCATCCCACGTTGCATCTAATTCCTCTCCTTTAACACTATCTTGGAGGATAAGTGTCAGCAGGTGTAAACAGGAAAAAGGAGACAAGTGGCACCATTATAGCATTGCTTTCACTGGAGAGGGGCTACTTTTAGAAAAGAAAGCACTTGCAGCAAGTCCTTTTTGATTGGCATCATTGTCTAGTGAAGCTGGCGCACCAGCTCGTGAGCAGGCATCGCGCCATCCGAACAGATGGGCATGCGGATAGGAAGCCAAAAGATAATGTATGAGTACCAAATGTGTGTATTGGAGGGCACGTTTCCCAGGCAGGAACAGCAGAATGGCAGTTTATAAGCTCCCGCACCTATGTTTAAAGGAGATAACGTACACATTGCACCCTTACAATAGACATGTGGGTAACACACTCTGAAACAATAGAAAGGGACCTGTGAGTGTGGAATTCACTGACTGCAGGAGGATTTGTCAAATTTGTAACTTCACTTATGTGAAGCAGAAGAGCCATGTAAAACCCAAAGATGGTATCTTTATAGTTTCTAACTAGGGTACTGTTTACAGTGCATGATACTGTACAAAGATTAGAAATGCTACACTGGCTTTGAGGACAGTTCTTGGCTCTGGCTTTGACCAAGAGGGACAACTGAAGACCAGGAACCAGGGACTCCATGGACGGGTCCACTCCAAGGTGACTCTCCCAAGTAAACCCTTCTGAGCTGGAGTTTTCAAGTGAAGCATCGTATTTAATAACAGCTGGACTTAATTCCATTAATTCACATTACAACTTTATGAATTTATTTTTATACTTTTGGCTTCCACAATATCCTAATGAGTTCTACAAGTAGATTATTCAGCACAAAATGAATGAGCATGTCCTTTGATTTTTGTTAAGCTTGCCACTTGGTCAGTGTCGTGGACTACCAGCATAGTTCTTATATCCTCAGAAATATCTGCTTCTTATTCTTCTTTTCTCTATTGCTTGTAGACTTTTCTCTATTGCTCATAGACTCCTACAACAGTCCGCTACTGCACCAAGTTATGTTTGTATTGCACAGCTCTCATTTCAGGCCTCCCAGATTTCCCAAGATGGAAAGAAAGATAGGCAATTATTAAGATCTGGTGTGAAATCTTGTTTTGGCTAGAATCTGGGTTTTTATTTACTTTTGCCCTCCCAACACCACCACAGCAAATGTGGTCAGCACCAATATTATACGGAATACAATATAAGAAACCAAATGCTAAATATTCATGAGTGATACCAGTCAGCTTCGCAGTATTACACATCTGCTTTAGATGAGCTTGAATCACAAGGAGAAACAGATCACATCAAATAATGCCAGGTTGTAATTCAGGTAGAAACCACACTCTTTGGTCCCCTATAGCACACATGCTTCACGAAGCCCTAAAGTGTAGAATATAAAAAATAACAATGAACCAAGGAGACAGGAGTTACAGCAAGACCTGAGAATGTGTATTTCTCAGCAGACAGACAGACACTGTCAGCCCATTGCATAGCAACACAATTACACAGAACTACCCATTAATATTCTCAGCTCATTGCTAAATATTCTCTTAACTGTAACCTTTTTTTGCCCTGTTAGTAAGTAAAGGATAAACAAGCATGTGATTATAATCTAGCTGGTTTCATACCACAATAAGGATATTTTTAATGCTTCCAACAGGCACAGCCCCTGACACCTAAGGTGGGAAACAACAAAGTTCTCCTTCATCCCCAAGACCAGCAAGAAACAGATACCTGCTCTAAATGCTCAGTATTTTATTCTAGTAAAACTTCAACCACCTCACGCTGCACATTTTTTAATACAGATAGTACGTGATACCCGTACAAAAAGGGCACCTCTTTGTCCATGTAGCACCATTGTAGGATACTGCAACACGACAGATCAAACTGAAAATCTGAACTTCATTTTTTTTAATCTTGTGTAGTATTTTCTCCAGTAATGCCATTGGATTTAAAGACACACAGTATACTCAAGTTATTACCTCTGTACTACTGAATACATGCATATGTATTGTTTTAACACCTCTGACTTTTTTCAAACCCTCTCTTTTTATACCTTAAGACAGTTTAAGGGACATTATTAGGCTTCAGCTACTAAGCTTTTTCCCCGCCCAAGAATAAATCCAGCCTGCTCCATTTCCTTTCTTTATACATGTTTCCATACAAACACACTGAAGCACATTTTATTCCCAGTCACAAAAACCTGAAAGAGAAAAATCTATGATCCTTTTCAGTATATGTTGGAGCATTTTGCTATCATTTTTAGTACTCACAGCAGAATAAGTGATAATCAATAGTGATATCTGCTTGAATCTAGATGGTTGGATGGAAGTGCTTTTGAAACACATCACGGTGCCTGATCTGCTGTAAGTTGGTCTGTTCTTCTGCAGCAGCACTGCGTCTAAATTATACCAATTGTTAGTTGAAATCTATTAAAGGTTATTATTAGCATTTCAAAATACAGTTGTACCTAGCTGGTTTCTTTCTTGTTAAAATTGCCCAGCTAGTTTAGCTCTTTTAGCTTCCAACCTGAAGCAAACCATCTGCAGAAGCCAGATGCAGGTGTCGATAGCAGCACCTGCAGCCACTGATGGGTTTGTGTCTGGGGTTTCACTGCGGGGAGACCCTGCTCAGAGCCTTCCAAACCACCACGAGGAGTAAACCACAATTCTGTGGCATTATGTTGCTCCAGAACACACAGAGTTCTCCTCCAAGCCTGAAACAGGACCCAAACCCTGTGGTCCTTGCACCTCTTCTGTTTGTTTGACAAGGATCCCTCTGGGACTGGGGCTTCTCACATGTAGTTCATTAGTCCTGAGTCTACATTATGAGGCAATTTTGATCACCATTTAAAACTACAAGATTTTACAAACCGAGTAGCACTCTGTTTCACTCTCTGGCCTAAGGATACAAACATCTTTCTGACCACTTTGTGTGAAGACACGTTATTTTGCCACTAGTTCTACCAAACAAACTTCAAGGGTCTCTGCAAAACGAGACAAAAAATTATTGCAGTAGTGATTTTGTATGACTTATATATACAGATGTTCACATAACACTCTTAGAAACACGCTAAATGTTGACATATTTTAAAGCTCAGTAGATCTAGTGTATGTATTCAAAACATGCTTTCCCTTCTGCAATAGGTTCACTTTTGCTGGAACACAGGATTATTAATTAAAAATATCATTACAAATCTTTTCCCCCTGAAAAATGCATATGTGGAATATAAAAATATATTTTTAAAGTTCTCATTTTGTTCCAAATTTATCACAGAGCATTCTTTTCTAATAAATACTCCTAATGCTTTTATAGGGAACCTGCTTGTACTAACTCAATTTTAATTTAATATGAATTTGGATGTAGATAAAATGCTGCTTACGGAGTATATCTGCCAAGGTATAAATTGCTCAACACTAAAATGCCCATCCCCTCGAGAACAACTTCTGCAGTTACTTCCTAAACAACCACTGAGGTTACTCAGCCTTTTAATTACCACTGAAAATTCAGCCCGGTATCCAAATTACGTATGTTACAAAGAATGTTTATGCTAGTTGCTAGCAGCAAACTGCCTTTTCCATCCCACCACCACCCCAAAATGCCCTTGAAACTAAGCAGATAGAGTGTCAGGGAAGAACAAATGAGGAATTCACGGGAATACTCATATACTGTAGGAATACCCTCTGTAACGATGCGCTCCTGCTCTATAAACAGTTCTTAGACATCAGATGCTTACAACCTAAGTTACACACCTAAAAATAACTGCTCATGTCAGGAGGTTGTAAAGCGGGAGGAACAAGTACTCCTTGCACCCAAGTCCCTAAAACCAAATGGATAAATACTTGAGCTTTAATAATCGCAACAAGGACCATTTCAGAGCACAATTACAATTGATCTACCGATGAGATTGGGTTCAGAAAAGGCTACTGACAAAAATCCACACCTCAGGATAAAGTTAACGAGGCTGTCGAGGGAGCAGCAGGGCAGATTTAGTGCGAAAGATGCACCAGTCACACTAGAGAGCCAAGGAAGGGGAAGAAAATCAGCACTAAGAGATAAGGAACAGTGCAGCTCAGTGACAGATAGATTTAGACCCCTTAAATCCAATAAACAGATGACCAAGATTGTTAAATCAATTCATAAGAATTATGCTGAATCCTGACTAAGATGCTCATCAGACAAATAGCACAGCATTTAGAGTTAGGAAATACAAGAAGTCGAGAAGATAATCTACGTGTCACGTGAAATATAAACCAGGAAAGGGCGCTCTCAGACTCGGCGGCTTCTTGCTGAGGTACAGCGAATTTCTGCCACCATGATGATGAAGACTCCCTGGCATCTTTTCCCTGGCATTTCAAAAGCACAATATAGAAACAACAGCAAAGAATCTTGAACCCAGCAAGGACCTCAATCAGGATGCTCTCAAAGCTCGACACAAAATCTCCAGTTCTGTTTCCTAGGGTTTTTGAATCAAATTTGCCAGCCATCTGGGGTTGGGGAGAGAAATAAATCAATGTGGCAGAATATGTAACAAATCACTAACCTATAATGGTTCATTGACACTACATACAGTGCAGAGGTAAAGTCCACACTAAGGTCAATTTGGTGAAATGGTGACACAAGACGCACGGTATGGTACAAACCTCCAGGCCATTCTGAGGTGGCCAAACGAGAGGGGAAAGTCCATGGTGGGGTCTGGTCAGTACAACGTCAGAGCAAGTTATTTACTTTAGTCCCAAAATGTATGTGTCCAAATACCACCAAATATTTCATTCCGTGCTTCAGCGAAACCCTTATGAAAGAATGGAGACTTTATCATTCTATCAAGTTTCAAATCTATTTGGACTTCTTATTTTGACAAAACATTAATGGCACCCAAGCATGACAAAACCTGCTGTTTGGTCTACTTAACAAACTAAAAACAAACAGGGCAGTAAAATTTACAGAGAACAAAGTTGCTTAGGTTTCTCAAGTCCTGAGGTAACTATAACTACCTTTCCAATGTCTTAATAATCTAGGTCAAAGCCACTGCAGAAAAAATTCAATATTGATAAATGAAAACTAATGTACACTGTGGAAATAATGGAAATTAGCCATTCATCTTAGCAAGTTCTGAGCAATATATTGTGGGAACGGCACCTAGCCAATATCGTGAAGACCTGAAGGATGGCCTGTAGCAGGAACAAGAGCTCGTAAAAAGAAGAAAAGAAAAAGTTGTGCTATATAAGGAAAAGAATGAAACCATGTAGATTTAAAAACCTATAGATTTTCTGCATCTCATAAGGGATATTGAAGAAATGGGGTTCATAGAAGCGGATAAATGTGATGGAACCAAAGAGAAACTCTTAGATAAGGATAAATTGCTTTTAAAACTCTTACTTTGTTTATTTTCTTGAGAAGAAGACAAATAGGAACAGGCATGACAAAAAGTGTATTAAGAAGTAATGAAAGCTATAAAAAAGGTCAACTGGGAGCTTTTCTTCTTCTCTTCCATAATACAATAAAATGAGGTAGTTATTAAATTGAAATGGGGTAAATTAGGAACTGATAAAAGGAAAATAATTTTTCTCACACAACACATAATTAGATTTTGGAACTCTCAGCCACGGCATTTTGCTAAGGCCATAAATTTAACAAGATTCACAGAGGGATTAGATTTGACATAGATAAATTCTTGAGATACACAGTGGCTGAAACTAGGAATTTTACTTGGTGTTGACGAAGAATTACTTGAAGTGATTTAAATCTCCGTGTTTCAGATATTTAGAGAAACTTAATGAGTGCTTTGGAGATGACCCCTATTAGTCAGAATGTTGGACTGAGCCACAGTAGAGCTCTGTCAGTACAATAACGCCCAGGTACGTACATGTCAAACCTTATTCTTCATGGCCATAAAAGCTGAAGGCACAAATTTACATTGCCAGACCACTTTTTAAATGTTGATAACAAAACATTTCAATACAACAGTTGTCATACTAGAAAGTATAGTCATTACTTAGTTAAAAAACTGGAAAAATGTGATCCTACACACAGAGAACAAAAAGGTCTGTTACATTTCTTTCCTAAATGCCCAAAATCACAGGGGCCAGGAATATCACTCAATGTCTCTGGTTTTTCAATGGCAGCAGTGCTTAAGCAGTGTTTGGCCATTCTAAACAAATTATATGCACAATTTACATCTGTTAACCTAAAGAGCTTTTTTTTTTTTTTTTCTGAGTGGAAAAATAAAACGCTAATTCATATAGAAATGGCAGAAAGTAGCTGCTTGATTAATTTATCACAAAATATAAAAATAGTTAAATCAGAGTATTTGAAGTACTGAGAGGAATTCAGCCATTGATGGGGGCAATGGCAAGAGGATGTCATGAGAAATAAATGGAACGGAATCAGAAGAAAAAGGTTGACAATTGCAAGAACAGACCCCAAACTGGAGAGCAGATCCTCTAACTGACAGTTTGGCCTGGCAGGAATGCAGAACTTTTACCAAAATAAAACAAATGTCTCCTCACAAGTGCACAGCAGCTGTGTTTTGGACAACCTTTGTTGGCCCACACTCTGCTTCAATGTACGTCAGGTGTTCAGGTCCACAGAACTGCATTGCTTTTTGCTCTTCTAACTTACAATTCTTTATTGAACTTCAGTATTGATTTACTTCCAAATCACATACTGTACCTTCTTGCACTATTGCTTTTTAGGTAAACACTAACAACACTACAAGATGGAGCTGATCCAAAGTGTTTGCTAATTCCCCAGTAGCGGAAAACCTACCGGTTTTCAAGCAATGCAAATTGGTTTGGCTTCTGCACAGCTCCTACTTTTTTTTTTTTTCAAACACTGATGGCAAAGAACATTTCCCAGGATTCATATCGAGTATTCATTTTAACAGCATTAATTTATGATGTGTGTTATTCCATTCTACCCTGTGCAACATGACTTATTCAAAAAGCGAGCACTTTTCCAAAGCAAATACTCATTTTCCATTCTGACAGTGATGCTCTTTGTGGATTTTAAGAGAAAAGGGCATAGTCTGGAAAACATCTTTTCTACACTTTTTGATTGAGGATCGTTCCTGGTACTATTAGGATATTTTAAATACCTATCTCTTCCCCCAGCATTTTAAAATTATCTGCCACACTGTATCTACTGTAAAATTGGAATTACAAAGTAAAATTATTACTTTCCAAAAGAAAGCTGATAATTTCTTTTTACTGCTATTATCTTTGACTGCTTCTCTGCCCTCAAAACACCATAGATCACTAAGGATGATGCAGTTTAAAAAGAACAGTATTTTTCAATACGATGTTGAAGTAATTGTCAGCAGGTCACTTCACCTCCCTAATGATTCAGGTAACACATCAATTTACAATAATTGTGCCCTTTGTGCTGGAGTGAACTCATCTCCCCAGTAACCTTACTGGGATACCGGTGAACTATTCCTGCTGTGTTCACAAAGCTGCTGGTGCTCTGTGTTTTGGCCCATATACTCCCTTTTCTTTACAGCCAAATTTGAAGTTCTAGACTTAAGGTCTGTTACTTACAAGACTGTTTAATTAAAACACATACAATAATATTGGAATAAAATCAGAAACTTGGATAGGGTCTCAAAGATACTGAGGACTTTCAGTGTAACAAAGCAAGTTTGAGAATTGCCCACATGATTAAACCTGGACAAGCGAAGACGCTGGAGTGACAAAGTAGAGCATATGCGGACAAAACAACTTGGTTTTTAGAACAACACATGGTCTATGAAAATGTTCAGAAAAAGATGTTCATACTTCATTCCTGGAAAACCCATTCAAAAATACCTTTTAGCCCTAAATTGACCTTTTATCTCAAAATTATTAACGGCCAAAGAGAAGATTAAACACAATAATCCCATAGTCCCAAATACTCATGTTATACTCTGTTTCAGTAACTAACAATGTTATATGAGTTAATTAAACACCATCTTAAAATAAATTAAAATTTGCATTAATTTTTAAGTCAGTGTTATTAGCATTCTCCTTAACAGAGAAGATCTCTGTAGTTCATATCTGAATGTGATTTTCAGAAACCATGTTAAAATTATGCCCTCCATCAGTTACCAGGTAAAAGTGTCTGAGTATACGTGTGATGGGGATGGAACTCAATGTTCTCTTCATGGTGGTAAATTATCACCATAACACATTTCAGAAAGCAAGCAAGGATTTCAAGAGACTAACTAGTTCATTGATAACACAAGATGATGTGAGTATTTCTACTTAGTATTTTGTACCCGAGAACTTCAAATACTAACCAAGACATTACATACACAAGCAGTGCAAATGTATTATCATGACAGAATGAGAAGCAAACAGTGCAGCTATGAAAAGACAGATGTTGGGATATCTCTCCAGATAAGAGAAGCCAAGTGGGTGACAACGATCAGCAGCTCTCCTGTCACACAGGCTGCAGCAGGGAATGGGGTGATCGCTGCCATTCCCTGAGCTTTCTTCACATCAATGAGGTCTCCAGATTGGAACACTTAAGCCTCCACTACAGCTGGCACTGAAAAGAATTTCTGATTTACTAGTTCATTAATATAAATATCATGTTAATAGAAATGGGTGAAGAAAAGCCTTGGCGTTATTTGCATCTCATGACAAAAGATACACTCGGTACAAGGGGTAAAAATGTACTATAGGCATGAAGAACAGGTGTATTGTTACAAGCACTCTATGAATCCTGTGAGTAACTGATCACCTAGGACGTTTTTACACAGATCAAGCCTTTTACCATTTTCCCAAGCCCATCAGTGAGGTCATAGCTATTAATTACCATATCAGTAGGATTTGGCCATTATGACTGAGTCCTCAGAACCATTCCTGCTCCACCGCTACTACATGCTTACTCGCAGTCCTGCAGGTAACTGCTGGCATCAACCAGCAACATCATCTGCAAACCTGAACCCCCAAACTGGCAGCCTCTGAACTAAATTGACAAAAAAAAAACCCAAATACTAAATGCATTTGGGGTGGCAAAAATAGGATTCTCTACAAAGAATCTATAAGGGTCAGGAGATCAGAACATGCTGCTGTCTTCCATTTCCACAGTAACTACAGCTTGCATGAAGTTAATAATGGTCAGCAGAAATAACGCTCGGAGAATTTCAGAAGACAAACTTCCTCCTGCAATGTGACATCAAGGCTGTATAATGAATTTTATAGACAAATTTCATTTCCTCAAAATATATTTGAGATATAGACCTGAATATCTACAGATTTGTACTCCAAAGCAATACCAACCTGAGCTCATGCATGAAACTATATCTACATAAAGTGACATTTTTGAGAAACAGTTATTTCTTCATGACTACAGAAACTTCTACTGATAATTAAATTAGTATAGCGTGTATAAATAAATATCATGCGTAGTATTAAATTATACTACTCAGTCAAAAATTTCATTCCTGGAAAATCCATACCTGACAGCATTTCCAAATATTAATGCCAGTACCTTTCAATAGGTGCTTCAAATTTCTACTCAGCAAGAATGATTCTCTCTATATAAAAATTATTTTCTACATAACCAACATCTATTTTGTTCATTTATAATAAAATCATAAAAAAAAAAAAACAGACTAAGCAACTTGCAATGTTTTTTGTTCGCTATGCTTTTCTGGTTTTAAAACCACTGTTTTTAAAAATACTGTTTTAATTCTATAAAACAAAAGCAGATTTTGCTTTGCAGTGTTTGCAAAAAGTGGATGCTGAAGTAACTGTTTTGCTTTTCATCAGCTCTTAGCTTTTTCATAACGAAGAGAAGTTAGCACATGTAGCTTTCCCTTCAGAGCAAAATCCAAACAATTTAATAAAAAACTATTCAATCTTTTGAGTTATGTACAGATAGCATTTCAAAACACTTGGATTTTCCCATGAAATATCACCTTTTGAAATAACATCTAAGAAAAATCTCTCTCTTTAAATTTAATCCTGACCTTGAAATAGACTGAATAAATTCTATGCAGATCAAACGGTTACGAAAATAACCTATTTATAAAGAGGAAGCCACACAGCCATAGAAATACTTATAAATAGATGGTGCATATAGAAACACAAAAACTGACTTTGCAGAAAAAATCATGATTTTAAGAGATCTGCAGCTGTTCTCAACCTTCAGCGTTGCTTATGTGAGCCAAGAGATTTTTGTCTAGTACTGAAGCTAAATTAACTTCATGGCTTGTTTTTTATCCCCTTGGGTAAACCCCTGACGTACACAGTACCAGGCAAAAAGCTTACCCTCCATTTCATTTTCCCAAAATCGAAATGCTTTAAAAAATAAGCATAAATGTATTTCAAAATCCAATTGCTTTGGCCCTAAATCTAGCTTTTCTTGGCAGACTGCACTTGTTCTTAATCTGAATGCTAATATTTTGCAACGTGGCATCAGATATAAAAAATGGATTTACATTGCGCCAGAGATCTATAGTGTTTCAGTGCTTGCCAATCAATAAATGATTTGTGGGTTTTGGTTTCAAGAGAACATTATTTAAACTGTAACATAATGCTGCAAGTTATTCTGTATATGGTACGTACCAAAATGTCTAGAGCAGAACAACCGAATGCATTACAACATCCCAAAGAGGGGGGAAGCAGCATAGAAGAAAGTGTTGAATCATTTTAGATCAATCTGTTAAATGTAAGATATGCATGTGCAAAGGCTTTACTGAAGGAGGACAAATCTCATGAAATTCTGAAATAAGCTGAAGATCTTTATAAGTACTTAGGAAAACAGTGAAAATTGGAGGTATTTGCAGACTTGGAGCTGCAATTCCAATTTTTGCTCCTGCCAGCATACCTTGCTGTAAAAGCAAGGAAACTATTTCACTTATTTCACTATTATGTGAAATATATTATTTATAGTTAGTCCATTTTTTCTCTCTAGACATAGGTTGAATTCCTGAGTGAACTTTCTTTTGCAGAACTATCAAACAAGCTGTAGTATTTATTCTTGAATGTTGGTTTTAATATATTGGATTGTATTTATCAGAAATAAGCAACCTAATACACAAATCAGGCTAATAAGCTCTATGCAGTCAAAACTCAGGCTACAGACTATGAGAGCAAGAGAAATTGTTCCACTTATATGAGGGAAAAGTACAACTTCTAACCAGCGTTTTTAACTTCCTGACTAGCTGAGAAAATGTAATGAGAAAACTGAAGTTTTGTTTAGGCAAAATGGTTCTTCACATACTACCAGGATATTTGCATGCATTTGAATAGCCAGTTAAAAGATAATTCTGAAAAGCGTATTTGAGATTGTTTTATACAAGGAAACCCTTTGCAGAGTTTGCTGCCAATTTTTGAGATAAAAGTTTTAGAAGAGAAAAGCATATATATTTGACGGTTTTTCAGCTAATAGGTTTCCTCTGAGTCCTTTAGGTTTTTGAATCTGATGGTAAGACATGTCTCTTCACAATGACCTTGCTGAACTCCTGCAGAAGTGAACTGATACATCACTACTTGGAGAACGCTTTAAAAAAAATAAATAACTACACATTTTTCCTTCTTTGACCAGCGTAGCATGATATCTCCAGTTAATTCTTTAATAATTTAATCAGCTGGGTACTTCCCCCCTTACTGGACAGGTGCAATTCCTGCTAATACAGATTTCTACCCCATATCCCTCAGACCTAGTGTAGATTATTGCAAGCCAAAGCCTTCATTTTCTATCAATCCATGTCTAGTGCCTTTGTTATTATTATTTAACCCCGTACATCTTCTGAGTCAGCCCAGAGTCTCCACGAGACATTTCATGGATCTGCCACACAGTTCACGATGCCAAATCACAACCACCTTTGGGGTCAAGTAAGGAGCTGCTGTTGCCAATCCCTCCTTTTCCCTCCCCAAAACATGAGACCCCAACTCACCAGTTCACACCATGAGGTGGGAAGGGAGGACGTGGCTGAGGGAAGCCTGAAAATCATGTTTTATAAAGAGAAAAGGGCCACAGGGCTGCATTAAATAACGATGTTACAACATGGGAACGTGAGATCGGCACAACCTACATCTTTCCTTGACGCGGGTAACCATAATTATTTAAGAAAACTGCTGAAGAGTGGGGGGAAGGGGAAGGCACAGTGGCTGTGAAGCATTTAAACATTTAACACTGCTAATGGAGCCAAAACCAAAATTCCTCCAGAACTAGGGGCTCGTTTTCTGCACGTTCTGTGGACAGCAATTGTGCAGGCTTGAGGAATGGTTATTACATATGGCTAATACTTTTAATACCAGAAGATGCATATTTTCCTATATCGAGTATTATACTTGAATTTTTCCATTTCTGCAGTCTTTTCATTTTGCTATGTGGAATTGATTTACAGTATACTTTATTATATAGATACTATGATAGTACTAGCTTACCGTATGTGTTTTACACAAAGTTTTATAGAGCAGATGCTTGTTTATTTCATGTCCTTTTACTGTGGATTTTTATTCTAATACTGGGATTTGGTTTAAAAAAAAATAAATAATGATCTTGTGAGCCCGAGTAGCTGACCAAGGATTACTGAGCACAGCAAGAAGAATATTATCAGTTCAGTGCAGGATCACAACTGAACAGGAAAAATCTGTGGAAGTTTTAAAGGCTGTCTAACACTATAACCATGAATCCACAAGCAAATCCATCTTGCTGCACTGCATGTGCAGAATGTGCACCGGGAAACAGGTTTTCAGTGCTGCTTCCATCAAAAAAGGCTTGCTGGTTTTAGTCGTGCAAGGAGTTAGTTCAGCTTTATTTGGATTTGCATTTCTTATTGTGATATATATGCATATTCAGCAAGCTGGGCTAGTTTTAATTCAATTGTATAGTGAAATATCAGTGATATCTCTAACCCTGCTAGCCCCCTGTATTCTCTCTGCCTAGTGTTATTGTACTTCACATTTAGTTTGCTGATCAGATGTTTAAACACCTGATGTACCTGAGCCTAAAAACCAGCAGAAAAATCCGTGTGTTGGTGACAAGCCAGGTGGAAACAGCTGGTACCTTCTTGATATTAATAGTTGGGGTCTTCTTCCCTTCAACATATGACAGACACAGAGGATCAGAGACAAGACAGAGCACATTTCTTATGAGGTGTTTTGTAATGGAGTTGGAATTCCACTTATTGATGGAAAGTTCGAATTCCACATCAGGGGAAATTTAAATAGCAAGAGAATAACTTTGTACATAATTTTTAGCTCCTACACTCAATGTGTTTCTCAGCTTATTGACACAATTCTCAGGCTGTCCCAAGCAACAGCACCAACCACTGGCACATAGAAGTTGAGAAACATAGTTCTTGGGGAAACTTCAGCTGGAAAGTCAAGGGGTATCATGGAATTTCTGTAGGAAGAGGTGGCACTTTTCCGAGTTGGTTTTGATTCACTTCTCCATTTGCTACTTGACAATAAAAGTGGGTACTGGGTAAAGCAGTTGCTTTATTCTGTATCTTTTTCTTACTTTTCATTATTTAGTCTGTTAAGATATGTATTATATAACATGTAATATATCATTCATTTCCATTCATAATTACATGCAATATGTTAGTATGTGCTTTACTTTTCCATATATCTCAGATAATAATAAACTCAAAGTCATTGTGTATATGGAAAATCAAGGATATGAAACAAAAATATAATCAAACTAAAAAAAAACCCAAACAAACAAAAACCAAATAGGAAAGAGATAAAGCACCAATACTGCAAAATGGAGTGGAATGTAAAAGTAATCAAGCAAAATAAAGGTGGAAAATAAAAAGAATGTTGCAACGGCAGTTGAGATAAATCATGACATTAAGTACAAAGAATCCCAGAGGTTATTACAGGCAACAGTCTGACTTCTAATGGCATGGGTATGCTGGTGACAGAAGAAGTAAACACATAGTAGACACCGGTTCTAGAAAATGACATGAATCATTCTGTGAAAAAAGAATAAAATCTGCAGGAAATCAGGAGCACTGCAAGAATTGAACATCTGAAGACTGACAAAACTGACAACATCAGAAGGCTTCTAAAGAGAAATACTTCACAATCTTGGAATGATTTAATTTTAAGTGGCAAGACAGAGAAGAAACATTAAGAAATATCTTTGAAAGCAAGGAGACAGGTGACAATTTCTGGCTGATAATATCATTTCTCAATTACCACATGCTGCCATAAATTACTTCTATTTCCTAATAAAGGTTTGTTCTAATATAAATAAAAACAAAAACATTAATACAGTAGTTTATATATGCAAAACACTGTACAATCCACAATTAGGATAAATATTAGACTACCGTGCTGATATGCAAGTTATCTCAGACCAATTGCCGAGTCAACAGAAGAAACTAAAAATGTAAGAACTGAGAGTTCATTTCCTCCAGTCAGTGATTTTCAGCTGTCTCCATATGCTACCATCATCTTGCAGCACAGAAAATGTAATATCTTGATATAAAGCATTGAAAGGAATTGCGATCCACAGTTGCAATCTCCAAGTTAATATCCTAAGCTGTAAAGTTGATGAGTATTTTGGGCTGGTATTCATAACGAGCAACTGGAACTGGCAGGAAACATGGACCTACAGCTTCTACCTGTGCTGAGATCTTCCTATAAACCATGGCACTGGGACAGAGGAGAAGCTGAACTGAAAAACAAGTGCATTTTTATATACCTTTTGCCTTTACACTACATTCCGATGCTGCAGCTGGTTTCTCTCACAACCTACATCCCTAAGGACAATTGACAGTTCAGGAATTTTATGACCTTGATTCTCATTTTTATAATGGACTTCTTGAGGAAAAAAATGTTGGCTTGGGACAATCTGACTTGCCAATGTATGGCAGACCAAATGTCTGAATCAAGCATTCCAACATGTGACTCATGTAATGTTATTACCAGTCAAGAGAATACTCTTCATACTTTCAGGCAAGACAGCAATTAAAGACTGCCATCTGTGTTTAAAAATGTAAAGATTCTCTCTTTTGTGAGCATCATTTCTTCTGTTGCATTAACTACCTCAGTGCCTATCTCACTATTTGAATGCACTGATTTCTGAATCGCATCTCAAAAAAAAAAACCCTCCTACATTCTTGTAGCCTCTTTGTAACCTATCTTACAGGCAAAAATAAATCTGTTTTGTCATTGTCATCTTGCTTGGGATTTAGACATGAGCTATTTGCACAGTTCACTGAAAGAATTACATTAGCTATTTGCACATATCACTGACAGAATTTAGTTTTCCACTGTTATATCTGGATATTTCCCAAATCAGCTTTCATCTTGACTCTGCTTACGATTTCACTCAGACTTAGAAACCACATTGTTACAGAAAACATGCAGCTCCTTGCAGACCTAGTGCCTAAAATAAGGCACAAATGCACCCTTTTCATTGCTTCCATTTTTCGATGTTGCTCCACTGGAAACACCTAGAGCCATAGCAAATCAATTCCATCCTCTCTGAACCAGGCCCTCACTTTGGCTCTAGTACCATCATAATCAGGTTGTTGCCACGAATTACACCAAACTATGATTAGAAACCAACATATTTTGAGATGCTTAAATATTTATAAAGCTCTAGAGCAAAAGATATGCAAGGTATTGGCCTTACGCACAGGCAATGGAAATATGTGAAAGAGAGCAGTCTGAGCTCACTAGTCATCTGAGAAGTAATACATTTTGTTTGTTTGTATTTTCTAAAAAACACTATTGCATTATGTTAAATACCCTGAGGGTTTGGCATAAAACGTGACTGGAATGAAGAGAAGGAAAAAACTTTGTCTCATTAGATGGTCTGAGTTTCAAAATCTGTTCTAAAAGTATTGTAAAGTGTGTAGTGTTGTAGATTAATGCACTGAATACATTTCCACAGTGCTTGATGTGTTTCATAAAAGGTCCATTTCAGAAGTGTGCTGTATTATAGGTGAACAGTCGCAGTAAATAATCTTGTTACAGAAACCTAAGCAATTTTTACAAGGCGTATTTCTGGCTGACTGAACAATTTATTCTCCAGATGTCACATTGTATTTTTCCAATATAAAATGAAACAGCTTTTTTTTTAAGGCAGACTCTTTTGTTTGGCAAGACTGGATCAAAGGTACTACCTTTAAAGAGAAAAATCTATTATTAAAAGCTGTTGTGGTATGAAATTTACACTAGATGTGATTACTAGATGTAATTTATCATTTAGTTTGATTTAGAGGTATAACACTGCACCAAGTGCAAACATTACTGAGGATAGCTGTGTGTATTTCAAAAATACGAATCATTAGCTTTCAAACTGATCATCTGTGTTGATTCTAAGAGTTGCAAGCATCTGGACCAGCTCTATGTAGAGTTAAAACTGCCACTTCAGATGTTACCCACTAATAAACCCATATGCACTATTACAGGCTCTGGAAGATTACATGATAATGTGATCTGATAAAAACTGCCTATCTAGAAGGCAAGGGCAATTAAAAACATTTTCACTAGGCAGACATCATCAGTAGAGATAAGCGGGGTAATTTTCCAGTATATATTTTCCTGGCTTCAGAAAGGAAATACTGTCACAGGAAGCTCTCACCCAGGAAAATTCACAGACTATCAGCAATCTATTTTATAGATAAAACAAAAAAAAAAAAAAAAAGGAAAAATAACCCTATGCACTAATGAGTATCACATTTCTATTTTTTCCCCTGTTTTCTTGATTATACACATGAAACATTAGTATCAAAGGATAAATTACTAGATTTTTTTAAATATTCCACTTTTCAGTCTTCATTGTCTTTTTAATCATATGTGTCTGTTCCTCTGTCTGCAAAAGCACTGGCCCAAATCTCCTACCACCAACTCAGTGCAAGGTATATTTTTTTTTACCTAACTTCGCTAAGTAACACAGAGCATAAAAATAAAGATCCAATGAAAAATAATTTTCTGAAATAGGTTTAATGTGTTTTAATGTATTACTGGAGTGTCCTCTGATACAAATACAGAAAAATCTACAGAGAGACAAATGAGTTTCCTTGATAAGCCAATTTTGGTACTTGCCCGTTGTGTTGCTGCTTGAGTCTTTTTCTCTTTAAATCATTTGGGCTGCAATTCAAGGTATTGTTTAAGGTTTATCTTAGATAAGAACCCAAAGTCAAATTCTTGTTAGTCTGATGTATCCATGTAGTTTCTTTCAGACAAGAATTTGTATTTTATTGTTTAGAAGTTAAATCTTAATAATTACAACTCATAATTTTTACTCTTACTATATGTAAAGTCCCGTATGAAAGCCCAGATATCCATTATCTCTGCCCCATCTAAAATTCATAGCTG